>NC_142041.1:9980000-11180000 GCF_982192425.1 Myodes glareolus | reverse complement strand
GCACTCACTTCCCTGGTCTACTGGGTTGTGTTTCCCTGAGGTGCTGGGCACTCATGCTTCTCTCCGCCCATCTTTACCAAGAGAGCAAATCTCAGGGGCCAGTCAGGTGACTTCCTGACCTCTGGTCTCCGTGTCAGAGTGTCCTTCACATGAGAACTGAACTTGGTTGACTTGAACCTTACTGCAGTCCGTGCCTCAAGGAGGCTACATCACAGCCTCTAGAGAGCATCACCATATTTAGAAACTGGACCTGTTTTGAAATCCAGTAGTAAAAGAATAATATGAATGACTGACTCATGGCTTTATTTTAGAGTGAGATACACTTACAGAGCAAGTGATACATTGGTGGTTCCCAGACTGTTACTCTGCCCGTTCTGAAAACAGAGCTCCCAACTGTTTTAAGAAATGACACCTTTGGAGAGAATTGCTATGCTATCCCTCACAAAAGCTACTTTGGGGTAAGCTTTGTTGGAAGCATAAGTTTTAGCAAGTTTGCTGAAAAACGTATGTTCTTATGGTAAAACCATACAACTTTAGTGATTGTAAAAAACGTAATCGCCTCAATGTAGGAATCTGTAAAGTACTATTTATTTGTATTGGGCATTTCTCTATTACTGCCTTATGGGTTTATTGTCTAGAAGAGCATTGCTAGAGCATAGCTAATATACTTGGGATACATCTACTCCTTTACCTGAACAGTACCAGGTGATGAGGAACTACAAACTACACATGTCAAAGGTCTCACTTCATAAAACGCAAACGTAAGAAACACTAGCAGTGAGGAAGATGCATGATCTTCCATCTTTGTATTTGTCACTCTTCTTTTATTTTTAAAACTTTTCTGGTTTTCAAGACAGGGTTTCTTGATGTACCCTTGGCTGTCCTGGAACTTTCTCTCTGTAGACCTGAACCATCCTCCTGCCTCTGCCTTGCAAGTGCTGAGATTAAAAGCTTCGAGGTGTGTGCCACCATTGCTTTGTCAGTCTTTTAAAAATATCAGTACCTGATAAGAAAATTGAAATAACACCTTGCATCCTACCGGACCTCCATGGATTAAAGCCAGATATGAACAACACTAAGTATACAAACTCATGGAGACTGAACAGCTCACTGCTGAGTTAAAGATGTGTTAAGGCAGAAATCAAGGTAGAAACTAAAAACCCTCTATAACTGAATGAAAATGAAACCAAACATCTCCAAACTCATGTGTCCTACTTAGAGTTATTATTGCTATGATGAAACATCATGACCAAAGCAATTTGGGGAGGAAAGGGTTTACTTCTGCTTACACCCCCATATAACAGCCTGTCACTAAGGGAAGTCAGGGCAGGAGCTGATGGAGAGGCCATGGACGGGAGCTGCTTGCTGACTTGCTCCTCATAACTTGCTTAGCTTGCTTTCTTATAGAATCCAGGATCATCAACTCAAGGATGTCACCACCCACAGTGGACTGGGCTCTCACCTCTCAATTGCTAATTTTTTTTTTAATGCCCTACAGCTGGATCTTGTGGAGGCATTTTCTCAAGTGAGGTTCAGGTAACTTTAGCTTGTGTCAAGTTAACTTAAAACTAGTCAGTATACCAAGCAACACAATGAATGCAGTTATGCAAGACAAGTTTAGAATACTAAGTGCCAACCTAAAAAATTAAAAATGGAGAGATCTCAAGTGAGAAAGTACCTTAGAGACACACCTTAAAGTTCTGGAACAACAAAAATAAATAACACTCCAAAATTGTGAGAAACAACTGTAGGGCTGAAATAAATGAAATTGAAAAAAAATACAATACAAAGAATCAATAAAATTAGAAGTTGGTTCTTTGAGAAAATCAGTAAGATTAACAAACCCTTATCAAAATTAACTAAGAGACACAGAGAGGAGATCCAGGTGAATAAAGGTAGAGATGAAAAAAATAAGGGCATCACAACAGACACCAAGGAAATTCAGAGAATTATAAAGACATATTTTAAAAACCTGTACTCTACCAAATACAAAATCCTAAATAAAATGGAATTACTTAATATATGTGACCTGCCAACGTTAAATCGAGATTAAATAGGTAGCTTAAACAGTCCCATAACCCCTAGTAAAATAGAAGCAGTAAGTACTGAAAAGTCTCCCAACTGCAACAAAGCCTAGAGCCAGATGGATTCAGCACAGAATTCCACCATACTCTCAAGGAAGAATTAGTGCTCGCATTCCTCAAATTATCCCACTGAAAGAACATTTTCTTACTCTTTTTATGAGGCCACTGTTACCCTAACACCAAAGCCATACAAAGACCCAACAACATAAATGGAAATTATATACCATTATCCTTTATGAACATAGATACAAAATTCTCGTTAAAATAACTGCAAACTGAATTCAAGAACACATCAAAAAGACTATCTACCATAATCAAGTTGACTTTATCCCAGAAATGCAGAGATAGTTCAATATATGTAAATTGATAAATGTGATCCACCAAATACACAGACTGAAAGACGGAAACCACGTGATCATCTAATTAGATGCACAAAAGGCATTTGTCAAATTCAACATCTCTTCATGATAGAAGTGCTGGAAGGGCTAACACAAATGTACAGCGAGCTCACAGCTAACATCAGCCTAAATGGAGAGAAACTCAAAGCGCTTCCGCTACAATTGGGAACAAGACAAAAATGTGCACCCTCTCCATACCTACGAAAGAGAGTGCTTGAAGTCTTAAAAGAGTAGTAAGAAGACAACTAAAAGGATATAAACAGGAAGGGAGGAAGTCAAAGTATCTTTATTTGTAGATGATATGATTGTTTATATAAAAGACCCCAAAAACTCCACCAGGAAGCTTCTACAATTGATGGACACTTCCAGCAATGTGACAAGATAGAAAGTCAACACAGAAAAATCAGTAGCCTTCCTATATACAAGGGCAAGCAGCCTGAGAAAGAAAACAGGGAAACAATACCTTTCACAATAACATCAAAACCAACCAAACAACAACAACAAAACCCCCTTGAGGTACTTCTAACCAAGCAAGGGAAAGACTTGTATGACTAAGAACTTTAAGATACTGAAGAAAGAAGTTGAGGACGATAGGAGAAGATGGGAAGACCTCCCATGCTCGTGGGTTGACAGGAATAATAGTCTGAAAATGGCCATCCTACAAAAATCAGTCTAATGATTGAATGCAAAGACCATGAAATTTCTAACACCACCTTCTCACAGAAATTGGAAGAAAAAAAAAAACAATCTTCACTTCATATGGAAACATAAAAACTCGGGATAGCTAAGACAATCCTGAATAATAAAAGAGCCACTAGAGGTCTCACCATTCCAGATTTCAAGCCGTACTACAGAGCTATGGTAATAAAAACAGCATGGTATTGGCATAAAGACAAATACATTGATCAGTGGGCTCAGATTAAAAACCCAGACATAAAGTCTGTGTCTTATTTATTCACTGTTATGTTAAGCTCATAGTAGAGACGCCTGTGAGACAATATGGTAACTTAGGGAACGTAATTAACACTGACAATGTGGGAACAAACTAACATTAAGAATATCCCGAGAAGCCCCCAAAGGAAAGAAACTTGCCTACACAGAGACTGTGGGAAACAGGAATGTGAGGTGCAAGAGGCAATGAAATTTCTTTGACTCCCTTCACAACCCCAGTGACAAAGGAAATTTGTGATACAGGACGAACTCTTTGCTAAGGGAGGACCTGGTAAAGTTAGAGATGACTGAGCTAAAACCGAAAACCAGAAGGACTGGAGCCTCATTTTGTCGCCAGAGCTTCTCGCTCCAGGATGCACTGTCTCTTTGCTTTCTCTCCCCTCTCCCAGGGCCTTGCACACATAGGAGAACAGAATAGCTCCAACAGAGGAGGGGGGGCCTGGTGCGGGGCACCTAGAAGACTCCAGCTTCGCTTCTCTTTCCACTACCTGCGGGAGATGTGAACCCAAAGCAGGGATGCTCAGAGTCGTGGTGCCTGAGCATGAAGTGATGAAAAGTTGGATCCGCCTCTCTAAACGCCCTGCTAGTTCTATCATCCTAGAAGACGGGCTTTCCATGGGGAGGTTCATGCCGAACACCTGGCAGCCATTCATCCCCAGCATAGCTACAACTTGCAAAAAAAGTGTGAAGGGGAGCAGCTTCCCTCAGAATCTGAGGTTTTGCTGAAATGCAATATCTCGGATCTGAGACAAGAAAAAAATAGATGTGAAATCATAGCCCATTCAAGAACCTCTTCTGCTATAACAGAAAGTGAAGTGAAATTTGTAGTGCTCTGACCCAGCACACACACACACACACACACACACACACACACACTTTAAAACCTATCTCTCGGTCTTTCAGTCATTTCTTTGAACTGTAAGTTTCTAGGTCACAGTTCTATTTAAAGCTTTCATTATATAAAAAGCCTCCAGGTGTTAGAAGCCTAAGTCCTTATTAGATGAAGTAAACAGCAAAGCGCCACTGTGGAGGTCCTAAAAAGGAAAGCTTTGCTAGATATCTTCACTCTAATGAAATCGAAGACACCAACTACTTTCAAGGCCTTGTGCTCTGAGATATCAATAAAGCTTCACGTGGGACCTGGATCAGGGAAGATAAAGGATGGATAGATTTTGCTTGTGGAAGTGGATTAGAGTCCCTACAAGCAAGAACAAGGGCAGAAATGTAGACCTTCTTAAAAAGAGTTAACGAGACCGATTTCCCTAGTCCTGTACAGCTTCTACCGTGTTCTCACAGGACCCCCCAAGTTATGGCAAGAAAACTGGAAACAGTTGTTCGGAGAGAAACTAGACAATACTTTTCCCTCTCAGGAAAAGCTCTCAGGTATAGTGCCGGCTTAGATTTTGAGCTTTCTCATGAGAATGCACAGCGGTACTTCTCAAGGCGGTCGGTGTATGTGCACCGCAGCGTATCTACAACCTTACTGTTAGCTCACAGAAACACCAGCGGAGGCTGCTGAGAACAGGGGTTGACTGGGGGCGCAAACCTGGCCTCTGCTTGTTTTTGTAACTAAAATATTGCTAGGCTTCCCCTCCAAAAAGAAATAAAACAGCAACAAAACATGAGCACAAATCAGTTAGTAAATGTCTAAACACTTTTATGCCAAGTTGATAAAGTTTGTTATCAGTTTGTTTGCTTAATTGGGCAGAGTGGAAATACAAAAACACTAGTCTGCAACCGATTTGAAATGAAAACAATAAACAAGAATGAAAACAAAACAAAGCAAAAACATAAAAAAGACAGGTCCCATTCCACAGCTAATTTCAGCAGCAGCACCAGGAGACAGGAGAGGGACCTGGGTTTACCTGAGTTTTAGTGTTTATCCTGAACACGCTTTGAGTGCAGGCCATGTGCCTTCAGCTGGGGAGACCTGAGCCCAGAGTTTGTGTAGACCAGCAAAGCAGCACATGGAGACCACTGCAATGGTTTCTAGATGTGGGAATTGCTACCCCGAGTTATATTTCCCTGCCCCCATTTGAGGTGCTTATCTGCAAAGAATCATAACTTCCCTCTGCTCCTGGAGTTGGATGAGGAAGTTTGAGTGCACGTGATTATTCCTTGATCCCTGCTGGGGTCAGGTGACAGTCCCTACTGGGGAAAGGTGAAGGTGGAGTGCACGTGATCAGTCCTTGACCCCTACTGGGGTCAGGTGAGAGTCCCTCCTTGGGTCAGGTGACAGTCCCTTCGCAGCCCCCTCCCCATTTGGTGCCATGGTATAAAAGCTAGCCCCAGCAGAACAATAAACGAGCTGCTGTTTCACCTCAACCTTGTGCTCTGTGGATTTCATTCAACCTGGACACCCTCCGCCAAGACTCGTGGTTCCAGACCGTGCAGGCGCGGTATTTAGAAGAGAGAATACTCTTGCTTACATCCCCTCACTCGCAAAAGCAGGCAGGACCTTGGTTCAAGGAAAATAAAACTGGGTTTCAAGATCATAAAGTTAGTACATGGAAAAATAGAATTCATCGATCACCTGATTTCAAAGAGCAAACTCCTAACCACCACTCACATTGCCTTTAATGAACACAGTCACTTTGTGACTGAGTGGGGAAGAAAACCGTGGACATTACATTTACTGGGAGGCGCTGACTCCATAGCAGCCTACAAAATGTTAGCGGTGGACATCACATTTACTGGGAAGCGCTGTCTCCATAGCAGCCTACAAAATGTTAGCATGAAGTAGGCTGAAAGAACAGATGACAGATTTACAGAGGACCTTCCCCTCAACAGGACTCCAAGGAAAGAGTGGACCACCATGCTACTGAATGGCCAACATGTCCCATGTTTCTAATCTGTTGTCCAATAGGATGAGAGCAGAGCTGCTTTTCCAGCGCACACCTTTAGGGCAGCTCGTGACAGTACTAGCCCTGCGTGCATCTGCTAGTTCTGTAACAAGAACCCTGGGAACCCAGGGAAGTTGAGATACAGATGAACAAACCTGAATCAAGCTCAGCAAGGCTCTTCCAAACATAGCCATGCCACTGGGAAGGGAACACATGTGCCACTCCAAGAGTTATGCTTGTAATTTCTGGCTGTGCTGCAGGACTGGACTCACAAGATGTCATGTCAACACATGTTGAACAATTAATTACTGGAGTGCCGTGGAGACATAGAGATGGTACCTCACAGAGAAGACGGCAGGAGGAGTCTTCAGAGATAGCTCTTCTTGAGTTAGTTAAGCATGCCGGTTTTCCAGGAATAGGTGCCGACCCAGCCATTCTGAAAACCAAATGAACAGTTAATACCACTCAGTTGAATGTTTGGCAAGCAAGCAAGCAAGCAAGCAAGCAAATAACAGCAAAAGAGACCAATACAAAGCAATGCATCTGAAATAGAAGACACTTTTTAGTTTAAGGATTAAGGTTTTCACACTAAAATGAACAAAACACAAACAGCTCAATGTTTCAAATCAAAAGTAGCAGCAGGCATCCTTTGTTCTCAACCATTTAAAATCAACACAGGACAGGCAGTGGTGGTGCACACCTTTATTCCCAGTACCTGGGAGGTAGAGGCAGGCGGATCTCTGTGAGATCGAAGCCAGCCTGATCTACAGAGTGAGTTCCAGGACAGTCAGAACTGCTTTACTCAGAAACCCTGTCTTAAAAAAACTAGAAAAAAAATTAACATGTAAATGTAGTTCTTATCTCTTACTAAATTCGGGTGTTTGCTTAGCATTTTCATCTCCCTTTTGCTGTCAGAGTTCAAAGCAGAAAGAACAAAGTAGTATGAGATAAAGAATTCGCCCACAATCGCATATATAAAATGATCTAGAGGAACCAGCAAATGTTCAAGAAAGCTTTACTCAAAATGATTCTGCATGGATTGTTACAGATCCAAGAGATTTAAATAGACATCCCAGGTTTTGCATACCTGTCAGAATCGAATCTCTGAACCTGCCACACACAGAACGATTTAAAACAGAGGAATAAGAATAAGAAAGCCACAGTTCAGGAATAAATATCCTGCTTAACTGTAAATGTGCCCCCTTGCTCTTAGCAGCTTCCTGTAGAAAGAGGGCGGGAGATATTTTGAGCCCATCAATCAAACACAGCCAGTATGCACCAGCTGCATACACAGCAAAGTAAACAGCATAGGATGGACCCCCAACAGATACATCCTGAGAACAAAACGTGTTGTCACTTCTCTGGAGGCGTTAGTAATTTTTTTCTGAAAGAATAGCTCTTATTTGGTTTCCATGAATATTTGATGTACACATATTGCTGGATTTCCAATCTGTCTGCTGTAAGCAGATGGCTAATGGTATAAAAACATGGAACTTATTAAACCGTCTGAATCCCAGGCCATTTGGCTTATCCTGAATACCAAATTGAGTAATGTTTTAAATTAAAGGACACCATTTTCACTACCTTGATGAGATGTTTAAATTCCATTCCCTGACTAACTACTAAAATCACAAATTATGAAAAAGTTTGAAAATGAAACATTGTAGCACCTTTATAAACAAATCAAATTCTTCCTTATGATGAAAGAATTTGAAAACAATTATACCAACCCGTCTACCATGATTATATATATATAACACAATAAGGGACTCTTGTTTTTCTCTGTGCCACTGAAATGTCCCTATCTTACTGTGCATTAAAGCAAGTTTACCTGGTGCTTCCAAAACTAACTGGAAATGTATGAAACTTAATTTAGTCTGCCCCACTTAATGAATGATATTATATGTCTTCTTGTCTTCTATCTTTTAAATTATAAATTTCTTCTGACAGCTCCCCACTTTGATTGACACAGATAGGGTTCACTATTTCATTCTATGCCACGGTTTCTCACTGGGTGGAGTAAGTTGTCTCTTGATGGGCAGCAGGGAGGCTGAGGCCACCTCTTCTTGCCCCGTTACAAAGTAGTAACTGCCTTACCTGGTGCACCTTACAAGTCACGTCCTCAAGAACTCGGTTCCTCCTGGGCTCAGACCCAGTATTATTTTCTACCTGCTCCAGTGGGTACTGAAATAAATCACTAATGTTACAAGTATCACTAAAGAGTACGTCCCTTGTTTGATGAGCCCCTGATGCACATCCAGCTGCACTTTCCCATTCTTCTTATTCACAGCAAGACCGATGAATGGTTGAGTTTTCTGCCTCAACCTTCTCTTGTGCCTTGAACTTCCCAGGTCAAGAGAACTGCACTTCTAACTTGCTCAGATCATGGACCCCACCCTTATCATATTGGCCAGAGACTCTCTGGTAGCAGATGAAGTATGTCCCTTTCTGGGACATACTTCCTCATCCCCGGACCACCTCTTTAGCTGCTTTCATGGCTTGGTCATGTACTCCTGCTGGCTCTGACTGTGCTGGTCACTCCTCAGGTTTCTCCGCCCTCTCTTCTCAGAACTCTGGTAATGGTTGAGTGTTTCAAAGCTCTTCTGGAGCTTGCTTTCCACATTATACTCTATTTGTTCTCGTGCACAGCTGTCATGAAAATTTTCCTATTCGGTGCTGTTATCTCATCCCTTGAATCAACTTCTCAACATATCCTACCCCCTCTATTCTCCACTCAGTTTTCCTTGTCTCAGTAATTGGCATTACCCTTGTGATAAGAGTCAAAATTTTTAAAGATGTGTTTATTCTTGAGAAGTTCACACATGTATTCAATGAAATATTATTATATCCACCCTTACTTTCCCCTCTGACTCTCTCCTCCCAACTTCAAGTCATTCTTTTTGTGTGTGATTACTCATGATATCAAATAGTGAGTATGGGCGTTATTAAATCATTCACTAAGTCAACAAACGTATGCGTGCCAGTCATCGACTATGACATGGAAAACTTAGTAGTGGCCACACTCTCATAAAAGAACGCTTCCCCTCTCCTAGCAGCTGTCGACTGCCAATAGCTCATCAGTAAGGGCTGGGGTCTGGAAAGTCCCCTCCCCATCTTTGACCACATTTTGGGTGGCTTCATCTTATGTAGTTCTGATGCAAACAACAGCAGTGACCGTGAGACTGTTCAGCCATAAGAAAGTTGGCAGTGCCATACCCAGGACACAGCATTTCAGAGCACGCCTCTCCATCCTCTGGCTCAGAGGTTCTTTCTGATTCCTCTTCCATGCTACCTGAGCCTTGATAGACAGTGGTACTTAATGAAGATGTCCCATTTAGACAGACACTCACAGTCATGTAGACTCAGCGCAAGTCTGATTTTAAGACCTAGCCGTGATGTGCCTTTCACTAGCTTCATTTCATATCACCATGTCAAGTTTTAAAAAAAGTTTACCTTCATTCCCCACAGTCCTTGTTGCCTTGCCCAAGAGCAATGGTTTCCCGAGGATGGTCCCTGGATCATCAGCACTTGTGCTACATGGAATATTAGTAGAAATAAAAATACTGAAATACTGCATTCAGGGACCAGTTGTTTCTGTTTTCACAGTTGATTCTGTTTAATCCCCTGAGGATTCCCATGCAGTCCAAAGACCACCATCCTCTGCTTCATTTTATCATAGATCACACTGTCCCACAGATGAAAATCTCCAAAAGGGTACAAGCATTCTATGTTTCATTTTCTTAAACCATAGCATATAAAACTACAAATGTTCTAGTATCTTCTACACCTATGGCAGTATTTTGTAATGCATTACCCGTGCAGTTCAGTGTCCCAGGCTCACAGGCCTTCTGCTCCTTGACTATGCCAAATGCATGCCTATTTCTGTGGGGTTTTGCTAACTGTTCATAATAATTCCAGATTTTATTTGCTCCTCTCTTGCCGATTCCCAGACCAGAACCTGACACACACCTACCTGCTTTATGATTGATTGTCTTCTAATGCTAGTCACCAGTGGTTTCCAATATAGAGGTGTTCCTTCTGCTTCACGCTGGGCTGGCATTTGAGGTGTTAACTTTATACAAAGGGAACATCGGAGAAGGCCTTTTCTTAAGAGAAGGAACATCATGAGGAATAAGGAAAGGTGAGATGAAGGTAGAAAAAGAAGAGGAGGAAGAAAACCACGTAGTCCCACAAACAGTAGAATTGTTGTGTATCTTATCCTTTTATATAAATATTCTTTCCCTACTCCTAAAAATGAGATTGCATAGAACTTTTAAAATAATTTCCTAATTTTTAAATTGTCTTTACATGTGCATTAATTCTGGTACTAGTTTGCAAGATATTAACTCTGGTCGTAATTAGCAGGAATAAAATTTACTCATAGGACACTGAGAAGCACACAAACTTACAGAGGAGTTGGGGCTCTGGGATTGTGGCACCTGACCAACCATAGAACCCAAATGATTCTACAGAGTCCAAGCCTACAGCGACTGAAGTCTTTAACAGTCACATGACTCATGAGCAAACTGGATTTGGTTCATGTTACTAGCTTTCAATTCCATATATGACTGACAAGGCCTGTGATCTGTGCATATGCCTTGATTGAAGGCAGCTGTCCAGGCTTCACAGCATCTGTAATGGAAGCTGAGCTGGTGTGCATAAGATAAGGAATTTCTCAGACATAATCCCTCGTAGATGGATAGATGTTCCCTGGTCTAAACTGCTAATACTGCTAATTTCTACCACAGTTTAACACACCCTGCACTTCGCTCTTTCTCTCTTTCTCTCTCTCTCTCTCTCTCTCTCACACACACACACACACACACACACACACATACACACACACACATACACACACATACAAGCACACACACACATGCAGAGCTATTAAAATACAATATATAACTAACTCAGTTAACCTTCTTACAATTGAAACTATGTTCATCATTTCAAAAGCATCAACCTAGTTACTTCACTCATCATTGTCTAAAATGTCAAAATTATGTCCATTGTTTCTTCTTATCTAAAAATTTTTAGAGAAAATTACTTTACTCACAAATAAAAGCACCACACAGTTAATTCCAGGAAACCACTCAAACCCTTTTCATACCATAAACTTGCCCTTGTTTCTTAGTCTTATAATAATTCTGTCTTTTATTTTCAACTCTGTAGACTAAATGATAGTTAATAATCATTAACAGGAACACATACACACAGAGACATGCATGCGCGCACACACACACACTTTATTGAAACTCACAACAGTCGCTGTTGCTATGGGAACATCCTATTGACCACAGTCAGTATTCAATAAACAGTGATTGGTTGTGAACCAACACCACGGTCCATGATTACTCACGTCCATGCTTCCTGCTGGATGGCTGCATTTCAAGGGCCAATAATTTTACCCAATAATTTTTACACATTTATCCATTCACTAGCTAGTTCACTTATCTATTCATGTCTATACTGAACTGTTGAACCAGTATTTGTGATATTCTCACAATGGCTAAGAAACCTTCTATGGACCGTACACATAAACTCTGTAAGAGTTTCAAAGCTGCGTAGGGAAGAGAGTAATAAAGGAACTACAGCAGAGAATACACACACAGTAACTGAAATCACAGAAGGTCAACTATAGAAAGCACATGTATGTGCATGTCTAGATCTAGTCTATAAAACAAATATAATTGTTTAAACACATGGAAAATAGTGAATTGCATGTATTATATGAAATGTTAAATTTGTTACATATGATTTATTACATGCTTATAAAATAGATAATTAGAACAAATTTCTTTACTTGTGTTGATCTATCTTTGCTTGTGGATGAACATGTGACTATAAATTTTATTTCTCCAAGGAAATAGTCATACAAGTTTATGGGAAAAGAAAGTATATGTTCTATACCAGGAGAGTAATGTTGTTAATAGGAATTGCTATTATATAAAATAGTCACATGATAGTAGTTAAAAAATAAAAATAAACAGTGATTGGTAACTATAATTTCTTGTTTTAGTATCTTATCAACGAGGCTCCTACCTTTGGTTTCTGTGGGCAAATACTCTCCATCCATTGCACATATGTATTTGTGGATTGATCTGAGAATTCTTTGCCAGTTTCTAAAAGGTCCCTGAGGGACTTTTGTTTAAAATTTCATTATATTCAGAAGTTATTTTGAGATTTAACAAGGGAGGTGAAATAAAAGGTCTGTACTTAGACATTCAAATCAGTGAAAATAATCTTAGAGCAATTCCCCACTGGCGTCCTCAATGCCCAGCAATCAGATGCTACAGAACGGGCCTCACTGAAGCATTTAGATACTGATAACTTTGAGGTCCACCAGGAGCCTCAAGGCCTGGACTGGGCAAAGATACCCTTGAGGTGCCGGGTGGGCAAGCACCATTCATTACATGAGCAACTATATGGTGGAGAAATGGGAGAGGAAGAAAAGCAGAACAGTTCATGTGCTGTGGGAAGAGCCAGAATGGAAGAAGCAAAGGAAGAGGACGTGGGTGGCTGATTGTGCCACCCAGGGCCATGGTGACATCTAGGCTCAGGCTGCTGGCAAGGGCCATGTCTAGGTCTCTGACCCTGCCATAGCTGGGATTTGTGTTGATTTCCATGGCCCATGTTGCTGCCAAAGACCATATGGATACCCAGGGTCTAGGCCACCACCTGCAGCCATGTTGGTGTCCAAGAGCCGTGTTGCTCTGGAGCCATGCAGATTTGTGTGGCAGATACTGACACCCAGGGCCATGGTGTTGCCCAGGCCTGCGCTGCTGATGAGGGCCATGTCTGGGTCCCTAGTACTGTTGAATTGGAGTCTGTGATAATGTTTCTGGTCCATATGACCACAGGGGGCCATGAAAACCATGTATATTGAAATCCAAGGATTCTATTGCTCTTTGCTGCTCCTGGGAGATCTGGCCCTGCCCCTCGGTGGCTGCTGCAGTGGGAGAGCTCACACACACACACAGGGAGAACTGGCTCTGCCCCTTTCCTGAGTGGGGCCAGTACCAGCAGAGGACCAGACTGACCAACTCAGCTGCCACCCAGGCCCACATCCAGTACTTTGAGTTGGACCACCACATCTATTCCATCTCTGACCAGCTAGAGCACATGAAGAGACTGGTCCTGTGGAGCAATACCTGCAAGATCGCCATGGCTCGGGAGCCACAGCAGATACCTGAGAGGAGTTTTGGTGAGGGTCCAATATGGATGAGGAACCAAAAGCCAGAGACCTTGAACCAGATCAACAACTCATTACCGTGAACAATTGCTAATAAAGCTGTTTGGGCAAAAGCAGTACACTGCATGACACACGGCAGCTCCCAGGGCCACTAAGATGAATGAGTGGGTAATGAAGAAATGGGAAAGATAAAGGAGTGAGATGTTTTATTCTTTTTTTTAATTCATATTTTTATTTTTTATTTTCTTTGGGGGAGGTGCTGCAAGGGTGAAGGGACTGGGAAATAAGCGGGATTAGAATACATGATGTAAAATTTCCAAAAAATATCAATTAAAAATCACTGATAACTTTTTAATATGTCACGAATAAGAATTTGTTTTTCTTAATGGCTTATGGCATTGAAATAATTCCAAGAAGAATATGTAGCAGCCGTCCACAGCCACAGGAAGTGTTATCAGCACGTCTCTGCATTGGTACACCCATGACTAGAGACTATAGCCAAATTCATGCTTTTTTTATACTTTGGCGTGGGTTCCTTTCCAAAATCGTCCCTTCAAAATATGCCATAAAGTTTAATAGACTTTCTTTTCTGGTATGTCGGCAGTATGGCCATGGACTAGACCAACCTTTTTTGTCTAATAAGAGAAATAAAGTAGAACAGAAGATTATTACTTTTTATTTTTTGGAGGGTGGAAGGAAGCTACATATGCAGTAGATAAGAATTCTTTTTCAGCTATAAAGTCTTTGAACAGCAAAAATTAAGTTATAATTACAAAACTGGAAGCCTCTCTGACCTGCCTTCTTATTTTCTTGAGAAAACTTACTTTCCTGACTGAACCTACAGAATTTTTTCATTGGATTAACATATGGAATAATTAATATTACATTGCCTGTAATACTTTTCCGATTGATGCAGCCAAATGCCCAACAAGAAGCAACTTAAGGGAGGGATCACTTACTTGGCTCACAGTTTGAGGGTTCACAGTCCGTCATGGTGCAGGACACACGGTCATGCAAACAATAGGTGGCTGCACACAGTCTACCCACAGCAAGCAGAAGGAACTTCCCCTTATCTACCTCTTTGTTCACCCTGGAACCTCAACTCTCGGGTTTGTACTACTCACCTTCAGAATGGTTCATTTTACATTTCACCAGTTAATCTCTCTGGAGATGGCCTTCCAGACACACCTAGCATCTGATTCTCACGTTATTGCAATTCCAAGAAAAGTGATGCAACACACCATCATAGCATGTTTCTTTGGCATGTTATATTAAGACTTTACTGCTATTAGCCAGCAAGCTGCCTCACGCTGCCCCAAAGCAATACTTCTCTCCCCAGATAAGGATTAACACTATTTTTTTCTCTTCTCTCACTCTGTGCCTTCTTTGCATACTCTGAACTTTCCGATCATGTAGTATTTCTGTTCATGTAGCATGCATGTAGTGTTTCCAGCTGGATGATTAGCTTACTTTTATTCAATACCACATGAGACTCATCTATGCGTTATATATATATATCATTCATTTCAAAAACTGAAACAGTGAAATCTTGGAGAGAACGTTAAGAAGTAGTTCAAATGTGATCAGCTATGCATTAGGTTTAATTTCCAGACCCCACATGAAAAATACTGGTACAGCTTCAGTTCACAGTTCTAAAGTCCCCAGCATGTGCAGAACAGACACTCCGACCCTCAAAACCACACATGGTCCCTTAGTTACTGTTCCCACCGCTGCAATCAAGTACCTGATTAGAAGCAGCTCAGGAAGGGAAGGTTTCTTTTATGACTTGAGGGGATATAGTCCATCATGAGGGGCAGGGGAGACATGGCAGCAGGGGTGTAAGGTGACCAGTCACATTGTGTCCACAGCCAAAAAACCATCAGAACAAATCTTAAAGCCTGCTCCATTTGGCCAGCTTTCTCCAGGAAAGCCTCATCTTAAGCACTACCAGTAGCTGGGGACCTTTAGCTGTTGAGAGACGTTTTATATCCAAATCACAACTCAGGCTTGCAAGGACAGGCAATGGGAAAGAAGGGAGACCGAGGGGACAGGGACTTGTCTACCGGACTGGGGAGATGAAATAGTTTTCAGCAGAGTTGCTGGATGAATGTCTTGAACAGTTTGCTAAATCAAAGCAAGACATTCTTTTCTTTTTCAAAAACAATGGTAACAGAGTACAGTCTTGGATTTTGTGAAGAATTACATCCAGTAAGATAAAAACGTAAACTTATAAAAAGTGAAATAATGTGGAAGAAATATACGAGTTCCATTTCCTGGAGCCTTTAAAAATAGAAAGTAAATATATCACATAAACACATGATAATGTTCAACTTTACATAAAAATAAAATAAATCGATTTTAGAATAAAGAAAAATTTCAACATTCAAGTTTGGGAAAGCTAAAAAGATTCCAGTATTAGTACTGCCTAGAATGGTTGGCTGGAAAGGAACGAGAAATCTATAAAGACATTTTGCTGACTATACATTTTTTTAAAAAAATTTGAAAATAGATTCTTCTCTTCTACAATACATCTTGACCAGAGTTTCCCCTCCCTTTACTCCTCCCAGCCTCCCCCTACCTCTCCTCTCCCCCAGATCTACTCCCCCTTCATTTCCTCTTTAGAAAAGAGTAGGCCTCCAAGAAATTGCAGCCAAACAAAACAAAGCAAGATTAAACAAAATGAGGCCAGAGTCCCCATATAGAGGCTTGACAAACCAACTCAGTGGGAAGAAAAGAGTCTCAAGAGCAGGCAGAAGTCAGAGATACACTGGCTCCCACTGTTAGGAGTCCCACAAAAACACCAAACTAACAGCTGTACATATACACAGAAGACCTGGTGCAGACCCATGAAGGCCCTATGCTTACTGCTTCAGTCTCTGTGAGTCCATATGATTCCTGCTTAGTTGATTCGAAGGATTCTGTTCTGCTGGTGTCTTCCATCCCCTCTGACTCCTACAATCTTTTTTTCTCCCTCTTCCTTGGGATTGCCCAAGCTGTAAGAGGAGGGACCCAGTGGAGAGCTCCAACTTCCAACTTAGTCTCTCTCTCTCTCTCTCTCTCTCTCTCTCTCTCTCTCTCTCTCTCCCTCCCTCCCTCCCTCTCTCCTCTCTCCACATAATGTCTGGCTGTGGGTCTCTGCACCTCCTCCAATCTATTACCATATATATATACATAAAATATATATAGTTGTATTCTACAGTCTTACTTTTTCTAGTTCTATTTTAGCTCTTGCAGCAAATTTTTCTGACAGGTGGGTATTTGTTCATTACTGGAGATATCCTAGCTTGAGGCACCCATGAGATTCAGAGGGAGTTCTCGCTTTCAGGACCAGAAGGAAAGGGTGGGTTTGAGTCTTTGGGGCTCCAGGCTGTTATGAGCATCTAATCTGAAGCTTCATTTGCACAGTCGTCTCTGTTTGCTGGGAGATATTACTCTGGAAAACGATGAGAGAAGCTCATGTGTTAGCCCAAGCTCATTTGATCTCCCAATTTCTGAACTACAGCTGGCCCTTTCAAAACTTAGGTTTATACCTGCTACACGAATTACTAAAATTCCTCTTTTCAGAAAGGAAATTACCGAAGAAAATTATTGGGAATAAGGATTATCTCCCAACAAAGCTGGTTGGCACAGGCCTGTCATTCCAGTTAGCCAGGAAGCACAGGCAGGAGAGCAGCAAATTCAAGGCTTGCCTGAGCTACTGAGTAAGTTCAGAGACAGTTTTGGCAATTTAGTGACACTCTGGCTGGGATGCGGATGTGTTTGCCTAGCTCAAGAGACTCTAGTTCCTACCGCCAGAACAGGAAAACAGCAGCAAGCGTCATATCTATTCCCTAAAGTCTGTAAATAATTATGTTCTACAATAACTTTGAAAAGATACAAATAAAGGAAGCAAGCAAGGCAATTCCACATTTACTATTTTCCATTATTTCAAAAATAATGTAGGATTGCTTCTTACTTTTATTATAGGTTTCTCATTCAAAAGTGGGTCCCCAAGGACTTCCTGAGTATTATACTCTCTTCTAATATTAAGACGCTTATTCTTGAATATTTATGTTTGGGAAATGGTTTTGTAAAACAATATCCACTGTGAAGCTACTAGAGAAAGAAGGGTTGTAACGGAGTCATAAAAAGATACAGAAGATGCATAATGCCTAGTGGTTCATATCAATCTTAATACTCAAAGCTACTGCAGAGTGGGCTATTCTGAGGTAGTAAGCTGCATTTGCTATATCATATTTTTAGTCTCACTTTATTTTAGAAATAAGTGGTATATTATTTGCAAAAAAAAATGCTCTGCCTCCAAAGAGTCATATGGAAACAATAGAGAACATGATTTCTAACAATGCCGAGGAGTGAATGGTGATTCCCATCAGTAGTTAGCATTGTGAGAGGATTTTTTTATGCTCCTACAATAAATCGTCCTCTCGTCCTTTTGTTAATTGATGGACTCTTGGGAGGAGAGGGAAGGAGGCTGAGGAAGAGGAGAGTATCTATGTGGAGCTATCGGCACAGGAGTGAAGGCAGAAGAACCCTGGGCACACAGCAGGGACTCTGTGCAGGGAGCATTTCCAGGAGATCTGATGGTCCAGGGACAGGAATGGCAGATGTGATGCCAGGGCAGAGGCTTGTGGGTGCTAATGTCAAAGGAAACACTGAACCTAATAAAACCTAATTGACCTTACTAAGATCGAAGAAGTTTTAGAACTCCATAGCATTCCAGACCAAAGATGGTTCAGAATATACCTCCTCTTAAAATAGAGTGACCTACCTCTATCAACTGCTAGGAAAACAGGGAATGGCATACAAAGTTTACCTGCTTGCTACAGTCTGGTATTTGTTGCGTTGATCATAATTTGGTAACCTTTAGCATGGACTTGGCTAAGGCACACTTGCTTTTTTACAAGGGTACATCCTTGGGTTAGATTGTAGTAGATTTGTACAGAGGCCGTTTGCAGCCAGATTTTATCACTCAAGTCCAGGTGAGTCCTAGGCCAAACTGATTTCAGTTTAACAAAGATGGCATTTGCTCTGTAGGCAACAGAGAGAGACCATTAAATATATTTTCAAACAGGCCTTTAGCATAAACCGCAACTGCCTTAGGAAGGTTGCTCTAATGGATGATTATGTGTTCTTTGCTCTGAAAAATATTCATCGTGCTTCTCCAGTATACCAGATGCGCCCTAAATGCTGGCAGTACAAGACCCTGGGGTGCTTCCTTCTCTCAGTCCAGTGATGCTGTGTAGATTGGCAAAGCACTGCGAGGAAGGCAGAAGCAGGCAAGGAATGCCCACAGCTGTCCAATGAACAGTTCATCAGATTGTCGATAAAGAGACACTGTGTTGTGGTGTGGGCTGGGAAACAAAGATAGGCAAGAGGCTCAGGAGTTCAGAGAAAAATTTTCTTCTTTATTGTTTAGAAATGTTTTTGGTATTTATTTTGACACGCACATACATGGAGTAGAAGGATAAATAGAGCACTATCATGCCGCTATGAAGTTTTCTTTTTATAGCAACTATGAGGTTAGAGGTGGTACAGCCTTAGTCAGATGACTTTGGGGCATCAATGTGTGTGTGTGTGTGTGTGTGTGTGTGTGTGTATGTGTATGTGTGTGAGAGAGAGAGAGAGAGAGAGAGAGAGAGAGAGAGAGAGTTTATAGAAGAGCAAACATGACCACCAAGGAAGGAACTATGTTCATAAACTATTAATAGTCAATAATAAAGCATTTGAAATGGAGTTTTCTGTAGTCATAACAAAGAACAGAATTGTGCAATTTACGAGCACACAATGGAAGGAGAGATCACCTTGTTGACTAAAATACGACAAACTCCCAATGATATTGTCTTTTCTCTGATGTGCAGAATCTAGCTATTAAATATACACAAATACTAAATACACACATATGAGGCACGGAAGGAGAAGGGATCAATTGTATGGCAAAGGGGACTAGAGGAGGAGAGGCGACAAGAGAGGGTGCTGGGGATGACTGTGATAAACAGCAATGGTGAATACGAAAACAGCCACCTGAAGCTCCTTATCTTGTATGCCAATTAAAAGTAATGACAGAGAAAAAGAAGGTGTGTGTCCCGGGAGCTACTTATTTTCTCATTGTCTCTTGTTCATCAAAGACATAAGTTAGAAGAAGATAGGTTAAGAACCGTGAACGAAGTGCTGAATGATTTGGATCTAAGTCTGTCTAGAAAGCAGAATGTAGACACAGTATATGCTAACAAAAGGCCTTTCAAATTTCCATGCTTTAGAAATGAAATCTTTCATTTAGGAGTATGCTGGCTAGTTTGGAAGGACTCTGCCATAACATGTTGTAATTGAACTATGCAAATTCACCAACATCAACTGTTAATTGTCAATCAATTTTCAAAACTATTTGAGGTGTAAAAAAGAGACATTATTCAAAATTTAATTATATAATTATTCAACATCACATAGCATTATGATACTATGTATAAAGGTATACTCCCTAGTATCTCTGTGGCGGTTTATGCACTGTGGGATCTATGCTGGAGAAGGCCTTTGCTTTCGCTTGTGTCCGTGTGGCATTCTCTGCAATCTGTCACATCAGGTTGAGTTTGATAAGGGCTGCGATGACTATTCACACCAGCGCTGCAGGGAAGCGCTGGAACCAGGATGACCCTACTCCACCAACCCTGAGAGGGAGCTATTCTTATTCAGTTAGTTCTAGCACTCTTGGCTACTTTGCCCACTGTGTCTCCGCAAATGCCCGACCAGAAATATCTGTGGAAGGAAGAGTTAATTTGACTCCCGGTTCACAGCTGACATTCATTGCTGCAGGGAAGAATAGTGCAACTCAGGGTGAGGATACCTGTAGCCCACAGAGCTCGAAGATGGCTATGTCATGGGAGGAAATAAAGAAGAAATCAGTACCAACAGCTGATGGTCCTCTGCGAGGTCAGCTCTCAGAGACTCACCTCTGCTAGCTAAGGCTACAGTCACAATGATTGTAAAACCCACCACACAGCACTACCAGCTGGGAACTAAGCATTTAAACACATGAGCCCGATGGAAATATTCCAATGTGAACTACACAGCGTACTTTATTTTCAAAATTTATAACGATGGTAGTAGATAAGTTGTTAGATTTTTCGATGGGGCTCCTTGTTAAAAAATGAGGCAGTTCCAGGGTTAGCATCCACTGTGAAAAGCAGGGAACTATCTCGCCACCCCCGTTAACTGAAAACATTTGTTTTTAATCCCCAGCTTTTCCCTTTGGGACTAGGAGCATTTTAAAGTCCACATTTCTCTGAGAAAAATTTCCTTTAGCGATGACACGTCCAGATTTGAAAAGAAGTCTCAGTGTGGACACTGTTAGGTATTAGTAGATGTGACGTTTACTCTTTCTTGGATTCTTTACCTGGGTTCTAGGCAATGCAATTACAGATTTCTGGGATCTTGTGTTTTCCAGAATTAATGATGGACCACAGACACAGTTGGCCCTTCTAACAACCCTTATTTTATTTTACACTTATAATTCCTTCTTTGCCATTTTGCTCAGTCTTTTTATGATAAAAACAAAACAAAACTGAAAAAAAAATGCCTACAGAGAAAGCTTGTTTCTAAAATACAAATTTGTGTGTTTCCAACCAGAGTCATTTTGCCATGGCATTTACATGTGCCAGAGCTAAAAGAATTTCTTGTTTATTTTTTTCTAATGCATGGATGTGGGCCACATTTGAATAGGGGTGGCCCTGGTAACATTTCCCTTAGGAGAGTAAAGCCAGCACTGGCTGCATTTCTTCAGCCTCAAGGAATTGCTAATAGGCTGATTTAACTTTACAGGGTTCCTTTGTTACTGTAGGTTTCACTGAAATACTTTCATTGGTCCTGATAAGCTAGCAAAAGCTGAAAAAGACTAAGACAGTATCAATGTTCTCTTTCTCTACCAGCAGTAAGAGGTTCATAAGAGACATCCATGAAGTAACCTGTATATTTTAATCAATGAACTTCAAAACAACTCATGCATCAATATTCAGAAGAACAAAAGGAAAAATGATTTGTCAGTTGTTTGGCATTTATAATCTAGTGTTGTTTATGAAAATGATATTAGTTAAGATGGTATTACATGCAATTATAGGCAAGTGCTCTACCATGCTAGTAGTCCTGGATTCAATTCTCAGCGCAAATAAAAATCAAAGAATAGTAACTATAACCATTATTTGTAGTTGATCACTCCTTTCTGTTCCTGATATTTTTAACCTAATAAAAATATAACTGGATTGACTCTTCCAATCCATCCGATTTATCACATATGTAAGTTTTCTGTTTGTTTTCTGAAGTACTAAGGATCAAACCCAGGGTCTTGAGCATCACTTTATCTCTGAGTTTAATCCGTCCCTCATGTGGTCACCTTGAAGAAGCTAGCCATGTGGAGAGATCCACATAGAAGTTTTAAGAGGTCTTGCTCTATTATTTAGTGTAAGTCTTTCCTATAGCTCACTGCACAATGATGCCACAGACTGGAAAACTGTGAACCTCTTTTAAGCCCCCCAGGCTCACTCGCAGGAAGTGATGTTGAAGGATACAGTAAAGATAAAAGACAAGAACACTGTGAAGGCAGAACAAGTTGAACAAAAATCTTTACTTCTCCAAAAATATTACTCAAGTGAAAGCTGAACAGGGTGTGACTGTACCTTAAGCCAAGACACTGTGCTCTGGTCAATAAGGAGCTGAAGAATGGAAAACTGCAAACTGAGGCAGAGAAAATATTTTCTAGATAGTATATTCTCCAATCATCTTGACTGTGAATAAAATTCATGGACATCAAACATGTTTAATAGATAGATAGTGCCTAGATAGAAAGATGATAGGTAGGTGATAAATGATGGTCAGATAATAGACAATAGGTAGGTAATAGATAGATGAATAGATAGGCAAACATAGGCAGGGAGAGAGCAAAAGATACAAGATAGATAGATAGATAGATAGATAGATAGATAGATAGATAGATAGATAGATAGATGACAGATGGACACATAGATACATAGATAATCCAAAGAAACTAATAGATCTATATAAAAACATGTATCTGGTACCAATTTTCACCTTTTACACTTTGATAGTGCCTATAGGATCTAGAATGGGATTTATCAACTAATTCCTTCTGTGTTCACTGAATAAGTCCAAGGTTAATGCAAGCAACTAACCCACTAGGGTCCCTTATCAACTACATTCATGATTCTAGTTGCATGCAATAAGCCATGTTGTTAAGTAGATAGTCAGAAATTAATGAGAGTAGAGGACACTGGTGCTGGGTCACTTGCTTACGGTCATCAGTTTGTAAAAACATGGACTGAAACCCCAGAACTCTAACCTACTGGTTAAAGAAATACAAGCTGAGTCCTATCTTTGACCCTGAAAGGAGATATGGAATCCTGAATTCCTCTGGAGACCAATGAGTGATAATTATATAAACCTGGTTTTAGGATCTCTAAACCCTAAAAGAAAAAAAAAATACTTTTCAGATGATTCTTTCTGATAAAAAGAAAAACAAAAGAAACAAACAAAGGGAAAAACCCCAAGGACATACCATTGTCCTTTCCTGTGAGAATCAATCTAAATAGATGTATCAACACCTGGACATCAGGGACTATGCTTCCACAAGTATACCACTTACCAGGGTAGGGGCATGAGGATTAGGAAAATGTTAAGTAGGAGGAGCAGAGAGATAAGAAGAATCACTAAGACATAGGATAATAATGGGTGGGCAACTCAGTGAATACTGAATGCTGAATTCACCAGTGTTTATTTTCCATTCACTTTTATACCACAACACAAAAAGGAGAAGACAAAAAGTTGCTTTAACATAATACAAAGGACACTTAGAACAGTTACTAACTTCAATACTTTGAGCCATCAAGCCATTAATTCATGAGAAAAGCATTCTGTTGTTTAGTCAGTGAATCTACCCTAGATCAAGTACCCTGAAGGCAGTCACTCCCTAGGTCAAACCTCCTATTACAACAGAAGGAGCATAAGTATGCTTGAATTAAGGTCTACCTATATGAATCGTCTTAATGACAAAATGACCAAGTAACCTCACCCTTGGGCAGCGTGTCAACAATTTTGAATAAGTTAGAACTCTTGGACCTTCAGGCAATGTGGAAATAGGCTGACATTTTTTGGGCCTCTACACCTGGACAGGAAAATATTCTTCAGAAAAACCATCCCACAGAGAATTAGTATAAAACCTCCCTCAAACATAGATTGAAACAACACTTTCTTTGGCCACGATGCAGCTTCATCCCTTGAGAGTATGCTATCTTCTGCAAACTCCAAGTCCTCTGCTACCCTCTGTGCCTCTTCAGAGCTCTGCTGATGGAGAGCATAGGAAGTGGGAAGCCAATGGATGTCTAGAGAAGGAGCCCAATGAGAATATTGACACCTCCCCAGGAAGAAGGGACCTTTCAGCTAAAGAACCCACAGTCCAGGGTCAGCATTGGGTACCACTTCCTTGTTTTATCTTCATACCATAACTCTTCTATGGAGAGGCTGTTTTGATAAATGCTTCCTATAAAAGTCTTAAACACGGCACATATGGGTACATTTAGCAAGATCTCCCACTGAAGGGAATTGTTATTAAACTGGTCTTTTCTGTTGCTAAGTTCAGTTTAAGCTGCCAGAGGGAAACTTGGATCTGGGTCATTAGTTATCTAGAATTTATTTTCCAACTGGAAAAGCAACAAAATGTGTCTCTGAGCACAATTACTGTGAAACTACCTCTGCAAATGAAATTAAGAGGTTTCTGCGTCTGGCAACTAGATTGAATGAATTGATTTTCCCTGAAAGGATTTAAGTTCACATTTTTAGATAAACAAAAGCATCATATCACTTCTTTCATGAATAACTTTCAAATTATCAATAAGAAAAGAGAAATTTTTGAGACTATAACTCTTCAACTGAAATTGCATATTAAAATTATAGCCCAGCATCTTTACTCTTAAATTTTACAATGAAAAAATAAATTAAATTCTTTGAGTAATTAATGTGAATTTCACACAACTAACAATAGAAGTGAGCTTATTCTCCATTTTTGTTGACCTGGAAGTGGTATGGGAAGTCTTTCTGTATATGTGTTGCTTTTATTGGTTAGTGAATAAAGCTGTTTCAGCCAGTGGTTTAGCAGAATAGAACTAGGAGAGAAAACTAAACTGAATGCTAGTAGAAAAAAGGCAGAGTCAGGGAGAACCCTGTAGCAGTTGCTGGGGACAGATGTGTCAGAACCTTGCCAGTAAGCCATAGCCATGTGGCGATACACAGATTAATAGAAATGGATTAACCAAAGTTATAAGAGCTAGCTAGAAATATGCTTTAAGCTATTGGCCAAGCAGTGTTGTAGATAATATAGTTTCTGATTGAATATTTTGTGGTCTGGGCAGCCAGAAACAAACAAGTAACCTCCCCACAACAAATTGGCACTCCAACATGGTTGACTATATCCATCTAAAACATGAGAAAGCTTAAAAAGTAATTCTAGACACAAAAGCAGAATTAAGCATGGCTTCTTGGTAGCCAGAATTTTGCTGGTGATCTGCCACAGATGTTTTAAGAGAAGTCTTTCTGATTCAGCAGTAGCTAAAACAAAACAAAACAAAAATGTATGCTTTCAAAATGGTGGTTTCCTAGTTTGCCAACACAAACTGCTCTGACTCTTTAGGGTGGTCTGGCTGTAGAACATTTAAATGGGGTCTGTGAGCAGAGTGCTACAACTTGCTTAATGGGAATATAGACCCACTATGTACCTAAAATAGGGCAATGTACATAGCTCTCAGGGGCAGCAAACATGCTTCCGCTGTGTTGGACTGGGTAGAGCAACTAGGCAGGGCCATGTTGGTCCTAGCCATGCCTGCTTAATATTTACCCAAAAAAAGCACTCCTTGTCAGAAAATAATTACAGATATGCAGTAAAGACAAATTCAGACAAATGTAGACTTCTAAATAGGTTACCGTGTTGGATAAACATATGTAGGCTTGGGAGAGAGAAGAAAAGGAACATAGGCAGTTAAAAAGGAAATAAATGGTTTTAAAAACTAAAACAAAGTCTTTAAAGAGACAGAGTACAGAAAATCATTGATTAAAGAAGTAAAGATAATAAAATAAATATTAAAAATAATAGAATAAAAATAAATAAGCCTCATAAAGATGGAATATAAACAGATAGTCTGGATTATGTATATTATTGTATTTTCTTTGAATTTTTTGACTATGAATGAGTTAAGTACAGAGAGACATTTCATTGTATGGGCTGCTAAGCAAAAACCAAACTATATATTTTAAAGGTATCTTGACTTAAATATTTGGATCTAAGGATGTGTTCCCTTGGAAAAGAAGTTCTGCTTTTGATTCCACAGAGGATAGTAAGCTGTGGGTTCCTTACCAGCTAATATGGTTTGATCAAACAAGACTACCTAAAGCAATGGCCCAGATGGTCCAACATCCATGACAGCTCCAGGACTGCTGGCTGAGATGGATCTACCACACAGGATACCCCATGGAACACCTAATTAATGGCACCCCAATCAGCAGGAAGTAGTCTAGAGAGCAATGCCCTGATTGTTTATAAATGTCTGTTTACATTTAAAGGGGAATATGCTATAGAGATGAATACTTTGCATTGGTATGGATCTTGTTCTATTGATACAAATTTAAAATCAATTCTGTTATATACATATAATTCTGCTCTTGATTAAAGTATTGTGTTTGTATAAATCATTTAAAAATGTAGTGTACAATTAAGAAATATAGGTTAATAATTATCTATAATAGTCAAGCTTGTAGTCATGTTAGATTTTCTCTAGATATATAGAGACATATTTCAGTTACATCGGTAATCTTCAAATCTTTCAGGGACCTTCAGAATATGGCATTTAAAATGTTTCAAGAAGTTTGAACTTTTCATGACACTGTGACACATCTGCTGCTGGCAGCACCAATTACTTCAAGAGGAAGATGGATATCAAAGAGGTTCCTTATGGAGTTTGCTAGCCATTTGGGCAAGAAACTGCTCTTGCCTGGACTGCTTAATGTCATGCTGTATGAACTGGACATGAAGGACCCACAGAAAAATGACTGCTAAAGTTGCATAAAGGTAAGACCATCCTTTGGTGTTCCTGTTTCATAAAAGAGTTTTCTGCAGGACATAGAAGAAAGCAACTATTGGACTTTGCCATTACAAGACAAAACAGATCTCAAATTTCCTGCTTCAGGAAAGTCTGCTGGATACTATGGGCCTGTGGGTTGAAAATGGAGGCCCCAATGGTACAGAAGAAATTTGGGTGACTGTCCAGGCAGCGAGATGTCTCTGCCACTTCTAGAGTTTTGGAAGTTGCTTACAATGCAGTTCCTGTTAACTTGGGTATTATTAAATTCTTCTGTTGGAGTTGGAGAATAGATAGTTACGGTGAGTCTGGGACCTCCAAGGGAGTAGACCTGATCCAGAAACTCTGAGGGTCCAGGCATGAGTCTGGGACATCTGAGAGAGTAGGCTGGAGTCAGAGACCTTTGCAGGACCAAGTCTAAGCCAGGGACCTCCATATGAGTAGACCCAGAGCAGGGACATTTACAGAAACAAGACTAAACCAGCCACCTAGGCTGGAGCAGGCTGGAGATAGCAAACTCCACAGGAGCAGGTACAAGAAAGCAGAAGAAAATTACCTTAAAAAATAACTTTAGAAGAATGCTTAAGGCCCTTAAAGGAGGAATGAAAAATTTCCTCAAAGAAATGGAGGAAAAGACAAACAAAAAAAATTGAAAGACATCAACAAATTCCTTAAAGAAAACCAAGAAAAAGCAATCAAACATATGAAAGAAACTATTCAAGACTTGAAAACTGGAATAGAGACAATAAAGAAACACAAGCCAAAGGAATTATAGAAACAGAAATTGTGAGAAACCATCAGGAAACACAAATGCAAACATAAACAGCAGAATACAAGACATGGAAGAGAGAATATCAAGTGCTGAAGATACAATAGAGGAAATAGACTCATTAGTCAAAGAAAACATTAAATCTAACAATAGCATAACCCAAAATATCCAGGAAATATGGAACACCATGAAAAGATCAAACCTAAGAATAATGGGGATAGACGAAGAAGTTCAACTCAAAAGCACAGAAAAAAATCATAGAAGAAAACTTTTCCAACCTAAAGATATGCCTATGAAGATACAAGAAGCTTACAGAACACAAAATAGACTGGATCAAAAAAAAGTATCCTCACCACATAATAAACAAAACATTAAATGTACAGAATAAAGAAAGAATATTAAGAGCGGCAAAGGAAAAAGGCCAAATAACATATAAAGGCAGACCTATCAGAATTACACCTGACTTCTCAGTGGAGACAATAAATGTCAAAAGGTTCTGTTCAAGCATTATGCAGACATTAAGAGACCACAAATGCCAGCCCAGACTACTATACCCAGCAAACTTTCAATCATTAAAGAAGGACAAAACTAGATATTTCACAACAAAATCAGATTTAACCAATACCTAGCCACAAACACAGCCTCACACAAAGTACTAGAAGGAAAACTCCAACCGAAGGAAGTTGGCTACATCAACAAAAACACAGACAATTGATGATCTCACAGCAACAAATCCCAAAGAAGTGAAAAACACACAAAATAGCATCACCAACAATGAAAACTGTATTGACAGGAGATAGCAATCACTGGTCATTAATATAAATGGATTCAACTCATCTATAAAAAGACACGGGCTAACAGATTGGATATGAAAACAGAATTCATCCTTCTGCTGCATACAAGAAATATATCTCAACCTCAAAGACAGATATCACTTCAGAGTAAAGAGTTGGGGAAAAAAATTCCAATCAAATGGACCTAAGATACAAGCTGGTATAGCTATCCTAATACCTAACAAAATAGACTTCAAACTAAAATCAATTAAAAGAGACAAAAAAAAGACATTTCTTTTTTTCTTCTTCTTTTTCATTTCTTTCTTTCTTTTCTTTTCTTTTCTTTTTCTTTTTTTTTTTTTGAGACAAGGTTTCTCTGTAGCTTTTTGAGCCTGTCCTGGAACTAGCTATTGTAGACCAGGCTGACCTCAAACTCACAGAGATCCACCTGCCTCTGCCTCCCAAGTGCTAGGATTAAAGGTGTGCTCCTCCACCAACCAGCTAAAGGACATTTCGTATTAGTCACAGGAAAAATCCTTCAAGAGGAAATCTCAACACTCAACATCTATGCTCTGAATACAAGGGCACCCTCATGTGTAAAAGAAACACTTCTAAAGCTTAAAGCACAGTTAAACCCCATACATTAATAGTGGGAAAGTTCAACACTCCACTCTAACCACTGGAAAGGTCTGTCAGACAAAAAAATTGACAGAGAAATAAGAGAAATAACAAATGTTATGACTCAAATGGACTTTACAAACATATATAGAAGATCCCATCCAAACAAAAGAATATACCTTCTTCTCGGTATCTCATGGAACCTCCTCAAAAAGTGACCACATACTAGGTAACGAAACAAACCTCAACAGATACAAAAAGATTGGAATAAGCCCATGTATCTTATTGGATCACCATGGCTTAAAAGTAAAATTCAACAGCAACACTAATTCCAGAAAGCCCACAAACACATGGAAATTAAACAATGCTTACTTGAATTATTAATGAGTCAAGGAAGAAATAAAGGGAGAAATTAAAGACTTTCTAAAAGTCAATGAACATGACCACACAACATACCCAAATTTATGGAACACAATGAAAGCAGTGTTAAGAGAAAAGTTCATAGCACTAAATGCCTACATAAAGAATCTGGAAAAAAATCCCACACTAGTGAATTAACAGAACATTTGAAAACTTTAAAACAAAAAGAAACAAATTCATCCAGGAGGACTAGATTGCAGGAAATAATAAAAATTCAGAGCTGAAATTAACGAAATAGAAACAAAGAAAACAATACAAAAAAATCAATGAGACAAAGAGTTGGTTCTTTGAGAAAAATCAACAAAATAGACAAACCTTTATCCAAACTAACCAAAAGACAGAGAAAGAATATCCAAATTAACAAAATCAGAAATGAAAAGAGGGACATAGCAACAGACATGGAGGAAATCCAGAGAGTCATCAGGTCATATTTCGAAAACCTGTACTCCACAAAATTGGAAAAATTAAAGAAACTGGACAACTTTCTGGATAAATATCACTTACCAAAATTAAATCAAGACCAGATAAGCAAATTAAATTGACCTATAACTGCCAAAGAAATAGAAACAGTCATCAAAAGTCTCACAAAAAAAATAAATAAACAGGAACAGGAATTCTACAAGATTTTCAAAGAAAAATACCAATACTCCTCAAATTGTTCTACACAAACAGAATGGACATTGTCAAACTCTCTTTATGAGCCTACAATTACCCTGATACCCAAACCACATAAAGATATTACTAAAAAAGAGAATTACAGACCAATCTCACTCACAAACATTGATGCAAAAATACTCAATAAAATACTGGCAAATCAAATCCAAGAACACATCATCCACCATGATCAAGTAAGCTTCATCCCAGAGATGCAGGGATGGTTCAACATTCGAAAATCTGTCAACATAATCCACCATACAAACAATCTGAAAAATAAAACCCACACAATCATCTCATTAGATGCTGAAAACATTTTCAACAAAATACAACATCCCTTCATGATAAAGGTCTTGGAGAGAGCAGGGATACAAGGAACGTACCTAAACACAATAAAAGCAATACAATTATTGTAATTGCAAGATAATAAAAATTGTAAAAAGCAAAATAATAAAAGCAAACCAATAGTCAACATCAAACTAAATGGAGAGAAACTCCCAGGGATTCTACTGAAATCAAGAACAAGACAAGGTTGCCCACTCTCTCCATATCTACTCAATATTGTTGTCTAGGTCCTAGCTAGAGCAATAAGACATCAAAAGGAGATCAATGGGATACAAAATGGAAAAGAATAAGTCAAACTCTCACTATTTGCTGATGATATGATAGTTTACATAAGCAACTCCAAAATTTCTACCAAGGAACTTCTACAACTCATAAACACTTTCAGTAATATAGCAGAATACAAGATTAACCCCAAAAATTATAAGTTTTCTTTCACAGAGATGATAAATGGTCTGAGAAAGAAACCAGAGAAACATCACACTTCACAATAGCCACAAATAGCATAAAGTATCTTGAAGTAACTCTAACCAAACAAGTGGAAGACTTGTATGACAAGAATTTTAAATCTGTGAAGAAAGAAATTGAACTTCTTTTCTTTCCAGAAAGTGGAAAGATCTCCCATGCTCTTGGGTGGGTAGAATTAACATAGTAAAAATAGTAATCTTACCAAAAGCAATCTACAGATTCAATGCAATGCCCATCAAAATTCCAGCAAAATTCTTCCCAGACCTCGAAAAAATGGTATCAACTTCATATGGAAAAGTAAAAAAACCCAGGACAGCCAAAAACAATCCTGTACAATAAAGGAACTTCTGGAGGCATCACAAACCTTGACTTCAAACTCTACTACAAAGCTACAGTACTGAAAACAGCCTGGTATTGGCAGAAAAGCAGACAGCAGGACCAATGGAACTGAATCAAAGACTGAGATATTAATCCACACACCTACGAAATTATGATTTTTGACAAAGAAGTAAGAAATATAAAACGGAAAAAAGAAAGCATATTCAACAAATGGTGCTGGCATAAATGAATATCAACATATATAAGAATGAAAATAGATCCATATCTGTCATTATGCACAAAGCTCAAATCCAAATGGATCAAAGACCTCAACATAAAACCAACTACACTGAACCTCATAGAAAAGAAAGTGAAAAGTACACTTGAACACATTGGCACAGGAGACCACTTTCTAAATATAACCCCAGTGGCACAGACACTGAGAGAAACAATAAATGGGACCTCCTGAAACTGAAAACCTTCCGTAAAGCAAAGGATACAGTCAACAAGACAAAACGGCACCTACAGAATCAGAAAAGATCTTCACTAACCCCACATCAGACAGAGGTCTGATCTCCAAAATATACAGAGAACTCAAGAAATTTCTCCTCAAAAGCACAAATAATTCAATAAAAAAAAAAATGGAGTGCAGACCCAAACAGAGAACTCTCAACAGAGGAATCTAAAATGACTGAAAGACACTTACGGAAATGCTCAACATCCTTAGCCATCAGAGAGATGCAAATCAAAACAACTCTGACCTGGAAGAAGAGAGGTAAGTTGTCAAAGGGGATGTCACTGAGGTGATCTTTGACTTGGGAACACCTGGTGATGATAGCTTTAGGGCAGAAATCTGACCTTGCACAGGCCCTACAGGTCAGCTTGGGTCACCCATCCCAGTATGCTGGTTAAAGAAACAAGCACGTGAGTGACAATGAGACATAGATGGGTTCAGGCAACACGACCACATTGGAAAGAACAGATAAAGAAAGCCATCAACTCCTAATCCATCTTCATGACATGAATATGGCTACTGATTTTAAAAGAAAACATGCAATATGCATCATTAAGAAGTCCTAGGCTGGGCAGTGGTCGTGCAAGCCTTTAAGGGAGACAGAGGCAGGTGGTTCTGTAAGTTCAAGGCCAGCCTGGTCTTCAGTGTGAGTTCCAGGACAGCCAGGATTGTTACACAGAGAAACCTTATCTCAAAAAACTGAGAAAAAAAAAAGTCCTGCTAAAGATGAGGTTCTGCCTACCATTGTCTTAGCCCTGATCCTGCATTGGCCTTGAGAAGTTGTGAATCTGTTAATAACTTTAATTTGAAATGGCTTTCATCAGCTGAGGGAGCCTGCTGGGTTTCTACAAGATAATTACTTCTGTTGCAGCGTCTGGCCTCACCCTCAAGGATAAGAACCCTCACCTGGGAGAGAGTCCTCCTCACGTTCCACATTGCTTATCTTGAAATTCAATGTGAGTGCAAGTTAAGGAGAATGACTTTCCTTTCCGGCTTCAGACCTGAAGAGAGAGGAAACGAACAAGGCAGACAGATGCCAGCATGCCTTTAGCAGCTTATGCACCCGAGTGAGGACTTCATGCTTCTTTAGCAAAAGCAGCATCTAAGGGCCGGTTACACCTAGAAGATAAGTGCCTGTTACAGACACTTGTAAGGTAACAGCACACAGGAGGACTGCCTCTCTAGCCAAGAGTAAGGAGAGGAAGAATCTAGAAGTAGCATTAAAAATGTTGATGTAACCAACTGTGAAGCAAGTGAGACTGACGGCGAGATGTGATAAGAAGGAAAGAAAGACAGAGAGACAGAGAGAGAGGGAGAGAGAGAGAGAGAGAGAGAGAGAGAGAGAGAATAAAACAATTAAATGCCAGCAAAAGGTTGTAACCCAAGGACGGTGCATTTTTGTTTTCATGAAGAGGACCCTGGGCTTGGGTTTGGTGCCTAGTGAGATCCAGGATGGCCAGGGTTGTTTCACAAAGAAAGCAGTTTCAAAAACAAACAAACAACAACAAAAAAAAAGAAGAAAAGAAGAAAAGAAAAACAAAGACCAAGGTAACATGAAAAAGAAAAAGTCCTTCACCCTTCACCCCAAGATCTACTTTGCTTCTTCTATGGGCTGAAAAACAAGATACTTCAATGCAATGAACAAAGTCACGATTGCCTACAGAGTTAATGCTCAATTCAATTCTCCCTTTTCGAAGGACAACTCAAACAAGAGTGTTTAAAATTCAAAAGAACAAATGATGCTTTCTTTGGGCCAAAATGTTGGTGGCCTTGAGTTTTGTTGTATTAACTCTCTTCTTTCGTAGCAATATTGAAACAATACATTTCATTAAGGGCACTGAACGAGTTCTCTTATAAGAGGAAGCTCTGTAATATGTGAGGAACAAGGTAACCAGCTCATATATTTTTACTGCAGCACCTTTTTGCACTTGTGCTGCGCACGATATTTGCAGTGATCTTTTAGAATAATGATTGAAGAACACCTAATAAAAATAAAAGACATGGTGCTATAACTATAAAGCAAGAATTATTACAAGAGAAAAAAATACCAATAGTAAAAACATGATAATAATGCAATTTGCTATGAAAAGAACAACCAGACTTGTAGACATAACTTGATCTACATCAGCAATGGGATAGGTACACCTGCCTTTTAGTAAACAAATCTATTTGAAAACATTTCAGATTCTCAAATGGTATAGACAAGTGAATTCCAAGCCAACCAGGACTATGTAGGTAGACCCTATCTCATGGGGAGGGAGAGAGAGAGAGAGACAGAGAGACAGAGAGAGAGAGACAGAGAGACAGAGGGAGAGAGAATCTTATTGATTCAAATATGGACTGGTCTCCAAGTTGGTTCCAAATAATTACTGCTTGAGTACCCGTTTTAGACTTAATCACCACTCTGAATTTTTTCATAACACCGTAAAAGGGCAGACCTGGACAGCCATGATAATACTTGGTAATCAAACACCCTTGGCTGCAATTTCCTGAACCCGAGATAGATTACTGTCTAGGAAGGTGGGAGAGGAGGTCATCTGTAGGCTAAGCCAAGTCTGATTGAGCACAGCTCAGATACAGCAGAGACGGATTCATCATGGAAAGATTTGGTAGCATCTTCTGAACAGACAGACCGAGACAGACAGATGCTGGGAGGGAGAAGTGAAGATATTGGAGTGAACCTGTGGTGAGAGTACTTTCAAAAATCTCTAAGCTGGGAAAATATTAGTTTCTCTGTACTATGGTTAAGTACAACCTGTCAATGTTGGGATTTCATCTCTATTATAGATGTCAAGAGACAGAAGTTCAGCATTACCATGGATTCAGAATTGGAGCATGTAAGAATTGGCATGGATGAAATCCATGAGCTAAGACCCTGAATGAGTGCTGGTGGCTATACAAGAACACAGAGAGACTGCACACATATGCATATTCCCTATTTCAAGCCATGTCATGTACTGCACCTCCAAGGACATCAGCAGACACAACCCTGTCTTAAGTAGGGTTTCTATTGATGGAATGAAATACCATGACCAAAAGCAAGGTGGGGAAGAGAGGTTAAATTTGATTTATGTTTCCACATCACTGTTCATCATCGAAGGAAGTCAAAAGAAACTCAAACAAGGCAGGATTCCGGAGACAGGAACTGGTGCAGAAGGCATTGAGGAGTGCTGCTTACTGACTTGCTCCCCATAGCTTGCTCAGCCTGCTTTCTTATAGACTCCAGCACAACCATTCCAGGAATGGTACTACCCACCACGGAGTGGGCCCTCCCCCATCAATCACTAACTAAGAAAATGCCCATAGGCTTGCCTACAGTCCTATCATTTGAAAGCATTGTCTTTCTTTCTTAATTAAATAATTAATTAATCTTTCCATCCCAATCACAGTTTTCCTTGCCTCTCTCTTCTCCTTTCAGTCCCTCCTGCAAACCTCCACTACCCCTCCATCCACTCTTCCCATTTCTTAGGGAAAGGGCAGCCCTCCTATGTACATCAGACAGACACGCATATCAAGTTATATACTAAGACTAAACACCTCCTTTCCTGATAATGCTGGACAATGTAACCTAGTAGGAGGAAAGGGTCCCAAAACAGATACCAAAGTCAGATACAGCCCCTGCTCTCATTGTGAGGAGTCCCATAAAAATACGAAGCTATACAGCTGTAACATATGTACAGAGGGCATAGGTCAGTCCTATGAAAGCTCTCAGGTTGGCAGGTTAGTCTTGCAATTCCCCCTCCCCACAAGACTCTCAGAGCTTCCCCCAGTGTTTGGCTGTGGGTTTCAGCATCTGTTTCCATCAGTTGCTGATGAAGCCTCTCTGATGACAATAAATCTAGGTACCAATCTATGACTTATAGCCGAATATCATTAGGCATCATTACACTGACTATTTTTATGGCCAGTCATATGTGGTTCTACCCTAGGTCTCTGGGTTATCAAGACCCTAGGTCCTGGCCCTCCAGGCAGTGTCAAAGATGGGCTACCTCTCATGGTATGGGTTTCAAGATGGATCAGCCTTTGGTTGGCTACTCTCATAATTTCTGCACCACCATTACCACAGCACATCTTGTAGGCAGAGAAAATTTTAGGTCCCAGGTTATGTCTGGGTTGGGGTCCCAATCCCTCCAGTTAACGTCTTATGAAGGCATTTTCTTTCTTTTTCAATTTTATTTACTTATTTGTTTGTTTGTTTATTTTACATGCAGTCCTTAGTTCCCCCACACTCTCCTCCCAGTCCCTCCCCCTTATTCTCTCTCTGTTCCCATCCTCTAATCCACTCCTCCTATTTCTGTTTAGGAAAGGGCGGGTCCCCCTTGAGTATCAACAAATCATGGCATATCAAGTTGCAGTAAAGCTAAGCACCTCCCACTTATTAAAACCTGGGCATGGTGACCCTGGTTGTGGAGTAGGGTCCCAAAAGCCAGTAAAAGGATCTGAGACAACCCCTCTTCCCAATGTTAGGTGTCCCACAAGAGGACCAAACTACACAACTGTAACATAGATACAGAGGGCCTAGGTCAGTCCATATAGGCTCCCTGGTTGTTGGTTCAGTCTCTGTGAGCTCCTATAAGCCCAGGTTAGTTGATTCTGTGAATTTTCTTGTGTCAACCCCTCTGGTTACTATAATTCTTCCTCCCCAGCTTCCAGAGGATTCATGGAGCTCTGCCTAATGTTTGGCTGTGGGTCTCTTCATCTGTTTCTATCAGTTGCCGGATGAAACCTCTCTGATGACCGTTGGGCTAGGCACCAATGTGGTGACCAGAGATGGCCAGCTCGGCTACATGTCTGCTATTGCTAGGAGTCTTAGCTGGGGTCATTCTCGGAGAGTCCTGGGAGATTCCTTGCGGTAAGTTTTGACCTGACCTGAGTTGTCCCCCCCTTCCAATAGTCTTTTTCAGTACTCTCCTTCTCTGTATCCCCAGCCATGCCCCAACCTGATTGCTCATGTTCCCATCCCCACCTTTCCTTAGTCCACTCACAGAATCTCCTCTATTTCCCCTTTCCAGCAAGATCTGGTTGTCCACCCCACAAACACTCCTTGTTACCTATTCTCTCTAGGTCTGTGGATCGTAGCATAGTTATCCTTCATTTTACACCTAATATCCACTTACAAGTGAGTGCATGCTACCGACTTTAGGGAACCAGCTCCCAGTCAGCACTGGGGTATGTAAACAAAATTCACAAAGGAAGCAGGAGCTAGATACCTTTTCTATCTGAGGGGCAAATAAGGAAAAACTTTCTGCTTGTAAACTACGAGAAAAGGAGCATGCCACACAGTCTCCTGATGGTAGCCTTCCCTTTACTTCAACTTAAATAATTCTCTTTACAGTATCAAGTTACATCTATATTCACATGGCTGCACATCTCTTTTACATACATTTCTCCTCTGCGTCTCTTTGCTGGGCAGCCTCATCTTTCTTGCCTCCATGCAGTTACAAAACTCCACACAGCCACAGCTCTCTCTCTCACACATTCACACTCACCTACTTCTGTATCATTCATTCATTCTTCGTTCACTCACTCTCATTCATTCTCTCACACTTCTGTCTCCCACAGCAGCCTTCTCCTGTCTATCTCCGCCTCATTGCTCCTTCTCTGCTGCCTCTGCTCTTCTCACAGCTAAACTCCGGACAATTGTAGGTCACATCTTTAGGGCTCAACCCATTCTCAAAACCCAAAACAAATCACATAGTTTCTCTTCGGCTAGAGATGTCATGCTGATTCATGTTTCTTTTCCAGATAGAAAATGACTTTGGAAATCAAGACTTAATAATAACAATTACTTAGCTGAAACTTGAGGTTGGAGAGGACATGCAGACTAATGTTGCCTCAGACTCTGGCCTTGAATAATAATCAGTAAAACAACACCTGGGGAAATGGCCTTGTGTATGTGTCTCTAGGGGCAACCAGTCTGCTTTGAATCTGCTCTGAAGTCTAGCGTAGCTGTCTGTATAAAAGGCTGTATTTGTGACTGAGAATCACATGTCAGTCTGAGTAAAATAAATGTAGGTAGAAATCATCTTCTTGATGATCCACAGCTATATGTGTGTCCAACAAGTATAAAACACACCATCAAAGGGCTCTGGAAAGAACCCCACAGCTGATCCTATTAGGGAGGCATAGCAGGAGAATCCAAGAAAGATATGGGAACACCTGGTCATCCAGTCAATAATGCCAAAGCTTTGCCAAGTAGGGCTCCCCAAGTGAGCTGACTTGTTAAACACAAGTTGTGACTCTGTACATTCTCACGGCTCTCTGCAAGAACATATCATGTTTGCCTTTCTAGGTCTTGGTTGCCTTAGGGTGACTTTTGCTAGTTCCATCCATTTGAATGAAGGCATTTTCTTAGTTAAGATTCTCTCCTCTCAGAGGGAGTGGGGGGAGTGGGAGGATATTGGGAGGAGGGGAGGAAGTAGAAATTTTTAAAAATTAGTAAAAATAAAAAAAAAAGATTCTCTTCTCTCAGATGTCTTTGAGTTGTGTCAAGTTGACATAAAAACAACCGCAATAGGCCCCTTAATCTTAGACAGAGTCATGGAACCAAATAAAACTGATTTCCCTTGTAATCTATTCTGTTATATTGTTATGTTCAACAGAAATGAGCTATTTCCTACCATGGTCAAAAACCGCGCTTCAAATAGGAAAATCCTCCACTGCTTGCTAACACAGCCTTATACCCCAGTTATATCATTATCTGACCTTGGAAACTACTTCTCTGGGTTTAAGCTTCCTTAACTATATAAAAGATTTGCATCCTGCAACTTCAAACTGATCACCTGGAGTAGCGGTTGTCTAGCGGTGGGCGGTCCTCTAGTTTATTGCACTTTCTATTCTGTCTGCCCTGTCTTTGGCAACAATGGAAACATTTTTTTTTTTTGTCAAGAAGCACTTTGTTAAAAAGTCTTGCTGGGAGATTTAATAAGGAGCTAACAGCCCAGCCGGTCTGATCAGTGGCTGAGCTGTGAAACTTCACTCCTGCAGCCCCTTCCCTGGATCCTCCGTCCCCACACACTCTATGCCAAGCTCTCTAGACCCCAGCTTCAAAGCCTTTACCTTTGAAAAACAACCAAGACAAATGAGGAACAGCAGGTGTGAAATAAAGCTTAAAACCTGCAAGGACTGGCTGAGGACCAGAGGGAGGCAGAGACACACAGTCTGTGGGGAGGACTTCCCCAAGGAGGAGCTCAGGTCAGGACCCTGAGGGTGGAGGCTGAGGAGAATAAGGCAGAGCTGCTATGGCTGACACGGAATGGGTGTCCGAAGGAGAGCTTGCCCTGGGCTGTGTCCCCGTGTTCCTGTTTCTCCTAACAGAGAGAATAAGGAGTGGGAGATGTAATGCGGGAAGCTACAAGAAAGCACGGAAGGTGGAGGGCGGAGCTTTCCCTGATACACTAACCAGGAAAAGTCATACAGACTGTTGTTTCAATCAGAACTGACTCAAAGGGTTGAGGACAAGAGCAGAAACAGTGAGATAAAGATGACTCTGGCCCCCAATTCCTTCCTCTGAGAAAGCAATGAAAGTTTGTGAAAATAGTCAAAAACTACTTTGGTTTTTTTTTTTTTAATGAACTCTGGAAATCAACCAACTTTATAGCAACCTGGAGAGCATTTATTCAAGTAAATCTTAGCCAGAATCGTTCCTCCGTGGCTCCAACATTTCCTGCCAACAGTCTGGCAGCTGAACCCTGAAGCACTCTTACAACTAACAACAGCCAGAAACCCTGAGGAAAGTCAACAGGCTCGCCACACCCTGGAGATGGAGCTGGGAGAGCGAAGGGACTACTAGAGTTCCTGAGCCCTAATCCCAGGGAATTGTCTCGTCTCTGCCATGGTTCCTTGGAATTTTACCACCAAAAAGGGCAGGTATTTGACATGATCCAGAGCTCCCCCAGGAAAAAAACACCTTTTCCTCATAAACGCTTGCTGAAAATAATATAAGGCAGTTGGATATTATAACTGCCCAAAGCAAATGACAAAAGTCAGAGCAGATAAAAGCCTGATCGAATTGATTAATAAGACAACTTTTGGTGTGGGAGAATTTGAAAATCTGTAACAGTGGACTCCTAGAAGGCAGTGAAAGAACAGGAAAGAACAGCGCTGCTCCTAAGTGCACAGCTGGGGTCTGTCCGCTAAGTCTCTGTGCACGCAGGAAGTAGGAGTGAAGGCAAAGCCGAAGCTGGTTGGGGCAGAAGGATACCCCCAACATTCGGCAGTGAGCCTACGTATCGCTGGCTCTAGAAGCCTTGAGAATCTCTGTCCAAAGCTCTGACAGGATTGACAGAATTTTAGGTCAGCTGCCCAAGGAAAAAATGAGAAGTCTCAAAGGTAAGGAATGAGAAAGGGGACATAACCTTATAGAAGTCAAATAAGATTCTTACAAAAATATTGGGAGCAGTTGTCTACTTACAGGCAGAATTTGCATATAAAGCTAACAGATATCTAGAAATATAGAGCATAAATATTGACTCAATCTGTCAATCAATGACTGTATGTCCATAGGCTTATAAGAAGAGATTAGGTTAATATATTTTTAAAATATCTCTCACACATAAAAATTCATGGATCGGATAACTTTACTGGTGAATTCTACCAAATATTTAAAGAAGAGTTAATGAGGGTTCTTTACAAGCTCTTTCCAAAAATAGGAACTATGGAAGATTCTCTGTCTCATTCCATGAAGCCAGTATTATCCTGAAAGCATAATAAAGGAAAACGGTGAACCATTTCAACCCCAATGACTACAAAAATCCTTAACAGAATATTAAGAAACTGATACTGTATCTTAAAATAATAACACACCATGACCAATTAAGCTATACCCAGAAATCTAAGATTGGGTCATTTGTTATAGAACGTTCTCTCATCAGAATTAAAGAAAAACAAAACAAATAAAAAAAAAACCACCATCATCTCAGTAGATAGTGAAAAACACATACAACAAAACTCAGGACCCTACATGAGAAATATAATCTGAAAGAACTGAGGGGCTCATCAATCATATACAGCTATGGCCCCTTCAAGCTGTAGTGATGACTGGGCTGGGAAGACATTATCAGTGCTGTAAGGGTGGCATAAACATCACGGGAGTGACTAACTGCTTTCTGATTGGATCTAAGTCTCACTCCATAAGATGAAACCCATATCTGACACCATTACTGAGCTAAATAGGTCATAGGCTCTAGGGAAGAACCCACTCCACTCCTATTATACAACTAAATGTCCACAGTGTAAAGTAATTCCTAATGTTTTATTCCTACCCCACAGATTACCCCCACATATCAATGTATCTCTCCTCTCCCCATCTGAGAAGCTTCTGCAGAAGACTGTGTATAACACAGTGATTACACCTGGTTAAGGTGCATAGAATTAGAGAAGCCAGAATTTTCAGCCCTAAAGGAATTACACGTATATAAAGGCACACACACACACACACACACACACACACACACATCCAACCTCCCTATCCAAGACTCATGGATTATTTTGGAAAAGAAAGTAGAGAAGTAGAGAGAGTATAAGAACCAGAGGCAGTCAATGAGGACAGTGACCTCCAGACATAGCAGAACTCAGGGGTTCAGACCTCACATCCAAAACCTGTAGGACCAAACCAGACAAATGCCAGCAAGGAGAAGGGTCTGCACGTACAAGTCCATCTCACACTGTGGAGCTAATGGCAACCATTATCTGCGGGGAAAAGGAAAGACAGTTTGCTCTATGAGGGTAGCCTGTTATGAGTCGGTGACTACCCTCCAGTAGAAGACCAAACATCAAGAATCATTATTGGATATTGAAGGATTTTTTATTTTATTTTATTTTATTTTATTTTATTCAAGTATCTGAAAACACTCTTTCCTCTTCCTCCCCTCCTCCCAATACCCTTCCGCTCCCCCCACTCCCTCTCCTCCTCCCTCACCATTCCCAAGAGCAGTCAGGGTTTCCTGTCCTGTGGGGAATCCAAGTTCTTCCCCCCTCCCTCCGGGTCCAGGAAGGTGAGCATCCAAACAGGCCAGGATCCCAAAAAGCCAGTCCATGCAGACGCAACAAGACCCAGTGCCATTGTCAATGGCTTCTCAGTCAGCCCCCATGTCAGCCACATTCAGAGAATCCGGTTTGATCACATGCTCGTTCAGTCCCAGTCCAGCTGGCCTTGGTGAGCTCTCATTCGATCAGTCCCCTTGTATCAGTGGGTGAACGCACCCTTCGCGGTCGACAGCTAACATCAAATTGAATGGAGAGAAACTCAAAGCCTTTCCACTAAAATCAGTAACACGACAAAGCTGTCCACTCTCTCCATACCTCTTCAATATAGTGCTTGAAGTTCTAGCAATAGCAATAAGACAACATAAGGGGATCAAGGGGATTCGAATTGGAAAGGATGAAGTTAAACTTTCGTTATTTGCTGATGATATGATAGTATACATAAGCGACCCTAAAAACTCTACCAAAGAACTCCTACAGCTGATAAACACCTTTAGTAATGTGGTAGGATACAAGATCAACTCCAAAAAATCAGTTGCCCTCCTATACACAAAGGATAAAGAAGCAGAGAGGGAAATCAGAGAAACATCACCTTTCACGATAGCCACAAATAGCATAAAATATATTGGGGTTACTCTAACCAAGGAAGTGAAAGACCTATTTGACAAGAACTTTAAGTCTTTGAAGAAAGAAATTGAGAAGGATACCAGAAAATGGAAAGACCTCCCCTGCTCTTGGATTGGGAGAATCAACATAGTAAAAATGGCAATTCTACCAAAAGCAATCTATAGATTCAATGCAATCCCCATCAAAATCCCATCAAACTTCTTCACAGACCTTGAGAGAACAATAATCAAGTTTATATGGCAAAACAAAAAACCCAGGATAGCCAAAACAATCTTATAAAATAAAGGAACTTCTGGAGGCATTACCATCCCTGACTTCAAACTCTATTACAGAGCTACAGTATTGAAAACAGCTTGGTATTGGCATAAGAACAGAGAAGTCGACCTAAGAATTTTTTTTCAATATAACACAGACTTTGGAGGGCAGGGAAGGGGATGTGAATTAGGGAAAGTGTCGGGGAGGAGAGAGGGTAAAAATGATTAAAACACATTGCACAAAACTCCCGAAGAACTGTGTTTTAAAGGGAGCTTCCTCGGCATGATAAGCATCCTTGTGAACACCAGAGCTAACACGGGGCGGGGTGTTGCCATCTAACTTCTTTACAGACTGTGCTGGACTGTCTAGCTCGGGAATCCAGGCAAGAGGAAAGGGGGTGGGGTATTAGGCTATAAAGGAAGGAACAAAAGAATTTTTATGTCCTGAAGGCTTGACTTTGTATTTAAAAAAAATCTTCATGAGTGTCAAGTCTCCTACCATTAATAAGAGTTGGGCATGGCTTCAGAATGTAAAGTCTGTATATAAACCACATATATGGATGTATTTATACACATAAGATAACACACCATATATATATATATATATATATACATATATATGACAAATGTGGAAGTAAAAACACTTTCATTTTTGCATTTATAATATCACCAAAAAGAATAAAATAGTAATTAGTTTAAGAAAAAGTAGAATTTTACAGTGAAAACTATTACTAAAAGAAGTTAAACATTTTAAAATATTTTTAATTAGCATATATTAGTTTAACAAAAATGAGTTCTATTATTACATTTTTTTATGCATGCTAATGTATTTTGGTCATATTCCCCCCAATGCCTCCTACCATTGGTTCTCCTGGTAAAAGTCTTAAATAGAAATGGATTTGTATCCATAGATCAGAAAAATTAGTGCTGTTCATATAGCAAGTTGATTTCCCTATTGAAAAGAATGAAGGGACAGAGAGATGGTGTAGCTGCTCAGAGTACTTGCATCATAGTGGTGTGGACTGGAGTTTACAGCCCAGCAGCACATTCTACAGTTCCCAAATTCCCAAAACACATGTGTGCACGCGTCTTCACACAGAACTAGGTGCATGCCTATGCACACATGTGGATGTACTCTCACACAGAAATAGCTGCATGTATATACATTAAACAAATAAAGTACCATGAAGAATGGAGACCTAACTAACGCTCCAGTATAAATAAAGTACGCTAAGTGAGAGACGGCAGTGTAAAAAGACAGCATTTTTATGATTCCATTGATAGGAACTGTCCAGAATAAGCAAATCATGAAGACAGGAGATTCCGGATTGCCCTGAACTGGAGGATGGAAGGGGTGTGCAGTGACTATTAGCAGGAATGGAGTTTATCTGGGGAATGATGAAAATTCTCTGTAATACGTGTATTGATGTTGACATCACAAGACTGTAGGATGTAGATGCAAAAATGGAGACCTTGTTTCAAAGGGTATAATAGAGGGTTTACTCTGAGAAAAATATGAGTGATCATGGCCTGGGGACACAGGTTTTGGTCACTTCAAATTCCATCTTCTGGTGATGTAACAGTTTCACAAACATTTTATAGTAACAGAATTTTTAAAAAGTCATAAATCAAGATATTTTTCAAATATGTCACTGCAAATATCAGAAAAATGGGTTACAGACAAATAGAAAAATCAATTTTATCCTTCAGATGCTATCTTGTAGTAGTCTTAGCCTTTTGATTAGTTAGCAATACAGTTTGATTAAGTTGATGCATTCCAAAGGATTTTTTTATCTGTTACTCACAGAGATGAGGCCAAAGACAACCCAAAGTCAGCTGCAGTTAGGCCCTGGATCTGCAAACACTCCAACTGTCCTCAGCACTGACTTCCTAGTCAGTCGGGCTTGCAGAAGGCACAGTAGAAGGTGAGGCTGCTTTCCAGAAACTTCTGGTGGCTGTTCTCCTGTTGACCAAAAATCCTATTTTGTTCATCCCCGGGCGATATGTTTATTAAGCAATATTATTAAATATTGTAATGTCTTTCATAGCTAGGAAGGTTCATCCTTAGGATGTGTTGTAGCTGAGACTGAGTAAGAAGCAAGACACCATGCCTTAAAAAAAATAAAATAAAATAAAATAAAGGAGTATTGGTAAAGCCGTTGAGAAACTCCTGGATCACACCAAACCTGTTGACAACCATGATCTGCCTCTGATTGTTTTTCTCTTTTGTCCTCTACCTGGCATAACACATGCATGTGGCATATAATAAGATAACTGCTTAAAATTAAAATGATTAAGGGTATGGTTTGGCCTAACGGAGAAGAAGTAACTTATGAAGGAATCATGCATTTCACACAACCAAAATTTAAATAAAGTAAAAAGCACTGGGTTGACGACACATCTCTCTCCAAATATTTCCTCCGTATTTGGAGTATTTACACAAATCTATCGTCTTGTGATTTTGCTTTTTCTTTCATCTAGTTTGGTTGTAGCAGCTATAACCTCATGTGAGGTGGTTAGCTCTAATGCTAAGAAAGTGATCTTCAATATTCAAGTTAATCTGAGCTTTTGTCTTTGGATATGCACTTGGTCTGTTTTATTTCATTAGCATTTTATGTAGAAAAAGTAAATAGAAAATGATAATACAAAAGAAACTAGATAACAGTGCAGTGTTCCTTTAAATGTTCTTTTTTATAGCAAGAATAGCTTTTAATAAACCGATTATTAACAACAGTGACAGAATCAAGAGATTAGTCCTGGTATGAGTTAGAGCTTTATAGTCCTTGTAAGCATAACTAAATGTTACCTTTTATTTTAATGGTTAGAAATGGAAGCAGAGCTAAAGTTGTCTCTGTACTGGTGTCTATTTGTTTCTATTTCCAGTATATGACTATTGTTTAGTTAAAAAATCTAATCCTTGATAATTTACTATAGGACAATATAATACTAATTTAGTAAAGAAAGCCCAGCACAGCATATGTTTATATTATCATTATGAACTTTTCACAAGAGACTGTTATCTTTTTAGAATTTGGATAAGAAGATTAACTCACTTTGACAGTTTCCCAACTAGAGAAAATGGAATTAAAGTTACTCTGTTAAGCATCTGTGCATTTTATAGGGCAGTGGTCTTCAGCCTCCTAACACTGAGACCTTTAACATAGTGATCCTCAGACTCCCTAATGCTGTGACACTTGTATACAGTTCCTTATTCTATGGTGTCCCTAACAATAAAATTATTTGTTTTGCTACTTCATAACTGTAAATTTGTCATTGTTTTGTATCATAGTATAAATATCTGATATGCAGAATACCTAATATGTCACCCCTGTGAAAGTATCATTTGAACCTCCAAAGAATCATGACCCAGGTTGAGAACTCCAGGAATAGGATCTTTTATAGTGTTTAATTTATTGTATCTTAACAGTTTTAATATCAAGAGAAACAGTAATCTAAATAACTGGACCAAGTTGTATAGTTTTAATGAAAAAAAGTTAGATTAATCTGTAGGAATTTGGATTTATTTAAAACAAATTGTTTGACAATTTTAAAACCAAAACTCACCTTTAGTGAACATTTGGTGACAACCACTGTGTTAACAGGTCACCACGCTAGGGAGGCTGAGAACCACGATGTCAATTTTTCAAAATGAAAATCCAAATTATATTGCATAGGTATGAAAATAAATTTTTCATAAAAACAGTGAGAGCACCTGAATTTTTGTACATGAAAACTGTAATTTAGTAAGGTAAGGATTTTGGGTAGCCAAACAGAATGGAAAGATATGATTAATGAACGGACATAGCATTCTTGTTTGTAGCTTCATTAAAACAGGATTAGCATCATTATATCACTTAGCGCTGTACCAAGTGGGATATTAAAATCACAAACAAGGTACAGGTATCTGATTATAAAAATGTTTAAGGAGCAGAGTGGGAGAGCTAGTTTTTTGGAAACATGGGTACCAATGGAACAGAAGATGACCACGGTCCACACTCCCGTAGTCTACACGGATGTGTTTTCAGGTGCAGGGGGCATCTGTTCGGCATGAACTGTGAACCAAACAGCTCGTCTTCTTGAGGTCTGTAGTGCAGCCGTGGGTTAGAGCAATGTTGTGGGAGTAACTTCCGCTGCCTCAACCAATAGTCGCTGAAGCACAAGCCCACAGTGCGGCGGGGAGCACCTTCCTCTCCGTCAGCCAATAGCCGCTGAAATGCCAGTCCATTGGGGCGTGGTGTATTTCTCTTTTAAAAAGAGCCACAGATCCCGGATCAGGCGCTCTTGGTTCCGGAGCTTGGTCCCGGCTCCTGCTCCCGGCTCCTGCTCCAGCGACTAGGTTCCCTTCCTGACGGTTTATGGTGTATGTAAGTTTTACCCCCCAAAATAAATAACCCCTTCAAACATAACTGGTGTGGGATTGGTAGGGAGACACAATCGCTCCTGGCAACACCGATCTATTCCTGAGAAAATGTTGAGCACCAAAGACACTCCACCTGGAGCCTTTCTTCTTGGCAGAACTGACCTTTGGGTAAAGAAATGCCCATACCTCAACTACTGACAGAGTTACAGAGTATCTGTAAATGGATAAAACAGGACTGTCATATCCTGCCAAGACAGGATAAGATAGTTTTGAAAAGTTCCTTGCCTTTGAAAATGGTATGTCAGTTACGTTAGGCCTTAGCCAAAGTTGGTTGCTTCAATGCTGCAAACGTGATTTTGGGTGTTTACCCAGGTAGTCAGTTGTCTCTGTGATTTGTTACATGTTCTGGAAGTTTGATTGCACTTCCTAATTACTCAGGTAACATTATTTCCCTTCTCAGATCTTTGATGGGATTGAAGATTATATAAACACAGTTACTTTCCTTTCATGACTTGGCCAAGTTATTTATTATACAAGACTTTAGCTAATTAGAATAGGATATTTGTACTTATTGTATATAATTATATAGGTTTGTACTTACTGTATATAATTTCATAGTAGGCTTAGAACTCTCTTACTTAAACAAAAAGGGGAGGTGTTGTGGGAGTAACTTCCGCTGCCTCAACCAATAGTCGCTGAAGCACAAGCCCACAGTGCGGCGGGGAGCGCCTTCCGCTCCATCAGTCAATAGCCGCTGAAATACCAGCCCATTGGGGCGTGGTATATTTCTCTTTTAAAAAGAGCCACAGATCCCGGATCAGGCGCTCTTGGTTCCGGCGCTTGGTCCCGACTGCTGCTCCCGGCTCCTGCTCCCAGCTCCTGCTCCCGGCTCCTGCTCCAGAAACTAGGCTCCCTTCCTGACGGTTTATGGTGTATGTAAGTTTTACCCCCCAAAATAAATAACCCCTTAAGACATAACTGGTGTGGGATTGATTCGCCGATAGAGCAACTCAGATGACATCTCTTCCTCAGTCTGAACAGTCTGATGCGGAGTGCAGTCGTGGGTTAGAGCAACCCAGACGATGTCCTTTCCTCAGTCTGGACAGTCTGATGTGGAGGTCTTTCCACCCCTGAGCTCATGAAGTCACCTGATTTTCTTTATCTTCAAGGGACACTCTTGTACATGATTTTGAATTTATTTGTCTTATTTAAAAGTTCTTTTTTGAAAGCTGTTTTTGTAAATATTTCTAAACTTAAGAAAAATCTTACCACTGTCAAAAGAATCAAACATAAATTTTATCTCAGAGTACTGAATTTTGACCTTAAAAAATTTAATAGCCTTTATATTATAATCAACTTAGTTATAACTGTATTTATTAAATTTCATTTTTTTACAATCTTTATACAATATACTTTAATCTTATGACATTTTTATTCATTTGCATTTTGGAACAATCTTTATCTTGCCAAAATCCTTGTTCATCCAAAAGCATTTTTCTTTTCTTTAATCTTCTTTTACCAAAAATACATTTCACACCTATAGACATTTTAACTCATTTTGAAAAACTTGATGAGTTTGTTTATATTATAATTATAATTATTATTACATAGCTTAGAAAATGTTTTAATAAGATAATTTTGGTGAAAATTCAGAAAGATTTGTAAAACATATATATATATATACATATATACATATATAGACATATATATGGCATCAAATATGCAACAGTTATAAACAAAAGTAAAACACATGAATAGTCTTATTTTTAAAACCAGTTTAAATTATTTGTTAAAGATTTAAATCATTGTAGCCAACACTTTGAAACTGTTTTTGTTTTTGAAAAGCACTCACTTCTCAACAGAGCTTATCAGCATCCAGGGCAGGATGAAGCCCAGTAGCTTCTGCTTTTCCTTTGTGAGACCTCAGTTTATCTCCGTAGTAGATTACTCGCTTCAGTGTGTTATCCGAACTATTTGTTATTTCTTTAAAATTCAAAAATAGAGATAAATAATCGTTTCTAATATAGTATCATGATGTAACTTATTACGGTTATCTGCAAACTTTAGGATGTGTTTTTAAGTCTCGAAGCAGCTTTCAAAATGGCAGTCTAAAGAATGTTTAGGAAGGTATCCTCCATAGGCCTGGTGAAGATATGGGCCTTGAAAAACTGACCGTTTGTTTATTTTAAATAGGCAGTGCTGATGAAAATATTAAGAAGGCTTATATGTTTACACTGATACACGTATACATATACAAACAAAACATTTCTAAATGCCCAGACATAAGTCTTCCTCTTAAACCTTGAACTGGAGGTCAGCACCCCACAGAAGAACAATTACCTAAAAAAAATAAAATTATCCTGAAGAAAGAGTAATGGTCTCTTAAAATTAACACCGGCAAGTAATAGGGACCAGGTTGTAGATGCAGAACTGAGACCGGAGTCAAGGAGATAACACCTTGACACTAACTGTATAACTATGTGTATCTTGTTCTTTAAAAATGATTCTTAAGAAAATAAAATTTAAAAATTCATATTAACTATTTCAGAGAAAGACCAGGACCACTAGCCATCTTTCACATCGATTAAATGAACAATTGTTGTCCTTTACCATTATTTTGCCCCTTTAGTTAGCGTTCTGGAAATGAAACCAACCTGAAGTTGTCGAGGCATTTGGAGCTAGGTCGTTTTCCTTTTAAAATTTTGATCTTACTATCACCCAAAGTTTCACTGGGCTAATTTACCAACTTTAATTTACACAAACACTTACATAGTAGATAATTTGGTATTTAATAAATGATGCACAAACCTAAGCACATACAGACAACGTGGCTCTGATGAATGTTGTCTCATGTAAAGTATTACAGCATTGTGAGGCTTTCTGAATACTTGATAGATGAAAATGTATAATGTTTTAAGATGTTCAGAGTATCTGTTTTTAAGACAACATGTATATAACAGCCCTCCTAATACATTATCCAAATGCTTATATTCATAAATCTGCATGTGCACAATTTAATTGGATTTGATCAAAAATAAAATAATAGTTTTAGCACACTATAAATCAATAACAATAAAAAGGGACATGGCCACAGCGTGCTGAGACTTTTTAACACAAACACATGAATACAATTTCCATAGACAGAACTGCATGAAATCTAGGTGCACCCAGTTTTATAAAAAAGAACTGAAAGTATATATACCTGTCTTTTTAGGGTCTGAGAAGACTCAGCAGCATAAAAGATTAAAAGGTGTTTGTCATGGACACTTAAAGCAATAGGTTTTTTTTCTCTTCTTAGCAGCTAAGTAGCTGAGAGGTAAATGCCTTTCCTGATGAAAATGCTTTTTAAAAATTTATTCAATGTTACTTTAGGCAAAAGTTGTTTTGTTCTGCTTTCTTCTCTTTTGATTTATAGTGAGGTGAAATTAAATTTCCTATGCTTGTTTTTATATCTAAAAGAAAAAGGAAAGAAAGAAAAGAAAAGAAGTTTGCTTTTGAACTGGGCATCTCTACTGGTTCCTCATAGATCTGGCACATAGCCATTTACTCAAGGTTTGCTCACTGCTAACACATGGGTAGCTACTTTGCTTTTTAACATCTCATAAAATGGGAACATATGGAATTTAAATTTACATATTTTGACTTTAAAAGTTATGAAAGTTAGGCTCTTCTTAAGAATATTATAAGGCCGGAAGCTAGTAGAGTTCCGCTTTTCTAAGCAAATCGATTTAAAGAAAGCAGAGGAGAGAGTCAGAGAATTGAGGAAGCAGGGAGTATCTGCAACACCAAGTTCAGATAAGAAGGCAACTATTCCTAAAGGGCTGCTTTGGGTAGCAGTTCTCCCTTGTGTCTCGGGTCGTTCTATTAGAGGTAGGAGGCACACTTAGGACATGTGCAAAATCAGCTCCTGTGAAATCATCCAGAAAAGCCCTGAACTGGTCCATTAGACCCAGGAGCCGAGTATGGATGGGCCTAGAGGATTTATGTTTTGGTGCCAATGACACTGAACAAAATCTAAATGGGTCTCCGGTCAGAAAAAGAGAAGCAAAAGGACCCATAACATTCAAATCATGATTTCAGGATGGTGCAGCTAAGGGACAGGCAGGGGAAATCACCAGCAATGCCTCAGCTGCCAGGAGTGCTACAGCAATGCAGGCATAAACATAAGTTATCCTGTGCAGCCTCTGGGCTGCCCCTGTACTTGAGGGATTTTGATTCTTGGGTCATAGTATTTCCTTTGATATAGAATTATGCTCTGTTAGTAGATAAGGAATGAAGAGGTAAGGTCAAAGAAAGAAATGAGAGTAGGAGCTTAGTCTCACAATTGGTCCGGAACGCTTAACATTTTTAAAATTTAATTTACTTTTAACATCTGCTTTAAACTCTCAGGAAGTTTTAAAAGTTTTGCAATTTTAATGATTTTATAATTTCTTTCTTCTTTCCCTTATTAGATGATTTTATGTTTCAGTTGACACAGGTTGTCTGCTTACTATCTTTGTTTTATTGTCTAGGTCTTCTAGTTTTGCACAGAAAATATCAATTTTGAAAGAGCAAATTTTCTCTGTTGAACAAACCATAAAGCCAAGTCATTGGTGATTAGATCTCCTCATTTTCCATATACTTGCAAATTGAATTTTCATAATTACCATGCATAAAGCTAGTTGGAGCACCTAATGGTAATTTACGTTCAAATAATTCTTCCTGTTTAGAAACCTTGCTTTGTGTGTGTGTGTGTGTGTGTGTGTGTGTGTGTGTGTGTGTGTGTGTGTGTTCTTCCTCCTAGAAAGTTTCAAGCTTCTTCATGCTAGCTAGGGATTGTATCTCGGACCAGGTTTATATGACTTAGGGCATTTACTTTTTTAGCTTTTACCCTGAGACCATCTTCTTCTACTGGTTCTTGATGTTATCCTGAACATTTACAGAAACATAAGCTGCTGAAGACACAGGATGATCAAACCCTTGTATGTGGCTTCTTGGAGGAACTGATAAAGTTCTTTCTGATTGAGCAACAGAAAAATTTTGTTGGGTTGCTATGTAAGCTATTGAAAGTGTGGAAGTTCTGCGTCACGTTTCTACCCAGTTAGGCCAGAGGAGCTGTTGCTTCTTATCTCTGGAGTCCTTACGATCAAGTGATTATATAATGCCAAGCTAAAGGCCTGGTAGGTTGCAGTAAGTGTTAGAAAATGCAGAATTAGGTGTTTGAGGAGGAATGTCAAAAGACAAAGATAAAGTGATAATAAAACAAAATGTTCCAAAGGTGAAGAAATCCCCAAAATGCCTCCAAACTCCTAAAAGTAAAGAAAAACCGCAAACAAGCCAAACAGAATCTGAAATGTGTCAAGAGATCAGAAAGCAAGTAAACAGACAAAGTGAATGCCTAGACCAAGACGTGGGAATGAGATGCCCCACAGAACTCCCAGGCATTTGAATACTTTGTCCTCAGTTGGTGCCTGTGTGGGGAGAGTTAGTAGGTGTGGTCTTCTTGTAGGAAGTGTGTCATTGGGAGAAGACTTTGGGATTTTAGAAGATTCACACTACTTCAAGACAGCCCTCTTTACCACCTACTCAAGGCTTGTGATGTGGACTCAGACACTGTTCCAACCACCATGTCTGTCTGCTACCCGCTTCCTGCTGCCTCTGCTCTGCCATCATGGACTATAACCCTCTGCATCCAGAAGACAAAAGTAAACTCCTATATAATTTTGTTTATTTTTTTGCATCAGGAGAAAGTTATCTAAGACAGCTTCCAAAGCATATGAAGAAAATAGAATCTTAAATACTCGGAAAGCAAACCAAAACCAAAGAGGTATCAACCAGATAAGATCTTTAAACAACCAGATCAGAATATACAAATTGTTTGTTAACTAAGCCAATGAGATCCAAGAGATTCCCAGAAAGAACTCACCACAATCCACCTCAGGAGCTGTTACAAGATAAGTTGGATTTAATGGATTAACAGTGTTATTTGTTTCCATTCAGGTGACTCCTTTCATGAAGAGTTGATGATGCTTGGAGCCCCATTTTGGGTGCCACAACTGTCAATGCAAAAAACAGCTCAAATGGGAAAAGAGATCATCTTAGTAAAGGCTATGAAGAGACACCATGATTATGACAACTCTTATAATGGAAAAAAACATTTAATTGGGGTAGTTTACAGCTTCAGAGGATTAGTCCATTATCATCATGGTGGGATGCAGGCAGACATGGTGCTGGCTACATCTCAACTGGAAGGTAACAGGAGGTATACTGTCTCACTGAGTGTGGATTGAGCATACATGAGACCTCAAAGCCCACCTCCACAGTGACACACTTCCTCCAACAAGACCACACCTACCCCGACAAGGTCACATTTCCCATAAGTGCCATGCTTTCTAGAGACCATTTTCTTTCAAATCACCACAGAAATTTATTCTGGAGACAAATATGAGTGACCATAGCCCAGAAACACAGATATAGGTGACTCCAAATTCCATGCTCCAACATAGAAGTTATCTTATGAAGGTCTTATAGTAATAGAACCAAGAAAAGTCTAGATAAATCCAGATGCTTTTGAAATACATTGGTGAAAATATCAGTAAGATGGATTACTACCTACAAAAACAAATCTCAGTTGCAATTCTCAGATGCTATCTGGTAGCAATCTTAGCCTACTGGTCAGGTCTGTGGATTCAATCTGAAATAAAGCACCAATTTCCCATCATTCTCTATCTTGCAGAAGGCCAGTGGTGATGCTTCTCAGCCAACATAATCACCAGGGCAAATTTCCCCAGTAAATTCATTTTTAAACTTCTGTACACTCTAGTGGTTCTGCTTCTTTAGAAGATACTAACACTTTTGTCCAGAATGGTTAGAGTTGTCTTTCCTTTTCACCCAGGGTGGTTGATGACAACCTATTCTTCTTATATTCTAGAACCCATTGTCATTTTTCAAGAGTCTCTGGAGGAAAGTCAGTTCTTTCACTGGCAAGATGAAGTGGGACACAGAGAAGGACTCATCGGGACCTAAGGCATTGAGAGAAATGTCATGGGTAATCAATAGCTCAAGAAGACTGAAGACAAACACCTCATCAGGGGTAAGGTAGAAGAAGGTAGAAGTGATAGTGGCTCCTCACTGACGTTGATGGCAGGCACACTATAGACTATGAGCTGTTCAATGAGGAAGAAGAGTATCATCTGTAAGTCTAGGTCGCAGTCTTCCCATTGTCTCAACAGTACTATTATCTGGTTATCACGATGCTGATGATACCATAATGTCAGCAAAGCACAGTAAGATTTTGTTAGTCATAATCAATCCTTTGCCACTGGAAGCAGTACCAACACTGGAGTTAAGATCTTAGAAGACATGCATGCCCAAAAATGACTTGATGGGAAATTAAATCCTCTTTAGCTAATGACATTTTACATTTGGACATATGGCATCTATGCTATTCTTGGAGAGAGAGTGAAAATTGGCTACGTGCATTAGGGATCCTATGATAATTGTACCAAAGAAAGTAAGAGACAATTTTATTTACATCTTTGAAGGGGGTGGGAAATAATTGAAATAGAAATTACAAAATTAAATTATGCAAAGATATCTTAAACAAAAGAAATGCATTTATACAGTTGCAGAGTAGTTTACCTCCCTGTGTCTTTAGCTGCAGTGTCTACAGCTGTCATGTTTAGTGTCAGCGTCTACAGTTGTCATGTTTAGTTGCGGTGTCTGCAATTGTTATGCATGGCGCTGGAGAGATGGCTCAGAGCTCACCAGTGTATACTGCTCTTGCAGAGGATCCAAGTTCCCAGTGTTTACATTGAGTGGGTCACAGTCTGTACCTCTGGTCCTAGGGGGATCTGACACCTCTGGTCTCTGCAGTCACTAACACTCATGTGCACAAACCTATACACAGACCCATAGAGATGTACATAAAGAAAAATCTCTGAAGGGACTGAGAAAAAAAGCAGTATTTTTGTCTAAACCTGAGTTTGTCAGGTCATATAAACTAGCTGGCTCAGCAAGGCAGGTGCAGCAGAAACAGATGCATCGTGAACTGCTTTCAGTTCAGAAGAGATGTAAGGGAGGTATTTGAAGGTATCCTGAAACAGCATGAATGGAGGGAGAGGGAAGAAACTGAAGGATAGGGAGTACAAGGGGAAATAGTTTGCCACAAACTGCAGAACGCAGCAGGACCAGATGTCACTGGCTTAAACATTTAAAATATTATCTACATCTGGCTAAGGAATATGTGAAATCAGTCTTGGCTCTTATTTTGGCAGTCACTCCTTTACAATATTTTGGGAAGCCAAGTAGACTTCTGCAATGCAATGTGCTCCTGAGGGAGAACCTTCAAGCACCAACCTGCTCTTCTCTCTCCCCTTGACTCCCCTCTTGTATTTCTTGATGTCTTTGACCCAGTGGTTCACGTTCCCCCTAAATCACAGCCACTCAGCTTGCCCTAGGTTCAGGCGATGCCCACCTCTGAAACAAAACCTCAATGAAGAGGTCAAGGCAGGCCCTGGAAATAGGCTTGATCCAGTGATTCCAGAGTCTCTGGTACCTGAATGTGACTTAGAAAGCTCTAGAAGGGCACAGCCTCAGAGCTGACACATGTCCTTCTTGTGGGTTTCTTGCCCCAGAATAGACAAATGCAAGACTCTAAAACAGACCCACAGCAGGGACTGGTCTAGTCCAGACTGCAGGATGTTGCTTTTAAGAGCATTCCTCCCCAAGAATAAGACTGCTACCGTTGTTGGGAAAGTTCGCAAAGACATGAGAAAAAGGAGGATCAGCAAAGGGGCTAGGATGGTAAGATTTGGTTTGCCATCTGGCAAGTTAGGCTAGAATAAAGAGCATCTAATGAGAGCATTTTCTTAAATAAAGAGAATAGTAGAAAGCAGGAAACAGTGAAAGGGATTTAATCAAAGAGCAGACCTGTGATAGCACTCAGAGGCTCTGACTAAAATACAGAAGAAATTAAGGCTGGGGTGGGGAAATGCAAAAGAAAGATTAAGTAGTGCCGAATGAGCTATGTTTTTTTGGAAATGCCCCTAGGAAGCTTTTAATTGTTGTAAAGCTGGGATTTGGTAAGTGGGGGCGTTGTGCCCTGTGTTGTGCCCTGCAAGTCTACAAGCAACCAATGGGTGTGGACCATGGGCTTTCTGGTGAGAGCGGCAAGTACACAAGAGAATAGCTAAGAAGGAGAAGTCTCTCGTTCCCTCATTCAACAACGTTCATGAAGGTAGGGTGAGTGCCACGCTGTGTCATAGAACTGCGATAACTATTATTCCAGCAGCATCAGAAGTAGATTTCTGGATTTATCCTCCTTTACTGTAGACAGCCGGGACAACAATAAACAGTTACCTGTCACACTGACTCCTAAAGAATCTGTATTAGCTCTTGTAAGTAATAATTGACCGTAAGATAGGCATATGTTTATGATCAAGATTTTTCTTTATGTCTATCTTACTCAGGCAATGGGCTTTTATTTAATAGAGAATTTCTTTCCTAAGAAGGCAGTCAGCTTTGTTAAGCAGGTATGATAAATTACTCTTGTCTTAATCATTACATTATGATTCTTTAGGTATTAAGCTTGGTTGTATCTAAGACACACTTGCCTTTACTTGGGAAATACCATTTTAACCAGTCAGTGATTTTACTGATAATATCCGAAGTGCAGAGAAGAACAAATAATTTACACACAAAAGCAGAGACAAGAAAATTTCCTCTTTTATTGCGGTGGGATATTCTACACAGCAGGAAAAATTAAAGTGGGATTTAGAGACTCATTCTTGAATTGTTTACTGGGTTACCTCCCATAATTTTATTTTAATTACTTCCAGGTTCTTATTTGTTGTCTAAATTAATCCACAAGCATGTTTGTCTTCTATTTTTTATAGTCAGATCATGAAAAAAATGCTTTCTTTGTGTCTCACCAACAAAAATAAAAGAGTTTCCAGAAAAAAATGATACTTTTCTAAATATTGTAAGTCAGCTGTGCTTGAAGAATCTGTATAATCCATGTCTAAATAGTGAGAAGCACTATAGGCTGATTCTGACCCATGCCTTGTTTGTTTACTCACAAATATTTGTCTCCAACGTGGACTTTGTATGCCTGCGAATATAGCCATGCACTGATTGGTTAGCACTTTCTGATTGAACAAAAGAAGACGGTGGTGCCCTGGTCGCATTACTATCTGTTTTTAACAGATGGGCTGTCATCAAATCTTAGAACATTGCTGAGTATCTACTGCTAGTTTCACACGTACACAAAAGCTATGTAAATGTCTACCATACATAATTTTAAATTTGCATGTGTCAATTCAGATGCTCTTCCAAACAGTCCTATGGAGTAAGCACTGTTATTATTAACATTTTAAAATGAGAAGGCTGAGGCATAGAGAGGTTACATGTGTGTAAGCCAGCAAAAGCTATTCTGGCCACAGCAATATGGGTCTAGGCTCCTAACCGTATGTCCTTGAAAACATCTTTTTATAGTTAATTCACCCACCATGTAAACATATTCCATAGCCAAATGACTATCATTTCTATGGGAAATGATAGCTTGGTTTTCAAATAAAGCTGCTAAGATACATAAATTATGAATTGTAGTCACAAAATAATTTTCATTTTCCTTTTAAAGTTAAAAAATATATATTTATTAACTTTGGTATTTAGAAGAAATTAATCAAGTGTAGTGACAAGCACATTCACATGGAATCATTTTAACACACACCCTCATACATGTGTATTTACACGCTATGAGCTAAGGGCAGGTAATTTATGGTTCATACTTATTTACTTAAATACATTTTTGAATTTTATGTATTTTCTATGAAAAATTAAAATTATCCTTCAGAGTACAATGCTAGTAGTACACAATTAATTTTTGTAATTCTATCTTCATCCCAAATTTTCTCGGCGCCAGATAAGAAGAGACTAGAAAGAACATACAGAAGCTGCAGCGGCCCATGTTGGTTGAGATGACGTCCTGCCATCCCTCAGTTGAGTGGACACTTCTTATGGTGCTTCCTTGGGAGGTCAGTCTCCTAAGAGAGTCGTCCAAGGAAGGGCTCACCAGAGGAAGGAATGTGGGGTGCCATGGCTTGCTTTGGCACTATACCCACAAGGTAAGAAGACCCACACTCATTCACAGGGGCAATTTCAGCTCCACAGTGCTCCTGATTTTCATAAACCATGGCATCCTTTAAACCCTCCCATCTAAGTAGACGCTCCATTGTACATATGCCATAAATATTATTCATTGCAACATAACAAACATACTTCTTTGATAATCACATTCTCCTGATAATAATGTTCAAATCCTTCCATGAAGTGTGGGCATTATGAACTCCAGTGAAGTATTTTGCTTTAATGCTTAACTAAATAAAATAAAATAAAGAAACAAAATGCATATGCTACCATCTCAGGAAGATTGCCAGTTTGGGCAATATTTAAAATATTTAAAAACATCCATGTATAAAAAGCATATTTTCTTAGGTGATATTTAGAGGCATTGTGTCAAATTCAAAGGCAAAAAGACTGCTCCGTGGCTATCTTTCCTTTGCATTATCAACAAAGAAAGCAGAGATCAGTGCTCCTTGGCATACATGGGGTACAAAGGGGTAGTTATGTGTGCTATACAGAAAAATATTATATCTCTACTTTCCCCTTTAAGAAGAATTGAGGTAGAAACAAATGGTCCCCCTCAAACTGCAACTTGGTTATGAACACTTTTCTGAGCAGTGGAACCCCAGTAATGAAAGGGTAATGTATAAGAGAAGGGAAACACCCAGTGTAATATCAGGAAGACTGAACTAAGTGGACTCATCTACCATTCCAATTGATCAGAAAAAATGGTTATTACGAGAGCTATTGAAAGTCACCTAATGATTCAGGCCTTTGCACACACTCAGAATGGCGAGTCTGTTCTGCTTTGGTTTGTAGGAACAAACACGGATGCCTCACCCACATTACCTGTGGGGAAAAGAGCGGAAGCAGATGTAGAGATCTACAGTCAAGCACTGGCTGAACTACCGGAGACCAGTTCAAGAGAGGGAGGAGCGATAACATGAGCAAAGGGATCAAGACTATGATGAAGAAACCCACAGAAACAGCTGACCTGAGCTAGTGAGAGCTCACGGACTCTGGACTGATAGCAGGGAACTAAACTTCATAGGACTAAACTAGGCCCACTGAGTGTCGGGGACAGTTGTGAGACTTGGGTAGTCTGTGAGGCCACTGGCAGTGGGACCAAGATTTATCCATAGTGCTTGAACTGGCGTCTTGGAACACATTCTCTTCGGAGGGATACCTTGCTCAGCCTAGATATAGGGGGAGAGCCTTGGTCTTGCCTTGAAGTTAACTACTAGACTTTGTTGACTCCCCATGGATAGACTTACCCTTTCTGAGTAGTGGGTGGGGAGGCGGGGATGAGGGGAAGGGTGAGGGGAGTGGAGGGGAGGGAGTGGGAACCTGGGGATAGCTATGTAAATTGAGAAAGGATTGTGTTTAAAAATTCTTTTAAAAAATTATGGAAAATAAATTGTGGAACTTGAAAGATCCAGTGTTATAGAAGGCTGAGACTCGGAGTCTATAGCTGTATCTGGAGCAAGATTACGATGTGGGTTCTCTTCTACCAGTTATTGCTGATTAAAAAAAAAAAAACCTGAACAGACAATAAGCCAGCTATTGCTATAAGGCCTGCAATACTCTTTACAAGCCTACCTCTCCTGGTGCCTGTGCTGGAATCTATATTAAAAACTCCCTTTAAAACATTGTTGATACAGTCGATGTTATTTTCAAATTAAGATCAGGCAGAGTCTACAAAGAAAGGCACAGGCTGGCATTGCTGGGCAAGCTCGACAGTGTGCTTCAGTCTCAGGCGTCTTCTCGAAGAAGAAGGTTAAAACTGTTTCTGAAAACAAAATGACCATCTCAGTACTCAACAGAGTATGTCCCACTGCTCCCCATTCCTGTCTCACATCACAAGAGTATAGGGTGACATTTGACTGAGTTAAGTGGGATGGTTCGTGTCAAACAACTGGCGTGGTTTTGAATGTGCCAAGCCCTCTGTTTGAAACTGGTGCAGATGCAGCCTGGAGATGCAGAACTCAACCGGCTGCTGTAAAGGGGGTCATGGGGGAACATACTTGAGGGCCGTCGGGGAGCAGCATGTGATCTAACGTGGGAACTCCATTTCCAACGATTCCACCTGCAGAGTTCATAGGTGATCGCAGGAGAGATGACCTGCAGGGGAGCTAATATAGGAACTCTGCTCCAAAGACTCCTGTGGTCCCAGTTACACCTGTGCTGTTTATGGGGCAATGCAAGTGTGGAACACTTATAAGAAAGTGTTAGGACAATTATAAAATTCTGAACACCATATTCTCCGGAGGTGAGCAAAGCAGTCTTGAGTATTTGATAAAGGGCGGCAACTGCCTCTTTAGCAACCTGTTAATAAAGAGCTTCCACTGTGTATGCGTGCATTCATGTTTGTTTTGGTTGCTGCTGTGTGTGTGTGTGTGTGTGTGTGTGTGTTCTTAGATGCTCTTGATATTGAACATGGACTTCACACAAGCTCGGTAACCTATCTGCCATAGTTACATCCTCAGTTCTGCGAGGATCCTTTAAAGCAATGGATGAATTGAAAAACTCTTGAACAACTCCTCCCTGCCCTGCATCCCTAAGCACCGTCTACTGAAGCAAACGCAAAGAGAGATAACAATGAGCCTTAGGCAGCAGCATGCTCTATCTTTGTTTTTCAAACAGAGAATTCATAGAAGTTGACTGTCACTGTATTTGTAGCTACAGGCTTTTAAAGGGGGTAGGAAAATTAATTTCTCAGTAGGTTTATTTGCAAAAGTTGAAGATGTTCTAAAACGCGGCACAGATCAGCATAGCTCTGTCTGTGAAAATACAATATGAGGTATGTGTATATTTTTATTTTCCTGGTAGCTTCAATTGAAAATGTCAAAAAAGTAAAATTAATTTTTAACAATATGTTTTATTTATACTAAGAAGTCCAAAGTATTATTTCAGCTAAATAATAAATGACATCATTGTGATAGTACATATTCTTTCTTGTCACACCAAGTCTTTGATATCTGGTGCCCTTTACACTTACATTTCAAACTGACCTCACTACATTTCTCAATTCAAGTTCCCCAATCCAAGTTTCATTTGGTCACGTAATTCTTACACCAATAGCACAGGGTCATCGAGCTCTTCGATCATGTTTCTCAAGTGAGGCAGGTCTTTGTTCATGCTTGAAGGAGCATGACACTACATTTAGAATTGGTTGGCCACAAGCAAGCAACTTCATTTCTTTTGTATAAAATAAAGAGAATGGCATCAAATACCTAAACACTTGTCAGAGTTAAAGTAAATATTCTGTGTAAAACTCTGTTAATTTTTAGTAAAAAATGAATCTCAGAGTAGTTGCTGTATTTGTCTTATAACTACAGCATGCACAAGACCTCAGCCAGATGGTGCTGTTGTTACCCATGGCAACATTTGAACATTGAAGTGCGTCCCTTCCACTTCTAGTTTTGGGTGTATGCAGTTCTCCATCACACAACATTTCAATCAGTGGTGGCCTGCACGTATTACAATAGTCCTACAAGACTAGAATCCAGCAGAAAAATTGTCACATACTTACTTTGTACACATCCTTAGCCCTGGGTTGTAGCACAATGTCTTCCTCAAGTGTTTGATGACAGGGATAGGATGGGTGGGGAGATGGGTGCTTATAAGACTTGACGACATGCTGTCACTTGTGTGTAAGGAGAGGGCATACAATATGTACCACGCATGGTGTTTCACAACCGAGGGCTGTATTGCTGGTTTACTTCTCTCTATGCTACCTCTCTTAGGATGTGGTCCATGCTGCTGTGAAATTTTATGTCATGTGACTCTGGCAGCAGCATCACCCTCGTGCGTTGACAACATTTTGACTGGATCAGGAGGATATTGAGTGATGGACCTATGCTACTTAGGTTTGGAGAAATTCACTCGGTGCTGTGCACACAAGGCAGACTCATCCCACACTTAAAGATGAGTCCCTATTGTCAAGCAACGTGTGATTCCATCTTTGTTACTGGACTTTTCTGAACTTAACCTTGAGAACCCGCACCTTGGGAACTTGGAGTATTTGTCATCTAAATACCCTATCCCGTTAATACGGAAGCAGACACACCCCTTCCGCATGGCAGCAGCACTACTTCTAGGAATCAGGGAGTGCCTGGGCTCAGACAAAGTGAATGAATTCCCTAAGCCCTTTGATGTCATTTACCCAATTACGCCGTCCAGGGCTGCAGTACTGGCATTTAATGTTAGGGAATAATTTATTGTCCTGGCTTGCTCCTGGTCCCTAATAGGTCCTGCTAGTCTCTAGAAAACATAATTACTCAAGCATGATGTCGATGAAGGTGTTTCCTGAGGCTTCTGAACACATCTTGCTACTACAAACTCCAGTCACCTTTGACCTCGGGGAATTTACAGTGCATGTAACAAACTGAATGGCTTGGTCACTCCCTTCTGCCTGATCATCAGTTTCTGAATGATCAAAAAGACACAACCAAACAAGTCGTTTCTTTCCAGTAACAAGGAGAGAGCCCTAAGGAAGGATTCAGTCAGTGTCATGGGAGAAGTCTGTGGCCATGATCTCTCAGACCTCCCAAGAACATCACATAGCAGTCTCTTTTCTAGACACTGCCTGCTCCTGTGTGCGGAAACATGAAACCAGGTCCTCGTGAGGTTGAAAGTCACCCTTTCTCTTCTGCATTTTCTAGCTGTCCAACAAAGAAAGGAAGGCCCACTGTCCCCGCACAGAAATCTAAGCAGGTTTGCGGCAACTAGCATGTCGTCTCTGGTTCTGACTGCTCCGCAGCCAGAGAAACATGTTCTGAACATAGAAGGTCATTCTACTGGGCTGCAGGTGAGCTGATACCTCTTCCTAAGAAACCACTCAGCCCAATCCAAAGGAAGACTGTCTTGACCAAGACTAGCAACTCAGTCAAGAAGCTTGAGGCTCATTTACATAATCTGGGACTCTACATTACAGTGTCCCATTTGACAGGGTGAGGAGAGAGTGATGTTTACTGAGAACTAGAAGTAAGCGCTGTTTGCATCCCATGCTGAGTCCGACATAAAGGAGGCAGTGGCCAGTCCAGGAATGGGGGAGATCACTCTGTCTGCTCAGGAAAGGGTGGTGGGGAGAAACCTTAGCTTCTCTGCACAGTCTGCAGCAAGGTGCTGAGCATGGCCAAGACAGCCTATAAATCCACAGCCTTGTCTGGGACAAGGACAAGTTCATGACTTTTCAAACTGCAGGTCTCTGTGTTTTCTGATCTCGAAAGGCACGCTGCCTGCATCTAAATCAGCGTGCCGAGGCAGCCTCTTATCTGTTGGCCTTGTTGTCAAGGGACCGCAGCCTCCCCATCGCCCACACGGCACGGCACAGCACAGCAGAGAGACAGAGTCCTTCACTGCTGGTTAGCTCTCAGTTCTTTGTGAAAACACCCATCTGAGCACAAATGCATCCGCAGATCACAGATGGGGTGAATGTTGGAGTCGACCAACTCAACCCTAGTCCCTGACCTGGGCAGTAGCAGGGTTAGTCAATCCCTGACCCCAGATCTCCCTCATTCTCACGATCATGGTGAACTCTTCAGCACTGCCCTGGCTAGTGCAGCTCTTGCAGCAATGAGCATGGGGTGGACCAGTTCTCCTGCTTTCACGTCCTCAGGGTTGGCTCTCCTACACCTGCCCCATCACAGCCAGATCTATTGTGTTGCCCAGGTGAGGGGCAGAGGCCACTCTGCTGAGTGCTGCAGCTGCTGAGGGGCAGGGACAGCTCTCTTGCTCTTGTGTCCTCAAGGTCAGCTCTCCCACCTGTAACAATTTATTTAACCTTATTTTATGTGCATCAGTGTGAGGGTGTCAGATCCCCTGGAACTGGAGTTACAGACAGTAGTGAATGGCTATGTGGGTGCTGGGAATTGAACCCGGGTCCTCTGGAAAAGCAGTCAGTGCTTTTAACTACTGAGCCATCTCTCCAGCCCCTTGAAATGTTTCTTATCTTAGCTTTTAGGTGCAATGGTGATCATTGTAAATAGTGAAAACCTTGCCCTGACTATTCTCTCCACTTCCCTCTTGAGTCAAGGAAGGGACTGAATCGAAGGATGCATTGCCAGGAAAGCCAGTCTGGGTTAAGAGCAGCTCTGTGGCTGCGGCGTGGATCTAGCTCCTGATTCCATGGGTGCTAATTTGATGCTGACAGTGTGATTTCCACCAAAGTCGTGGTGCTTGCAGTTTGCACAGTCCTGAGTCAGTTCAGTTCCGAGAAACGCACAATCTATTTTCAGTGGCGGCTGACTATAAAGAATAGCAGAATGTTGATTAAGTTTTTGGAAGTTTGGCACATGAACTTCACATGTAACACACAGACCATGTGTGCATCTTCCTAGAAATGATATTTATGTTTAAGTAAACTCCCAGAAATGTAAGGAATCAGGTAACTCAATAATTAAGAATATTTACAGGAAATGTTGCTAAAGGGAACAAAATGGACATTTCAACTACACATTAAGAATTAAATAAGCCAAAGCAATTCTTTGCAAAGAAAATTAGCTATAAATTTATCTCTTAAATATGATAAAATATAAGCAAATATATTCTTTAGACAGAATTAATATGCTGACTATTCTGTTTCAACAATATTCAGACTAGCAATGTATCGTGTCTATGATAAGGCATGTAAGTAAGAAACTATTTGATGGTTCTGAGAATTCCAGCAGGCTCCTTTAAAAAACATCTGGCATCGTCATAGTTCTTGGGAAACATTCAACTATCCTGTCAGTTTTTCAGATTTAAAACCATATTGGAAAGATCTCAAAAGAATCATAAATATAATAACCAAAGCTTCCATTTTCTTTAGAATCGTTTCTCACCTGGAAATTTTATAGGAGGGGGAAGTCAACTCACTAAGCCCACACTGAGCCCCTTGGTTAGGGAAAGGGAGACAACCACCTTCTGTTAGGAAAAGCACAGAAGCGGGAGGAGCTTTGGTAGATTCTGAGCTCATCACTAAGAAGGCACCCGTTTTATTCTGGTCTCCTATAATAGTCCTGGCTAAGGCAATACAAAAGTCTCCTTTGTCTTCAACTCTAAGCAGCAGTGAAGGTTTGACAGAAAATGGCCCCCAGAGGGAGTAGCACTCAGGGTGTATGACCTTGTTAAAGTAGGTGTGGCCTGTTTGGAGGAAGTATGCCACTGTGGGGACAAGCTCTGAGGTCTCCTTCGCTCAAGCTTCCCCCACTGTGACATGGAGACCCCCTTCTACTGCCTGCAAGCCAAAACATGGTACACCCAGCTACTCCTCCAGCACCACGTCTGCCTGCATACTGCTCTATCACACCATGATGATAATGGAATGAACCTCTGAAGGCGCATGCTAGCCCATTTAAATGTTTTCCTTTCTAAGAGTTGCTGTGGTCATGGTGTCTCTTCCCAGCAATAGAAACCCTCCCTAGGACAAAATCATTTCAGGTTGCTTGATAGCATCATAGATTTCGATACAATGACCTCATGTCATCATGTCTAAAAATGGAAGTTTCTCGGTTGATGTTGCACCCCTTCCTGGACACGCAGCTAGGGCACATGTCCAGGTCATCCTGTAGCAAGACGATCCCTGGACTGTAGTTTCTGCCTAATGAATAAGGAGGACTTTCCTGTCCAGACTCGTTCCCAAATACCCTACAGCTCTCAGTCCCAGTGGGACTGTAAATTGACTAGCAAACAAAATTCATTCATTGAGACAGGGAAATTTGGAGTTGTTTATATAGTAATTAGCCTGCCCTTATTAATATTCATATTTCAAGTATTATTACTTATTTTTTCTTCCCAAAGATAAAATCTTCTAGAATATAAGCATTAAAGCTCTCTGCAGTAGAGAAATGTGTTGTGAAAAGGCTAAAATGAACAGGCTTAGCAGTGCAGATATAACATCAGGATACAGGGGGCATCTCAGAACTCCACCTGGGAAGGTCTTGGCAAAGGCAATTGCAGTGAAGCAGAGATAATACTTGCTGGGAAATTAAGGGCACCCTTTTAACCTAATGGGTAGTTTGGTTGGGAATGTCCTTGATATAATCATTAGACCCACCTAAAAGTAAAGCTATTTATTCCAAAAAAGGCATCTTTTATAATTAAAATACTAGGGTAAGAGCCGTTCATTTACCTAAAGGTAATGTTGGTTGGCATGACAATGTAGACAAGAGGTTATTTTTATATAATGCTAATAGAGATCAAACTAAAATAAACTTGTCAATACCCATCAAAACTTTGTCCCAAGAATTTCAAACTTCACCATGTGATTCCAATTTGCAGCTTTCCACCTCAGAACCTTGTGTTCCCCTTGCCCTCATGTGACAATGGAATTTTACTAGGTTAAAGCTTCATAGTGTCAGTGAAGTTCAGAGTGCTGATGTATGGGTCTGACCGTGAACATGTCATCTCAGGTGAGCTCCCTCCTTATACTGCCTTCACTGCACACAGCTCCCTCCCCACACTGCTTCCTGCCCACACTGCTTCCTCCCCACACAGCTTCCTCCCACACTGCTTCCTCCCCACACAGCTTCCTCCCCACACAGCTTCCTCCTATACAGCTTCCTCCCACACAGCTTCCTCCCACACAGTTTCCTGACCACACAGCTTCCTCCCCACACAGCTTCCTCCCACACAGTTTCCTCCCACACAGCTTCCTCCCCACATAGCTTCCTCCCCACACGGCTTCCTCCCACACAGCTTCCTGACCACATTGTTTCTTACTCACACGGCTTCCTCCTATACAGCTTCCTCCCACACAGCTTCCTCCCCACACTGCTTCCTCCCATACAGCTTCCTCCACACACAGCTTCCTCCACACACTTCCTCTTCCCAATACTGCTTCCTCCCCACACTTCCTCTTCCCCACACAGCTTCCTGCCCACACTTCCTCTTCCCCACACTGCTTCCTGCCCACACTGCTTCCTGCCTACACTGCTTCCTGCCCATACTTCTTCCCCACACTTCCTCTTCCCCACACTGCTTCCTACCCACACTGCTTCCTGCCCATACTTCTTCCCCACACTTCCTCTTCCACACACTGCTTCCTCCCCACACTTCCTCTTCACACTTTCTTTCCACATTTCCTCTTTCCCACACTGTTTCTCTCCAAGGCTTCATCCTCTATTGCACTGTTCTCCTCAGGGAACCAAAATTCAATTTTCACTGAAAATAAAAATTTAAGGTTTACTTTGTGCTCGGTAGCCTTTGAAGAAACAAATACAAGTTTAAATTAATTTCTTGCCCTTAAGGAGCTGCTGATTTAGCACTCACTCATCTGTGTTCCTTGTAACATGCCACAAATGTCCCAGAGCATCTCATCATCAGCATCCAATCCAAGTTTATTTATTCTAATGCCTAGCAAGCAAAAATGATTAATACAATATACAGAAGAATTGTTTATGACCCCTCAAAGTGTGAGCAACTCTATGTCACAGAAGTGGGCAGTTCTCTCAATATTCTTTCCTATTCGTAATATGATATGCATTAATAAGTCAGACTCAGAAGTAGATAAATAATAAACACAAACAAATGTGTAACAAACCAGTTTACAGTCGCATCATAAACGTGTAATTCAGGGACTATGTGATGCCTTCTGATGAAGCAGTTGTGGCATGGGAAGGTCTGCATTTCACCACAGTGTCTATGGTCTCATTTTTAACCCAGCACACAGAAAAGATGCATGGGAAAGTGACAAAGGGTGCGGGATCAGCAGGAAATCATTTTCTTCTTCTAAAGAAGCCTTATGGTGACAGTTCTCCTGTCCTCTGAGTGCAGCCACTAGGCACAGGAAGCTAGTGGGAGCATGCGTACATGCTTTTACATTGCCTTAACCCTTTCTGTATTCATACGTCAGGCAATATTGTATTTCCTCAGTAATGTTCATCTCTATACACATCCTATTAGTATTGCTATTACATTCTGACCTTGACCTTAGTTTGATGACAGCAGAATATAGTTTCTGTCTATAGAGAAATACCACCAATGTGCTGTCAGCACAGAGGGGCAGCTAATCTGGCAAATATTTCTATGCTGCAGGGAGCCAAACCTACTGTCTTTTTCCACATTTTCACATTATCAGCCCTTATCAGCAACTCTTTCCTCCATGGTTATATTGATTGTCTTTGATTATTGTGCCCTGGAATCAACACTCCTCGGTTGGATCCAGATGACACAATGTTCTGGGACCACGATGGCATGCTACAAAGAAAATAGATCAGCAAGGATTTAATTTCAGGGCTGAACCTGTGCTGTAGAAAATGCCCAAACATGGACACTGTAATCTCTTTCTGCTTAATGGGTTCTACAAGTCACCTAGGCCCCAGATGAGGGCACTGACTTCCTTACCAAGAATCCGCTGGTCCTGATTCTGAACCATCACGGAAGAATCAGTACCACAGGTGAATGGTCCATGTAATGATCTAAGCAGTTTCAACAACTGAATAAAGGAGATAAAAACATAAAATCCTGTTCCACCTCTCCAGAAAAGTTTTAAAGGCACACAAAATATTAGCTACAAGGGTTTTACACACGGCAGTATAAAAATAGTTCTCAAAGTAGAGCCTGTCAAAAATCAGGTGTTCATAAGTTTGTGGGTTAATACCCGGGTCTTCTATTCGATTCCATAGGTCGACTTCTCTGTTGTTATGCCAATACCAAGCTATTTTCAATACTGTTGCTCTGTAATAGAGTTTGAAGTCAGGGATGGTAATGCCTCCAGAGGTTCCTTTATTGTATAAGATTGTTTTGGCTATCCTGGGTTTTTTGTTTTGCCATATAAACTTGATTATTGTTCTCTCAAGGTCTGTGAAGAAGTTTGATGGGATTTTGATGGGAATTGCATTGAATCTATAGATTGCTTTTGGTAGAATTGCCATTTTTACTATGTTGATTCTCCCCAATCCAAGAGCAGGGAAGGTCTTTCCATTTTCTGGTATCCTCCTCAATTTCTTTCTTCAAAGACTTAAAGTTCTAATGTCAACCTGTAGAAGAATGAAAATAGATCCATATCTATCACCATGCACAAAACTCAGGTCCAAATGGATAAAAGACATCAACATTAATCCGACCACTTTGAACCTGATAGAAGAGAAAGTGGGAAGTAGTCTACAAGATATAGGCACAGGAGACCACTTCCTAAGCAGAACCCCAGGAGCGCAGACAATAAGAGAAACAATAAATAAATGGGACCTACTGAAACTGAGAAGCTTCTGTAAAGCAAAGGACACTGTCAGTAAGACAAAAAGGCTACCTTCTGACTGGGAAAAGATCTTCACAAACCCTTCAACAGACAAAGGTCTGATCTCCAAAATATACAACGAACTCAAGAAACTAGACACTGAAACTCTAATTAACCCAATTAAAAAATGGGGTACTGAACTGAACAGAGAATTCACAACAGATGAACTTCGAATGGCTAAAAAGCACTTAAGGTCATGCTCAACCTCCTTAGCGATCAGGGAAATGTAAATCAAAACAACTTTGAGATATCATCTTACACCTGTCAGAATAGCCAAACTCAAAAACACCAATGATAGCCTATGCTGGAGAGGATGTGGAATGAGGGGAACACTCATCCATTGTTGGTGGGAATGCAAACTTGTGCAGCCACTGTGGAAATCAGTGTGGCGGTTTCTCAGGAAACTGGGAGTCAACCTCCCTCAGGACCCAGCAATTCCACTCTTGGGAATATACCCTAGAGATTCCCTAACATACTATACTACAAAAGCATTTGTTCTACTATGTTCATAGCAGCACTATTTGTAATAGCCAGAACCTGGAAACAGCCTAGGTGCCCCTCAATAGAAGAATGGTTAAAAAAGGTGTGGAACATATACACATTAGAGTTTTACTCAGCGGTAAAAAACAATGACATCTTGAATTTTGCATGCAAATGGATGGAAATAGAAAACGCTTTACTGAGTGAGGTAAGCCAGACCCAAAAAGAGGAACACGGTATGTATTCACTCATAAGTGGATTCTAACCATAATTAAAGGTCTTTGAGCCTATTATTCGTGATCCTAGAGAAGCTAAATAAGAAGATGAACCTGATGAAGATTGTTTAGCTATCCGCCAGGAGGTAGGAAATAGACAAGAGTCCCAGGTAACCTCGGGTGCATGGGGGGGTGGGAGGGTTGTCGGAAGGGGAGAGGGTTAGAGAGAAGGGAGTAGCGGAGGATTGGGGAAAGATCGGGGGACTGGGATGGGGGGGAGGGAGGAAGGATGGATATGGGATCAGGCAAGTATATACCTCAACTAAGGGAATCATTTTAGGGTTTGCAAGATACTTGATTATAAAGGGGATCCCAGGTCCAAGGAGAGATCCCCAGATGGTTCTCTGGACAGAGGAGAGGGTGCCTGAACCGGCCTTGGCCCACAACCATACTGATGAATATTTTGCATGTCACCATAGAACCCTCATCTGGCGATGGATGGAGATGGAGGCGGAGAGGCAGAAGGAAAGAGAACGTGAGCAAAGAAGGCAAGGGCAGAGGAAACCTTCATCCGACGTTGGATGGCGATACAGATGGAGACCCATATTGGAACACCGAACTGAGCACTCCACGGTCCAAATGAGGAGCAGAAGGATGAAGAAAATAAAAAAAGTAATCAGGACTGCGAGGGATGCGAGCACCCACTGATACAAGGGGACTGATATAATGAGAGTTCACCAAGGCCTGTTGGACTGGGACTGAACGAGGACATGATCCAACCAGATTCTCTGAATGTGGCTGGCCCGGAGCCTTTTTGAAAAGCCATTGACAATGACATTGGGACTTGCTTCCTCTGCATATACTGGATTTTGGCGCTCCAGTCTGTTTGGACTCTCACCTTCCCTGGACCTGGGGGGGGGGGGCAGGAACTTGAACTTCCCACAGGGCAGGAAACCCTGACTGCTCTAGGGGATGGAGAGGGAGGAGGAGAGGGAGTGGGGGGAGTGGGAGGGTGTTGGGAGGAGGGGCTGAAATGGAAACTTTTATAATTTAATAAAAAAAAACAAAAAAAAAGTAGAGCCTGGTTTGTCTTCTCTGCAGTCCTCACATTGCCGCACAGCAGTGATAGCTTAGCTTTCTCAGTCTTTTCAACGATTACTCATTTATTTATTCACCATGCATTTAGTTTGTTCATACTTTCTGCTATTTGCGATAGGCCATGTAATATGTAATACTTGCTTATTTAACACGTATTAGGTGAATTCCATGCCAGGTTAGGTGGTTGTCTGGTAAAAATTCCCTGTCCTTAAGAGGCATGCATTCTAGTCAGAGTACTATTAAGTACATAAAAGGAAGCCGTTGGTGGAGGCCGCTTGTTGGTTCCTGACTGTCCGGCTAGCTTAGACCTGAAATAGTCACACAGAAACTACATTAACTAAATCACTGCTTGGCCCATTAGCTGGCTTCTTATTGGCTAACTCTTACATGTTAATTTAACCCATTTCTATTAATCTGTGTATCGCCACGAGGTTGTGGCTTACCGGGTTAAATTCCTAGTGTCTGTCTCCAGTGGTTCCATGGCTTCTTTCTGGCACCGCCTTTCTTTCTCCCAGCATTCAGTCCAGTTGTCCCCACCTAGCTCTTCTCTGCCCCGCCCTGCTCTGTTATAGGCTCAAAGCAGTTCATTATTAATTAAACAATAAAAGCAACACACAGACAGAAGGACCTCCTACACCAGGAAGCTATCCAATTATTTTAAATGCCAAGGGAAAAAGTCAAGCAAGGATGATACCTTGGGAATATTGGGAAGGAGTAGTTCTTTTGACCGAATGCTGAAGGGTGTGACATTCCAGAGTCAAAGGAAGGAAGGGGTGAGTGTGAAGCTGCAGGGGAAGAAGCTCTTGAGAGGATGGAGGAATGACTGGGGAGTGGCGTGCATTAATGTCAGGAGCAGTGGGGGCTTCATCAGCAGTCATACAGAGAGTATAGGACAGAGAAACAGTAGAGGGCATCAAAGCAGTTACCCAGGTCACAGAAAGCAGATGTGTTGTGGAACCCAGCACTCACCTACAGGGTGACAGACTCAGGATATAGCAGGACATGTTGTCTGCTGTGTTGTGGGTGGTGTGACAGCAATTGCCAGGTGGGGAAGGAGAAGTCATCAGAGAAGTCACTGCAGTGATACAGGAACACAATGAAGGCAGCGTGACCCAAGGTGTTAGCGACAAAAATGGTGGAAAATGGCTGGGTCCTGGGGATGTTTTGAAGATAGAAGTGATGGGATTGGCTGATGGCCTGGAAGGAAGATACCAGGAGACTGTGAAGACTTCTCCCTGCACTGCTGGGGATTGAATTAAGGAACAGACTCAGGGTGAAAGTAGGAAGCTGTTTCCGGGTTCCTTACATTTCAGACAGTTTCTCAGTGGACAGGCTGGAGTCAGCAGATACATAGACAAGGTTGGCATGCAAGGGAAAGGTCTGGGTCATATACATGAATTTGAAGAATTTGAAGCAGACTGTGTTAAAGCTTAAAGCCAGGTGAAGTTCCACAGGAAGAGTAAGAGATACACCTGGAACACCCAGCCTTGGGTAATGGGGACGGTAGAACAAGCACAGGACACCGGAGATGAGTCCCCAAACCACTGCTGTGTCTCCCGCAAATGAAGAATGGGTTTTAAGGAAGTGACTGACCAGATGTATCAGCAGCCACCCAGGGACCAGGCAGCGCAGCTGCTGCTCACAGTGAAGCAGACGCCTTGGCAACAAGAAGGAGGAATTGCGGCAGCATCCTGAAAGGCAGACAGATTCAGGAGGATGAGGGATGCACACTGGAGCCTGTACATACTTGGGGCCACTGCGAGAACTATGCTCTAAGGAGTGGTCGCTAGGAGAAAGGAAGGTGAGGTGCCAAGGTGAAAAAAAGAGATGGCAGCAGCTTTGTAATTGTGTTCATTGCCCTATGACTATGGCAGCGGATTACCAAATGCTGCGTGGCCAAAACCAAGAGAAATCTATTGTGGGATCCACAAGTCTAAAATCACAGTCACCAGTATCATGCCTCACTGGGAGGCTGTAGGGCATATGGGTTTCTTGTCCCCTCCAGTGGCTGATGGCTGGCAGGATTCCTTTACTTGTTCCTGCATTATTTGCTTCAAACACTCCAGTCCTGTGGGCTCTACTTCTCTTCTGTGACTCTAGCATCCCTCCAAAACTCTCTTACAAGGATCCATGGATTTGCGTTGGGAGCCCATTGTAAAGGTCCAAGGTCATCTCCCCATCCCTAAAGCCTAGTGCAATTTCATCTATAAGGCCTCTTCCTCCCAGAAAGGTAACACGGGCTCCAGGCATTAGGAGTGGGCATCTCTGTGAGTCATTACCAACCTGCTGCCTAAGGAGATGGCAGTGGTCCACAGATGAGTAAACATGACGATGATGTACTAAAGGGAGGACCGAGGAAGCCAGCAGGGACTGACTCTGCTGGGCAGATTAGCGGCATTAGGAACACAGTGTGCACCTACAGGGTCACTCACAAGGGAATCCGACTATTTGTCCTCTCAGAGGAATCTGTTAGACTGTGCATACGCCAGTCCTTGCTTCTATCCATCCCTTATTGCTGCTCAAAAAGTGGAGCTCTCTAAAGCACACTTGCTTGTTACTTCATTATGTCTCTGAGGCAAGAATCTGAGCATCTCCCTCTGAGGTTCTGTGGCCCAAGACCTCCCAGGATGCAATGCCTTTGTTGATGAGTTGTGTGTTCATGGGGGGGGGGATCTTAAAATACCTCTTTCTAGGATGCCTGAGGCTGTGGGCAGAATTCATTTCCTGAGGCTTCAGGGATGGGACTCCAGCTTCTTGCTGGAAGCTGTTTCCAGTTCCTAATGGTTTGAATCTGAAATGTCCTCTTCCTGTTTCGAATGTTTATTCCCTAGCTTGTGATGATAATTTTGGAAGCTGTGGAGGTGGGTGGGGCCTAATTAATAAAAGTTGTTCACTAGAAATGGGCCTTTTAGAGTTATAATCTGTCTCCTGACTCTGGCCTCCCTAAGTGCTTCCTGGGTTCCTCTGTGATGTGTGTGACCAGCAGGAGTCAACAACAAATCTCTCTTTCCCTAGTGTGTTTCTGTCAGGTCTTGTAGTCAGAGAAAAGCAAAAGGAACTAACATAGTTCTTTGACAGCTTCACTTCACCAGTCTGGACTCATACTTCATGGAAGTTTGTATCTTCCAGTCAGGGAAAACTGATGGTGACTCTAACAAGTCCGTAAGAAACACGGAGTCTTAACTGTCGCAGCTGCTAGCCTGTTCTCAGGAGAATATTCCATCACTTCTGTCGCGTTCTGTTGCTAAGGAGCCAAGTACTCGCTGCAGCCCGGGCTCAGCGGTAGGAGTCCCAGAGGATGTTGTCTTAGGGCTTCTATTGCTGTGATGAAACTTCACATTGCGACCAAAGAGCCACTTGGGAAGGAGAGGGTTTATGCCACCCACAGTTTCATATAACAGATCATCATCAAAAGTAGTGAGGACAGGAACTCATACAGGGCATGAACCTGGAAGTCAGACCAAGGAGGGATCCTGCTTGCTGGCTTGCTCTGCATGTCTTCCTCAACCTATTTTGTCATAGAACCCAGGGCCATCAGCCCAGAGAAGGCCTCCCCCACCGTGGACTGGGGCCTCCTCCATTAGTCGCTAATTTAAAAATTACCTTATGGCTCGATCTCATGGAGGCATTTCCTCAACTGGGGCTCCCTCCTCTCTGATGACTCCAGCTTGTGTCCAGTTGACATAAAAGCAGCCAGGTCAGATGAGCACCGGTGTCTGCTGAATTCCACATAACTAATCAAGGTTAGAACTGTTCAACAATCCACAGATTTTAGCTAAGAGTCACCCATTTGTTGTTAAAAAAAAAAAAGGAAGGTAGACCAAGAAGACACTTTGATAGAGTCTTGAGTTAAAATAGAAATCTGCTTCACACTGTCAGAAAATTAAACAGCAAATGAAGCAGGAAATGATGTAAACTGGTTCAAATATTCAAATGATAATTTAAAAGTATCAACTTACTTCTAACTTTAAAAAGTGTATTTTGCTGCCTTTTCTTGCTCTCGTCACATACACAGTAATCCTCACTCTGAAATGGCGTGTCATCGCTTCAAAAGCTCAGACTCTCTTGCACTGTCCTGCGCTGGGCATTCATTTTATTCCTGGGATTGTGTGGTCAGACACCCTGCCCTGCCCAAGTCTAAGGTTGTTGTCTACAATGGGGGACAATGAAGGCTTCTGTTCTGTAGAACTGACAGAGACTTAAGTGACATAATCCGTTTGTGATGCTCACCACGGTGCCTAGGAGACAGGAAGAGACAATTGTGCTTATTACGCAGATTTGTCGGAACCAGAGAACACAGCCAATAGCTTATGCGCCGAATCAGTTTCTTCAACTTAAAATGTCATTTCCTAGTTTTATCTTCTGGATGTTTTCCAAATAAAAAAAAAAAGTCAAATGACACAAACTATAGTAGATAAGATGAAAGGTTCTGGATTCTGCCTGCATTTAAATTCTGCATCTCCGCTTAAAACTGCACTGTCTTGCAGAGCCTCCATGTGCCCCTACTAACTTCTGTGAGGCTCAGGGAGCCTTCACGTGACTCAGCTGTCCTGCACTACTTTATCAGCTCCCAAACACTTTCATGCTTTGAAAGACGGGAGATGTAGCTCATTTCATAGGGGACTTTCCTAGCAGGCATGTGACTCAGGATATAATCCCCACCGCTGTGAAGTGATGCATGACTAATCCCACTTTTGGGGAAGAAGGTAGAGACAGGAAATTCAGAAGTTCAAAAGTCATTGTAGTGGTTTGAGTGAGAAATCTCCCCACAGGCTCATGATTAGAATACTTGGTCCCCAGTTGGTGGTACTGTTAGGTAGGTATCAGAATCTTTAGAAGTTGGGTTTTGAGGTTTACAGCCTGATATTACCTCTCTCTCTCTCTCTCTCTCTCTCTCTCTCTCGCTCTCGCTCTCCTGTGTGTGGCAGAAATGTGATATCTCTGCTTCCTGAGTGTCAGGCCTTATGTTCTCGCTGCCATGCCCCGGAGGACTGTACCCATCCCCATGCCCTAAAACTGGAAGATAAAGTCAACTTTTTCTCTTCTAGGTTGCTCTGAGTTGTGGTATTTAGTCACAGTAATAGATGTGTAATTAATGTTATCATTCATGTCTGCCTTAACTGCATAAAGAGTTCAAGTCCACTCTGGGCTATGAGAACTGTGTCTTACACAAAAGGCAGGGTCGGGTGTAAGATTTGTGAAGCCACTTCAGTGTTACCTCCGGCAGAGTGACCTTAGAAGCCATTTCTCTTCAGCATAAGAGAAAGAGAAGCCACTGGGGAAAAAATGAGGGAGTGGAGGCACTGCTACCCTTTAAAAATTGCCATGTTTTGGAATCGGTCAGATTCTGTGCTGGGGTGTCAGCCTGTACCACAGTCAGTCTGGGCCAAACAGAGAGAAAGTTAAAATGTCATGTATCGTCTCTCCCTGCCCCTTTCTCTCCCTGTCTGTCTCTGCCTCTATTGAACCGGGACTTTGTAAAAAGGAGGAAGTTCCTTTGCACAAAGAAAATCTCAATTGGAAGAGAAGATTTAAAATCTCTGCTCTCAAAACTGAACACACCATCTTTAACTATTTCTCGCTTCAAAAGTTTTCACCCAAATTAAATAGGAAAATATACAGTAGCCGGACTATCAAGAACCTCAGAATATACACAACAGCAGTCCAGCAGATCCCCAGTGTGCTAAGTCCACCCAGCAGAGTGTCTGTGTGCTAATTCACTGTCTGTGAGCTAAATTCACCCAGCAGAGTGTCTGTGTGCTATTCACACAGAAGAATATTCGTGTGCTAAATGCATCCAAGGTCTCTGGTTGCAGCAGAGAAGAGGGAAAGAAGTAATCGAGCGCCTTTCCATTCACCTTGCAAACTGTTTCTATGAAGAAGACAGGAAAATATGGCCAACCTAGTTTTAGCCCAGAAGATGGCTACTCCAAATAACTAATTTTGGTTGTCCATTTCTCTTTTAGCTTCCACTCTGTTTGTACGATGAGCTGTAACGGCTGTAGGCTAAAGATGGTTTTACTTAGAATTAGAAAATCCTTTCAGTTTTACCTATGATGTGGAGTGACCTTATCCTCAACCGAAAATAAAGAAGAATCGGTGACCACACCTATATTCTAGAAACTGTTTAGCTATTGTTATTTTAATTATTAGCATATCAATCATATATAGTAAAGGGATTGACTGAGATTTCCACATATGCATATATCATACATTGGTCATCTCTGTCCACAGTTGCTCCAGCCTCTCCTCTCTCCTCCTCCCCTCCCCTTCCCTTATCCCTTCTATTCTGTTCATCCCTCATTGCTTTCAAATATTCTTTTTCTTGTATCTCAGTTTCCATATGACAGAAAACATGCAGTATTTGCCTTTCTGTGTCTTAACATGATGCTCTCTAGTTTCTTTCATGTTTCTGCAATGTTGTTCTATATGGATGAATAATACTACTGTGTGTGTGTGTGTGTGTGTGTGTGTGTGTGCACGCACACACAAGTCTGTTTGTATGTGTTTGTGTAACGTGTGTGTGTGTAAAATAACTATCCTTTCCTGATCACAATGGTATCTCACTTTAATTATGGCATGTTTTTCCATGATCACTAATGATATTGAGTGACGTGGACCAGAAGGTTGTTTTTCAGTGAATAGTCCCTAAAGGATGAACTAGAGAATGAGAAGATGAAGAAAACAGGCAAGTTTGGGATCATGAAGTCTTATACAACCTGGTGGTCCAAGTTTATGAAGAAGTTCAGCATCTTATATTCAGTTTTCAGGAGAAAGCTAGCCAGTGTCCATGGCTAGCTCTTATACATGGGGTCTAAGTCAACAAAGGCCAATCAAACAACATTGCACAAAGGGACCACAGAGTATCTAGAGAGCTTTGCAGCAGAAGTACACAGCAGCCTTTTGGCTGATAACCATGGCCCCTTAGGGTGGGAAAAATTAGATTCTCGGAATCCAAAGCCGCAGCTCCCCCAAGGCCTTGGCTCCTGGCCATGACTGGCTCTGCCAAGCGTGTTCCTGGTCCAGAGTAGAAACTACATTCCGTCTCCCTACAGTAGGATCTTGGGGGAAAGCCTGTCCCCCCCCCCCAAAATTGAGGGGAAAACCCAAAAAATTGGGTATTTTTCATATACGTGCCTGTGTGTGTATGTATGCATGTGTATAATTGAAATATATATAGTGATATCTATGTATATATAGTGTATCTATGTATATATAGTGATATCTATGTATATATATATATATATTTATGCCGTCTTTATTTTCAAGTGTCTATTCTGATAATTTGTTGATTTGATAGTTAAGTGGTTAGCTTTTGTTGCAGCCCATGCTGGCTTATTTGTAACTGACAATGATCTGGCCTTCTGATCCTCCGACCTCCACCTCTCCCATTCCGGCAGAACTGTACTCCCACTAGATAATGCTGCGGCACAAAGCCAGGCCTTCAGGAATGCTATGCAAGCATTCCACCAACTGAGCTACATTCCCTGCCCTCTTTACATCTTTCAAGTTTATTCTCAGTTACTTTAAATGGTCCGGAAATTCTATTGCTTAAATATGCCCATTTAATTTTTATATGATATGTGTTCTTAAAACTAATTTTAACACTACACACTAATCTGAACTGAGTATTTTATGTTTATCAGCTGTTAGGTTTTAAGACAGAATTGAAATCAATACATCACAGACTTCATGTTTTACAAGAGAACAGCTCAAGAATCTCCTTGAGCTGAAACGTAAGGTGCAGGCAAAATTCTTACTGAATCAGTTGAGCGTAAGCAGCGCTACATCCACGCTCCATGAATACACTCACGCGCCCACCTCCTTAGGAAGCTTACTCTGATATTTCATTCTGTGCCTCTGTTATCACTGCCTTCCTGGCAGTCTGTCTGACCAAGATGGTTTCAAATATAGTTCATCTCACAACAATGCATCTGAAAATGGGTTAAACACAAGCAGGCAAGGCATCTACACGGATTAGCCTTGAAGTCTAAAAGTGGGAACGGGCTTGCATGGCTCTGAATCTGACAGAGAAAGAGAGAGGGAGAGAGAGAGAGAGAGAGAGAGAGAGAGAGAGAGAGAGAGAGAGAGAGAGATTTGCCTCCAGAGCTAGCCCTGGGTGATTGGGCAAGACCAGCATAGAGACAGACTCATTGTCAGTCATCTGCAGGGCTGCACTCTCCACTGTGATAATCTGGCTGTGATCAAACAGCCAACTCTTGTGCTCTTGAAGGAAAAGACCCCTAAGGACCTAAACCCACAGCACATGAAACAGTTCCTACTTGTTCCATCCCCTCCCTAAGAATTTCCTTCATTTCCTCTCACTCCAAACAGAGTCCATTGCCCCTTCTCTCTGGGGACCAATTCCTTGGCTGTGCAGAGAAGCACTACATAAGAGTGAAGAGCTCTGGGGAAGGTGGGGGAGAGGAGGGGAGAGAGGGGGAACTGTGGTTTGTATGTAAAATGAAACAAAAACTAACAAACAAGATCTGAATGTTCTCCATTATCACAACATTCCATTTTTTTCATATATTTTAAGTGAAAAACTGTCTAAGGAAATAAAACATGTTGGGGAGAGAGGAAAGGGCCTGGGAGATAGAAAAGGAAAAGGGAGGAGGAGAGAGGTGGGGCACTGATTGACAAAGAAAGCCTTAGCTTGCTGAAGCAATACCTTCCCATCCACATCATTGTAAAAGAATTCTAAAGACCTTGATTGATTCTGCCAATTTGCTACAGAAAAAAATACATTTCATATTTAACTTATACATCCCATTCTATTGACCATAGACAAAATCAAAGTCTTTTTTTTTTTTTTACATTTTCTTCAGTTTCATAGGAATGAATTCTCCAACTTTTCTCTTGTTGCAGTTGCTAGTCAAGGCTTTCCTTCTTTTCCTCCTGGTGTTTTCCATGGATCCGCTCTGTCTTAGTGTCTTTGGGAATTAAACAGAAGCAACAGAGGCAACTAAACACATTGATTACCAAGTAAAATGGTTCCCCTGGCAACCACGGCCCAATGAAAGCCCTTGGAACTGCCTTCTTTTCTCAGATTTTTTTTTCTCCCAGTGATTTCACAGATGGCAGAACTAGACACGAAGCTACCTGCTATTCACTGTGTTGCAGCCGAAATAAAGCTGATTCAATGAGTGGCTAGATAATTGCAGTGTAACTTTTAAAAAAGAATCATTTTTTTATTATTTTGATGTATGTGTATCTATGTGTGAGAGTGTGAAGGCCATGTGTATGTGTATATGGGTACCCAAAGAGGCAAAAGGACAGTGAGCTGGAGTTCACACTGCCCTACAGCACTGGGAACTGAACTCGGGTGCTGAAATGCATCCGTCCCTATGGGCTTTAGACCGCTGGATGAATTAACTTTCTGTGGCTGCTGCGATGAGTCACCACAAATATCGTGACTCACAAAAACCACAAATGCATCATGCCACCGTTTACCCACAGGACAGATGTCTGACACAAGCGTCCCTGCTATAAAATCAGGGTCAGTAAGGCTACAGTCCTTTGGTGATACTGGGAAAGAGAATCTTTCCTTGCCTTTTGCACTCTCTGGACGCTGCCAGTATTTCTTGGCTTCTCATGCTTTTGTTCTTTTATATGTTTATCAGCTTCCCCATATCTCTGCTCTTCCACTTCGTCACAGAATAGTTGGGGAGGGATCTTTGTTTGAAAGACTTTGAATTTCTTGAACTCTGTTACAGGGCTTTTCTTTTTAGAATATTGTAGACAATTGTCTGTTTATTTACCCCAGGTAGGACAGTGGCAACAGACCAAACTACTCACTTGCTCAGTGAACAAGTAAGTTTATTGAAGTTACTTATAGAAGTATAAAAGAAGGGTTATATATAGGTACATGGGTGACTTACATCCAGTTACATCACCAAAAGTCCCACCTCAGCCTAATAACAGTTATATCCCTGGATCTCCCTGCATGACCTGCAGGAAGTTTGACAGATGGAATAAATAGTCTCCTCTCCTCAGAAGTCCTTTATAAGGACTTATATTGCCTTTATAAGAGGCAATCTTATAAAACCCTGGGTCGGGAACTTGTGACTTTTCTAAGTTTCAGGACCATCCTGAGACTTGTAAGTTGTCTATTACCCTAAGATTTGTAAGTTTTGCTTACTTAAGTCTCAAGAATTCTTCCGCAGGATGGAATGTTTCAGTTCAAAGGAAATTACTGCATAACTGACTCATTTTTGTCAATCTCCTACTCACATATAATATATTGAGGTCATGCTTAATCCCGCCATCGTCTCTAATGACTCAATCATGTCCAACGCTTTCTTCTTCCACATCAGACCTCCCTTCCCTCTGCTTTCGTGTCTTATTTTCTTGCACAGCTCTTGTGCATGCAGCCAGAGCTACAGTATCTTCATGACTATAGTGACCATGCCATGTTTAGTAGACACAGTTTCACAGTACCCTTCCCTGCCCTCTAGTTCTCTTTTCTTTCGGTCTCCTCTTCTGTGATTCTTCTTGGGCCTGGGAGAAATTATATAAATGTTCCATTTAGGCAATTATTAATTCTCAGCACTTTAATCAGTTATGAATTTCTATATTAACTATTCTGCAAAAAGAAACTTCTCTGACCAAAACTGAGACTTGCAATAGATGGTGGAACTAAACATGCATGTTTGAAAGGCAGTTTGACTATATGCCCACTCAGCAAAACATCAGCAGTATCTTTATCTAGGGCCTGTGATTTCCCATCCACAGTCTTTACCCAGGTTTGCAGTACCAGGCATGTACTTCCCGCCATGGAGTGAGCCTCACATCTAATCAGAGTTTAGCTGGTTACCCCACAACAGTCGTGGAATTATTGAATCATTGACCCTATCTAGACTTTCAGGTCAATACTATAGCACTCCAGGTTCTCAGATGGGAAGGAATTTTCTCTCCCAGCAGCCAGCACAGGCCTTTCTGGCTCCATGAAGCAAGAAGATGTCCACCTAAGTCTTAGTTTATCCCAGCTAGCTTTACACAACAGCCAAGAGAAAAATCAACAGTGGTTTTCTACATAGCTTTATCATAAACTCTGAGTGTGTGTGGTCCATACCCTTCACCCCTGCCTGCTTTCCTTCTCCTGATGCTTCTCCATTTAAATCTTTCTGCTCCTAGTATTTTCCCTCTCTACTTTCATGTCATTATGACGTGATATATATATATATGTGTGTGTGTGTGTGTGTGTGTGTGTGTGTGTATGTATAAAAATATGTATATAACCATTTTCATATAGTTTGTGTTTTACTGTCTCCTTGAAGGACCCCAACCCTCCTTGACATGGTTTTTCTCTTGATTCCTAGCTTCCACAGACACTTATCTCATCTTAAACCCAGAAATCTAAAACTTCAAAACTAGACTCCGAGAGAGAGAGAGAGAGAGAAGTATTTGTCATTCAGGCCTGGGCTATGTCACTTAATGTACTTTTCAATTCCATCCATTGTCTTGAAAACTGCGTGATTCCAATTTTCTTCAATGCTGAATAGAATTTCAATTGATGAGCATCTGGGCTGATCCCACGTCCTAGCTCTCGTGACTAGCAGTAGACATGGATGTACATCTGTCTTGTAAATAATCCAGGTGTGTGGCTAGGAGTGCTACAGCTAAGTTCCCAATTTCCACACAGATTTCACACTGATTTCCACAGTGACCACATCAGTTTATGCTCCCACCAACAGCAAGGATTATTTAACTTCAGGTTTTATTTATTCTTTGTCTTTCGCATCATGCCTCTCGATCTCATTCATTTCCTGTCCCTTTCTATCTTTCCTCTGCCCTTGCACCTTCCCACTGCAATAGGACAAAATTTATGAGGAAAAAAAGAAAAGGAAAAAGGGGAAAATCTGGTCATGGAAGCTGTTGAGTGACAGTGAGTAACTTTTGTCCATACATCTTTACTTCCCAGTGTTCATTGCAAAGAGTCATTGATCTGGTACCAGGTCTCTGGTTTCTATAGCACTATCAATACTGGGCCCTCACTGGGACTCCTCTGGGATATCCTGTTGTTGCCCTGTGTTGTGGTGATCCTTCAGCTTAGGATAGGCAGGGCTGGTCTCTTCCTGTGCTCCTGCAGATGGGGTGGGTGTCGGGATGGGCCAACTCATAACTCTGGTTCTGGGTCTGAGTAGTTGCAGGGTTAGTCAGCCTGCCACACCTCACCCCATCTCACCATCAGGGTGAGCTCTCCAGCATTGCTCTGGCTAGTTCACTCCTTGCAGCAATGACCATGGGGTGGGTGCAGCTCTCCTGCTTTTACATTCTCAGGGTTGGCTCTCTCATACCTGGCCCATTAGGGCCAGATTATTGTATTGCTCAGGTGAAGTGCAGGGGCCTTTCTTCTGAGCGCTGCAGCTGACGAGGGACAGGGACAGCTCTCCCGCTCTTAGGACCTGCCTGTCTCTCTCCCATACCACACCATATACTTACTCACCCTAGTAGTGCCCATCTGCCTGGCGCCTTAAGGTGCCAGGTAGGCCTGTGCTTTCTCCTCAGAGCCTGGTCAGATCACCTCAGGCCCACGAGTGGGATTCCTTGTCGCACTTAGTCAATCATGGCACTGGGTGGGGCCATTCTTGCTCATCACAAAGAGATCATAATAATGTCCAAGTGTCCAGGATGCTCCTTTGGTGCAGAGGTGTTGCTGGACCTCTCACAGGCTGGGGCTAGAAAGCCTGGGCTGTGTTTGGTTGACTCCACCTGCCCCATCTGCATGGTGTGGGGCAGAATTGACACTGAAATTCTTTTGCCGCCACAGACGCTCTTAAAAAGGAAAGCATTAAATAGGGGCTTACTTATAGTTCAGAAGTTTTGTCCGTTATCAGCATGGTGGGAAGTATGGCAACACACAGGCAGACATGGTTCTGGAGAAACCATTGAGAGTTCTACATCTAGACTGGCAGGCAGCAGGAAGAGACTGTGAGCACTGCTCTTCCTTGAACATCTGAGATCGAAAAGCCTGCCAGTAGTGACACACTTCTTCCAACAAGGCCACACCTACTCCAGCAAGGCCACACCTCCTAATAGTGCCACTCCCTATGGGCCAATGAGTGTGTTTTTATTCAAACCACCACACCTTCAAAATGTTTATTCCATAAATAAAAATAAAAGTCAAGGGAATGCTTTGGATTAAAGGAGGTTAAAGGAGCATGCTATCAAAGCGTAATTTGTAATACCGGATTAGATTCTAAATAAGAATAAAGGTTGCAAACGGGCTCAATATAGAATAATCAATGATATGTAGGATAATCAATGAATTGACAGTGACTCTAGTCATATATCACCGTGTGGAAAATATGTGTATAAAATATTTTATAGGAGATTATATGACAAGTCATGAGACATAATAGAAATATCTGTTGATGAAGGGATGCTTAACTATTTCTGCAACATGTTGGGAAGCTTTAAACTAGCCCATATGGCAGGCAACAACATGGAATGAAAAAGCAAAGTTGCTGCGCAGAAATAAGCACACGGGAGGACAGAGAAAACCTTAAGGTTTCCATTGGAGAGTCAGGAAGACCAAGACCATGCCGACTTTTACACCTGGCGTCTTTGCCATAGAACCAAACCCCAGAGGTGGGACTCCTAGGTATAACACTATTGTCCCGCTCCACATGCCTCCTCTTCCTGTATTTCTTTGCTGGGAAAGTCGTTGGTTCTAAATTACTGTTCACAAGGAGTCTCAATATTAAGCTACCTTTTCAAAGGCTCCAAGAGAAGATAATCAAGTATTTACCATAGGTGAAGAGCAGGGTAGTCAACGGGGAAAGTGTTTTTTTTTTCAACTGAATCCCTTACGTGCCTAACTGGCTTTGAACAGCCTAACCCAAATAATTTTGGAATTAGAATTCTCATCTCATATTAGTTAGTAGATTGTTTAATTTGTAAAGAAACACTATAATTGGACTTTAAGAAAGGAGACAAAGGCTGGTTGCATTGCTGTGTTGTTAAATTGGAGAGAAGGAGATTGATTTAAATTGATAACGCGGGTTGAACTTTCCCCATTTACAGAGACCTCTACTGTGGAAATGAGTGCCTGGTATTCAGATTTTTTTTTTTTACTTCTTCCTCAAACCCGGGTTCACCAACCTCAACTCATTTTTCCCCGAAGTGTTAATTACTGAAATTACGAATACCGTGAAGCGCTGCAGCTGGCCCTGTCCTGGCATCTTTCCAGCGCACAATCACCTGTTGTGTGCTTGGATCCCTACTACCATTAAGCTCCTCCTTCTCTGCAAAGCCTCCCAGCTCTATTGTTCAAAGTGTCACCAGAGCGGAGACCAGACATGGCTTGCCTGGGCTCCTCCCTGCGTCACCTTCAGGTGTGCTGTGGAACTGAGTCTGCTGTGGAACTGAGTGCTGTGGAAAAGTGGTCACATTTCCTGCAGCCGGGATTGACAGTGAAAGGCCAACCCTACGTGAGACCGTGGGATACTTATGTATAAACACGGATTCAAACAAAACCTTCTGGAAAACATTGCGGTGGGGGGGGGGATGTAATAGACTCCAGATTCAAAGGAGCAGGGACCCAATTGTGTTGGTTTGTTTTAACTTGAAAGAACAGAACCTAAACAGTATAAAAACTTGGTTTTCTTGTTCTCAGACCAAAAAAACAAACAAACAAACAAATAACACCCTATGGCTGAATAAAAAAAATACCATTTAAAATGAATGTGTGATGCTTATTTAATATGCTGCTAATAACAACAAGAATCTTTTAAAAATCTTATTTTTTCCAAAATTCAACTCAAAATTTTAAATGTAGCAAGTATTATGAAATAGGCAACAGATATGGGATCACCTTAACAAAAAGATGAATACTCATTCCTTCTGTACATGACCTTAGTATGCTAAGCTACGGCTCATCCTGTTACTTGAGCAGAGATATCGTATAATCCTTAGAATGCTCCGCTGAGAAGAACTGCCACGATCCTAACTGATCCGAGAAGAGGTGGCAGGAAGACTAAGGAAGCCTTTGTATCAGCGCTGAACTTCCGTCTCCCCGACACAGTGTATTCAAATTTGTGTCTGCTCATATCTGTCACCAGTCACTGTGTACATTTGTGATTCCTGGTGAACCCCTCCAAATAGAATCAAATCGCTGCCTCCTCTTCCCATGTCTGGATTCCGTGGGCATTACAGTCATGCTGGACTCGTTTCTGTTGTCCAGGTTTGCCTAAAGTGTAGTCGAAGAATACAGGGAGTCATGATGATTGGCAGACAGCATTGAAGAAGGAAAGACAAGGGCTTAATAGATGATTGACAAGAGACAGATGATAGATGATAGATAGATAGATAGATAGATAGATAGATAGATAGATAGACAGATGATAGATAGGTAGATAGATAGATAGATAGATAGATAGATAGATAGATAGATGATAGATAGACAGACAGACAGATAGATGATAGATGATAGATACATAGATGATAGATAGATAGATAGATAGATAGATGATAGATACACAGACAGACAGACAGACAGATAGATGATAGATAGATAGATAGATAGATGATAGATAGACAGACAGACAGACAGACAGATAGATGATAGATAGATGATAGATACATAGATGATAGATAGATGATAGATAGATAGATAGATGATAGATAGACAGACATACAGATAGATGATAGATAGATGATAGATAGATAGATAGATAGATTGATGATAGATAGACAGACAGATAGATAATAGATAGATGGATAGATAGATAGATAGATAGATAGATAGATAGATAGATAGATAGATTCTGAACTCCCAATTTCAACACTACCAGACTAAACTCACAAACAGGGATCTTTTAATCTTAGCCCCAAGCCATCAGTGGTTGTTATATTTTTATCACCAAATCCTAACCCTTTTCACACAAATAGTGAAGACTTTATCTGTAATTGATTCAAGAAGTACAGTCAAAGTTACCAGTCCAACCAGTAAGATAAAAAGAATACATATCTAGAAAATGCTGTCCTGGTACCCTGGGATCAGCCTTCTCATGTGCAGGAAGACTCATCTTAAGGGGGTAGTCCAAAGCATCCATAAGAGAAATACTCTGGAAAACTAGTCTTTAAGAGGAAGATGTGGAAGGTAAAGAGCCCTAAGCATGGCTTCTGAATTCAGCCCTGTAACCTGTGCAGGATAGAGCTGTTTGCTCTTTCATTCCAAGAAACGCTACAAGAATGAGCGTGGGTTATCCACACAAAACCCTGCAGGCTGTGAGAGTTCATCCTGGGCACGTGCTCCTTTCCCTCCTCCTCAGCCTGAAGCCTCAGCCCTCCGTCCTCTCCAGCGAGGACAGACAGATTTTACTACTGATATAAATTGGGCAAATATGTAGATACTAGAACAAATTGGTAGACTCTGAATGTTTCTAAAAATAACAACAGCTAACAATTACCCCTGAAACTGCTTGTTAAAATGCCTGATGCTCTTTCCAAAATAGTAGTTACGAGTGCTATTGAATCATCAATTACTTTTTAAAGCCACCTGTTAATTATCATAACATCTTCCCAGGTGATGGAGCTCCATGTAAAGCTATTGTCTGTTACAGGGGTAGCTTGCCTTTCCATAATATCTGAGAAGGCATACAAATCAAATTCTGTAAATTGCATAATAGTCACAGGGAGATTTTTTAACTCAGAAAAAGAAAAACTGTCCATCCTGTGTCCTTTGAAAGGGGGAACAAGATAAATATTCTGAGCAAGAATATTTACTATATCTGCTAAATCCATTTACTTCATCTTACTCTTTGGAGCTTTATAAAGTAGTTGCATGCATACCATCTCAGTCAGTGTTCTTTTGCTGTGAAGAGATACCATGACCACAGAAACTCCTATAAAGGAAAGCATTTAACTGGGGTCTCACTTACAGTGTCAGAGGTTTAGTTCCTATTGCCATGGCAGGGAGCATGGTGGCAGGGAGTGTGGTGATAAGCAGGTAGCCGTGGTGCTGGAGAAGCTCCTCAGAAGCACAAAGCCAGGTGTAGGCTTTGGAAACCTCAAGGTGCCCCTGCAGAGAAACTTCCTCTGACAAAGCAACACCTCCTAATCTTTCCAATCCTCTCGAGTAGTTCCACTTTCTGATTACTAAGCAATAAAATCCATGAGACTGTGAAGGTCATTCTTCTTCAAACCACTTATTAGAATCTCAAAATAAAGTACCAGTTAAGGTATATTCCAAGTCAGGTCATATCTCTCCATGTACAGCATGTAAATGTGCTACATGTCCATGTTTGGTTGGAAGTGTCACCCCAGGCCCTGGCATCCATATATCCAAAGAGTCTGGAATGTTCGGGTGGAAGTTCTACCCCAAGCCCCCTCCCCTGGAAGTTGCCTCAGTGCAGACTGCACCCCTGAGAAAGCCTGCCAAACAATGACCGCTCCTCAGAGACGCTCAAGGCCACTCCCACTGGTATTTAAACAGTAAGCCAGAGAACAAACACCAAACACGTGGTTTTCAGCTCTTCCTTCCCAAGAGTGTTGACATCCATGAAACCTGGGCTTTTTCTAATTTGGTTTGATTTTATCTGATTTGGGTTATTGCATCACCAGAGAGGTTTATCGGGGTTCAGAAACTTTTCAGTACAAACTCCAGAAACTTGATGCATCTTGAAGCTGGATAAATATCTTCAAGAGCGTATCATCTTGAGTTAGGCTTTCCAGTTCTTTCAGAAACCTTGAGAAAATTGACAAATTCTTTTAAACATTGTTTTTATGAATTCCATGAAAATTCCTCCCATACCATGTATCGTGAACATAGTCGCCCCCTCCGGCTCCTCCCATAACCACTCTCAGCCTCCCCATCCCTTCCCACCCAGAAAGCCATTTCATCCTAAGACAAAAATGCGGGAGAGTAATAACAGTCTATCCTCAAAGATAATTTGTAATTTGTTCACAGAGCCAAGCTCGATGAGACTAATTTTTATCTCCTATTACATAGTCTTCTGTGTATATTGTCCAAGTTATGCCCAAAGCAAGTCACTCAAAACAAAATCTAAAATACATTTAAAGTTTGTTTACTGTAAAATAATATTCAAAATCAGATATATTTTTAAAAACTGATTATGAAAAAATTGTGTACCTGGGTCAAGTGGGTGAAATTTAGATCATCTGGCAGGATGTCCCAAGGCCCAGGTAGGTCCCTTGGATGGAGCACAGTATCCCCAGAGTAGGTCACACTCTAGCCTCATTACAGGACAATAACGGACTTGACCTTCCAGAAGCTGCTTCTGCCTCCGGCTGTATTGGCCTGCCCAGATAAAACAAACAAACAAATAAAACAACAAACAACTCCTTATCTACAGGAAAGATGAATTATTACTCACGTCTCTAGTGACAGGTGGATTGGACTCTCTTGCCCACTGGAGGACCTTGGTATCACCCACGTCTAATGTCTCAAACAACAGAGAGGCAAATGAGGATGCTGTCAGAAGGACCTTGTCCCTAAGTCTACCTGATGGGTGTGGGAGCTGCATGCTACCTCGTACCTTTTGCTCCTTCACTGACTTCTTAGCAATGACTAATTACAGGGTCTCTATTCTAACCACCATGTTCCCCCACTGAAGGAGATGCCAGGTACTCTGACTCCAAACTCACAGCTTTGGAAAGGCTTTCAGAATAGCTAAGTGGTGGCTTTGGAACTTTGATAGACAATCCTATAAAAATGACTCAAGAGGATTCTATTTCTCTGAAACTGTCAATTAGGTTCTAACCCTAATCCTAGCCTTTTCCAAATATCAGCAGCTGTTGTGCCCTGTTCTTCTACAACCTGAATGACTGATGAGTGTTTTTTTATAATACCCTGCAATACTTTTCTCAGAAATATACTTTAATTTTTGGTTTGTTTCTATGATTGGGGGAATGTTAATCTGAGTAGTACATTGTTCATGTGTCATATGTTATAGACATCAAAATAGACACATTTCCATAAACAATAGAGTATACAGGGAATTTGTAGCGTAGTATATTAGTAAAGAAGATGGCTTCAGTATACTTCTGAAACAGTTATAATCTTTAAGTCTTGATTTTTAAATGATCTTTGATTGCTTCTGTCAGTCACTAGGATCCCCCCCCCAAATTATTTTTCTACTCTTTCAAACTGTTTTGATATACCCCAAATAAGAGAGTGTACTAAATGCGAGATTGTCATTCTACTATAAGAGACTCTCTGATCATATGCTGACGTTACCCACAACAAAAGAAACAGTTCCCATTGTCATTTAATATGTACTGTACATGTGTTTTCCCAGAAGTCTCAAAAATATCTTTGGAGGGGGGGTGTTCAAATCACAGTCAAAGCAGGGATCTTGGGGTGAATGTGGTCATCTCATCTCTTGAGTGTCTCTTAAACCTTTTGTTGACATATATACAATAGGATTCACTCTTTTACTGTGAAATTCTATGAGTTTTGACACATACATAAATTTGTTTAATTACCAACGTAAGACAGCTGCATCACTACAAAAACAAGTCCCTCTTGCCGCACCCTGGTGTTGAGTCTCCTCTGGCAGATACTGAGCACTGCCCTGCCCTATAGCCTTACCTTTGCCCCTGTGTCATTTATTTCTGAGCACACTCTGTTTCCCGGTTGCACAACTTGTTTATATATTGATCATTTGAAAACCACTTGGGTTATTTCCATTTTGTGGAGAGCTATAAACTCTCACAAATAGGTTTTTAGGGTGAATGCTTTCTTTTTGGTTAGGTAAATTATCAAAAGCAAACTTGATGATTCATGGGGTGAACTGTTGACAGAGGTTTCTGTCTTACCTGGTCCCACAGCCGTTCTGTCCCAAATAAACACACAGAGGGCTACATTAATCATGAATTGGTTGGCCAATTTGCTCAGGTTTCTTATTAACTAACACTTACATTTTAAATTAGCCCAAGTATTCTTGTCTATGTTAGCCACGTGGCTTGGTACCTTTTATTAGTGAGGCATTCTCAACTTGCTCCCTCTGTGTCTGGTTTTCTCTGTCACAGCTGTAGATTGACTCTTTCCTTTGCCCAGAATTCTCCTATTCTCATTGACCCCCCCCCCCCCCATTTCCTGCTTGGTCGCCTCGCCTATACTTTCTGCCTGGCTACTGGCCAATCAATGTTTTATTAAACTCATACAAGTGACAGAATAAAAGACCATTGTCCCACAGCAGTTAATACATGTTCAAACTTTTTTTAAATAGCCAAATTTCTCGCCAAAGTGTTTATACATTTTGGCATTCCCATCCCAAAATGAACATTTTTCTAGTAGTTTTAAGTACTCACGAAGATTGTTTACTGTAACTTTAATTTACATACTATTCAGTACATTTAGGATAAAAGAAATTGGATTAAAATTTTTCCTGAAATACTTTTTAAACCTATCACTTGTTTGAATTTTAAAATAGAAAAATTTAAAGTGAGCTATATTTTGTTTGTTTTTTCATACTTATGAGCTTTCAAAGCTTCCATATATTCTGGATACACACTATTTGATAGGTTTGCATACATTTTCTCCTACTTGGTAGCTTGTCCTTTTCATTTTCTTAAGGATATCTGCATCAGAGTCAAAGATTCTCATTTAGACAATAAGTTTATAATGTGTTTCTTTTATGCATCTTACCCTTGGTGTCATCGCTAAGAACACTGTCTAACAAGATTACAATGATGGGTCCCACTCGGCCAATAACAGTTTCACAGCTTTCCCTTTTTCATGTAGGTTTGTGATCTATTTTGAATTGATTTTTTGCATAAACACCAGTATGTTTATATGATTCCAGGTTTGCTTTTTGTGTGCTAATGTCTGAATGTTCAACACAAGATACTACCAAAAGCCCCTCTTTAATAGCACCTTGGAGGCTTAAATACCCTGCAGTCAATGGCCAACAGGTGAAAATCCCATCCTCTGATCCTCTAGGCAAAGCACAGCTTTTAGTAACTTCCAATAGAAGACTCTAGTAGGGAAGAGCAGCTGAAGGCCAGGACTCAATTAGTCCCAATACTTTCTCCTACCTTGAAGTGTCTTGGAGTCTTATCAAAACCAGTTACCTGCATTTGCGCAGCTGTGTCTCTGGATTTAGTGTTTTGTACATTAAGCAGAATATGTGTATTGTTTCACCAGTCTACACTGAGGCAATTCCTGTAGACATAGAGTAATTCTAGGTCATCCATAGAGTAATATTAGGTCAGTGGGGCCTCCCACCTGTCCTTTAAAAATATCACCTAGCCCTTCTCATCTCTTTTGCTTTTTGTTAGAATTTTACTTTTACTTTATAAATATGTGTAAGAAATCGTTCCCATATTTTATTTGGGATTAAATTGAATTTGGAGATACTCTATGGGAGAGCTGGTACAATGTGTAATGTTTTCTTTAATGCATAAACACATCAGTATCACATCTCTACATTTATTCATATTTTCTTACAATTCTTCTGTGTTCACTTGACAGTGTCAGTGTAAGTACGGATATATTTCATTAGATTTATTTCTACATATTTTACTTTGAGTATTTCTATAAATAATGTTGGTTTATATTTTAATCTTCTAGCTATTATACCATACACATAAATAAATAAATAAATTCATACATACACAGTTGCTTGATTGTACGTATCTAATAGCTGCATTCTGTGATCTGCTAAACTCAATGGTTAGTTTCGGGGTTTTTAAAAATAGATCTCACATTATTTAATTTAGAAAAATCATGTTCCTTGCAGAGAGATGCAATTTTATTTTTGTTTCTTCCTTTCCAGTCTAGTGGACCTTTTGCCTTTCTTGCTTTGCTGCACTGGCTTAGAGGTCTCCTCCTCACGCTATGACAAGCAGTGGCAGAGATTTCCGCCCAGTGTTGTCGTCTGGAGAACGCCAGCTTTCTGTGGCTTTAAGAAGGCCATCCCAGGAAAGTCAAATGGAATTCTATTTGTTTTAAATTGTTAATAAATTGTAAAGGCTTTTCTATACAGCTTGGGTGTTCCTACATGCACAGCCTGAGGGCGGTTCTGGCATTAAAGCAGTGGTTTCTATGGAGACTCATCTAGAATATTCCTCAATATCATTAGGAAAATCTTCTTCCCCTTTATCCGCCGTTTTTGTGTGGAAATAGACGGTGGGTAAGAGGAAAGAAGATTCTTGTTAGAAACACAGCCTCTCATAAAGGCATGACAGCACGGGGCTGTGTTTATGGAACTCAGGGTGCAGTTGCAAACACACGCATGCGGTCACGTACAAGTTCGTCTCCTCCAGCTCTCCTGACCTTTCCTGACCTTTGCTCTAGAGAGGCCTTTCACATTTCAGAAGTCCTTCCACCCATATCTCATACTGTAAATGAGAATTCATAAGTTCTCATTATAGGGAATTTAATTTCTTTTGGAAAATCTCACCTTATTATTTGAGAATGACTAGATCACGACAGTTACATATTGTAAGAAATTTGCTAAAAATCATTAGACGGGCTGTCTGAAACACAGTAAACTGAGCATTGTAAACTTACCAATTCAATACCATCAAATTGTAGTTACAGTCTGGTAGCAGCAGCTGCTCCTCACAACTGTAGGGTCACTGCTGAAATCAAGATATGTAGTGTTTCCCTAAACGTCTTCCTTTCCAGTTACAACCAAGCTTCTCCTTTTACACTCCTCCCATGTATCCTCATAGTTATGTCTTCTTTGAAACATTTTTAGCGTAATTTTTATTGATTGGGAATTTCCCATCATGCACCCCAACGCCACTTAATTATTGGTCCTTAATTATTGGTCCTTCCATATCTGCCCTCAATCATTGTAAACTTCCTCCAAAAATAAAAATAAAAAAATAAAACCATCTCGCTGAGCCCTGAGGTAGAGGGCACAACCTGCTCCTCTACCAATCACTGCCTTCCCTTACTCCTGTCATGGATGTCCTGCCTCCATCCAGTGCTGCTGTGAATGTACCGTTCCTCTCTTCTGTCCTTCCCACCTCTCCATTGCCTATTCAGTCTTCATGGTGGCATCTGAAGCTGTGGAGTGTCATGCAGTTTGCCCTTTTGCTCAAACAGCTTTGCTTGCAAGTGTTCATTGCAATGAAATGTTGGTCTGGTTCGTGGTCTTCGGCTTCTGGCACACCATCAATACTGGACCCTCAGCAAAACTCCTTCCTGCCTGATATATCCTGCTGTTGCCTCAACTCTTGGAGATCCTGAGGTTATGATTCTGGAGAATCGGGCCCTTCATATGCTCTAGCAGGTCATGGATGGCATAGATGTTGGGGAGTGCCAACTTAAAGACCTAGGTGTGTGCCTGGACTCCTGTAGCTGAGTTGGTCAGCCTGTCAACACTCCCCAAACCCATGCCACGGGTCTTTTACAGCCCATGCTAGGGGCAGAGTCAGCTCAGTAAGGCTCCTGACACCAACCCTCAGAGGCAGCACAGCTGGGCATCACCATGGATTCAAGAAGCAGCACAGGACTTCCATGTCAGAATGTTCCTCGCCACTCTCTTGGCTCCAGCTTAGCCTATCTTGATAGCGGACTAACCACTCCGCTCTGTTTCTCTCCCATCTCCCCACCACACACCAGAACACCCTAGTGGTGTTCTCCCAGCCACCTCTGGCTATCTTCCAGTAAGGCAGCATGAAGACGGACCTCCGTCTTTCCTAAAATTCAATATCTGCAAAATCCCCTTTTAATTTGCAATGCTTAGATTCTTTTATTTGGAAAAATTCTTTAGAGATTCATTTGTGTTTGTTTATGTATTAGTATGTGGCTTTTCAGTTCTATGAACACACCAGATTTTGTTAGCCTTTCATCAATAGATGGGTTTGTGTCACTTGTGGATTTTGTTATTATGAATAATTCTACTGTTATCATTTGTATTCGTGTTTTGTGTAAATATATGTCTTTATTTCTCTTAGATAAAGCCTAGGAATGACATTACTGAATGTGATTGTTAAAAATACTTTCAAATTACAAGATGCTCCCAGAGTTGTTTCCAAAGCATCTGAGTTGATTTTGGATTTCCAGTGGCGGCGGTGCATGATTTTTCCCTAAATTTTCTGATTTCTCTCCAACCTCTCCTGCTTCCTGTCTTCTTAATCCCCACCATTGTGGTGGGTATACAGCAGTGCCACACTGGCTTTATTTGGCTTTCAGTTACATTTCTCTGATGCCTCTGTCACTGAGAAATTTTTCATATGCCTGTGTCCACTGGTGCTTCATCTTTCACAAAATATCTTCAAACATTTGCAGTTTTCTACTAGGCTATCTCTCATAACTCTGGGGTATAACTATTTACTTTGTATGTAAGTGTGTTCTTTATCAAATATTTGTTTTGGGATTACTTCTGAATCACTTTCCTGATTTTTTTTCATAATTAAATCTCAAAGAGAAAATGATTTTAATCTTCAGATCATTTAAAAATGCTTTCTTATACTTTGGGCTTTTCTTAACTCTTTAAATATTCTATGCTTAAAGTAATAGCACAAAGTCTTTTTCCAAAGATTTTATATTATTCATGTTTCACATTTTAGCTCGATTAAAAATCAGTAATATATTTTTCAACAGTATATATATGCACATAAATAGACATTTATGTTTTAAATGAATTGTTTATTTATATATACATATCCATCATATACATACCCATCATATACATCATATACATATTTCAGTCCATCTTTTGAGAAGATGTTTTCTTCATTAAATTCCACACTTTCAATAAAAAAGTTGAGAAAAAGTTTATACTGAAAATAAAGTTTTCATGCAATGTAAACTTTCCCCCAGTCCTTCTGAGATCCTTCAAACCTTCCTACACAACCAACTTTATTATCTTTTTTTTCTTCTGTCTTCAAAAAATAAAGCCAAAGACAAACAAGCAAAACCAGGAAACACAAAGGAAAAACTTCCCCAATAACAAGCCAAAAAGAGATAAGCAAAAGACAAACAAAAATACCCAACCAGAGCAAAATGAGACAAAAAGTCTACAAAATACTATTGAGTTCATTTTGTGTTTTACCACTGGTGGGCATGGGACCAACCCTGAAGCGTAGTTAATACACCCAGTGAGATTCCATTGGAGAAAATAGTTTGTCCATTGCTATTAACTATCAACTGAAAATAGCTTCTTAGTTAGGATTGAGGGTCCATGTCTATTTCTTTCTCTTGATGTTACCCCATTACGGTCGGTACCCCATCTGGCTTGAACTGGTATAGGCCTTGTACATGCTTTCATAGTCTTTATGAGTTCATATGTGTGTTAGTCCAAATGCATATGGATAATAGTTTCCTTGGAGTCATCCATCCTTTCTGGATCTTACAATATTTCTGCTTCCTCTTCCACATAGACTCTTAAGCCTTGATTTGAGAAATTTGATGAAGACATTTGAGATGGAGTGTTCCAAAATCTCTCACTCTCTACATGTGGTCCAGTTGTGAATCTCTATGTTCCTTCACATCTATTGCCAAAGAAGTTTGTCTGAAGATGACTGAACAAGACACTGATCTATTGGAATGGTTAAAAGTCATCAGTAGTCATTTTATTGCCATGCCCCTTCTGCAGGATAATAGTGTTTGGTTTTCCCAAAGACCCTTAGTCTATCTAGTCTAAGATTCTGGGTCACTTCAGCAATGACAGGTGTGGTTTTATCTAATGGAGTGGGACTCAAATCCTGTTAGGAGCCGCCAGGATGTCGCCTTGGCGAGATAGTGCCAGCGGTCCTACAGCCTGGAGGTATACAAATCCTTTGATGCTACCACGCAGGCCAGAGTGCTTGGGGCCTTGTTTTGCATTTCAGAGCCTTGGTTCCCTGACCTGTCCTGTGGCCTTGGGCCCTAGCAGAATGGCATCAACCAATCAGCATTCGAGCCTCTCACCCTAGAAAAGCAGCTGCCTTTGGGTTTTTCGCTCTCTCTCATCATCCCTTTTCCCCATTCCCCTTTTTAATCAAGTGGCTCCAATAAATTGTGATTGAGAAGGATTCTTGATTTTGTGATCGTTCCTTCTTGCTGGACAAGGAGTGCGTGTCGCAAAATCCCACCAGAAAATAGTCAGTTACTTCCATACCATTTGTGCCCCTATCCCAGGAGTAAATCCTGCAGGCAGGTCACCATTGTAAGTCACGGGATTTGTAGCTGGTTTGAGCACTTCCTACTACCATGAACGCTAGTCAATAAAACTTCTAGTTAAGCACCAGCTCTACTTCTTTGGGTTTGATGAGATAAAGTAAGTGTTGTCTTCAGCAATAGAACATTACCATAAGTTTGAGAAAGTGAATAATGCTTTTTTAACTAGCCTGTAAAGTTTGGGTTGTCTATGGGACTCCTTTGCCCAGTGACTCAAGAAGATGTACTTATTTCTGGTATAGAAAGTTTTATGAGGTGGATAATATGTCTTAGTTATATCTCTTGCTATTTGTGACTCCATTTAGATTACTTTCATATATGTATTTATTTTAGGAAGCTCCTACATTAGTAGGTTTCCATACGATTTTTCAAATGACCCCAGTATTAGTTGTGGTTCAGTCATTAAAATCTAGGCTCATAACCAGAACAGCAAGAAAATATGTTTAAGAATAAATTTATTTTGTGACAATTAAGATAATGCACTGAAAATTGAGCCCTTTACACAGAGAAAACAGTGAAGACCTAAATAATTGGAAAGGTGTACCATTTTCACAGATTGAAGAGCCAGCGCTGTTCTGAGGTCAAGCCTTCTCAACTGTGATTGGCAGTCAATGGAACTCCATACAAAGTATTATCAGGCTGCTTCTGAAGAGACTCACGATGGAATGTTAAACTTACATAAACGGGGGAAAGACCTCAAATTACCAAAAGGATTTCAGGAAAAAAACTCTTGCGCCACTGCACACATCACTGAGATCTTAATTACTTAAACTTTATAATAAGCCTTCAAATTAGGTGACATAAGTCCTTGAAACTTGTCACTTTATTAGAAGAGTTCCAAACACTCCTTGTTATCCTTGAAGCTGTCTGGGCTGGCACTACGAGACAGGACACCCAAGGATGTATGAGCCTGTCAGCACTGCTATAGCTTAGATCTGGAATGTCCTTCAATGATTCTTTTGTCAAAGTACGATTCCTTAGGAAGACAATATTAGAAGAAAACTTTAGCAATTAGAGTCCAGAAGGAGACTTTATTTTTGGATGACAGGCCTTCAAATGGATACCTTTGAAGGAAGCTCTGAAACCCAGCCCCTCCCTCTCCTCCCTCTACTTTCTTCCTCTTCTTCCACCTCCTCATCTTCCTCCCCATTCTATTCATGTCTTCCTTCATCCCACCTTTCCTTCCTTCTCCCTTCCTATTTTCTTCTCTCCCCCTTCCTCCATTCCCCCTTTTCCTTCTGATTCCAGTCATGAAATGAGCAATTTTGCTCAACCATATGGCCCTACCACAATGTGCCCTACACAATGTGTATCAGGTACAAAAACAAAGGTGTTAATGAACCAGTAGTGTAAGACCCCAGAAGTTGTTAGCAAAAATCAATCTTTCATCTTTATTGTTGTTTATTGGGCTATTGTTACATCAAAAAAAAAGCTTTTCTTCCCTGTCTCCTCTGATCTGATATTCGTGTGTGTGTGTGTGTGTGTGTGTGTGTGTGTGTGTGTGTGTATGAACTTCTTATTGAGTTTAACAGACCATTGTTAATTTTCAACATCTGGTTTTCACCTTGGATAATGCCTGGTGAACTCTGAGTCTACTTATTCCTCTTTTATGCCTACTTAACAATTGAGTTTTTTGGAAAAATAAAAAAAAAACCTGCAAAGGCAAATTCGTAACTGAAAAAATATTCAGCAAATTTAAAATTACTCTATTTTCATCTTCACATTTGTTTTTAGAAAACAATAAACAATTCATTTTTAAAGGAAAAAAACAATTGAGTTTTTCCAACAAGTATTTTAAACTCACAACTTTCAGCTCTATAAATCTGTTTCTGTCTTATTGTTTTCCCTCTTTTGAGATTTAAAGTTCTCCATTGAGATTTTCACACCCCACACGCATGCCCTGCTTTTCTTTCTTTTCTTTTCTTTTTTTTTTTTTTTTTGCATTTCATCAAATTGTTGTAATTACTGTTTGTTTGGACCCAACTCATTTTTTTCTCTTGAGAATGTATTTCATTTTCCTAGATCACTGTGAGAGGAATAATCTCGAATTGCATCTTAGTGGTTACAGATGTCTATCGATCCTGGATAATGTACTTGTCTCCCTTAGTGCTTCCCTTTTATTGTTAACAGGTGGGTTTCTTGACTGTTGTTGAACCGTGATTGTTTATTGGGCAGCAGTTCGGTTGCAGTGCCCATATTTAATTTTGGTGTCTTAATCTCTTTAACGTATGTGCATTTGAGAGCCTACCAGAGGTGTGTGAACAGAGACTGGGGTCCTCACTGCTTTCCCATTCCAGGATCCTCCCATTCTCCCCAGCCTCTATAGCTCCTAACTTTCCTTTAGTTTCTGTACCGGAAAACCTGAGTTTTCCCATTCAGACTCAAGGCCCTGCTGTCTCAGCCACAGAGACCTATGGAGCCACTCTCTCCTCCCCTGGGGAACCATGTATTCTCCACTAGTCTGTCTGTTTCTCTTCACGCTCATGTGTTATCAGAGAGATGTCTGTAGTGTGTCCAAGTCTTTATTATTTTCTGCATAAAGACGGAAATAATTCTATAATATATATACAATAATTCTATAATAATTCTATAATCCTCATAAGTAGATGTCTACTTAAGATTGTTTTTCAATTCATTGTATAACCCAATGGAAAATCATTATTAGAAATATTTTAAGATCACTTTTTAAGTGTACTGTGACAGAAAAAAATGAAGTAAAAAATGGGCAATCCTGTTTACATACTGTAATAAATTAGTAAGGTGAGTTCATCTGTAAGGGCTTGGATTCTGATGCCTCTCTACACCATAATTGTGCCTCAAGGCAGATGTGGTATAAATCAGTATAACATAATACTAAATAATAAAGTAGAACATGCTCTCTGGATGCTTACATTGAAAGCCATGATAACCTAGGCACATTCCTTCTGTGTATGAAAATTTCCTTGGAAGAAGTGAGCAAGTATCTGCTCACTTTAGATAGGACATGGATGACAGACAGAAGGAATGATTTCACCCAAGTGCATCTTGGGTTACCAATGAATTCAGTGTGCTCACTTACAGAGAGAGCACAGGTGATAATGAGGAACCTACAGAAGTGTTAGTGACCCCCAAACAGTTGCACCACAGGACAATTTCACCCCAGATGGATGATGATTTCCCCACAGCTGCCGAGATGGGGTGCCAAGTTCAGTTAACCTATATACAACTCTGTAGACTGCAAACACGCCCCAGACCCCAAGATCATGGCAGGTTGAGCTAAATTGCATACAGCTGGCAGAAAGGTATAGCAATAGTGCCTGAAATATGAGCAAAGGACCCAACAACCCTCGAAAGCCCTGCTTCTACGAGGCAATATCAACAGATCCCATTCGAGGATCTCTTTTGAGTTATCCTGGATGCTCTGGTTGAGATGGTAATGACTGCTGTGCTCAGTGTTCCACAGCATCATCTGTTTTTTGTCTCAATAGTTTAACACAGAAAGCTAATTTGACTAAGGCCACAGAGTGAAGGCCATGGCAATTTAGGGTGATCCAAGACACCCACGGCCTGATTCTTACACTTATGCACTCAGCTTTTAGAGTTCCAGGATGGGACTGCGTCCAACAAGTACATCAAATGGGGAAAGTTCGCAAAGGTTTCTGTGATTCCTGAGAGCACACTCCAAGCTCAGGGAATGGAGGAGGAACACAAAACAATTTAGCATCCACTCAATCCACCCAAGGAAGGATGTACAGAAGTCACAGACCTGGGATTGGGGTAAGGAAGGCCCAGAGGGAGAAGTCACACAAGTATGGCCACTGTGGGAGCAGGGTCATGGCAGTCCCCATTGCAAGGCTGAAACTGAGCAAAAACAACCGTGCTGACAGACCTTCTGCCACAGCCACCAAGAGACAGGAAGGGCAGTTAGAGACCAGAAGCAACTCTGAAGAAGACTGGGGCTTATAGATAGCAGATTTTTATAAACTGAAAAGTGACATTAGATAGCCATTTTAAAGGTATTCCCTGCCTCCATTGACAAACGATATGGAAATTTTAAAGGAAAGTAAGTTCAGTTGCAGAAAACTATGCTTTTTGTTTTTTACATGTTTAGGTCTTAGTCCCCGCACCACCAAACAGACCATCGTGATAGAAAGTGCATAGTGGTCTTTGAGGAATGGCCAGCCTTTATGAAGGATCGTGAAGCTGAAGGACAGAGTAAGCAGTCCAGACACCTGGGAAGGATGCTGGAAGGGAGGGGATTGATCCCTGATCACATCTTCGGAGTTCAGATGAGCTGAAAATGTTTTGACAGCAGAGTTTGATCATAAGTACCACATTCACTGTGAATGCTGGGACCTTCGTGGCAAGGGGAAAAGAAATGAGCAGATAGCAGTTAGATGTGGGCCACGAAAGGAACCACGTGCTGTTCTAATTCAACAAATCCAACACAGTCCTCCAGGGAAACTCACAGAATTCTTAGCACTAGAAGACTGACTCTAAAGTAACGAGTAGGAAAGTTAGATCTAGAACACCCTAACATTTATGAAAAGGAAGAGTACTGAGAGATTACCCACCAGGATGTGTCACAAATCTGCATCACCAATCTAAAATATCATGAGTAGCGCCGAACTGGTGTATGAATCAGCTACAAATTACAACATCAAAACTCAAGGAAATAACTTTCATTTTGACTCACAGCAGGTTGCAAAGCTCTGGCAAAACCACATATCATGGCGGGAGTATAGCACTCAGGGGCCTGCTCGCCTCATAGAAACTGAAAGGAAAGCAGCTTCTCTGGTCCCAGGACCAGGTTCAAGGGCATGCCTTCAATGATCTAACTGCCTCCCACTGAGCTCTGTCTCCTGTATGTGTTTCCCCTCCCAGTAGTGCCATGGGCTGGAGAACAAGCGTTCAACACCCAGGCCACTAGGGGACATTGCAGGTCTAAATTATAGCAACTGGTGGTTGATAGACTAGCCAAAAGAAGAAAATAGAAAGTCGAAAATTGCCTCAAATTTGTATAGTAGGGTAGTTACTTTTCCCATTGCTCTTACAAAATACCCAACACAAACTTCAACTCGTGGTCTCAGAGGGTTTAGTCTACCATGGTGAGAAGGCAGGAAGTATGGAGGAAATGAACGCTAGCATCCAGCCAGCTTTTCTCTTCTATTACACCAGGGGATAGTGCCACCCACATCCAAGGTGAATCTCTGTTAAGCCTCTCTAAGACACCCTTACAGGTGTGCCTTGGTCTCCTGGGTAATTTTAAGTCAGTCACACTGACAATGAAGATTAACCCTCACATATGGTAGTTTAGCATATGATATATGATGATATATCAAACCAATGGAGGAATTAGTTACTCCGTCTAGGATATCTGAACATCTGACTCCATGACAAAATTAGTATGTCACACAGCGTTTGTCACAATAATGCTAGGACAAACGTTTTAAATATCAAAGTAAAAGCAATAAAATTGTTAAAGATCTTTTTATTGTTGTTGATAAAGTCAATACATAATGAGGAAAACTTTGTCAGGATGACACATACTCAGAGGGCAAACATTTCGATATAAAAATTTTTATGATACAAAGTTATTCCTCAGTGGGGGAAAATCCCACAAGAGAGTCAGGTCAACAAACCAAAACACATAAAATCTCCTTTTCATAGACCTTGGACTAATAACTTATAGAGAGAAACTCCAACAACAAAATAGGTAAAGGGCATAAGAAGAGACAAACTATTTGTAAGAAAAGCAAATTTGAACATTTTATCCATGAGATGTTTGTCATGCCACTTGAAGCAAGGGAAATAGAGTTGGAATTCTTATAAGGGTTTTTGTTCCTCACTGGGACAAAACTCTGTAGCCGCCATGGCTGGATGGAAAGGTGGGACACCGAACCGCATACGTGTGGCCTTTGCTGCCTGACAGGGCTCAAGACCCACATGTCCCAATCCTTAGCACAACTGGAAGACTTTAAATTGTCCAACGCCCAGATAACAGCCCGAGTCTTTGGAGTCAGGCCTCAACATTGGTATTTCTAAGTGGCTGAGTGGATTTTAACAACCACACTGTTCGGACCTGACGCCTAAAGAAACCGAAGAACTTGTTCTGTGCATAAACTCAAACAGAAGCAAAATGGTGTGGGAAGTTGCGACACGTTTTGCAGCACCAATGATGATAAAAACTGCAAAGAAGCAGGAACTAGTGTTCCCAGATAAACATTTCCAGAATAATGGACTTCTCTTCCAAAAGACTTGCTTTACCAATGGCATCGTTTCCACGGAAGCTCATTTGTAATCTGGTCAGGATGTGCTCATGAGCTAATGCATCCATTTCTCTTGCACACACAAAAAATTGCCTATCATGCAGCGCACAATTCAGAGGATGGAAATTGCCATAGGAACTAATTACAGCTCACAAAGAAAACATTCTGCTCTTTTGATGAATCTGTGTTTTTCCCGGCATTTCTGTTATTTCCATTCGTAATTGCAGAAAACAGTCTGTAGTGGAGACGGTGGTTAGGCTTGCTATATATTTCTATTCTAAGTCACGAGAAGGCAGTGTTCCTGGCAAATATTTGGGGCTCCATCGGAGGAGGAAGGGTAAGCTGTGTGCTTTCAATGTCCCTTCTTAAACTGTCGCTAAGCAAAACATAAATGTGACAGGCATCACGAAACTCAGAGAATGGCACCAGCTCTTGCAGTTTTGAATATACAGCTCTGAATTTCTATTTGGAGAAGGGAAGCATGCAGAAAATCTGGGAGGTTGTGGCTGTTGGTTCGTTGGGTACACGTCAGGATCAACTGCAAAGGTCTTGGCAGAACCAGCTGTTTTCTTTACAGAGGATATTAGGGAGAGTCTGTGGCAGGCTGTCTTTTGAATTAATCTTCAAATCTACCGTAGAGTATCACATAGTCCCTGATCTTACTGCTTCCCCAGCTGTGGGGATTATAATGGGGTCCTAGGAATATGAGCATGCAAAACTAATAAACAAAAGAGAAATTGACTTTAAATGGCATGAAAGTGCCCACATTTTATTGATTTTTAATCATCGATTTCCCAATCAGTTTCAAAATTTATTCAAAAATGAGTCGAAGAATGTTGTTAGCTACTGGCATGCATTTCAAACTAAAGCATGTTTTTTCCATGTCAAGAATGCGATGAATATGTTTGGGGCCTTCTAGGCACTTTGACCATGCACCACGCCTGAAAATAGTGTCTGTTTTAGGAACACACAAAATCAGACAAAGAGTTAAAAGGTAACTGTGTGTTTGAAATAGGCTAATATTTATCTGGTTCTTGAGACATTGAGAAGTTAGCTAGAGATACTTATACAGCCTTAAGACAATGCACTAGATTCAGTGGATGTATGATTCCAGTCTTTCCGAAAGCCCAGAGCCCTGGTTCCAAGCGCTGTCCTTAGGAATGTGACTCCAGTTTTGGGCTGTTCTAGATTCTTCATACACCTCCCTTCTGTCCTTTGTGGTCTTTGGGTATTTTCTGAGGGTCAGTCTTGCCCTTGAGACAGAGGCACAGGACAGTTGAGACACTTTTCCTTGAGAGCCCTACAAGAAGTAACTTTTAGCATTTGTAGGCTGTGAAGCAAGGATTGAGTCGTGCTCTGCTTTAGAAAGCACTGTTCCATCATGTATCTCCTATTTTTAATAGTTTATCTCTTCGTTGTTTTTTGTTTGTTTGTTGAGACTTTGTAACTCAAATTCACCATCTCAAGCTCTGGGATCACGGGTGCACACCACCACACCAACCTTCGCTATTACTCTCATTGGCAATGAGAACATAAACACATTTTCCAAAGAGCAACTTGATTGGAACTGGGACTATCTAGCCAAGCCACTTGGGACCATCAGTAAGTGACAGAATCAGGCCTAGCAGCCGGGGTCTGAGGTCACATTTCAACATTCCAGTCAAGTGAAACATCAGAATCTGGATCTTAGCTCCTGTTGGTAAACTCATCTCTGCTTGAAGCGTGTCATTGTCAACGGCCTCGTGCTAAATCCCTCCGCAGCTGGAGTTCCAGGCATCTCTAGAGCAGTGGCTTCCAGCTCAGCCTTGAGTAGACCTCACTCTGGGACTCTGTCCTTGGACTCCCCTCCTACCTCTCCTGTGAACGGCTTTCTTGCTACCGGTTCTTCAGCATCTATTGAACCCTGCTGTGTGCAGGCACACATGTGCAAGTATTCAGCAACAAGTCAATCAGTCAGACTTTCAGGAGAAGTATTATTTCTCAGGCACGAGTGGCATTGGGAAGGTGATGCTAAATACAGCTACCTTAAAAATGACCACCATGGGCTACGAAGGACTGGTCTAGATCACGGCTGATGAATGTCAGTCACTTTTGCATAGTACAGTGTGAAAGAAATGAAACTGGTCAAAGTGACCTAATTGCTTTCCGCCTGAACCATGCTGCCTAGGCTAGGCTATTTTGAAAAACACTTCCTACGTGACAAGGGCCATCGCAGCAGTCGATAACAGCCGGGAGAGCCATGCCTCAAGGATAGCCAAGAACTGGCCAATTAAAAATATGTTCATAATATGCTTAAGCTACATACCCCAAGGACAGATAGAAACTGGCCAACGGAGAACACATTTATGTCCATACTTCATTTGCATAATGATAGCATGCTTATTGAATTTTGCGCCCCTTTGTAATTGTTTGCTGTCCTCAATTAGGTCCAGGTATGCAAACTAGGTGAGAACTGGTGTCCTGCAAGATTGTCTATAAAAGTCCTGTAATCTCTGGAAGGCAGCTCCTCCCTCCCTCACTGTGTTAAGTGAGTTCTGTACCTAGGCTCGTACTGCGCTTTGGAATAAACCTTGCTTTTACATCCAAGTCCCGGATCCCTGGTGGTCTCTTTGGGGGGGGCAAGAGTCTGGGCACAACAATTAAAATTTTGTCACTGCAGCCAGATCAATTTTTCCTTATTTTCCTGGTCATGGTTTCATGTTCCCTTTGGCTGTTCTTTCCCATTTCAATTAACAGTAAATTACAAATTCATATAAAGACAAGACAGAAACAATATGTCATCTCTGTCATGAATATATTTTCTGTTTGTTGCTAACCATTCATCTAAACTGAATTGTTTTTGGTGTTTTGCCTTAAAAAACACCTATAGTTCACTGACAATCTACTAGAGACAGATATTATATGAACATGTTGCTTAACCAAGCATAAAGGAAATAATGAAAGAATATATCGAGTGTGATGTCCATTGACTCTATTAACTTTTAAAATGTGGGTCAGAGAGATGGTTCAGCATGTAAGAGTGTGTGGTGGCTATTCTTGGTTGCCAACTTAACGATATCTAGGTTTAACTAAAATCCCCCAAATGGCTGCATACACCTGTGAGGGATTTTTGCCTGATTATTTGAAGTGGAAAGATCCACTTTTAATCCAGATCTTTTGAGGAGGGAAGATCCACGTTTAATCTGGACCACACCTTCTGCTAGAAGCCTACATAAAGGACATGGAAGAGAGGAGTTGCTCTTTTTGCCTGCTTGCTCTTATATTTGGCCTTAGAGCCCACTTCTTTGGGATTCCAGCATATACTGAAGACCAACAAAGACTTATAGCCTTGTGGACTGAGCAACTACTGGATTCTTTGACTTTATAGGCAGCAGCTCTGTATATATATATATATATATATATATATATATATATATATATATATATATATATATAATACACATGTATATAAGAGAACTGACTTTTGAGAGTTGTCCTCTGGGCTGGAATTGGGGGTGGGGGATTTGGGGAGTGGTGTGAAAACCTAGTGTATTAAAAACATCCTGGAATCTATGATAGTGATACAATGAGAGCCCCTGGTAATTGGAGATATAGAGTTCTAACTGGCCATCTCTTGCTGCCTGTCAAGGCTTCCAAGGCAAACTGAGAGCAGGGTCCCATTGCTGAGGACAGCATCCGCACAACTCATTGAACACGGAGAAGTCGAGCTGGTGCCCATATGGAGCCTTCACTCCTGCTTTCTGGTCTCCTTGGTCCAGAAGGGTATGCTCCAGGCTGTGGAAAGAGAAACATGGATGCCAGCTCAGCCACAAAGCCTTTGACTTGCAATCTGTCCTTCTTGCAAAATAGGCTAAGGCGATGGTGGCACAGAACTCATGGGAGTAGCAATGTCTGATTTGACTTAAGGCCTACTCCACAAGAAGAAATCCATACTCAACACTGTTTGGATAGCTAAGAATCAAAGACTAGATATCCCAGAAACCTAGAATAAATTCAAACATAACCGGCTAAAAAAACTAATAAAATTACTCCTAATAATATTCTGCTATACTCATAAATCAGTACCCTATCCAGTCATCCTCAGAGAGGTATCCTCCTGCAGCCGATGAGAAAAGATGCAGGAACCCACAGCCAGACATTACATGGAGAGAGAGAATCTAAATTAGATGCTTCCATCAAATCCCTCCCCTCAGAGGTCAGGGGATCCCATGGAAAAGCAGACAGAAAGACTGCAAGAGTCAGAGGGAATGGAGGACAATAGGAGAACATGGTCCTATGAATCAACTGAGCAAGGCTCATATGAACTCACAGAGACTGAAGCAGCAAGCACAGAGCCTACATGGGTCTACACCAGGTCCTCTGTGTGTATACTACAGCAATTAGTTTAGTACTTTTATGGGACTCCTGACTGTGAGAGCTAGTGGGTCTCTGACTCTTGTGCCTGCTCTTGGGACTCTTTTCCTCCTATTGGGTTCCTGTGTCTAACTCCTATATGAAAGTTTCTGCTTCGTCTTATTATATTTTATCTTGTCATGTTTGGTTGTTACCTCTTAGAAGAAGCCTGTTCTTTTCTAATGAGAGACAGAAAGGGAGTGTGTACAGAGGGGAAGGGGTTTGGGGAGGAACTGGAAAGAGCAGAGGGAAGGAAAGCTATAATCACAATATATTGTCTGCGAAAAGAATCTATTTTTAATAAAAATTTTAAAAAGTAAAAGAAAAGTTGTCCTCTGTCCTCTATACATGGCCATGACACACACTCATCTACACAATTAAGTAAATAAGCAAACAAATAAAAATGTATTGGGCCAGCAAGAGAGCTTCATGGGTAAAGGTACCGCACCAAGCCTGAAACCTCCTTTTATCCTTAGGACCCACATGGTTGAAAGAAAGAACCAACTCTTTCCCGTTGTCTCTCCTCTAACCTCTACAAGTATGCCATGGCATGCATGTTCCCACCCAAAGTGATACACATATACAGATTAATGAAGAATAAGTGTTATTTAAAACCTAAAATATGTCTGGCTTCTCTGAACTATGCTCATCTGGAGTCAATTTGGCTAGCATCTCTCATGAAACTCTTAAGAATTCTCAGTTGCTCCCTCTGAGGGGTGGAGAGGGGGTGGGACTCTGTGGTGTGGAAATCAGTAGATCTGTGGTCACCGCGTGAAGACCTGGTGAGGTGAGGGAGTGTCCCCAAAGATGTCACACACTCTGTCAGATGAAGAGTCATCCCCAGAAGGCAGGCTTAGATCAGGTAGGAGAAAACAGTGAACTAGAGGCAGATCTAATATGATATGCAACTGTACTTTTGGCTTCCAGCCAAAAAGAGAAAGCTCCATGTTGCATAGTTCAGTGTCCTCTTTCCATTCCCTTGAAAACTGAGGAGACCAAAGGCTTCTCTTTGTCACAGAGATCAATTTCTTAGCTGCCATTTCTGCTTAGCAGAATGTTTTTCAGCTACATACTTTAAAATACCACTTGTTAGTGTAATCGAGTGAATTCACATCTACGTTTAATTCTTGGAAAAGCATCATTTCCTTTTAAAGGGTTAAACGGCACATGAAGGAGCACACACATCCAGGCCTCCAATTCTGGCAGCTTCCCGAGAAGTATTTGCGCTGAAACGTGTGCCTGGGCTTGTAAGTGCCAAGCTATTTCTGCTGAACCAATGTGTCTCTCCTGTGACGGGAACATAATGGAGACAATAAAGCATCCCACAGCACACCCATCAGATGGTATTTTTGAGGTTAAACTGTTTGCTCCTTGACTCGAGGTTGCAGAATGTATAACACCCATGCCAACACCTAGGCGTTGATGCCGTCAGCAGGTTTCGCTGTATTTGCTAAACTGATTTCGAAGGCTCCAAATGCATCTCACTGGGCTCCATGGAGAATCGATCCTTGTAACATTTCTATGTTTCAACACAAAACCACTGCAGTTTCACAGCGGAAGTCAGCAGCAGGATGCTACAGGTTAAGGGCAGTGGTAGAGCACTTGCGAAGCGCAGGTGTGAGTCTTGAATCCATGGATCGCCATGAAAGAGAGGAGGAAGGAGAGAGTGACTGACACCATGGTGGGCAATACAGGAAACCCCATCAGAAAGGAGCACGGGGCGAGTTGTTTCTCACCCTCTGTGACCTGAGCTCTTGAAAGCCCATTCGGAGAAAAAGTGGTGGGAGGAAGGCAGTCCTAGCAGTGGTCAGTAGTCAGCGCCATAACAAACACACGCGGCATGGCTCCAAACCAATAATCTCAGTTTGCTTGTCCATGCATGTCTATGTCCTTGCTCAGTGGATCAAGGTGAGCTACTTAGCCTTCTTGTTCACAGTACGGACGCCAAGGGTTCATGGCCAGCTGTCACCAAAGGTTCAAAATGGTTGCCTATGGCAGAGGGATTTGGGCTTTGGAAAGCATGATCTAGCCTGAATTTTATGCTCAGGAACCACTGGGCTTGCTGGGTGAAAACCTTCTCGTCCTCATCCATTCTAGGGAACAAAGGAAGACTGAGGTACTCTATAGGTTTTTTTTTTTTCTCTGTACCCATTTTTCTTTCTTTCTGAAGCCTATGCACATTATAGAACCTGTTTCGGAGTTTTCCGTCTGAATGTGTCTATTACATATCTCTAGTCTTTTTTGTCTGCATGAGCAAAGCACTGCTAAGTGGCACGGCTAGGACCTCAGCGTGGCTTTGTCTGCTGGCGCCACCGGCTTCTTGGGTTGAGAAAGTCAAGTTTAAGGCTCATAGCCCAGTCGGAGGTGTGTTTGACCAGGAGCTGCTTTCAACCTTCCTGACTGTAGGCGGCCAGTGCCCTGCACTGTGGCAGCCATGTTTATTCAGTTGTTTGTTGCTGCTGAACTTACTGGTTGCTCAAGGGTCAACTGTTCAGAAGAAACGTTTAAAGGAGCCATATCTTTTTTTTTTTTTTTTTAGTTTTCTCAGGCCCTACATGGAAATATGGGCCCAAGTGAAAAACACCCCCACATTGTAACATCAAAATGTAGTTGTTGTTGTTGTTGTTTTGAGCTTTGCTTTTTTTAGGGGCCCACCACCCAGCTTCCAAATAAACACATGGAGACTTATTATTCCTTATAAATGCCTTCCCTTTGCTTGTATTCTTTCTAGACAGCTTTTCTTTACTTAAATTATCCCACCTATTTTTTCCCTTGGGATTTTACTTATCTATATACCTTTCTATACATCTTACTCCATGCCTTGCTGTATAGCCGGGTGGTTGGTCCCTGATGCCCTCCTCTCTTTCTTTTCTCGCTCCCCGATATCCTCCCAGATTTCTCCACCTCTTTATTCTCTCTGCCTGCCAGCCCCACCTATCCTTTCTCCTGTCTAGCTATTGACTATTTGGCTTTTTATTCAACAAATCGGGTGTTTTAGACAGGCAAAAATAACATAACTTCACAGAGTTAAACAAATGCAACATAAAAGAATGCCACACATCTTTGCATCATTAAACAAATATTTTACAGCCAAAACAAATGTAACACATCTTCAACTAATATTTCACAACGGTACTCCTCATCTCAAGAGAAGTGAACACAAGAAAGAGCTCGGTAGGCAATGAAACTGGGAGACTTTTCCCCCACAACTGTCATTATTTCTTCAACAGAGCAAGAAACCCAGGTGTTGCTTGACAGTAGTTTCTTCAGACACAAGGTTTGTTGGATGCTCGAAGGTCTTTGTACCACAGATCTCTAAGAAAACCAGGGGTGTTAAGCACACAGGATGGCCCTCTCAAAGGAGTGGATCTATAACCTGGTCTTCCACCCAGAAAGCTGGGAATTGGAGGTGATTAATAGCCTGGTGATGCTGGTATCTGTTGGACCAGGCCATATCAATCTTCCACAACCAGGACCAGAGGTGGCAAATAATCTAAATGATCCTTACATTACCTTTATAACCAGAGACCACCCCTAGGCTTCCCAACCAGGATTGAAGGTGGCTAATAGTTCAAATGACCTCCATGCTACCTGTACAATGGAGAACACATCAGATCCTTCGCTAGGCCCTAAAGTTAGCATGGGTAGCCTATCTCTAGAACCCATTTTCTTGGAAGAAATGACATGTTGAGTTTCGGTGTAATTATGCTGCCTTGTGCACCAAGGAATATATTACACCAGGAAACTGTTCTCTATATTAGAGTTGGTTTAAATATGCTGACAATAAATTGCCTGCCTCGCTGAAGTTTGATCCAGGGTGACAGAGTCAAGCTGAACTGAGTTTTCATTCTTGCCTCTTTGAGACCACTGCTTGTCTTGATGCCCGCAGAGATCCCCCCCTAAAGATTCTCATGTCTGATTGAGGGAACAGCATTGTTCGGGGCATCACAGACTTCCTATGAACTCTGCTGTACTAACTCATTCGGTCTCTGTCTTAAATACCCTTGCTTAGGTTCTCAAAAAAAAGAGATTAAATCTACAGGTATGAGAGCTTTGTGGACAATTGGATTTGAGAAAAGTAGGGAAGTAGCTAGGAGAGGTGGACTGCTCTGAATAAAATAGGAAGAACGGGGTAGGATAAATCTTGGAGGATAATATAGCTTCAAGAAAATCTGCAGGGGGGATTTCTTAGCCAGGGCTACCCACTAAACATACCATCAACAACCAAGGAGCAGCCTGCCCTAGTGTCACCTGTTCTCCATCATGGGCTGAGAACACCCAAAGGAAGTGTGGTTGGGCAAGAGTTCTGGGATCTGACTTCACAGCAGCTACTTAAGGCTTTCAATCAATGTGCCTCTTGCGGGGAGAGACTTAGGAAGGACACATTCCTGTGTTTTACCTACTCGTCATGAAAAGAACACCAGAGAAGCTTACACTAAACAACAATTATCATCTAATGTAGAAGATGTTATGATACATAAATACAGCTCTCCTAGAGCGTAGAGAGAATGCCACAGGAATATAAGATCACAGAGAAGTATGGGGTTTGCAGGAGCACGGTTCTCCCCTTTCCCCTCCCCCCAACATTGACACACTGGGACATTCACTGGCTTGCTGGGGCTTGGGCAGGTAGGCTGTCAACCAGCAAAGCAGAGATCAGTCCTCTGGGATGCCCCAGACACCAGGATGTGAGTGCGCAGAGGAACAGCAGATGAGAGGAATCTCCCCGGGGACCTACAGAGGGGTTTGAAGAATCCTGACCAATGGGGTGCTGACTTCTACTGAGAGAGCACAGAGAGGCCATCAGATTGGACTGCAATTCCAAACAAGGCTGTGTCAAAGCCTCGGTTGGTCCTTCACCTCATTCTACAAGTCCACTGTCTTCCAGTGAAGCCTTTATCCTGCTGTGCACCTGCTGTGCAGTGAAGAGAATGAACACAGGTCCACTGGGAAGAGAAGACGAGAGGGAAACCACCCATTACATCAGAACCAGAGGGAAAGGGCCCAGGAGCTGGCAGGAAACACTCATCTCTAGGACTCGTGGTCACCACAGAAACCCTTTGACATCAGTTTACACTACATTGACACTTTCCTTTACTACTTTGTTTTAGCAAATGAGAAAAAAAATTTACTCACTTCCATTAATTTTAACAGATGAATAAACCTAGAAATGCATAGAATTAAAATAATTAAAATAGCACAATCAAACAGCTATAACTACTCTATATTCCCTGTAAAGAGAACATCCTTTTCTTATAAGTGCACCTCATAATGAAATAATAAAACCAAAAGTCAGTTACAAACCCATAAACCTAAATTATATGGGCCTGAATGGATAATTTTGAGAGGGATTACTTTTAGGGAAAGGATAATTTAATAAAAATTATTTTCACAATATACACCCAAAATCTAAATATACAATATTTCATAGAAGAGAGAAAGGAAAAATTTCTTCTTTAATAGAGGAGAAAGTTGAGGCTTGGAGACAGTGAGGAGCTTGTCAGTCACATATTTAGCAGGTGGAAGAAGTAGAGTTAGAAATAGCAGGCTGTACAACTCCAGAGCTTCCCTTGCCAAACATCCTGTGTCATCACGATGAGGCCCGACTGGCCTTTCTCAATAGCTGGAAGATTTCTCTAGAGAAGCCCTGGGACTTGCTAGCATATCATCAAAGTAGTCTTGGTTTTGTTTTTCTGTGTGGAGCAGGTCTGAGATGTCTCTCTCTCCCTCATATCCCCTAAGAGCTCAGTTCTTCCAGGAAGGCAGGGGTAGGTTTTCAACTGGGTGTGAAGAAATAAAACCTGCTTTGTAAAAGCGAATCAAGGATGAAGTCACGGGAATGGATGCCCATGGAGACCGCAAGGGTCCTGTGGTCACTTGGCCTGGGGGACCTCAAAGAGTGATGGTTCCTCCCCAGAGCCCCTCACAGTTCTGCTCCTTTCTCTCCTCAGGATCAATTCAGAGGAAACAGACTGCAGCAAAGCCAGATTTCTGCTGGAAGAGTCCCATTGCCACTACTACGATGAGACTCTGAATAAAAGTCCTTGTGAAGCATTGAACACCCTTCCCTAAGATAGTAAAATAGAAAACCAAAGCTATCTCTCAGAAACAATTTAGTCCTCTCTCAATAGAAATGGTCTCTGAAGGTCCCTGGTGCCCTCAAAATCCGTGTCCTTGTCATTTTAATTCTTCCTTGCCAATAGAGGTACACACCATCCAAGGACAATGGACCCAAAGGAAAAGGAATAATAGTTCTGTGAGTTAAGAGCTGACATTCGGCAGTGCTTTACAGAATGTCTCTCACCACTGTGCTGTAAATCAAGGGACATTGTTTCATTTACAGATTGCGGTGCTCAGAGAAGTGAAGCAATATATCAGAGATTGCACAGCAAACAGCTCTCTAGCCCAGAAACCTCTGGTTAAGCTGACACGAGCTCATGGACGAAGTGTGTCTTTCATCTTTTCCAGAAGACTCTTTGGTGATAGCCTCGTACTTCGTACCTAGTTGGCAATTAGGTCATTGAGGATCTTCCCCCATGGTCAGCTTTGGTCTTCCTTCCTGTGTGGTCAGTAACACACTAAGTTTAAGGAAGACGAAATACCATGGAAAGGAAGCAGAAAGCGCCACATTGCCCCCCCCCACACACACACTATCTAAAGTGTCATAGAGGAGCACTGGATGTCAGCAACACACACTGACATAGCTGTGTCTCTCCACAGTGTCAGACTTTATTGAATAATAATAAATTCAGAAGCTATGCCAGTTTTCTTGATCGCAGTCTGCCAAGCAGTCCTGCTAGCTTTCCTTGACAGCTGCCAGGGGCAAGCATGGGTTCTTTTATTCCAATCTTAATTACTAATATTAATTCTCAGCTCACACATTACAAATCCCACAGTAATTATATCTCTCTGTGTGTGTGAGCATGCACCCGTGCACCTGCACGTACGTGTGTGTGTGTGTGTGTGTGTGTGTGTGTGTGTGTGTGTGTGATGTGTGTTACAGACTAGCACAGTTCAAGCTGGTCAAAGAGGCTTTCCTCCCAAGGCCAAAGAAGGATTCTCACACAACTTCAATGAGATCGCTAAGTGCTAATAAGGAACCCAGCTGAGCTGAAGGGTCACTGGGTTGATCCCTACCTCAAGGTTGAGCAGAGCCTCTGGTGTGAGTCAGGCTGAGGTGAGAAAGCCCTGAAAGAGAAATGCCAAGCCAAGAGGCCTTGGAGGCAAGCGCAGTACTAGTTTTGATGGACAAACAGATGGGCCAATGAACGGAAAGATGGATCGACGGCAATTTGCATGTCAGGCTGTGACAGTGAAGGGGACTAAACTGAGCTAAAAACCCTGCTTCAGTCATGCGTTCTCTACTTCCTTTGACTCAAATATAAGTAATCCTGCAACAGGTCAGTGGGGGCCCAGGCTACGATGGCGTTCTGTCATCTTCTCTTACGGGATCCTGGTAGGGGTTGGCATCCCATTCTTGATGTTAAGTCTTCAGGCCTTGCTTTCCTGGTAGAGTGTCAAGTCCCCCTGTCTCACATGGTCTATTTAGATTGATGACGTTCTAGTGCAGTGCCTTTGGACTCTGGGGGGGGGGGGGGGGGTGGTACATTGCCAGGTGGTGCACCACGGGTGGTACGGATATGGAGGGGCTGTCTCCAGGTACAAAGTGCAGAGTCATTCTGCTTCTGCATCGACGCTCAAGACGGAGCCCAATGTGTTTTTGTGAAATGACCGCTCGGAGCAAGATTCAGTTCGAAAAGCCACTGCTTTGTGTGATGAGGAACAGGGGAGAGCTGCAGTCACTGCAGACCTCAGGGGAGCAAACCAAAAGCGAGGAAGGCAGGCAGCGGGTCTGTACAGAGGTCTGCTGAGAAAGGGCTATTTATTCCTAGCAAACCGTGGCTTGTTTCTCAGACTTGCGGGATTATTTTTCTGTCTACATTCTTTTTCATGTACTTTTTCATGATTTTTTTTTTAATCAAAAGAGTGAGAGGTCTGAGCTGTATCCCCAGCCCTGGTAGAGATGTAGAGACAGGACTTTCTGAAGAGCCGGAATAATGATAAAAGTTTTTGTCCAGTAGAAGACTTTCCCGGAAGGAGTGAGGACACACCACTGGCCCTCCCTTAGAAGTTAATCCAAGTGCTGGATATGGCTCAGCAGTTCAAAGCACTTGCTCTTCTTGCAGAGGTCCAAGGTTTGGTTCCAAGTACCTACATGACCTCTGAAGACTGCAATTCCAGGTCCAGATGAGCCGACATCCTGCTCTGGCCTTTGCAGACAACAGGCAATGTGTTCTGTGCGCAGATTCACATGCTTGCATAATCAACTACTGGATGCCCCCCCCCCCCCCCCCCCGCCGTGTGGGAAGACTCTCACTCAAGTCTCGGGATAACAAGACCCGTCCTCCCCACCCCTCACCCCCCCACCCCCCCACCCTCCCACCCCCCACCCTCCCACCCCCCACCCCCCCCACCCCCAGTAACTCACGAGAGACTGTCCTTGCTGCAATCACACGAGGTTTAATCGACAGGAACCAGTGCACTGGGGCCGAGACTCATAACCCACGCAGGGGAGGAGTTCGATTCCGAGTACCTGGGAGAAGGGGTTTTTAAGGGAAGAAACCACAGCCCAGTAATCCGAAAGGGGCAGGAGGGTATCACAGAAAATTCCGAAAATACCAGTGATGATCACTAGGGGGTAACTCCCTGTTCCTCAAGGTTATACTCAAGATTACAATCTAACTTTATCTTCAGCTAGTTCCTGAAACACTGAACCGACTAATCCCAGATTTCTGATTCTTCTCTCCCTGCTTAGATTTTTGGCTCTATTTTTTCCTGCTAGTGGGGGTCTAGATTTACCCAGGTCTTTCACCACTAGAGCACATAAAATAAAAATTCTTAAAGAATCAATCCAAGTGCGTTATCATTCACCAGTACAGGAGAATCCCTTTGGAGAATATATCTGCTCAGAGGCTTTAGAACGGAGCATAAAGCCTACTAAACACATAAACCAGCGCAGTAACTCTGCGAGACTGGCTCACACCGCGATGCTCTGCTAAGAGCCTCACCTGTCTCCTACGCTGCAGGCTGCGCGTCCCATCTGAATTCTTTATATGGCATCCCCAAGGAGCGGAAGCAGAAGGGAGACCAGAGTGAGATTCTGGTAACATTTGGACGCCTAACAGTTGAAATTTGCCGAGTCTGCTTTCTCTTGGCAGCTTTGCATTCTGTTTCTGGGAAACTAGCAAACGCAGAGGCCACAAACGGGAAGGAAAAAAAAAAAGATAAAGACGGGTAAGACCCCAACGTTGCAGATTTCTGCTTCCTGGGCATTCCTAAAACGGCAAAGAGCTGATTCGATCCACAAAGCTAATTGGAAGGAGGGATTAGTGATACAGCCCTAGTCGGGCACGCGGAAAGTGGCCACTGGCAGGCTTGCTATGGGCCAGAGCGAGAACTGAACAGCAGTAGCGGTACATTTGGACATGGAGCCCCATAGTGTGCACCTTCCTTCCTGAGTCTCTGGAGATCTCACACTACGTCAACAACTGCTGAGTCCCTCTTTCTCCCTTGCCTTTAATCTTTTGTACCTAAGATCCCAGGAGAAATCACAGAATACCTTTGGTTTTGCTAAGTCCCCTGTTGGGAACATTTACTGCTTGGTGCCTGTGCCTTCCCCAGTAAACAAGGCTCACCTAGACCTGCGGGGTCACACCACCTGCCCCTTCAGGATTCGCACTAGTGCTACTGTCCACGTGACTTCATGGCGGAAGCCACTTGCGAGAATTCTTCAGTAACCATCCCTCAAAATCGCATATGCCTTGGGATCTTCCAGCAAAACACCCATCTGTTCAATCCCTAAAACACAGTCTCTGCCCTGGGCCGCCTCCAACGTGAAATAAGCACTGTGGGCTTTGATGTAAAAGTGAAGAAGAGGATTTCCATGTTGTGAAGAAATTAAAGCAGTCATATTAAAGATAAAATTGCCCCCCCAAAAGATAAAATTTTCAAGTCCACACTATGATGAGTGGACGTGTCCAGCTCCTAGTGCAAGCAGCAGGAGGGCTCAAGCCTCAGACTCACAGAGATCGAGTGATCAAGGCTTCCAATCACGAAGTCCAGGCTGCTACGATGCAATACCATCCCGTGTGGCTTCCACAGTGGACATCTATTGTTTCCTCGCAGTTCTAGAGGCTCGGAGTTTAAGATCGCATGGCCCTCAAACAACCACATTTAGCTTTTCTTACCTTCTAAAGATGCTGTCTCCAGATGGTTTTGTTGGGAGTGAGAGATTCAACACATAAACTGGAAGGCCGTACAGTTTAATCTGTTTTACCTCCAGGGTGCTAAGATTTGGCCAGATTAAAGGTGGCTAAGTGGGGGTGCAGTGTGTCATGAACGGTTTCAAAGGCTGCAGCAGATCCAGCACACTGGAACAGAACAAAGAATCAGACTCAGAATGCTATACTAAGGAAGTCTGGAATCCTAAGCATAGTGTACTTTGCCACACTTTACCAGGTAGGTAGTCGGGATGCTAATGGAACTTTAAATAAAAGAACTGAACAAGTTTTCATTGTAGAAAAAAAACAAAGTAGCTGATGTCCATTTGAAACATAGCAGAAGGCAAAGAGAATTAGAACTTGGAACCCGCCCCATGGATACTGTAACAATCCCAGGAAAGGGTCTTGCCAGGCCAAAAGAAAGAGTATGTCTTAGTTACTTTTGCTGTAACGAAATACCGTGACCAAAGCAACCTAGGGAGGAGAGAATTTATTTGACTTACAGTTCCACATCGCTGTTCATCACTGAAAGAAGGTTATGGCAGACACTCACATAGGGCAGTAATGTGGAGGCAGGAACCTGGAGGCAGGAACCTGGAGGCAAATGAGGCAGAGACCATAGAGGATTGCCTTCCTGGGTTGCTCCTTATGATTTGTTCATACTGCCCTCTTATAGAACCCAGGACCACCTCCCAGGGGTGGCCCCACCCACAATGACCTAGGTGCTCCCACCTAGGATATAAAACCTATCTGTGCAGAAGTCTTATACATTGTACTGTCTTGTTTACAGTAACAACCAATGGTAAATACAGGAGCTGTTAGTCTCTCTAAGCTTCTGTAGGGTTCTGGGGAGACACGCATTTTGAGTACTGTTAATTCAAAGACTAATCCTTATGTTTCGACACCCTGACCATCATTCCTATCATATTGCTCCAGATCAGTTCTGCCCAACAGAAGTGCACCTAGAACAACAGGCATGAGTTATGGCTGTTGAAAATATAATTTGAAAAACTTTAGTAGCTATATTTTAAAAACAAAAAGAAATTTGGTCATTTGGTGTCCAAATGGTAAGGCATTGGTCTCATAAAAAAAAAGAAATGAATGAAATTAAAATTCACAATGCCTTAAAAATATGTAAAATGTTAGCACCTTATCTTTCATGAATATAAAAAGCTATTTTACATCTTCGTGATACTGTTATTGAGCCCCGGTGTGTATTTTACACTTTGTAGAACATCTGGAAGCAGTCAGGATAACTGCCAAATGCTCAGAGTCACGTGGCTTTGCAACTGAAGTGTCCTGTGCTGGGTAGTGCAAACAAAGAAACGCTGAGAGAAGCCTTAAATATTTGGCACCATTGCTCAAAGGTGTGAAATAAGCTGTTGGTTGACTTATAATAATAATAACAATAATAACATTATATTAGCACTAAATTATAAAACTCTGAACAGTATTTCTCAAAGAATATTTGGTCACATGATTCGCTTTGTTTTCTACTATGAATTCTAGCTTCCAAGAACTATATAGTGAACCAATACTTAACATGCCCATGTTATAAGAATATTTTCTGATGCATTTTTAAAATAAATCCATTGGTGCAAAGATGCAGTCTGTGATTACCAGGAGGAGTATTTGATGAGAGTATTTACCTTGTCACATCACGGAAATAAACAAGATTGCCTTCACCTCTAGAAACACAGCGAGATAACAATAAAACATACCTTTACTACATACATAATTTTCTTATTAAAAATACCATGGAAGATTCAAAAACCATCACCAGCATATGAAGCAGCAAAGCAATCAGTGGACATTGACTTAGCTTCCCCATATTCATTTGTCACAAGGGTGATATGGTGTTCTAGTCTGCTTTCTATGATTCTGATGAACACCATAACCAAAAGCAACTCTGGGAAGGAAAGTGTTCATTTCATCTTATAACTCTCAGGTCCCAGTCCCTCACTGAGGGAAGTCAGGGCAAGAACTCAAGGCAGGAACATGGAGTCAGAAACTGAAGCAGACGCCATGGAGAAGTACTTGTTATATGATTGGATCAGCTTACTTTTCTATATGCAACCCAGATTCGTCTGCCAAAAGTGGCACCACCCCCAGTGGGATAGACCCTCCCACATCAATCATTGACCAAGAAAATGTCTTCCACAGATTTGCCCACAGGTCAATCTGAAGGAAGTAACTCCTCCTCCATTGATGATCCCTCTTCCTAGATGACTTTGCTTGGGTCAAGTTGACAAAACCTAGCCAGCATATACACATGGCTAAAGGCAAAGTTGGTATTGCCCATCCTGAGGTGATTATTACAAAAATAATTCTTAAGTCTTTTTCAACCAAAATTATTTTAGATAGGATGTTTAAGTTATGTTAACTCCACAGTGAAACAATTAAATAAGAACTGAAGGTTCTACTAGATTGGACACAAAAGAGAATATTTGGGGGATGAATATGAACAGAGCAGATGATATACTTGAATGAAAATGCTGAAAGAAATCCATCAATTTGTATAATATATATTTATTTTAAAATTCCCTGGTGGAATAAAGGAACCAACATGAGTTGAAGACCCATCCCATCCTTTCTTCTCTTCCTGCTGGGCCAACTTTCCAAGCTGTTGGCCACTGTTCTTCAAATGTATGGCATCTATAATACCTTCAGAAAATGATGGTTATCAGGCACCCTGCTGGACATTTCACCTGTGCAAAAAAGCATTCTCTCGTATCCCTCTCAATGCTCTCTCTAAGCACTCATCCATGCACTGGTCAGAACTTTCCACCAGTATTCCCAGCTAGTCCACGAGGGAACCCACGGAGGTTTCTTCCTTCTCTATCAGCTGTCACATACAGCCCCTCATTAGGTGACAGGGGTGAACTGTGACAACAATGCAGTCATGGTTTATGACATAGGGTCAGGGCTCCCTACTCACTCAGCTTCTGGGAACATAGCCAGTAGCATCTGCAGATCAAGTACTTCATCTCAGCCAAGGCCTGGAGTCAGGCCTGAAACTATTTATAAATATCTGTCTCTCTGTTGAATATTGATGACTTCTCACTCCAACTCTCAGCCTCTCTCTGCTGACCCACAAACTGGGAATACCGTGAATGCCAGACAACATGTTTCCCACCCACCCCTGAAAGATTTACTTCCCTGGGGCAGATTAGCTGGCTCAAGTGGGCCATCGACCGGGATGTGTCCTATGGTCTGTCTCTGCTGCTCTGCCTTCTACTATCTGACACCCTACTCCATGCAACAGCTTCTTCTATCCTCTGGTTCACAGGTATAGAATATGCTGCCTGTAGAGTCTCTGTGCTCTGGCGGGTACTGTGCTTTCTTCAGAGATGAGAGCAGCAGGGTAGACAACAGATGTGCTACTAATCCAGGAAGGAGATCAGCACCAGTATTGCGCCCTGCTGATGCCTGAGCTCTGCATTCTGCTCAGGCCTATATATATATATGTCTCTGGCCCACACAGTTTTAACTATAATGGCCCACTTATTCTTATGTATAGTAATCCAGGCCCATTTATTCATTCTTTCACAATCATGCTTAGACCATTCTTAGCCCTTTGCATTTTCATGTAAATTTAGGACTCAAGTTACACATGTACACACATGCAAGTGCATATAATTGTTATTTGAGCTGTAATGCTTTGACTGTAGAGATCAACTTAGTACTAATCAGGGTCTTTACATAGTGATGCTTCTATACAAATGAAATGCCAAAAATATTGAACTCGGGGGCAATTAACCATCACTGTGAGCTTGGCTTGCTTTAAAATTAACTAAAAGATTAATGCAGCAGAGCTAAAGGTGTGTATGGAATTTAGGGGCTCCAGAAATTAATATTCCCTATAGAAGTGAGGAAGAATCTAATTAGTTCTTTTTATAAATTGAAGTCTCTTGCTTTGGAGATATTTGTTGCTAATCTCTCCCAAAAAAATTACTGAAAGCACTTTTTGAATGTTTATTTTCTGTCCATAATGAGGCAATTTCAACATTGGTTATAAAAAAGTAGCACAATTTTTTTCTGGGTCTATTCCTACTAATTGACAAAGTCTTAATTTTCCTTTCCGAATCAATTCAGAAATCTTTTCTACATAGGTCTTTAAGTTTTAACTCTACTTGCATGTTTAAAATACCCATTCTAAGATATCATCTCTCTGCCTAAGAATTCCTCTGGGAAAATAAATAGAAGGTAAAATAACTAAAATTCAAGCAAGCATTGGTTCCAAGTAATCCACATGTGCATCCTGTAATTTCTTTTTGATCAAAGCCAATGTTTTCTTAGGCTCAGATGATAATTTTCTTGGGTTATTTAAGCCCTTATCACCTTGTAACATTTGAAATACATTACTTAATTCTTGAGTTGCTAATCCAGTTGTAGTTCATAGCCAAATGATATCTCCAAAAAATTTTTGAAAATCTTTAAGAGTTTAGAGTTGATCTCTCCTGATTTGTACCTTTTGTGGTTGAATGTTTTGTAAACCTATCTTATATCTTAGGTAATTAATGGAATCTCCTCTTTGTATATTTTTCAGGAGCAATTTGTAATCCCCAACAAGGCAAAATTTTCTTTACCTCTTCAAACATTTTTTGTAAGGCATCTAAGTCTGAATCAGTTGGTAAGATATTATCCATATAATAGTATCTAATTATAATGTATTAAATTATAGATTGAGGAAACTGTTTATGAATTATTTCTAATGGCTGTTGTACAAAATATTGATACAATGTAAGACTGTTTAACATCCCTTGTGGAAGAATTTTCCACTGATATCTTTAAACAGACTCATAATTATTATAGATAGCCATTATGAAGGTAAATGTTTCTCTATCCTGTCTTTGTAAAGGTATAATAAAAAGGTAGTCTTTTAAATTAATCACTATAATATACCATCTTTTAGGTAATAGAGATTACAAGAGAATTCCAGTCTTTAAAGATCCCATTGACTGAACCACCTTATTTATGGCTCTTAAAGCTGTTAACTTTCTCTATTTTCCAGATTTCTTTTCATGACAAATAGAGAAGAATTCCAAGGATTGGTTCATTCTTCAAAATGTTGAGCATTTAGCTGTTCTTGTACCAAGTGTTCTAATGCCTGTAATTTTCCTGATGTAAAAAGCCATTGTTCCAACCATACAAGTTTGTCAGTTAACCATTTTTAAAAGTAGGGTTGTTTGTACCTTTGAAAAATCAACATCTGCTGTGCTCTGAATGGTCAGTGACTATTTTTGGTAATAACTTTTAATAATTTTCTCGGAAGCATATGTTAGTTTACAGTTTATTTTTAAGATTGGAGGAATGTTAATCTGTGTTTTCCATTGAGGCAACAAATCATGTCCACATAAATTCATGTTAGTCACATACAGTTTTAATTTTCCTATCTATAATTCTGACCCTATACACTTGATCCATCTGTACTTTATTTTACTTGAGATAAAGTTTCAATTCCTAAAAGTTGAACATTTACCTCCTGAAAAGACCAATCTAGATGTCAAGATTTTGGTGATATGGTTGTTACATCTGTACCTGTGTCTACCAATCCCTCAATTTCAATGTCACTTACTTGTTTTTTTAGCTTAGGTCTCTGATCATTTTTACTAATTTGCCAAAATACTTATTTTATGGTTTCTCCTGAAAATTTTTGATTTATCTAATGAAGCTCTTATGTTATCGAGAGCAGTACAGTTTTTAACAACAGACATCAAGTTTTTTAGTTGCTCTGTGAAGGGTTTTCCCCAATGGTGAAAAGTAGTGATTGAATCAAATTTGGCATTGGGACCTGCCAGAGGCCCACTAAGGCATTCCTGATGGGAAAGGTTTACCTTGGCTGTCCCATGTTGGTCTGCATACATTAGTCCAATGCCAGTCTTTGTCACACCATCTGCATACTTCAGTAGGATTGGCCTTTCTGTTTGGTTATCTCCAGAAAAGAACACTGTTTCTAGGAACATCTTGCCTACAATCCCTTTCCAGGTGCCCAGTTTACCTTAATTAAAGCATCTGACCTTTTGATTTTTCTTAAGAATTTTAGAAAACACCTTTCCTATCCAAGTAGCATAAGTGTAAGATCCAATATCAGCTGTATCTCAGATCCTTTCATCTATGGGTACTGATCTTGCCTTTAAGGCCTAATCATCTCTTTGCATTCAGAATTAGCTTTTTCAAAAGCCAAGAATTCAATTAATATCTGTCTGTCATCTGAATCTGATATCATTCTATTTACAGTTGAGGTCAATCTTTTTTTAAAAAAAATCAGTGAAGATTTCTTTTGTTCTTTGTATAATTTTTAGTAAATGACTCCGTCCTCTTTTCTGACTCTTCAATCCTGTCCCAAGCATTCAAATCTGCTATATGGCATAGAACCAAGGTGTGATCATCAAATGTAGAATGTCTTTCCAAATCAGCATACTGGCCTCCACCAAGGAGCTGGTATAGGAAAATGTCATGACTTCTATCCCTAACTCATAAACCAGGCTGACCTTTTACTCAAAGAGATCCACCTGCCTCTGCCTTCGGAGTGCTGGGATTAAAGGTGTACCCCACCACTGCCCATCTACTACTCATTCTTAATATGGATAAAACCTCCTTTAAAAAAAGTATTAGCCAATGATAATGGCACTGAGTTTTGATTCTGCTGCAAGTACTGGCTTTTTGAGAGCCTAGTCTGTTTGGATGCACACCTTCCTAGACCTGGATGGAGGAGGGAGGGCCTTGGACTTCCCACAGGGCAGGGCACCCTGACTTCTCTTAGGACTGGATAGGGAGGGGGTGGGGAGTGGGAGGGAAATGGGAGACGGGGAGGTTGTGGAAATTTTTTAATAAATAAATAAATAACTCTTAAAAAAAACCACTATTCTCCCTTTAGGATTCCCTGGTGTCTTACCAGTTTTCTGACAATGACAATAAAGTGTGAGGTTGACTGTCACTGCGCCTCACGACTGGGCAGAGAACACTGCCATTGCATGAACTAGCAGAGGGTAGCTGCAGCTGGGGGCTGAGGGTGTGGCAGCAGAAGTAAAAGCTCAAATGGGTATTGGGACAGTCCACCTGGTGTGACAGTGGCCAGAGGAGGGGGTCCAGGGGGCAAAGGAGCAAGCTGCCTGAAAGCAGATACAGGGGGACATGCAGAAGAAGCCCACATGGTGGGAAGCAGAGCTGGCCAGCTGTGGGCGGCTAACTCTGACAGCGTTTGGGGCCCAGCCACCTATAGCATTTGGGCGGCAGGGACGGGCAACAGCTGGAGGCTACTGTAGACACACTGCAACTGGAAAACTCCAGACTCATGCAGAGGGTCTGGGAGCAAAGAGGTAAAGTCCACCACAGGGGCAACTCCAAGGGCAGCAAAGCAGGTGGCAAGCGCCTGCCGTGTGATATCGTGCCCAACATTGGGAGCCAGATGAAGCATCTATCTAATTACTCTTTATCAATAAAAATTCAGAGGTCAGATGTCTGAGTCAGAACCTGATTCATCACAGAAATGATAAAGAAGTAGCCAGTGATCTCTTCTCTCTCTCCTTTCTCAATCCAAAAATGTAAGCCTTTCTCTCAGCCTCACCCTAGTATTTCTTGTGTCTCTCTATATGCCCTTAGTCCTCCAAAACATCTATGGCTAATTTTCGTCAGCTAGTAGCTATCTCTGCCCTCTGATTCATAGAAAACTTTATTGGCAGTTTCGGGAGTGTCAGAATGTCATAAAAAAAAAAAACCCTCGGATCAATGGGAATGCCAGTGCCAATGCTCTGCTCAGTCAGGTGCTCTCTCTCTCTCTCTCTCTCTCTCTCTCTCTCTCTCTCTCTCTCTCTCTCTCTGTCTTTATGATAGGCATATGTGTGTGTATATATATCATACCTTTATGAAAATATACACACACATATACATATATAGTAACAGAGTCTCTCACTACTCTGACACTAAGAATAGGCAAGATATTTGATTTTGGAAGCGAGATGTTAGCACAGCGATAGCTCTGTGTTAGTCAGTGTCTTTCCAACCCACTGACATACGCAACTGTTTCTGAGCCCAAGGTGAAGTAGACAACACGGTGGTAGAGTGTGGGAAGGACTGTGCTTGGGGTGTAGCTCAGTGGAAGACGATGGCTGGGTCTGTGGCATCCCCCACACACACATGCACACACGAGCGCACTCACATACACACACACAAGACAGGTTGCTTCCTTCTGTGATGGGTGATGTAACAAGTACTCAGCATTTTCCCAAAGTCATTTTCAGTGTACTAAGGCTAGAAAAATAAATACAAACAAGAGCTTTGAAAAGTAAACTAAATAAATAAGTAAATAAACAAATAAAACCTTTATTTTTAGTTGGACAAATTGTATATGGAAAAGTCTTTTAAATTTTAGCCCCCCTGCAAGCTACTGGAACTAATAGTGTCTGTGGGGAAGTAAATGGATACAAATATAACTCACAAAACCACCAGTTACATTCCTCTCCTGTTTCTGTTCAGAAAGGGGCAGGCCTCCCATGAGTGTCAACAAAGAACAGTATATCAAGTTGAGGTAGGACTAAGCTTTTCCCTTTGTGTTAAGGCTGGGTAAGGCCACCCAGTATGGGGAACAGGCTCTTAAAAGCCAGCTCCATGTTAGGGACAGTCCCTGCTTCCATTGTTAGGAGTGTCACAAGTAGACCAAGCTACACATCTGTCCCACATATGTAGAGGGTTCAGGTCTGGCCATGCAGGCTTCCTACCTGTTGGTGCAAGCTTCTTAAAGATAAAAAAAATGTGTAAAACAAAAGCACTGAAAATTTCAAAGTTTGTTGAGAGACACAAGAGCCAGATTAGCAAAGCTAACAAGTTCATGATTTACAGTACTTGTTAACACCAGATTATCAATGATTCCTAGATTGACCTGTAGATTCACTGAATGAAACCATTGCAAATATAAATAGGGGCTGCATAGAAATCAACTAGCTGACTCTACCATGTGTCAGCAATGACCTAGAATGGCTAAAATATGAAGAAAACACCAAAATTTTGTGCTTCTACATCATTTTAATGCTATACAGCTAAAAGACCCAAGATAGTGCAATGTTAACACAAAGATTCTGTGTGTGTGTGTGTGTGTGTGCATGTGTATGTGTGTGTGCTTATGGTATATAAAAGAATAAATGTTGTTATCAAATATAATGCTTTATAAAAGCACAGATAAATAAATGGAAAATTTAAACTATACACAAAATGAACTAAAATGGGTCAGAGACCAAAATGTAAAAGCTACATTGACACATCTGGAGAAAAACATGTGACCTATTCCACCATAAAGATACACTGTATAGGGACACTTCAAGGGACAGCAGCCAATGGAGTAACAATCACCAGTAAGATGTCACCAAAATTACAAAGTTGCTGCTCAAAATACATCCTTATAAAAATGAAAAACAGGTTTGGAAGTAGGAGAAAATATTTGTAATCTCTGTCTGTGGCAAAGGAGTACTATCCATGACAAAGAGCTTAACAATTAGAAGGCACACCAAGAATTCAAAGGCACACGAGCTAACAAGAAAAAAATTGACAAGGTGTCTTCCAGTCAGCTGTGTTCATAACCATGAAATGTGCACCTCTGTCAGTCATCAGGAAAATGCAAGTCCAATCACAGACTATTATCAGGGCATACTCACTAGAAAGGCTAGAATTGGAAAGACGAACAAGAATGTGGAACATGTAGCCTCCTACTCTGCCAGTGGTAGTAAATAATAGTACAACCATTTTGCAAAGCAATTTGGTGATGATTTACACATCTAAGGATAAATCCACACTATGAGACAGCCATTCCACTTACAATAACAAGAAAATATGTGTCCACCAAAATCTTTAATTACCGGCATAAATTTAAAGATATAACCACTTCATAACACAATAATTCTACTCAAGATGAATGTGGAAGTTTGTTAATAAAACATTTGTAAGTACACTGACAGCAGGAAGCATCACAAACATTCATCAGAGCAAACTAGATTAGTGACTCATTCAGTGTTTACACAGACTACTCAGCAATAAAAGGGACCATTACTTGCACAACTGCAAAAAAAGACATCAACAACACACAAGTACACACTATGGCTGCATTTCTTTGGTGTTCAAGAACAGACTAACTGAGCCAATGACAGAAATCAAGACCCTAGCATCCCCTGAGTGAGGGAAGAATTGGAATCCAGTATGACAACGATTTTCTTTGTGATAGTGCGATGGTGTAGTGTGATGGGCACATTTGCCAAGCTATGACACATTTCACATTGAAGATCTATCCACTTTATTGTATGCAAGTTTGAATAAATTTAAAAGTATATTTTAAAAACTAAAGTCATGCTAGGATTCTTTATTTCTTTGCTATGAATTTAGAGATTTCATAACCATTATATTTTTGCCTAAGTTATATTGTCTCATGTGTGAGATGCTAGTAAACTGAATTTCCAGACAGGAGGAACTATGTTGTGTTGCCTACAAGATATGCTAATGTAATTGTGGTCCTAAGCTTCTGAGAATAACCAGCCAATACCTGATTTGGCTAAGAACCATTTCACAAGATCGAACCCATGTCTGATACCGTTTGAATGACCAAGAACCTGAGAATAGCTAGCCGAGGAACCTAGGGAAAAACCAAATACTACTGTTCTTAAAAACAAAAAAAATAGCAATAAAATGATTATTAATGCCATTCAAATATACTCATAGATCAGTGATTTGCTCAGTCATCATCAGGGAAGCTTCCTCCTGCTACAGATGGAAAAAAATACAGAGACCCACAGCCAGACATTATGCAGAGAGAGACAAAGATTTGGAAACACTCAGTCCTAAATGGGATGTCTCCATCAAATCCCTCCACTTAGGACTCAGGGAACCCTGAAGAAAAGAAGGCACAAGAAGTGTCAGAGTCAGAGGGATGGAGAACATCAAGAAAAAAAGGCCTCTAAATCAACACGATTAGTGCACATATACATGTACAGAGACCACGGCAGCATGCACAGGACATACATGGTCTGCACCAGCACCAGTGTTTATATTATGGCTTCCAGATTAGTGTTTTTTATGGGATTCTGAGTGTGGACATGAGTGGACCTCTGATTATTGTGTCTTCTCTTGAACTCTTTCCTTTTTGCTTGTTTACTTTTTCCAATTTCAAAGTGTTAGTTGTTGTTTTAACATATGATAAGGTATGATATTATTATCCCTTAGACGCCTGATTGTTTTCTAATTAGATACAGAAAGAGAGCAGATTTAGATGAGAGGGTATGCGGGGAGGAACTGGGAGGAGTAAAAGGAGGAGAAATCATAATAAGGATATATTAAGTGAGAAAAATATATTCGCAATGAAAGGGAAACCACTTTTAAACGTTTCTATTATGTACATACTATTTTATACATCATATACAAAAAATACTCTTAATGAAGTTCCACAGGGTGCTAACCTGTATTAAATTATTTTTCTATCCTCTTAAAAAAAATAAATAAACAAGAATTCAGGATTTGGTAAGAATCAGTTGTCTCTCATTGGGTAATAGGGTCTCCATTAAATCAACCATGTAAGCCCACAAACATCTGCCTCTTTAATTTCCCTACTTATTAAAACAAGCAGTTGCTACTGATTGTTTTGTAAAAATTTAGAGACTGTTGCTATCATTTGCTATAGTTTGAGTATGACATATCCCCCACATGCTCAAAACTTTTCCTTCCTTAAGTTGTCTGTGTCAAGTGTCTGCCCTGATGATAAAAGGTCTGATACAATGATACCCAGAAACCATCCACAGAAAGACACAGGTCTTACTGATACAATGGTACCCAGAAACCATCCACAGAAAGTCACAGGTCGTTCTGATACAATGGTTCCCAGAAGCCATCCAGAAAGACACGGAGATGCCATCGTGAGCTGCATGCAGCATCTATTAGAGAAAGAGTTTTATATCTCTACCGGGTTGTTATTTTCTAAAAGAAAAGACACAAAAATACTTGTCCTAGTGATGTTCTATAGTATTTAATGTTAATATTTAGATGGATGCTCCCAGAAGCTCAGTCTATGCCTCCTCAATAAATTAGCTTTAAATCCACATTATTGAATAAGTGGAATTAAATTGAACATCTTCTAACAAGCGTGAATAGTATAGTCTTCTGCTGTTAGGCACATAACCAATCTTTCAGGCAACGCTGCAAAATGGACATTAAAAGTTATTATCCTTTTATTCTAATGAAGTAAAGTCATCTAGGTAGAAAAAAGATTTAACTTTTTGGTACACAGATTGTATTCGTCAGGGTTCTCCAGAGAAACAAAGTCAGTAGACCATAAATATTCCAAACGGACTTCTGTTAGATCGGGTCTCGCGATACCAGAGGTTGAAAGCGTCAATTGATGCCTGTGGGCACACAGGAGCGAGGGCAACCATGCCCGCTCAGTTCAAGAACTAGAAGCCTAGAAACTGAGGGCGCCAGCTACCCAGCTCGGCCCAAGGAGGAAGATCTGGAAGTGTCATCCTCCTGCTGCCCAGGAGCACTCGGGGTCTGCTGCCAGACACAGCGGAAACAACAACCGAAAACGTGCCCCCTAGGAAGGAAGAACTAGTGGAACATTGCCCCTTCTACCACTTCCCCTTGCATCTTAGCCCTGGAAACACCCTCACACACATACAGGAGCATGGGAGTACACACCCCACATGTGCCCACGCACAGAAGTATGTCTTACCAGTGATATAGACACCTCTCCACACCTGAAGTTAGCCAACGCAGAGGCAATGACCTTTGTGCTTAAATCTGATTTGAAAACTGCTAGAACCCTGGCAATTTATTTCAGCTGTCATGGTCTGCACGATTCTTCAGCCTCAAGACAGTGTCTTTTTCTTGATGTAATCCCATGACAGGTGCTATAACCCAACATAAAGGATGGGGAACTTGAAACTTAAAATTAATTTACTTGAGCAAGGATGGGTCGAGGACACCAGGAGAACACTGCCCCCAGAACCAGCTAAGTAGGGGTCATAGGAGCACACGGAGACGGAAGTGGCATCCATGGAACCTGCTGAGGTCTGCTCTAGATCCTCTGTATACAGGCTGTGGTTGTTTGGCTTTGGGCTCTTGGGGGACTCCTAACATGGCAGTGAGGGTGTCTCCAACTCTGTTGACTGCTCTTGGGACCCTTTCCCTCCTACTGTGTTGCCTAGTTCAGCCTTAATGTGACGGCTTATGTCTAGGCTGGTTGCAGTTTCTTATGTCATGTTCAATTGATGCCCATAGGAGGCCTGCTCTTTTCTGAAGAGAAACTGAGGAGAAGCGGATCTGGGGAAGCAGAGAAGTGGAGGGAAGGAAGGCTGCTGTTAGATATATTGTATGAGCAAAGAGTAAAAAGGGAAAAAGAAAACAGTTTATTTTGTGCTTTTACAATGTAGTTAAACCAGTTCTTTAAATCTGTTAAAATAGATATATTAGATTTTTAAAATTCATACAAGCAATATGTTAATCTAATTCGAGTAAATTGAGGTTTCATTGCCTCTAGGTACATCTGAAATAATGTATAAAATAGAATTTTCTAATCAATGCTTTTTTATATAAAAATTAAACATATTCTTCTGTTTCTGGTCTTACAAATTCATGTTTTGCTAAGTAAAATAATTTTCCATCCAGATATTTAGCCATATATACATATATACAGCATTTATATACATACATATATGATTTGCACACACACATATACTATGAAAGTGCTAGATGTAGCTTATATTTATTGAAAATTTGCTACATGCAAGGCCTCCTGCTACACGCACTGCATAAACTATCTTATTTGCACTAAAGGGGAGTGAAAAAAAAACAGAAAAGCAGCTTCTATTTATAGCTGAGCCCCTGAAAGGGATTGATTTGATTTTGATAGTCTGACTCTTGAAAAGGGGCCCAGGCAGCTTTGAAGAGAGATGTGACACAGCCTGGCAGGCTCCAGCTCGGCCATCGCCCTGGCTTTCCCTTGTGTCTCCCACCTCCTTGACAGGCTTGTTGTGAATATGATCAGACAATGCAGACAGACAGCCCATCAAGTATGCCGGGTTCCAGCCGAAAGGGAAAACTGTCAGTAGAAGACTGCATTTTTTTGCTAAGAGCTCAAACACGTCACTCTAATATGGTCACTTCTGCCAGACTCGGCTACAGGTGACCAGCTCGAACACCATGGCATGAAGGAAGCCTGGGGCACAGAAGCACAATGTTCTAGGCTACAAGATGTATTCCCAACTGCGTCTCTAACTTGAGGCTCTGTGCGTCAGATCAGTGTGTGTTTGCTGTCACTTGTGAGCCAGCCAAGACTCCATCAACCCCGCTTGCCAACTGGAATGCTTCTGACAAGGTCACCAGCAAAGTCACTTTCAGTGATTGAATGCAGATGGTTGCTCTGTCAGGGCTTGAGGCTCTGTACACAGATGCCAGAGACCAATGCACATGGACCTGTCCTAAAGTCAGGAGCTGCATCGTTATCTGCCACAGACACCCTGTGAGCATTCATGCTAATACTAATGGAGGGCAGTTTATCAAGAACAGAATACAGAAAGTGTTTCAGCAGACAGGAATCCCAGTCTAATCTCTAGCTCCTGACTCTAATGATTCTGTCTTACAAACTCAAACAAATGACCACACAACTGTGCTCTAAATTAACACCAGTAATAGGTAGGTAGGTAGGTAGGTAGGTAGGTAGGTAGGTAGGTAGGTAGGTAGGTAGGTAGATAAATAGATAGATAAATAGATAGGTAGATAGATAGATAAATAGATAGATAGATAGATAGATAGATAGATAGATAGATAGATAGATAGATAGACAAACAGACAGCACATTTCCTTTCTTCCAGACTCACTTGACAGTTCTGCAGGCAAGGGAATAGACAGTAATTAATTTTGAGTCATTGTTTTTCTGATCTAGTAAAATTATTTATTCATCATAATTAGTAATAACTTAAGAGCTATAGGTAAAATTAATCACTTAAATTCTATCACTGTACCTGTCGCAAGCTGGGATGGGGCAATGTGGCAGTGTATTTAATCACACAGCTAGAACAGTCAGCAAATGCTTGGGTGTAGAAAAAAGATGCAAACTTTGAAAGTTCATTTTAGGGAAGAAAAATGGCCTTTTGCTATCTGTCTCCATCCATTCTTCCAGCTCGCTAACTTCTGTTACCCAAGGGGATCCTTAAAATAGAATCTATTTATCCCGAAACAGATATAAAAGCATCGGCACCTAAACAGCTGCTTCCCCTCTCATTCCTTGAGCCTGGCTTCCCTAAAACAAAGGTAGAAAGGCAATGAGGGTTTATGAAGATGATGGCTTACAGACCATTCTTTAAGAGAGTATGTGGTTAAAGGGGTTGCCATGACTTTTCATGCACAATTTATGTTTCCAACAGCTTCACTGGGGAATAACTTATGTGACACAAAACTCATCCATTGTCACATACGTCTGAGATTTGCAGAGTTGAACATTATCCCTAAAAAGCTAATATGTGAGCTTCATGTACCCTGTCTTAGTCACTGTTCTATTGTTATGATGCAAACCATCATAACATTACCATGGCATCTTTACCATGGCAACTTATAAAAGGAAGCATTTAAGTGTGGACTTCCTTACAGTTTTGGAGGGTTAGTCTGTGATCATCACAGGGGGAGTATGGTAGCAGCAGGCATGGTGCTGGAACAGGAGCTGAGAGCTTCTATTTGATTCAATCAGCAGGCAGAAAGATAGTGAGAATGGGCCTGGCGTGGACTGTGAAAACCTTAAAGCCTACTCCTACTGACACAGTTCTCCCAACAAGGTCACACCTTCTCACCTTTCCTAAGCGGTCTACCATCTGGAAACCAAATGTTCGAATATCTGCGTCTATGGGAGTCACACTTGTTCAAGCCACCACATATCCCAGATGGCCTCCTGTCCCTTTTTTACTGCTCCTGTGCGACCACTGTTCCGATCTTACTTTAGAGAGAATTGCCTTTCCTGGGCGAGTCATCTAAATGGAAATGCAGGCTTTGCAGCTCACTTAATATAAGGGTTTTAAGGTCTATCATCAAAGGAAAGCAAGGAAAGCTTCTTTAAAGCAAGTAACAAGAGCTCTGCTCTTTTTATGGGGTGAAGAGTATCCCGCACTCGATGGGTGCAATGAGGTTTGCTTATCTAGTTGTTAGAAATCAACATGGGGTCACAAAGAAAGAGATCACCATTCTAACCGCACAGTCTTAACAAGGAGAACTTCACTCTTGATCAAGAGTGTGTGCTCAGGAAGACCACACAAACAGAGAGAGACAGGGAATGTATTGATTTTTATTCTAAAGAAGGTAGTGGCTGTGTCTTTTCCTCATTGGCTGAGGTCTGACCTCACATACTTGTGCAGTTGGCTAGTCTGAAAAGAATTGGTAAGGAAGAAACAAAGGCAGGGAAAAGGGTCTATATCCCAGGTCAGCAGATTTCTAGAACAGAATAGTGGGTCTTTGAGTAAACAAAAGTTTTTTTCTGAGTTGGGGGGGGGAGGTGTTGCTTTATCTTCAGGACAGTGGCTCTGTCTTCATCTACTGTGATGTCAGTCAGCAATTGTGACTCCATGGTCATGCCCTGCTTCCCTGGCAGTGGCCTGGCTACTCAGGCCACAACCTGGTGGGAATTCTATTTCCGTGGCACTGACTCTGTTGCTGCCACTAAAGGTGGCTTTAACTAAATTTCTAGTACTCTATAAATAAGGCTTGAGAGTCAAAGGCTGGGGTAAAAACTTGCTAGCTCAGAGAGGTAGAATAGCACATAGGTAACCTTGTCTCCTTGCTGGCATCTTCCAAAGAAAGCATCCTTCTGCTCTGCCAAACAAAAAATGCTGCCACTCTAATTCCATCCCTACTCCTTCAACTCCTTCTAGTGCCTCTCTCTGCCTCTTTCAGATGGTCTCGGACTCTCTGTGCTATGATTACTGTCTATCAACTAGTTGCTAACTCAGCCTTCTGACCCAAGGTTAATTTTACTTAACCAAACAAATGTGAACTCAGGGTTCACAGTGTGATTGACTATCCCCCAACAGGGAGGATTCAAATTTTTAAAGTTCTTACAAGGTGCAGAAAAAAAATGGAATTCCTTGTTCTAAACACAAGTTTTATAGTATTTGATAGAAAAGATTCATATTTGATTCTTACATTAGCCACCAATTGATATATATATTCAGATTGTTCCCAGTCTGGAGCAACTATAAATATCACCACCCAAAACATTAGTATACAGTTTTAAGTAGACATTTGGTCTTTAGTTCTCTTGGATAGACATATACACAAAAAGTAATTACTGAGTTGCATGAGTTTTTTGTGAATTTTTAAGAAATAAGACAAAAATGTTTTTTATTGTAGCCGTCTAATTTTATATGACCAGCATCAATGGAGGCCAGATTCACATTTCCAACATACTCACGAGTGTTTGGTCCAACCAGTTACAACTGCACAAACTGCCTCACTTAGGACGAACTTAGACCACAAGAAACCCAGTGCAGGGTGAGGATGTCTCAAGTTGAAAACACATTATAAAAAGAAAGAAAGCACTTAGCACACTTGACCATCAGAATTGACCTGTACTTTCAGCTGAGTTGGGAGTTCCTCATCCAAGGGGAGCTGTTTGCTTCCTGCTGCCCCCAGGGGATGCAGCTATGGCTCCACCCAATGCTTTCCCACGTCATGCAAAGTTCTACCCCAAAAGAGGCCAAAATTCAAGATTCACAGTGCGGTTCATTTTACTTATTTTGAGAATGAGGTTCCTCTGTATCCCAGGCTGGACCAGAACTCGCCGTGTGTCTCAGGTTAGCCTCAGTTGTTCTGCCTCTGTTGCTCAAGTGCTGCTACTGTAAGCTTGAGCCAGTTTTTGAAGTTAGGCTTAAAGGCTCACTGCCCTCATTGGCAACGCATTTGAACAGTTCCAGTGAACCCAGAGTCCACTCCACCTTCAGCCCTCATACTGACGCTGCTCCTGAAGGATGCTTCTCTGTGAAACACCTCACGGAGAGATGGCAAAGACACACTGTGCAGTGAGGAAAGCATTGCAATCTATCTGACAAGGAACTGGTTCTAGAATATACAGAAAACTCCTAATGTGCATTATTGAAGAAGAAAAATAAATCATCCATTTAGAAAATAAGCAAATGAGTCACACATTTCTACAGACGCCTATAATCTCAGCTCAGGGGAGACCAAGTCAGGCAGGAGGGTTGACCACTTAAGGTCCACCGTAGGCGATGTAGTAAAATTCCATTCGGAAACATAAATCAATAAAAATAAGATGACCAAATAATATGAACCCGAATTTCACCAAAGATAATGCTGGTAAGCCAGCATGGAAAAAGATTTCAGAGTCTTTAGAAACAAGGGGAAAACAAATTAAAACCCAAGGAGATGTCAGTCTATGCCTCCCAGAATGGCCAAAATGAAAATAATGATGAATTAAACATTGACAAGGATTCAGAGTTTGAGTCATGCATGCAATGCTGGTACAGGTGTAAATTGTGTGGCCATTTAGGAAAATGATCTGGGAGTTTCTCAAAACAAACTAATCAGTTAGCAGATGATCCAGAGATTCCAAAGCATCGGAAAAACTGATCCCAGAGCCATGTGTCTGCATAAAACCTACACATTCATGTTCTTAGCTTTTGCTTCTTTTGAAAGAACTACAAATTAGAAATAATTAAAATGTTCTTAACAAGTGGTGGACTGACTAAATTGTTACCACGTTTGTACCCCTGAACTCTACTCAGCAATAAAAGGGGAAACTATAAGGGTTGGGCTGATTCAATACATTGCTCACTACCTGGAGTTTGCCTGGCAGGCTCCCCCACACTCTGGCCAGGCAGTGCCCTAGGCGAACATGTCTGAGTCTCTGAAGAAACTGTGGAGGAGTGTCTGAGTTAGGTCACTATCGCTGTGACAAAACACCATAATCCAAACAACTCGGGGAGGAAAGGTATTTGGTTCACACTTCTGCATCTCTGTTCATTGCTGGAGGAAGTCAGGACAGTAATGCAAACAGGGCAGGATCCTAGAGGCAGGAACTGATGTAGAGACTGTTTTTCCTTTTGGTCCCTGGTCCCTTTAAGGGGCAAGCCACGCCTACTCCCAGCCACTTCTGACCTCTCCCTCGCCATCTTAACCCCTTCCTTCTGTCCCCTCTTTTGGTGTGTGCACATGTGTCTTCTCTATGTCTCTATGTCTATCTCCATGTCTCTCTGTCTCTCTGCCTCTTCTTTAATAAATGTTCATCTTTATATTCAGCCTTATGTTTATTTATTATGTCCTGTAAGCCTTTTATCCGCCACACCTGGTCACCCGCCCGCCTGACTCTCCCGGCCGCATGGCTGGTACCAGCCTGTCCCGAACGCGCTCCCACCCGCTGCCGCTGGCTGCGGGGAACCTGCACCGCTCTGGCGGCAGCCTCTGCCTGGCTTGCAGGCTGCTCAGGGAACATGTCAACATTATATTTTTAAAGAACAAAAGAGACCATGGAGGGGTACTCCTTATTGGCTTGCCCCATCCCCCCTTACACCCATGACTTGCTCAGACTGTTTTCCTACTGAACCCAGGACGACCAGTCCAGGCAAAGCATCACCCACAAAGGGCTGGGCCCTCCCTATTGATTACTAACTAATAAAATGCCTCACAGCTGGAACTTACGGAGGCATTTTCTCAGCTGAGGGTCCCTCCTTTCAGATAACGCTAGCTTGTGTGAAGTTGGCATGAAACTATCCAGTACATGGTGCATAGGTAAGAGAAACATCTGGAAGTGGATGTGAGTGACAAGGGTGTCTCCAGTGCCCACAGTGTCAACCGCTTGTTCGCCACACAGCTGGCATGTGGTCACAAGCTAGTGCCCCCAAGCACAGCAGAATGAAAGAACTCGGAGTGCTTAACTTTTTCAACAGTCAGGTAGAGGAGCTGCCCACACAGGTCAGCAGCCTTCAAAAATTCAAGTACCCGAACCTTGGCATGAACAGGCTGAACACTTGCCTGAAAGATTTGACTCTCTCTCAGCTCTTGGGGTACTAGAATTGATTTAAAACAATACAAATAACATTCTTTCTCTAGAAACTTCTACCATAGGACCCTGCATGCTCTCTATCTAAGCCACGGTTTTGAAAGCCTACTCATAAAGCTGCAGATTTTTCAGCCTTAGGGTTAACGATCCGATCTCCCTGATGAAGGAAACTGGGGAGCCACCCCATAGTTCAAGGAGCTCCACATTCTGTGGAACCACCTGGCCTTCTGCCTTCAAGGTAGGGAACTTGGATCTGACTGGTCAGAACCAAGTCTTCAGAGCAGGCAACAGTCCCTGAGTACCCCACTGGCTGATCACCTCCAGATTGACCCTTCCCATGTTTCCTGACACATCAGTTCTGAACCTACGAGTGCCTCCACAGCAGACACACACACACACACACACACACACACACACACACACACACACACACACATAATTTCCAGAGAAGAACAACGGCAAATAAAGACAATTAAGCCCCAAACCCCTGAGATCCCAGAACAAACGCAGAACAGACCCGCTGGGCTTCTGGTCTCCTCTCCAGTAACTCTGCACTCCTCTATCCTCTGTCTCAGGACTAAATTTAATGCACCTGCTTTTGTGCTTTTAAAGGAAGCGCTTTCCCTCCCTCCTCCAGGGCTTGAGTTCTACCCTACTTTGAAGGTTCTTTTGGCCCTCGGACCAGGGAAACAGGTAGGCTAACTGCAGAGATTCACCTCTCCCCCTCATCTCCAAACCCAATCCCCCAATTCTGTAGCTGTTCACTTGCTTCCTTCCACCTCCCCTCATCTCTGCTGTCCTCTGAAGCTCCTCCCTGGTCACCCTATTACACTAGCCCCAAGCTCCAACAGGCTTTGTCTGGGAACCTGACACCCAAGGCAACAAAAGAACCAAGTAGGAAAAAAATTTTAGTGACTCAAACAGTAATCTCTGAGTCAAGTCTCCCCAACAGAATACAAGAAATAATAGAAAGAATCTCAGGCATTGAAGACATAATAGAAGAAATGAATACCCTCATCAAAGAAAAAGTGAAATCTAAAAAAATCCTAACACAAAACATCCAAGAAATCTGGGACACCATAAAAGACCAAATCTAAGACTAATAGGACTAGAGGAAAGAAAAGAAACACAGGTCAAAAGCACAGAAAATATTTTCAACAAAGCCATAGAAGAAAAATTTGCTAACCTAAAGAAGATGCTTACCAGGGTATATAAAGTTGACAGAACACCAAATAGATTGAACCAAAAAAGAAAGTCTCCTTGCCACATAATAATCAAAACACTAACCTTACAGAACAACAAAAAAAAAGATACTTAAAATGTAAGAGAATAAAACCTAGTGAAATATAATGACGTTTTTAGATAACACCTGATTTCCCAATGGTCTCTCAAATCAAGAAGAGCCTGGATAAATTTGCTACAAACTCTAACAGACCACAAATGCCAGCCCAGACTATTCTACACATAGGAACTTTCAATCACAAAATATGGAGAAAATAAGACATTCCATGATAAAACCAAATTCAAGTAACCTCAGTATATAAATCAAGCCCTACAGAAGGCACTAAAAGAAAAACTCCAATCTGAAAAGGTTAACCACACCCAAGAAAACAGAGGAAATAAATAATCCCAAACCAAGTTAAAAGAAGGGAAATACACACACACACACACCAACAACCACAATATTACCATGACTACCATAACCATCATAACAAAAATAACAAAGTAACAGGAATTAATATTCAGTTCTCATTGATATCTATGGTCTCAATTCATCAATAAAAAGATACAGACTGATAGACAGGATTTTAAAACAGGATCCATCCTATTGCTTCTTCCAAGTAACACACCTTAACATCAAGGATAGATCATCACCTCAGAGTAAAAGCATGGAAAAGAAATTCCAAGCAAACAGACCTTCAAAGAAAGTATTCATAGCCATTTTAATATCTAAAGGGGAAAAAAGACTTCAAAACAAATCAAAAGAGATAAGGAAAGACACTATGTACTCACCAAAGGAAAAAAATCTACCAAGAGGACATTGCAATTATTAACATTTATGCACCAAACACAGGGGCACTTAAGTTCATAAAAGAAACACAGCTACAGCTTCAACCGCATATTGACCCTCACACCCTGGTGGTGAGAGGCATCAATGCCTCACTCTTGTAAAAACACAGGTTACACAGACCAAAACTAAACAAAGAAATTCTAGCACTAATGGACACTACACCAGCAGATGTTCACAGAGCATTTCACCCAACCACGAAAGGATATACCTTCTTCTCATTATCTCAAGGAACTTTCTCCAAAATTGACCACATACTTACATACAAAGCAAGTCTCAGTAGACACAGGAAAATTGAAAATCTCCGTGCATCCCGTCAGATCACCATGGATTATATCTGGATATCAACAGCAAAAGCAACAGAAAGTTTACAAGCCCATGGAAACTGAACAATTCTCTACTGAATAAAAAAAAAAAAATGGGTCAAGACAGAAAATGGAAGACTTTCTACATTTCAAAGAAAATTAATATACAACATACCCAAACTTATAAGACACAATGAAAGCTGTTTTAAGAGACAAGCTCATACTAAGTGCTTACATTAAAAAGGGAAGGGGAAGAATTCTTATTTAGCAACTTAGCAGCGTACCTGAAAGCTCTAGAGCAAAAAGAAGAAATCACACCCAAAAGGAGTAGACGACAAGAAATAATCAAACTGAGGGCTGAAATCCATAGAATAAAACAAAACCAAAGAATCAATGAGACAATTGATTCTTTGAGAAAATCAACAAAATAGGCAAACCCTGATTGGAACTAACTAAAGGGAAAGAGAGAATGGCTAAATAAACAAAAACAGAAAGGAAAGGGAGGCATGACAATAGACACTGAAGAAATACAAAGAATCATAAAGACATACTTTAAAAAACTGTGTTAAAACCAAATTGGAAAAAAACTAAAAGAAATGGATAATTTCCTCAATACCTACCATTTATCAAGTTAAATCTAGACCATATATGCAATTTAAACATACATAAAACCCCTAGTGAAAGAGAAGTAGTCATTGAAAGTCTCCTAGTCAAAAACATCCTAGGAACAGATGGTTTAAGCACATAAATCTACACGACTTTTAAAGAAGAGTTAATGCTAATATTCCCCAAATTTTTCACAAAATTGAAACAAAAGGAACATTGCCAAACTCATTTTATGAGTTACCCTGATATGCAAACCACATAAGACCCAACAGAGAAAAAATTACAGACCTATTTTCCTTATGAACAGAAATAAAAAAAATAAAATATTAGCAAACCAAATCCAAGAAAAAAGCAAAAAGATCATCCAACATGATAGTGTAGGCTCCATCCCAGAGATGCAGAGATATTTCAACAAACAAAAATCAATAAATTTAGTCCACTATATAAACAAACTGAATGAGAAAAACCACATGATCATCTCATCAGATTAAGAAAAGGCCTTTGGCAAAATCCAAGTCCTTCATGATAAAATTCCTGGAGAGATTCTGGATAAAATAATATATTGGAACATAATAAGAGCAGTTTGGAGCATTCCCATAGCCAACATCAACTTAAATGGAGAAAAACTCCAAAAAGTTATACAAAAATCAGAAACAAGACAAGAATGTCCACTCTCTCCTAGAGATATCCTAGCCAATACAGTACTTAAAGTCTTGGGTAGACCATTGAGACAATTAAATGAGATCAAGGGGATACAAATTGGAAAGAATGGCATCAAAGTGTCTCTATTTGCAGATTATATAATAGTATACATAAACGATCCTTAAAATTCCACCAAGAAACTCCTACAGCTGGTAAGCACTGTCAGCAAAGCACCTGGATATAAAATTAACTCATTAACTCAAAATATCAGTAGGCCTCCTATATACCAATGACAGGTGGACTGAGAAAGAAATCAATAAAACACCTTTCACAATAGCCTCAAATAATATAAAATATCTTGGAGCTGATTCTAATCAAGCAAAAGACTTATGATAAATACTTTAAGACATTGAAACTCAAATGGCTGAGAAATACTTAAAGAAATGTTCAACATCCTTAGCCATCAGAGAAATGTAAATCAAAACTACTTTGAGATTTCATCTACTACCTGTCAGAATGGCTAAGATCAATAAAACACATGACATCTCAGACTGGTAAGATTGTAGGGTAAGGAGAAAACTCATTCATCCATTGCTGGATGGGCTACAAACTTGTACAGTCACTACAAAAATCAATGTGGTGATCACTAAGGGGGATGGGAATCAATCTACCTGAATATCCAGCTAAACCATTCTAGGGCATATGCTCAAGGATGTCCCATCCAACCACAAGGACACTTGCACAACCAAGTTTTTGCTCTATTCATAATAACCAAAAATTGGAAACAACCTAGATGTCCTTCAACAGATGAATGGATAAAGAAAATATGGTACATTTATACAATAAAGTATTACTCAGCTGTTGAAAAAAATGAATTTTTGTAGGCAAATGGATAGAACTAAAAAAAATCATACAGAGTGAGGTAAATCAGACCCAGAAAGACAAATATAGTATGTATTTGATTATATTAGATATTAGCTGTTAAATCAATGATAACTAAGCTGCAGTCTGTAAAACCACAGAGGTTAGGTATGGAGTAAAGTAGTAGAAGAGACAGGTAGATCTCCCTAGGAAAGGGACTAGACGGTTATGGATGGATTGTGGCAAGGCTGAAATGGTAGGATCAACTTGAGAGGGAGATGGAAGAAAGGAATGAGGGAGGGAATATGGGGAGGGACATCTAAAATTGAGGGCAATTTGAGAGGTAGTATGGAAATCTAGTACAGCTGAAGTGTCCTAAAATATATACATATATGAAAGAGAAACAAATGAAATGACCAAATAATGAAGGGGGGAGAGCCCAACTGGGCATCTCTTGTCACCAAATGAAGCTTCCAGTACCACAAATGGGCCAAATCTAATTGAGTTGCTGGCCAAAGGGGTTCCACGGGAACCCCTCAACAATCCAGGCTGTTGCCAAGACTTTATGTTGCTCTCCACAAAGTGATGGCATAGCCCCATTGCTGAAGACAAAACCTACACAAGTCATTAAACATGTGAAAGTCAAGCCAGTGCCCAGATAGAGCCTTCACCTCTATGAACTTTACACTTTAGCATAGGAAGGTACTCTGCGTGCTACTAAAAGAAAAATGTAAATACAAACCTACCTACAAAACACTTGGATCAACAACGATCTCCTACCTGTAAAATTTCATAACCATTATTTCTTTCCCCAAGTTAAACTGTACCATGTGTAAACTCCTCTGACAAGATATCGGTAAACTGACTTTTTCAGACAGCAGAATGGCAAGTTAGTGCTACCCAGCCTACAGTATATGCTAGTGAAATGGCCAAAAACTTTGAGGCAATAACCAATCAAAATATGATTTGGATTTAAGGACCACTCCACAAGATGGAACCCATATCTGATACCTGAGACTAGATAGCCCAGGGGATCTAGGGTAAAACCAATACTATTGTCTGCTACAATTATAAAAATTACTATAATGACATTCAGCTGTATTCAAAGATCAGTGCTTTGCTTGTCCATCATAGAAGTTTCCTCCTGCAGAAGATGGGAACAAATATAGAGACCCACAACCAGACATTATGCAAAGAGTGAGAGACCTAGGAACACTCAACCATAAAAATAGGATATCTTCATCAAATTCCTCTCCTTGGGCCCCGGGAACTCTGTGGAACAGGAGGCAGAAAAAGTATAAGAGCCAAAGGGACTGGAGGAACCAAGGAAACAAGATCCTCTAAAGCAACTGGATCAATGTGTATACGACTGAAGGAGATTTAGGCAGCATGCACTGGACCTGCACCTGCACCTGTCTCCATCAGATGGGGACCTAGAGTTGAAAAAAGAGTGGACACATGCTCCCATCCTAACCCAGAAACTGTCTACCACTGATAATCATTTGAAAATGAAAATTTATTTAGTTTTCAGAGACTCCAAGCCTGGCAGTAGAAGCCAACATAAAATGAAGTCAGAGGCATCTTTGGAGGCTCCTTGTCTCATAATGTCATGCCAGGACGTTTTTAAAAATTCTATTTATTTTTATTTTATTTATGTGTATTTTCTCTTTTTGTCCCACAGGTCCTTTGGTTATATATTATGGCTTCAACTTTAGTGTTTTTATGGGATTCCTGAGCGTGCAAACAAGTAGGTCTCTGCATCTTTATCTGTTTCTTGTGCATTTTCTTGGATCATTTCCTTCTGTTTCTTTGATTTGTCCTATATTTGTACGTTAGTTTTATTCTACCTTATATTTTATTATTATTCCTTAGAACCTATTTGTTTTCTTAATCAGAGACAGATTGGGGGTAAATCTGGATGAGAGGGAAGGTGAGGAGGAATTGGAAGTAATACATGGAAGTGGGTGTGGGAAGGCCATAATCAGGATACGTATGAGGGAAAAATTTATTTACAGTTAAAGGAAAACCAAAGGAATTTTCGGTAGGCCGAATATTTTTGTAAGGTCTTAAATCTCTTCCCACTTGTTTCCTTGAAATTGCCAAAGGCAGAAAATAAAGCCCTCATTCTCCTGCAAACTCTATGGTAGGCAATGGTTTCAGCACCTTGAATAGACATCACAAAGCTACTTATTATACGAAGAATAATTAAACTCATGTCAGCACTTAAATGTCACAGTCAACACTTTTCATTCTTTCTACTTTTTCACACAACTCACTATTGCGTCCCATTCAAAACCTCCCTTTACAGCGGTGGTGGCGCCCGCCTTCACTCCCAGCACTCGAGGCAGGTGCAGGTGGAGCTCTGTGAGTTTGAGGCCAGCTCTGTGAGTTTGGTCTACAAGAGCTAGTTCCAGGACAGTCTCCAAAGCTACAGAGAAACCCTGTCTCGAAAAATCAAAAACAAAAACAAACCTCCCGTCACTACCTACCTGTTAATTTCATTACACTTCCAAATGATTTTAATAACATATTGAATTTGTTTAAAAAATGAGTGAGGTGGACTATTGATGACGCCTCTGCATAATCCCAAGAATGACACAAAGCAGAAAAATCCAGTTCCAGCTGACTGTAGTGGTCCAGGCCTTTAATCCCAGGACTTGGAAGGAGAGGCCATGGAGAAGTGCTGCTCATGGACTTGGGCCCAATGGCTTGCTCGGCCTGCTTTCTGAGGCATCCCAGGGCCACCTGCCCATGTGGCTCTGCATCCGGCTGACTAGACCCTCCAGCGCCAATCATTAAATCAGAAAAGGCCCTATCGACTTGATGACAAACTCTGATGGAGGTGCTGTCTCAGCCAAGGACCTGTTCCTAGATGACTCTCACATGTGTCAATCTAACAAAAAGCTAACCAGGACATCTTCTTCACATTTATTTTAGTTTCTGGAATCTCCGGTGATAGTCTCTGTGCCATCCCTACTCTATGAATTAGTGTCTTCTCCTGTTTACTCAATCAGCTTAGCTCAGCTGGCTCTTTCAGCCACATACTGCAGCCTCCCAGGTGTCCCCGCTACCTCATCTGTCGGGCTGTCACTTCTTTCACCAGACCTGTGACCCCTAACTCTACCCCCTTCCCTCTCTACCAAACTTACCATTTTACCCACCGAGTACCTGAGTGCAGGGTTTTTCCCCTCTGCTTTGTATAAAATCCCTCCACCCCCAATGGAGTGCTAGGCTTCCTTAGCCTCCCTACTCCCCAGGGAAAGGTGAGTACGCTATCTGCCCATTCCACAGCCCCATTTTGCAGGACACCCATTTCTCAGGCCCACAACACAGAACAATCACACTAGATAGGGAGTCAAGTCAAAGCAAGAACCCAGGTTATTAATATGAGTGTCAGCTATATATGTTAGGTGACAAAAGTCTGTGATGTGGGGGTGCCTCCAGCCAACGAGAGACAGCCAAACCCTCCCTCTTGCTGGAGGGGCATCTATGTAGTTTTTGCTGTCTCATCCTCACTCAAACTCAAGCCAGGCTTTTCTCTGTCTTACAGGTCTCGAAGTATAGGCCCTGAACTCAAGCCAGGCTTTTGTCTGTGCTATAGGCCTTGAGGTAGAGGCCCTGAGAAAATTTTAGCCCAGTAGTGGAGAAGCTGCAGGCCTTCACGGTCAGCCCATCCAGGGAGAGCTGCCATATCAACCTAGCTGGTTGCAGAGAAGTCAGAAGAAGCCTCCAACAGAAATGCTGCATCCTTGCTATTGACTCATCAAGTTCCGTTTTCCTTAGCAACAAGTGCACCTCAATTTATCACTTTTTTGTGCCAATCTCCAGAGCTCAGAAAGGGTTTTTGGAAATTTCATCTAATTTCTCACTTTGTTTTTGTGAAAAAGATGTGCCAGTTTCTTCGGGTGGACCATTCATGTACAATTTATTTTAATTCCCTATCACCTCTTCATTGTGCATGCCATGTTGACCCTACTATTTTTTCACTTTTACCCCTTTAATGTCTCCTGTCTTCGGTTGCTGCTATCAGCTCTTTATTGCATTTCTCTGGAAATATTGAAATGGAAAAAGAAGTGTTATAGAAGGATAAATACTGTAATTACAATGGCAGGAGAAGTATCTGAAGACAGAGAATGTGGACACATTAATGGAGATCTTGCTGGGTGTGATTGTGGGTGACTTCTTTCCAATTTTATGCAATGTAGTTAGATAATCATTATTGATAATTAATGGGTGCGGGGCTTCTTTCCCCAAGAACCTGATGATAAGGAGAATAAGATGCTAAGCCAGAAAGCAAATGTATAATTGTGTAGTTGGTCAGAGCAAGAATATGTAGAGGGAACATGAAACAATGCCTCACAAATCAGCTAGTTCAATGGTAATGCAATACATGTGTTGTTATCACTAAGGAAAAGCTCATGAGAGGCCAATCAGATGAACACAGAAAAATAAGAGTCAGAGGTAGTGATAGCAGAATCCATCCAGAACAACTTGGGAGGAGGCTGTCACATTCCCAGGATAAGATACAACTGGTCTGGGTTGCATTTGGCCCTTCCTTGTGCAGTTAGTTGTATCCTGCTACCAGCTTTTCAGAGTCCAGCATTACAATCAAATCTTCTCTAAGACCTTGCACATTCAACATCCTGATTACAATTTGACTTCCATGGAGCTAGCTTTAAGAACCAAATTAACCGGCCACAGAACACCATTAATTCATCTGTATCAGTGAAAGGCAGCATAAAGATAATAAGGGACAAATGGAACTCTGGGAAGAAGTTCTGAATTCAGGGAGACCAGACAGACAGATGTGCCAGCAGTCAGTAACTGACAAAGGACATCAGTGATTGAAATAGCAGTGAAACAGACAGAGAAGGGAGATTCACTACATGGAGGCCAATGAGATGGTTCAGGGGCAAAGGGACTGGCTGCCAAGCTTGAGGACATGAGTTCAATACCCAGAACCTATGTGGTGTAAAGAAAGAGCTGACTCTGGTAGGTTTTGGATGATAAATCAATAGATGATAGATAGATAGATAGATAGATAGATAGATAGATAGATAGATAGATAGATAGATAGATAGATGATAGATAGATAGATAGATAGATAGATAGATGATAGATAGATAGATAGATAGATAGATGATAGGCAGATAGATAGATAGATAGATAGATAGACAGACAGACATTTACATGGAGATAATTGGCAAGATGATGTGTCAGACATGAGATGGAGAATGGAGGAGGGCTCGGATGTGATGATGCTAGCATTTCATACTAGGTTATGAGAAGATGAGAGGCATAAACAGAAGGCAGAAAACCAGTGAGGGATGTCTCCAGCTGGAGGATGACATAACTGACAAGTTTGTTTGGACAGGCTTGGTTTGAGTGAAAGTAAAGCACATGTTGGAAATATCCAGAGCCGATGAAGAGCTAATTCCCAGGAAGTAAAATGGCTAAAGAGATTTCAGTCCCAGCTATGGACCAGCAGTGGGGCAGGGACCTTGATCCCTGCATGATCTCTTTGGGAGATAGAAGAACAGGGCTGCAAGAGTGTAGTCTAGGAATGCCCACTTCTGGGAAGTGAGACAGATGGGGTAGAGGTCGTGGAGCCTCAGGTTCCTAAGCAAAAGCACATTTGGAGTCATCTGTACGTCTTCCTGATATTGCAGACGACGTGACTCCAACCCAGACATGTGTGACCAGACATTTCCAAGGACTGGCTCAGGGATGAATACTACAGTAAGGTTCTTTTTTTCACAATTATATTTATTTATTTTGGGGGTGGCTGGGCTCAAGTCTGAAGATTGGAGAACACCTTTTGGGAGTCTGGTTTCTCCTTCCATTACGTGGGTCTTGGGGATCAAACTCAGGTTCTCAATCTTGGAAGCAAACGCCTTTACCTTCTGAGTCACCTCACCAGGCCCTGGTTTTGGCTAAGGGTTGGATGTGCTTGGTTTGCTTTTTGAAAGAAGGTCTTATGTCATGTGGCCAACCTGGCTTCAAACTTGCTACAGAGCTGAGGTTGCCCTGGAATTCCTAGGCCTTCTACATTTATCTAAGGAGTGCCAGAATAGAAGGCAGACTCGAGCGTGGTCTGCCATGCCATGTGCACTTGCTGTTTTATTTAAATTTTATTTTATTTATTAATATCATTATGCCTGTGTATGTGCACACGCACGCGCGCGTGCGCGTGTGTGTGTGTGTGTGTGTGTGTGTGTGTGTACATGCCAGGGTAGGCATGTGGAGGTTAGAAAACCATGTTCAGGAGTCAGGTTCTCCTTCCACAGAGGGATTCAGTGTCCGGGTTTGATTTCTATTGCTGTGATAAAGATCATGACTAAAACCATTTGGGGAGGAAAGGGTTTGTTTCAGCTTTCGGTTGTAGTCCATCATGAAGGGAAGCCAAGACAGACTGAAGCAGAGGCCCTGGAGGGAGCTGCTCACTGCTTTGCTCTTCAGGACTTACTCCGTCTGCTTCTTAAAGAAACTAGGACCACCTGCCCAGAGGTGGTACCCCACAGAGTGAGTTTGGCCCTCTCCTTCATAATTATTAATCAAGAAAATACTTCCATGGGCTTGCCTACAGGCCAATCTGAGGGAGATGTTTTCATAATTGAGCTTTGCTCTTCCCACATAATTCTACCTTGTGTCAAGTTTACAAAAAAAAAAAAAAAAAAAAAAAAACCAAAACATCCATGAACCAAATCCCACCAGATTTGCAAACTAGTACTTTGCTGTGCTGAGCCATATTGGTGGGAAAAAGATTCTCTTTTGATTCTTTCAGACAGTCTTCCTCGGGAAATATCTAATGCTTAACCAGGCAATCTACATCAACTTCAAAAGGAACAGTGTACAGAAGGAGACTGCTCGTTCATTTCCTGACCTCTCAGACCCAAATAATCGCACAAAAGCTGTACTAATTGCAGCATTGTTTGACCAATGACGCAGCCATATTTCTAGCTAGCTTTTACATCTTGAATTAACCCATTTCTACTAATCTGTGTATTGCCACGAGGCTGTGACTTACCAGAATGGTTCCGGGACCTTTTTCTTTGGCAGCTACATGGCATCTCTCTTGACTCCTCCTACTCTCTCTATATCTGTTCATTTTTCCCACCTGGCTTTGCTCTGCTAAGCCATTGGCCCAAAAAGTTTCATTCATCAACCAATAAAAGCAACACATATACAGAAGGACATCCCACACCAGAACAGGGTGAACCCTAGTGACAAGCAAAAAGACTAAATAAGGCTTCCTGTCAGTTACCTCAAACACGCCTTCATTTTCGGTGCCATTTGAAAATATTACAAGCACTGTCAAAATGCAGCTTAACTAGCAAGTGTCCAGTAATAAAGAACTGAGTCAAACCCAAACAAATGTGAAGGAGACCCATGAGGACCTGATCGAACCCTCCAAACTGACTGAGTCAGCCAGATACTGCGAGTTTATCTTTCTGTCAACTTGACCTGCAAGTGGACTTGAATGTGTACATTAACATCTCTTACTATTGAAGAGATAACATGGTAAATCAGGCATTTGCCCCTTCTCTTGGACTCTGAAGTTGGTTACAAGAGCCTCAGTTGCCAGAACTTGAAGGGAGTATTCAGAGCTATAGGTCTTCAAAGTTCCCAATGCCAGTGACCTGGCTTTCTCTGTTTGACACATTGGTCATCTGTTAAAACTTTCATGACTACAAAAACAGTTGGAAAATAGCTGTTATGGAAAGAGTCTAAAGATGCCCCTTCAAAACTAGGCAGGCTACCATGAGACCCGCCATCCCACTATAGGCACACTGAAGGAGAGTAAGAAGGCACATCTGCATCCCCACATTGGTCACAGCGCCATCATGACAGCCAACATAGACAATCAACCCATGTGTCCACCAGCAATAGAGAGAGCTGAAGCCAAGAGTGTGCATCATTGTTGCACTATGGTCCTTTCAGGGCCCAATGCAAAAATGCACGAAAAGTGAATAAACCAGACACAGAATAAATACCAGGTTATCTCACTCATGAAGGAAAACATTACAAAGAAGAGAGCTGGATGGATAGAATGGAGCTTAACAGAGCTGGGAAGGGCAGGAGGGGCTGGGAGAGTGTAGCACAAGCCTGCCCTGAGCACCATGTGCTATGGTAGAGTTCATGAGTCGGGCAAGGGGTTGGAGATTGAAACACATACACTGATGGACAAGAATGCCCCTGAATGCCCTCCTTCTTTATTGTGTTCCAGGGCAACTTATAAAGGGCCACTGCTGGGATTAGAGGCATACACCACCACATTCTAAATTTTCATGTATATCTTTATGTCTATTGTGTGTCCACATGCACTTGTCAGGTGCAGATGTGGAGGTCTGAGCACCTCTGGCAGGAACTGGTTCTACCCTTCCACCGTGTGGGTCCCAGGGATCTGATACAGGTCCTCAGGCCTGGCAGTAAGCACCTCTGCCTGCTGAACCACCGCAGTGGCCCTATCAGTGCCTTTTACATGTTACCATCCCAGATGCCAATCAAACAGCAGTAGCCAGAACAAATGAAAAGAACAGTGGACACTGCTTCCTTTGTAGGACACTTACTCAGGGATCTTACTCGAGAGTAATCCATATGGTTTTACCCCGTGGATCTTTCATGAGATGGTCACTCTTAAGTAAAGATCCCCTCCTACGTAAATTTGTCAGGATTAAACTATATCTGTACATGCACCCCTGCCTGTGTGTTAGTTAACTAACAGGCAGCCAGACATCATTGAGGTCCACAGTGACCAAAACCATTTGCTGCCAAGCCTAAAAACTGACTCAGTGGCCATAAGCCACAGGTAGGAGAGAACTGACTCCCTCAAGTTGTGTTATTATATCCACTATACCATTGTATTATTGTATAAAATAATCAAAAAATAAAATTTTTAATTAAAAAAGATTTAGCAACTAGTTATGGTGGTGCATGCTTCTCATCCTAGCAAACAGCTGCAGCAGGAGGATTGCTCTGAGTTCCAGGACAAAGTCAACTACATAGGAAATTTAAGGCCAGTGTGAGCTGTGTAGCCATATCCTGTCTCAAAGCATCAGGGAGCAAAATGAAACAAGAATTTAACCAGTTAACAGTAAAACACCATTTCTGGAGTTAACTTGATCTTACTACATAGTGAACATATAGCAACACTCTGAAGTTGAGGTGTTTAAGAAAAAGAATAAAAACTTGATTCGTTTTAGAATGAGGATGTTTTCATAAGCTACAAGAGTCTGATACAGAAATGGCAACTCTTTAATTGGACGTGATCCGAAGTCTTCAGCACCAATTAAGGTCAAATGAAAAATCAATGCAAGCTTTATCCCCATCTCAACATGGTTTGCGGTCAGAACAGGGTGGGATCAGGTGGATTGTCAGCACTGGGGGCACCCAGGTCTGCCTCAGTCTCCCGAAAATCACAGCTAAAGTCTGTGCTTACAGATTAACAGAAGAAACTCCCTCACCAGTGTGACCGACAGCCACAGATGTTAACTCGAGAGAACTCCGGCTGCTCTCAAATACATCAAACCACCGAGGGCCGGGTTCCAAGCGGAGAACTGAGAAGCTGGGTGATTGGTGTTCTCTCCCGCTCCCCAGAACTGTAGCACAGGACAATCCCTGCGCGAGAGTAAGTCTGTGCAGAGGGCAAGCATTAGCATTCCGCCATCCTCCTGCTCCACTTTATCTCGCGTGGGCACACATGCACACTTGCCCTTGTCACTTCAGTGTTTAATTAAACCAACCGCTTTCTTCAGAATTAGCCGCATTCTCACTCCCGAGTCCCTTTGCCTTTTCCCAGTTCCTGGAGACAAAAGTCATTTGCTTTTCTATTTGTCTTATTCCTAAATAAATACATTTTATTAGTAATTTAATAGATGCCTTTCAGATTAAATAGGCACGCAGGTTGGATCCTCACAGGGCCATAAAATAAGGGTTTGTCTCTCACATTGCGATGGCCTCGTACTAGACAGGGCTCCCAGGAGGCATAAAGGGTGGGGGGTTTAGAAGCACAGTAAGTAACAAGTCAATGAAGGTCTGGGGTCAGTGTTCGGATTGTATAGACAGCCCTCACGGTGTGGTAACTGCAAACATTCTGGACTTTATCATTACGCAATGAATCACAACATTTTACACATGCAAGTAAAACAATGTTTATATATAATCCATGCTTATCTGTACGTAAATACAATGGCAGCAAGAACAGATGTTGTCTGTTCCTCTAGGAAAGCGTCCACTGTTTGACAAGCTATGGAAATTTCTCAGGCATCCCAAGGGAACCATCGAGAAAGGGGTCCTGACACAGGAGGGCAGACGAGAAACAGAGCAAGGGCGAGGCCAGTGTTTTCCAGGGTGGCTGGCCTGTGATAGTCAGCTTTCAGATACTGTGAGAAAATACCTGAGAAGCAATTTACAAGGGATACAGGTTTGCTCGGCTCATGGTTTCAGAGGTCTCAGTCCGTGGTCAGGTGACCTACAAGAAGCACGTGGCAGAGGAGGCTGGTCACTGGTCACTCCAAGGTAGCAGGTGATGGAAGAGGGTCGGGAGCCTGGGTCCCGACATCCCTTGGAGAACACACCCCACAATTGCCTTTCTTCCTGCCCCATTCCTCATTTCTCAAGGTTCTAACTCCTCCCAATATTGCCTCCCAGAGAAGCAAACCTTCAACATATAGGCCTTGTGGGGGTACACACTGTATATCATAATTTCTTTCCCCATCAAAGAATGAGGAGTTAAGTTACACTGTCCATCAGTCTCCCCAACAAGAAAGGAAGTTTTTCCCAGAAGCCTCTTGCCTTTGGCCAGCGAGGCCCACTAGCAATACTGTTGGTGAAAAGTCCCTATATAGGCTTCCGGATCCAGCCAACAGCACAGGATCCCCCAGAAGATGTGAACTTTTGATAAACAATGAGTTTTTAAAAATATATTCCAAACATTATGTTTAGGTTACCTCTCTTCTTTCTAGAAATCGACTCCAATAGCTGTGTAATTTTGATCCATGTTTCCCAGGAAGGACATTCTAAATTGATCGAGTGCAGGCTCCCTCTTGTGTTTATTATTTGTTTTTAATATTGTTATTCTTACACTTGTCACTTTTTGCCATAAGCCTTCCCTTGGGAGGGAGTGACTGATGGCATTCAGGATTATTTTTTGATCCCTTCAGGATATTATATTTGATTGCATCATGATGACGATAATATCTCAGCTTCTCCAGACAGTAAAGGACCACTCGGGGAACCATATCCTCTTCCTGTGGGTTTTCTATAGTGCTTGCAGTTTATCAAATGTTGTAATGCAAGCAACCCTGTTAGCATGACCCCTAAAACTGGACCAAATTACTTCCTATCTACAAGAAGTCTTCAGGCTTTGCAACCTTTGGATATGAGGTCATTGAAAGAACAGGAAGTGACCAGTCCCTGAAAATAGGAAACTTTATTCCTGTGGAGCAATCAGAAAATTATTTCAAGATGTTTACAGCTTTGGGTAAGTTTTGCCATTTGGTGATGAACAACCCAGGCTCTCCTCACAGAAAAGAATATTAATACCAAGGGTAAAATTCCTTCTAGGAACTCAAAGTCATCAAGAAGAACAGTCCAGAAGGACTCAGTTGTTATAGCAAGCATATAACTGTGAACTCTCTTCCAATAAAGTGATGCCTCATTTTCCGAGCATCTTTGGAGAGTAGTCCATGTTGAGTTAAAGACATCAAGAAATATTTCTACATCTTTGAACATGCTGACAAACCCTTTAAGCCACACTGCTTATTGTACTATGTCGCACAAAAGAGGTGAGCAAGGAAATGAGCCCCAGCAAGAAGTTGTGCTTTCTAGCATGCCAGGGATCGTTGGGGTAGGAGAATGGTTGGCTCATCAGCACGTGGCCCTGGCCCTGGCCACTGTCTGCTCCTGGTATCAGTGGTTGTTCATACACAGACTTGCCCAACCACAGATGGAGAACAATTTTCTTAATTGTTCAGTACTAAACATGGTCATTCTTTCCACCTTATCCTTCGGAGTGGACAATAGAGTGAAAAAACTATTTACATAGTATTTATATTGCATTGAGTATTATAAATCATCTAGAGCTGATGGAGGGTTGCAGGTCACATGAAGTATGTTATTTCCTAAGTGTTTCTTGAGCCCCTGCAAGTTTGGATATTCATGGGGTGGGGAGTCCTGGGACCGATCCTGTTCTCTCTCTCTCTCTCTCTCTCTCTCTCTCTGTGTGTGTGTGTGTGTGTGTGTGTGTGTGTGTGTGTGTGTGTGTGCACGCATGTGTGTGTGTTTGTGTCTCTGTCTCTGTGTGTCTTTTGGTCTGTCTGTCTCTCTCTGAGGCTAAGCTTTCTTTGTAATGGCACCTTTTCTTTTTTGTCTGAAATCTATTTTAAGTAGTCGGGCCAGATATTTAAAGACAAGGCACATAGAACTTGCACTCAGAGACATTTTTACTGCTTTTGCTTGTTACAGTACCAATGGCTGAGATTTGAATTTTCTTGAAGCATTATTGAATAACCATATCATCCATAGCACTGTGTACATACAATACATTTAATGGTCACTGGTATTTTTTTAATGCTGAATGGTTAGTATCCTTCCTTTTAAGAACTGTGTGTTATTTTTCAAGTCCTGTGTCTATTATAAAGTAATGGAATTTGCTGGCAATGGTCAAGCTGCCACAGGAAATGGAGTGGCCGCCCCTTTTTTGAATACCCTGAGTAGACATTTAAATGCATCTGGAGGTGAGATATGTCTACCACTTGCTCCGCATGCTTACTGGAATGGCGATTCTTTGACTCCAGATATGCTGAATGAAATGATGCATATTCAGTTGACGAGTCCTTAGTTTAAAGAGAAAGGAATTCACTACAGGTTTCCTCATCTCTGTCATGTAAAACCGGCATAACAACAGCAAGGGCTTCCACAGTTGTCGAAGGTAAACCCCCTGCCTAGCAGCTGCTGTAATTATTTTCAGTGTCATTGTATCCTCTAAGAAACTTTGTCCAGGCACATCTGTCCCACGTGGTTGTCTGCTGAAGGGATAGTTCCCAAGTCCAAGAGGTGGGAGGATAAACTCTTCTATTTTCTTCTTTTATTTTCATAAATGTTTGTGTGTGGATCATTATACAAGATTTGTTACAATCTTTTATCCCAACTACCTCTGAATTCCAGGATCCCGTGGGTGCTCATAAATGCTTACAGGAAGAAGAAGGAGAAGGAGATGGGATTTGCTAATTTCAGAGAAGTGGTCTTGCCAAGAAGCTCAAATAGAGAGCTAAGAACAGAGAACAAGCGAATAATTTACTATGAATATCCTGGTGACCAATTAAAATGCAAATCCTCATTCCCTTTTCATATTTATGTCAAATACAAGGCAGAAGCTTTAAGATGCTTTATCTTACAGAAACTAACACACTTGCTTTTCGTTTCCACCCCAGAGAACAACTATTCACTTCTCAGACCCTAAACTACTTCTCCTTAAAGCGTGTTGACACATCTGCACATATCCTTGAGATTCCTGAGAGCTTGTCCAGTTCAATTTTACCATTCAAAGGGGACAATAGGAGAACATGGTGATACTCAGGCCCCCACTCTTCTTGCTCTCTGGCAGATATCTACATATGACCCACAATTTATGCGGGCAGGCCATAGTATTACTCTTGAAATTCTCAGTCTTAGCCGTATCCACGTAGAACTCCTCTACCAAGAGGTCACCCTCATAGCAACTGAGAAAGCACAATTTTGTACTCAAACGATTTGGGAACGACTATCTAAATAATATATAAATTTAGAAATATTTCCTGGGGACTGGAGCGGTGGCTCAATGGTTAAGAACTCTGGATGCTCTGAGGACTGGATTTGATTCCCAGGACCCACATTCAACCATCTGCAACTCCAGTGCCACGGGATCTGATTCCCTCCTCTGGCCTCTGTGGGTGCTATACATGCATAGGTACACTGATACATGAAGGCAAAAATGCCCAGATACGTATGTTTTTGCCTTAATTAAAATTAAAAAAAAAAAAGGTCTTTCTAGATGTTTGCCCAAAGTCTTAAACTTCAAACTGCTGCCAAGCTGAAATGCTGGAAAGCTGATTAGGACCTACTGCTACCTACTGTTTTAATTATGCTCCTCAACAAATTAAGTGATTGAATGGTTACTATTCATATGCTAAACTTCTTTCAGGCTTTATGAACTTTCTAATAAATTTCCCCATCTGTATGAGCTACACAATACACATTCTGATGTCTAACTTACCTCCTTGAACCAAACAAAAACACAATGGTATACTAGTAGCTTTTGATTATAAATTATTTGCCTTTTCCATCCAAAATTTTTACATTAGTCATTTTGTTCCCAAAGCACATTCTTTGCATCTCTTAGGGTGAAGTTCCAATGCACTGCTTGCTAACTCAGACAACGTTCACCCTTTCCCACAGTCCCTGCCTTGTGAATCAGCAATCTAGAGGCTGTTATGAGACTAGTGCTTGCAACTGGATAGAAGTGCATGGAAGTGAAGACTGTAAATGTGTCAATATTAAGGGAAAGATCATTTAGACGAAAGGAAAAGTATCAGCAATCAAAGATTATATGTATGTATAATCTTTTTATATAAAGGCATTTTAAAAGTTTAAGAACACCTAAAATAAGTGCTTATTTATAGTGGCATTTTATTTATGTTTTATAAATAAAACTTACCTGGAGAACAGAAGGTAAAAGTAAACCAACAGAGGCCAGGCAGTGGTGGCACACACCTTTAATCCCAGGATTTGGGAGACAGAGGCAGACGGTTCTCTGTGAGTTCAAGGTCAGAGCAGAAACAGATCCAGGTGGTGGTGGCTCACACCTTTAATCCCAGCACTAGAGGAATATACGCCAAGATGAGACAGGAACTGGCTCTCTTTTCAGTCGAGGGTTTCTTAGAGGTCAGAGCTCTCTAGTGGCTTGGCTGCTGTGCATTTCTGATCTTTAGGTTGAACCCCAATATCTGTCTCTGGGTTTTTATTATTTGTGCTACATTTACAGTGTGTGTGTGTGTGTGTGTGTGTGCTTGTGTATGTGTTTGTGTGTGTGTACATGTGTGTATGTGTGTATGTTTGTGTGTGTATGTGTGTATGTTTGTGTGTGTGTGTTCATGTGAACATGGGTCCATACATCTCACTGTGACTGGTTTTTATCATGGAGTACTGGTTAGTTTTTGTCAGCTTGACCCAAACTAGAATATATAAGGAAAGAGAGTATCAACCAAGGAGTTGTCCCCACCAGACAGGCCAGGGGAGAAGTGTGCAGGGCATTTTCTCACTGTGGGCAGAGTCGTGTGTGGCAGAGGATTCTGAGCTGCATAAGAAGGGTAGCTCAATGTGGAGCTGGGACTGGAAGCAAACTATTAAGCATCATGCTTGGAGGCTCTCTGTGCCAGTTCCTGCCCCCAGGTTCCTGCCCCAACACTCCCCAGTGATCAACTGTTACCTGTGAGTGTAGCTAAAACAAACCACTGCTCCAATTACTTTTGATCTTGGGGTTTCTAAGACACGTGGATTCTGGGAATCTGAGCTCAGAGCCTCACACTTTCAAGTCACTTCACAATAAAACTGTGTTCCAGCCCTCACCTAATTGGCCATTTACATACACGATGTTGAATGTAGGAAAAACATAAACAACTATTTGTAAACTACGAGAAATACCTAGGGAGAAGTGCACCTGAAAGGAATAACACAGTGTCAATAGCAGTCTCTAATAATCAGCAGACCCCGTATACCATTGCCCCCACCAAAGGTAGTGCATCTTTGGTATGTAAACTTTTGTTTCATTTTCCTGTTTTTCCATGTGGTTTTTGTTTCAGACATGTAACTTAAATGTGGTGCAAGCATTTCATATGATTCATGCCTATACACTAATTAAAAGAGGACTTCTGATTTTGGTTTTATTTGTATTTTCTACAGGCTAATGAAGTTGAACATATACCTTTTGTTTGTTTGCTTGTTTGCTTTTCATGTGTTTTGGTTTTTGTTTGTTTCGGATTGTTTTGGTTTTTGTTTTTTCTAGACAGGATTTCTCGGTGTACCTTCTGGCTGTCCTGGGATTTTTTTTTTCTTTCTGCCCAGGCTGGCCTTGAACTGAGAGACCCCTCTGTCTCTGCCTTCCAAGTACTGGAATTAAAGGCATGTGCCACCATACCCAGCTTTTGAATATATTCTTTTAAGCATAGGAGCCATTTAGTTTTCCAAATTGTGTGTCTACATATATACAATTGCATGATTATCTGTATATTTATAAACATCTTTCCTTAATTGTGTACTCATTAAAATTGCTCATTTGCACATTCAATTTTGGGTGGATAAGCAAACAGGAGGGCCTAAATATAGCTCCCTCACAAAGTACTTGTTTAGTATATGAGGAACCCTCAGTGCAATACCCAGAATCACATTTTTTTTTAATATAAATTACTATCAGCTTTGCAAAGAAGAGCTCTGGAGGGTAAAGTCTAACCAGAGATGTCAGGAGTGTCACACCCTAATTTAGGAGATGATGCTCTCTTTCAGCTGTCCCTTGATGGACTCTGAGCTCTGGAGGAGAGGAGCCCTGCTTAACTGATCACCTAGTGTCTGGCACAAGGCCACCTCTGCTAACCACCCCAGGGAGCGCTGTTGAGGCAACATCCCTACCTGTGGTCAGCATCTAACTTTATTCCTGCCGTCCCCAGAGCCAGTGACTTTGTACAGAAAGTCCCGCCCCTCTTAGAAGCTAGAGCTACTTTGATCCTGTGCCTCATCCCGAGCTCCAGGGAAAATGCTCCTCTCCTCCTATTGTGAATAACCACGGTTAAGCAGAGCCGGCTCGGATGATCTGCGCAGATGCCAAAATTCAAGGAGGAGACAAAATGAAGCCTTAAGGGATTCTCACTTTTTATAGCCCTCCTATTTTACTAGCCATCAAAGTGACAAAACCAGACTGATGTACAAAACTTAATTCATTTTGGTGAATCCCAGCCCTTCTGCCTCTTTTGTGTGAATGAAAGCTTGGCTAAGAATTCCCTTTGGGAGTGGCTCTGCAGAATGAAGAGGAAGTAGAGAATTTGGACCACGGGATGATTACAATATTCCCCGTTAAGGCATTGCTCTACTCACAGCCCAGACTTTGTACCGCCCACCCAGTGAGCTAGTGCAACTGCAGATCCAAGATCAAGTCAGCTGGCCAGTGCTTCCTGAGACTTCTGAAGCAAGAAGCGAGGCTGCGCTCTCTTCTCTGAATAAGTTACTAAAAAAAAAAAGAATAATTTTTTATTTTAAAAAGAATAAATTACTAAATAATAAATGATCCTACTTCATTTGGGACATATGAAATTCCATTTGGAACACACAAGCACAATAGTATGCCAAACAGAACAGCTATTTTTTAAAGCCTGGCAGTAGATCTCAAAAAATATTAATATAATTTACAATAATTTAATTCATACTTTGTACTAAGAACAAGCTGTCAATTTCAATGAAGTTGCAGAACTGCCTGAGAAAACAGTCTTAGAAAAGTCTATTTGTTACAAAGATGTGACTTTTTGTTGTGGTTGTTAGAATGTCAAAGACCTTGCTAAATAATCACATCGATCCTTTTCGGGCAGATAGATCTTCACTTTGTAAATATCATTGAACAGCGTATCTCCAGCTTTACAAACCCTCTTGGAAAGTCCCTGGGGTTGTGATCTGACCCTGTGGCATTTCCATCTGCTGGGAAGTTACATGTTCCAACGTCCTTGGTATTTCGTGTTTCCTACTGGTATATTCTCACTAATACCACTGCGTTGAGCTATTTCTATCAGTCAGTGCTACATGAGCTAAATTTTTCTTTGGCTTTCTGACCTTCCATTTACTCAGCAACCTTGAAAAACAAATGACAAATGCAAGTTGTTACCGAACGAACAGTTTCCAACAATGTAAAACCATCAGCTGGAGCCAATGGTTTCAAATTCAGATTAATATATGGCTGTTTAAGCCACACAGGAAGGAGAGACGTCTAATCAGGATGTGCTTGAAGTCCTTAGAGCCGCCTGCTTCCAATCAGTGAGCCTATACACCAAAACATTTTCTGAGAAGTGCATTTATGGATGTATTTTTGAACTTCCTCTGCCTTGCTGTGAGAAGAAAACATTCCTAAAAAGTACAATTGTGCAAAACAGAAAATGGCAAAACACTGTGAAGCAAATGCATGCCGTTTGTGGCTTTCTCAGGCTTCCTTTCAGGTGGCAACTAGCAGTATCTGTGATCTGGCAAAACAGGGCTAACGAATTTGTGTTCCAAAACGATACCACCCAGGAAACCAAAAGCAGGGCTGGTATATGTACGCATGTGCTCGAATAAAAAAAGAAACTGTAGCTCAGCTATAAAATTAAGTGCTAGGGACTTCTATGATCAAAAGTTAGACAGTAGGTTTAGTGGGCACCGACTCTGTGTAATGAGTTGGTGTGGGCATCTTAAGACCACAAGGAGAAGAGATTTAGTAAGGAGCCATCTTTAATGATTTCTCTCTTGAGCCCCAAAGACTATGCTGTAGAAAGGAATAGCTTTCTTTTTATGTTACCCTTGTTATTTGGTTTACTGATTCTTTTGTTAGTAATCAAATTTTTCCTCTTTTCTTTTTTTTCATTCATTTAAAAACCAAACTTGGTGAACAAAAGAGAGCTGAGGATTCCATAATATCTAGCACAGGAGGCCTGCAGACTCCTGATACAAACAAAACAAAAGAGGACAAACATCAGTTAAATGGACATAGCAGCATATTTCCTTCCAGACTTCTGTGGGAAACTTAATCCTTTCAGAGAATAGTCGGGAGGGCAGAGACTCACAGCTGCACAAAGTGTCGTAAATAAGTGACATTTCTGTGCTTAATCCAAAACCAAGACATTTATCCACTTCTTCTTAGCTCAGAGAACATTGCAGGGAAGGGACAGAAAGACTACACTAATTAGGAGGAAGGAGACAGGATTCTAGGCTTGACACAGCCACTGTAGTCTCTAACCCACAGCAACTGTGCTTACTTGCCCTGGGCTTACACAAGACTGGCTCTGTCAGCCATCAGTTACCAATAGGGAAGAGACTTACAGGGTCCTACCTCTCCCTACTGAACTATTGGCTACTGAAAGATTCCAGGAAAGGCGTCACTATCTTTAGGCATGCACCAAAAAGTGAGTCAACCAAGCTCCAACGGCTAGCTTCAAACCCATGGTTGTACAGACAGCCTAATTAAACTCAATGGGTCACAAATCAAAACAAAAATACATGAATGTGGGAAAATGATTGGTAAGCATGAGAGAACCAACAGGTGTCTGTAGGAGGGGGTATTTATAACACATTTTAGAGATGTATGAAATGTCAAGGAACAAATTGAATTAATAAAAAAGAATAATCATTCATCTAACAGAAAAAAATCAACCAACAATATTATGACAATTAGCAAACTTTTCTTAATAATCACCTTAAATGTAAAATATCTTAACTTTCCAACTAAAAGAGCTACCTGGTTAACTAGTATAAAAACAAGATTCAACTATATACTTTCTCCAAAAAAATATACACTTATAGACTGAGAAAAAGGTGGAAGTCAATATACCAAGAAAATGTAAGCCCCAAATGAATTAATATAGCTTTTTTGGTAAATAGTAAGCCAAATTAACAGAAGAGATTGTTGACCGAGGTTTCTGTCCCGCCTAGTCCCACAGCCATTCAGTCCCAAAGAAACACACAGAGGTCCACATTAACCATAAGCTGGTTGACCTATTAACTCGGGCTTCTTATTAACTCTTATAACTTATATTAGGTCATAATTCTTGTTTGTGTTAGCCACGTGGCTTGATACTATTTTTACCCATTCTTATCTTGCTTTCTCTGCATTTGGGTGACAGCTGCAGACTGCACCTTTCCTCTTCCAAAAGTTCTCCTGTTCTCTTTGCCCCACCTCTACTTCCTGCCTGGTCGCCCCGCCTATACTTCCTGCCTGGCTACTGGCCAATCAGCATTTTATTAAACAAGTACAAGAAACAAATTTTTGCAGGGTAAAACCATTGTCCCACAGCACTTTCCCCTTTTTTCAAAACAAGAACTCTGAATCAAATCTTGCTTGTTTAGCTTTCTTCCTGACCATTATCCATACAACTTGTAACCAATACTCTAAACAAAGAAAAACATCCATAATTCATTATTTGGGAATGCAGGTTGCGGGGCGCTGCTACTTGACCAGCAAGCAGAAACAACCACGAAATCGAGAATCCTTCCCAAATCACGCCTTTATTGGAGCCCTCGGTTGAAGGGGGAAAAGCGGGGAACGAAAGAGGGAGAGAGAGAGAGAGAGAGAGTGAGAGAGAGAGAGGGAGGGACAGCAAGGGGGAGAGGAAGTGAGAGAGAGCAAAAGGCCCAGAGGCAGCTGCTTTTAAAGGGTGGAGGGATTCGGAAACTGTCCTGATTGGTGAATACCATTCTGCTGGTGCCCGGGGCTTTGGGATAGGCTAGGGAACCAAGGCTCAGTTGTGCATGTGCAGGCAAGGGCACTCAACCCCACGTGGCTATGCCAAATATGGACTTATATACCTCCAAGCTGTAGGACCACCTGCGCCATCTCGTAATGGCGATTTCTCCAGGTGGCTCCTTACAGCAGGTGTAGTTTTTCAGGCTACTTTCTGCTGATTGGGGGCACTGATGATCTTACAGGGACCTAAAGAAAATTTAGAATTACTGTCAAGTCCTGACTGGAAAATTTTGTGAGGCTGGATCATCTCAGCTAGCAGTCTTGAAACTATTCTTGATGTAGAACTCAGAGAAAACTTCAACAGAGGTTCTCTGAAATGTTCAATCATCTGGGTCATCTGCTCCTAGTGAAGATTTCTCAGGGGGTCTTCCTTGATCAAACCTGATTTTGCTTAGCCCAGAATGAATCCACAGCCTCTCATTTTCTGTGGAAACAACAACAACAAAAAAAATCTTCTCCAAAGTAACATATCTTTTGACTTAAATTTTGAAGTCAAAGCATTTTCAAAATATGTATATTGGATTAATCCAGCAACATTTATAATCAAATGTCTTTTAGCTGTTCCTCCTTCCTCAGCATTCAAACAATTCGAAAAGAACATAATAACATACAGTATCCAGATTCTCTGTGTGCTTTCCATCTTTACATGGCTTTATTTAAAATTCTTTTTTTTTATTTTTACTTTTAATTTTTGGCTCTTTGAGACTAGGTTTCTCTGTGTATCTCTGGCTGTCCTGGTACTCACTCTGTAGACCAGGTTGTCCTTGAACCCACAGAGAACCATCTGTCTCTGCCTCCCAAGTGTTGGGATTAAAGTTGTGTGCCACCACACCCAACTCTCTTACTTTCTTTTTTTATTTTTAAGAACTTTATCCTTTTTCTTTTCTCTCCCAAGCCTACACATGTTTTTAAACACACTGTAAACCATTTAGAGGTTTTCTTCATCTTTGAATCTAAACTATATATCTCATTTTCTGATCACATGAGTCTTTAATTTGCTAAGCCATGTGGCTAGGATTAAAGCCATGGCTTTGTCAGCTGGATCCAGCCCATTCCTTAGCTTTTTGAGAGTCTAGCCTCATGGCGGAGGTACCAGCCAGAGTCATGTTTATTGCCACAACTCTATGAAATTTCAAGGTTCCTGCTACCACCAAGAAGCATACTGTTGGCTATTCATAAACACCATTTAAGTGTTAGGTGTTAAAAGAGCTGCAAGGTTTTGCAGCTAAAGCTGAGTCAGGAAGCCTCTCTTAAATAAGAACACTTGCATCTAGCAAACAAAGCCTATCCAAGAAAGTGCTGCTATCAATAAGCCGTGCTTAACTCTATTTTTTGTGACTAGAATTGCTTCCCAAGCTCTCTCAGGTTTTATGTGGATATAGTTGTCTGTCTTGGGTGCCATTTGTTGACCGAGGTTACTGTCCTGCCCAATCCTGCAGACATTCAAGAAATAAATAAGGGTATTATATACTAATAAAAGAAATAAGCCACCAGTAGATAAAGTAAGTGTAAATGCATATGTACCAATGTTTGAGGCTCCTAGATTCCTAAACAAATACTAATAAACATAAAAGTATAGAAACATCCTTATATAATATGAGTGAGTGACTTCAGTACTCACTGTCATCAATAGGTAGGTCAACCAACCACCTTAGGAGTCAATAAAGAAATGTAAGAGATGATTCATACAAGAAAGATGGACTTATTAGTTGTTTACAGAATATTTTAACTACTATCCATGAAATATGCATTCTTCTCTGTAGGCAGACTTTTCTTCCAGTTTCCAAAAAACCGACAATAATAATTAAAATACTAATTATAAATGCTCAGCTGATATTATTATATGATATTATCAGCCAATATTATTAGCTAACTCTTACATTTTTAAATTAACCCATGTTTCTTATCTACCCTCTACCACCTGGCTCATGGCTTGTTACCTCATTGTCTACACATCCTGCTTCTTCTGTATCTGCTGGTGTCTGCTCTGACTCTGCCCTTCTTCATCCCAGCCTCTTTAATGTAGTTGTCCCACCTACACGTCCAGCCAGGCCACCGGCCAGTCAGCTTTTTAAAAAACCAATTTGAGTGACAAATCTTTACAGTATACAAAAAGATTTTTCCACAGCAATTTTCTTTCTCTAAAAGAAATCACATTTTAAACTGGAATTCAAGTCTTAACAAATGCAAAAGAATTGAAATAGTTTCTTGCACAAAAGAATATAATAGAAATCAATAGCAAGAGGAACGTCAAAAACTATAATAATAGTTCCAAACCCGCAAATGATCGTGGTTTCTTAAATAAACAGGGAAGAAAATTAGGAAAGCATACAATCCAATGAAATAAAGCCAGACCTTTCAGAGCTTTTAGTATACATCAAAAACAATTCTAATGGGGTATTGTGTATTACCACAATTTTTAAAAAAATCAGAGAGACCTCAAATAAATAATTCAATGCTTCACCTCACTGTCTTAGAAAAACAAAAGCAATGACAAAAATAAAAAATATTACACATAAGTTAAACAGAGATTAACAGAACAATACAAAGAATAAGTGGAGAAAATTGGTCCTTTGGGAAAAGAAAAATAAGCTAGATCTATAAACTCTTAGCTGAAAGAGCAAAACAGAAAAGGACAAAATTAATAAAAATTAGAGACGACAAGGTGGACATCACAACAGATTCCAATGAATCAAGAGAACCGTATTCTGAAAGGTGGAAAATCTAGAAGAACAAATAAATCTAGAAGAATTTATAAAAAATATAAATTTCTTTATGTTTCTATGAACTAAACTGCCAAAAGTAAACCAAAAGGACATCGATAACATAAACAGATTCACAACTTACTAGCAGATTGAAGCAATTTAAAAACTTAATGCCTCCTGACAGAGAAAACGTGAGAAATGAATTCACTACCAAGTTCTACCAAACCTCTAAAGAAACTCTCACAGCTATGTTCCTCAAATCATTCCACAAAGAAGAGGAAAGGAACACTGCCAAGCCTGTTCTAAAAAGTCAGCATTACTAAACAAGAATATCCTCAATAAAACCATTAACCAATTCCTAAGATGGGTATAAATACAGAAATTCTTGATGAAATTATTACAAAACAAATTCTATTGCTCTGAAAAGACTCCATGAACACAGCAACTCATAAAGGAAAACATTTAATTGAGGTTTAGTCCTGTATTGTCATGGTGGGAAGCAAGGCAGCATGCAGGCAGACCATGCTGCTGAAGCTGAGAGTCCTTGAATCTAGATCCAAAGGCAAAGGGAAGTGAACTGAGACACTGGGTGTGGCTTGAGCCTGTTGGAGACTTCAAAGCCTGCACGATGACACACTTCCTCCAACAAGGTCAGACCGGCTGCAACAAAGCCACACTTTCTAATAGTGCCACTCCCAGGGAGCTTATGGGAGCCAATTAGATTCAGACTCCTGCAGTGTTCAACATCGTTGGTCAGCAAAGAACGCAAACTAAAACTTGATTTTGCTAGAGGAAGTGGTGCACACCTGTGCCATCAGCACTCCAGGAGCAGAGGTCGGGGTGCTAGGAGTTCAAGTGCTGAGTACATATTAAGTTCAAGAAAAGTCTGAGAAACATGATACTCTGTCTCAAAGCAAAACAAACAAACTGCCTTTAGTTTCTCCTCACCTCAATCAGAATAACTATCATCTAGAAAACAATCAACCATAAGTACCAGCAAGAATGTAGAGAAATATGAGTCTGTACATACAGCAGGAGCGGATGTGAACTATTGCAGCTATGATGGAAGTCAGAGAGGAGGTACATCAAAAAACTTAAAATAGAATAAAATCCATTATTGGGTATATGTCTTACTTAGGGTTTCTATTGCTGTGAAGACACCATGACCACAGAAAAGGAAAACATTTCCATAGAAAGGAAAACATTTAATTGGGGCTGTCTTCGGCCTCAGAGGTTTAGTCCATTATTGCCATCACAAGAAGTTTGGTATTATGCAAGCAGGCATGGTACTGGAGAAGGAGCTGAGAGTTCTACGTCTTGACCCACAGGCAGCAAAAGAAGACTGGGTGTCATGCTGAGAATAACTTGAGCATATAAGACATCAAAGCCTGCTCCCATAGTGATACACTTCCTCCAACAAGGCTACACCTACTCCAACAAAGCCACACCTCCTAAGAGTGCCACTTCATATGGGCCAAGCTTGCAAATATATGAATCTATGGTGGCCATTCCTGTTCAAACCACCACAGTATATTTCTGAAGACTCTAAGTTAGCATACCCCAGAGATAATTGCATAGCTATCTTTATTGTGATATAATTTATAGAAGCCAATAAATAGAACTACCTAGATTAGACGTTCACCCACATATGATTAGATAAAAAAGGGAGGGATATATGCACAATTGCTTTATTCAGCCATGAAGACAAAAAGTAGGTTGTTTGCAAGCAAATGGATAGAACTGAAGATCAAGTGAAGCCCAAATAAGCCAGACTCAGAAAGAAAACTACTGTGTTTTCTCTCATGCACAGAGCATAGATGTGTATGTGTGTGTGGAAGTAGAAGGGGGACTATTTGTGGGGAAGGTGAGACCAAGTAAAGGGTAGTAGAGGCAAGGTACAATGATGAATGTCTATTAAAATGTCATGATGAGGGATTTGAGAGATGGCTCAGCAGGTGAGAGCATTTGTTGCTCAAGCATGAGGACATGAGTTCAGACCTCCAGCATCCATGCAAACAGCTGGATTTGGCATATAAACCCATAATGCTGGAGGGGACAAAAAGCAACAGGAGACTCATTGGCTCAGTCACTAGCCAGCCAGCCTAATAGGATGAGCTTCAGGCCCGCTGAGAGACCCTGTCTCAAGGAAATAAGTTAGAGGGTGATAGAAGAAGATTCCAATCCACCTCTGGCCTCCATGCATGCATTCACCACAAACAATGCATGTGTGTATCATATGCACAAAGAAAATGTCAAAATTAAGCCTATTGATTTCTATGCTAACTTAAAAGTTACTTTTAAAATTAAAAAAATAGATGGATTAAATAAGTAAAATTGCATGGCACATGTCCAGTACCTGTCTCTTTCCTGACAGTCCTGGATGTCATCAGATGGAAAGATATGTGATGGCATGGGATTTTAGAGCAGAAGAGTAATTCCAGGAATACTGTTTGTCATAACATAATAGAAAAGGTGCATAAGATTAATAAAACTAAATTCTAAATGAATGAAGGTTTAAAACAGACTAAATTCTCTACCTTGCCAGAAAAACATATCTTTAAAATCCGAAGGATAGTATGTTTTAGAAAGTACATAATAACATTTCAAATTTGGTAGCTAGGGGAATGGAAGTTTTCTATTTTGAACGTACTAAGAATTGATACAAATAACGCCAGTGGCCAAGTTCTACTAGAGGAGGTATTCATTCCCACATATCTAAAATCCAGCCACAAAACAGATAAATAATGTCTCAAATTTCAAGAGAAAAAAATATATAGAAGAGGAAAGATGCTTCGAATAGCTATTTGAGTTGGTGACAAAGAAAATTTACAAAGCTGTCCTGAAAATGATAGCGGAGTGTGGGGTAGCCATGGCAAGAACTCACGTGCTGAGTGAGTACTGGAGTCCCCTTCTAAAATGCTCATCTACAGAAACAGAGACTGGAGCATTTGTGGGGTAGACATGGCAGGGCAGAAGGGCAGGACTGCTTCTAATCAGCCCTTTAATGCTGCAAATAGTTTTGTAATATCGCTATCTTTGAAAATTACATTTACGCTAACACAATTAATTAGCTTATTTACTTGGAAGCCATTTGACCAGTAGGAAAAAAAATAGGTTTTTTTTAATGCCTGGTTTTGACTGCAAAAATGCTAATACATCTGGAGGTATACCCATAGTAGAGTGCTTAATTTATATGCTCAAGGCCTTGGGTTTGATTCCCCAGTGTCACAAGAAGACAGAGCAGATATAAAACAGAAAGATGGTGTAGTGGTTTATACCGGGATGGTCTCCATAGCCTCATGTGTGTGAACATTTGGCCCATGAGGGAGGGCACTATTAGGGAGTGTGGCCTTGTTTGGTGGAGAAAGTGTGTCACTGTGGAGGCAGGCTTTGAAGTAACGTGTGTTCAAGGTAGGCCTAGTGTGGTACATGTTCTCGTTATGTTGCCAACGGATCAAGATGTAGAAATCTCAGTTCCCTCCCCAGCACCATGCACGCCTGCATACCACCATACTTCCCCGCCTGACGATAATGAACTGAACCTCTGAACTGTAAGCCAGTCTCCATTCAATGTTGTCCTTTCTAAGAGTTGCCATAGTCATGGTGTCTCTTCACAGCAATAGAAACCCTAAGACAGAAGGCTCTGTGGTTAAGAGCATTGATTGCTCTTAGAGTGGCCACAGGTTTGGTCGCCAGCATCCACATAGTAGCTCACAACACTCCGTAACTGCAGTCCCAGGTGATCCAACACACACTCCTGACCTCTGGAGTCACCAGGCATGCACATGGGGCATAGAGATACCGGCAGACAAAACACTCATGCACACAAAATTAGATAAATCTAATATAAAGAAAAATCTTAAGGAAAAGAACTGCGTAGAAATGTTCCTCTTCTCTTCCAATGCCTGCGAACTACCCCATTGCCACATGGATGAACACACACAGACCTCTGCCTTCTGGCAGACAGCATGACTCCTCAAGATGAACGGAAATAAGTGAGGGCAGGTGTCTGTCCTTTGGCACACTAACATTGAAACTTTCCATGTTTCTTTCATGGAGGTGATATAAAGTGCCATCTCTTGTCCAATGTGCTGGGTCAGATCACTCATGTCAGGAAGTATTTGAATGACAGCTTTTGCTGGCTAAAGAAGTGGTTGTGCTCTACCTGCTCCTCTCTTCCTACCTCCCTTTCCTGGCAGCCCCTGATTATTTTTTTTAATAACTCCACACTTTCGTCTTTTTCAGAAAGCCATCTAGCTAGAATCATCTATATCGTCGAGATTTCCAGATTGAACTTTCCATTTAGAAATACGAACGGAGACTGCTTCGTGTTTGTTCATGACTTGGCAGCTAATTTCTCTTTATTCCTAAATATTATCCAATGTGTGTATTTTCACAGTTTATCTATTATCTACTTAAGGACACGTGCCTTTTTCCTGTGGTTGGACACTTACGAATGAAGCTACTTGCTATGGCTTGAAGTGAAGTATCCCCCACAAAGGTTCATGTATTGAAGGCTTGGCTCTTAATGATATGTTTAGAACTGGAGCTTTGTGGATCGGACTTTAAGGTCTATTGAGCTATCAATAGATCAGCAAGCAGATCAGTTGATCAGTGGATTCATATGATGATATAATTATTGGGAAGTGTAGGAAGCCAGAATGTGGTACCCATTTGAAGGAAGTGGATCAGGGGGCATGCCTTTGGAGAAATGCCTTGTTACTAACTCCTTTGTCTTGTTCTGATGCTTCCTGGCTACGTGAGGTGAGCAGCCTTCCTCTGTCAATTCCTCTTCCAAGATGTTTCTGCCTTGCCATAGACCTGAAATCAAAGGAGCTCAAGTAAATCAATGACCAGGAAATTCTAAAACTATGGGCTACAACATATTTTTCCTTTGCTTGTTGCTTTATTTGTCACTGAGATTAAAGACACAAGCTACCGTGTCTACTTCTAATCTTTCCTTATTTGAGTTGTCTTTATCAACAAAAGCATTGCCATAAACATTCAATACGTCTTTTTGAATAGGTATGAGCTTTCAACTGAGTAGTTAAGTAGCATGGAATAAGACAGAAGAATCTTACAGTGAGGATGTTTATTTTAAAAAAGAAGAAGGAAAGAAAAAGAGCCAAGCTGTAGTGAAAAGTGCTTGAGCCACTTGGCACTTTGCTTCAGCAGTAAATGAGTGTTCCTGGATTTTGGAGTAGTTAGTAATCTTGTGTTTGCAATATGAGTAGATGTGGAGGGTTTCTCACTGTTTAAAGTGCTGTCCCCAGATGCCATATGATGCTGAGTTCCTGTCCATGAGATTAGTTACCACTGGAGTGTCTTCCTTGGGTATTAGCCTTTTAAAGCCTTTGCCATTTTTTATGTTTTTTTTCTTAATGTTGAATTCTTAAAGTTCATATGCCATTTAGGTCATTCCATTACCCACATGCTTAGTCATGTATATTGCAAAGATTATTTTCTAAATTTTCTTTAACTTCTCATTCCCCAACAGTACCATTCATAGAGAAAAAGTTTAAATTCTAACAAAGTTCAATTACAGTTTTCTTTTGTAGACAATGCTTCTCAACTCTGCACAGCTCACTGAGTTTTATGAAAGCGTGTTATGTATGATGGTCACTGGCCACATTTATCTTTTTCCCACTGGATATTTCCATTTTCATATTTCCCAAATAATACATATAAAGGTACTAAGTAGCTAATTAAGGCTGAAAAATTGGAAAACTGGTACAAGCGTGATAAGAAACCCAAGACAGTATTTCATATAAAATGAGATAATAACATAGCTTTTAAAAACTGTTCATATGCCAACATTCTTAAACATGAATGTATACTGGAGGAAGGCAGCATTAATATAGTGGTAGGATACTGTCCTAACTCGCACGCACAAAGTTCAAACTCCAGACCCCACGACACACACACACACACACACACACACACACAAATGATGAAACAACTAATATAATAAACAGTAAAGAAATAGTATTTATATGTTAATTTCAACTAGGTAAAACTTAACTTTGGTAAATAGAAAGCAAAATCCCGGAACATGTATTTAAAAGCTACATTGGTAGCTAGCTATAAAACAAATCTAGGGCTGGGTGGTGGTGCACGCCTTTAATCCCAGCACTCAGGAGGCAGAGGCAGTCAGATCTCTGTGAGTTCGAGGCCAGCCTCGTCTACAAGAGTTAGTTCCAGAACGGACACCAAAGCTATAAAGCTATACAGAGAAACTCTGTCTCATAAAACAAAAACAAACAAACAAACAAACAGAAAACCTAGGAAGCTGAAACCTGGGAGAGAGAAGGCTCATGAGATCTCTAAGGTAGCTCAGAGAACCAGAGACAGAGGGTCACCCCAAGGCGTTCTGTGAACACGAGACAGAAGGAATGCTTTTGCCCACAAATCGCTTTACTCTTGGCTAAAGCAGACCGGTTTTCCTGGGCTCACTTCACCTTTCAATTTTGCTTAAGTCCGTCATAATTATACAAATATCCCTCATTATCTGATCTATCCCACTTCTGAGACTGGATTACAAGACTTCTCATGGCACTTTACTGAAGCCTTCGGTTTCATTACTTAGAGAGCGACTGTTTGGATAGGATGGATTTATTCCTTCCTTCTTTGAAAGGGGCTGAGAATGTGAAAGTTTTGAGCTCATTCCCCACCTCTACTTTATATAACACCTCTTAAATCAACTCAGATTACTGCCTGTCCTATTTCAAACTTTCACAGACAGATCCCATGTCTCGCCAAGGAAATGGTACGTAGCCCTCTCTGTAAGCGACGTATCATTTCTAACTGAAAGAAATTAAAATAAAGCATAATTTCAAATAATCTTTTGTTCTAGGTAGCACTATATAACTTGACTTGGCGCTTTCTTTCTTTCTTTCTTTTCTTTTAAGTTTCAGAGGTTGGACTGTATAGGGCAACAGCAGAGCACTTGCCTAGAACATGTAAGGCCCAAGGTTCGGTACCCAGACCGGAGAAAATAATAGGTAAGATCAACAAATTGCATCTATCATTCCTACTCAACCACACGATTCACTTCCCTAAAACCAAAGTGTTCGTAAAACTGAGTTAAGGGGGCAGTTACAGATTGGAAGTCAAATCACCTGAGGCTCTTAGCAGGATTAGAATTTCAATTTGTAAAGATAGCAAAAGAATTCAGCAGTTGATATCCAAAGTGAGTGTATGAAATGCATTGTAATAAATTTTATGGGCATGTATTATTCTATAACATAAATTTTTACTACTATGGAAAAGAACGTTTCTAAGCTGAATTCTGAGGGGAAATCCTGTCCCAAGTTTCAGAGTAAATTTTGGGTGTTGGGATGTCACCACCTGCTGGACGATCAGAATTAGGAGGTTTTCATTTTAGAAATCCTTAACAAGAGCAAACTCATTAACACACCGGTTGATCCCCACTCTTCTAAGGTGCCTATGTCCTCACCGCTTTCTGTCTGTGCATAAGGAAACAGACACACAAAGCTTAGGCGGAGCCCGATTACTCCCGCAGATTGTACTGCTGGTTATGCACACCGATGTCACGTCTGACTGATTTCATCTAAGACTCCTCTAGGCTCCTCCCCCGGGTCTCCAGTCAGGACCTTTGTGCAGCAGTGCATGCCCTTCAAGCATGCGGACTCCATGTTGGATGTCAATGCCCAGTTTAACAACGGATATGGGTTCTGCATGACATCACTTCTCACGGCAACGGTTTTTCCTGCCTCCCTCATCCTCTCGTTTTTTATTTTGCGATAATTTAAAGCTGAATTTCTACTGAGTCCTCCTGTTTCCTCCTAAGGTTGAGTTGACTGAATTATTCAGTACGAGCAATCTATGTTCCTCATCATCTCCTTATCATTTTTTCATTCATAATAAAAGAAACAACCCAGGTGGCATTTCCAACTCTCTGATTGACAATTTAAGGACTGGTGGAGATGATGTGAGAGCAGATGCTTTATAAACTGTGAGAGGGCTGATTGGTGCTGAAGTTGGCTAGTAGTTTGAAAGCTTCTACCACAAAGATACACCCCTTAGCCTTTGACCCAGCAATTCTACCTTGAGAATCTGTTCCACCCATTTTTTTCAGACATATTCAAGGCAGTCCTATTTGCAGTAGCATAATAAATATTTGGAAATAATATATTGTAATAGTCAGGTAAAATAAACTGTAGAAAAACTATGCAGCAACACCATGAAGAATATTTTGCAGCCTGTGTTTGTTTGCTTTACTTTGCTTTTTATTTTGTTTTGCTTTGCAGTACTGAGAATTGAACCCCAAGGCATTATGAATGCTAGGCAAGTATTCTACCACTGCGTTACATCTACAGCAATCAATACACTTTGTAATGTATGAGGCTGTTGTGTAAGAAATCATGTATAAGATGGCTCCCTGTAATTCCCAATTGAGACTTTGGAAAAAGGTTGGATCTCACTTTTCATTGATGCCATTTGATGTTTTAAAAACAACTTCAGTTGTAGTAGCCTGTAGTTTCTTATTTGGTTTTGTATTTTGGTATTTCAATACAGGGTTTCCTGGGTAGCCCTGACCAGCCTGAAACTCACTTCTGCAGACCAGGCTGGCCTTGAACTCACAGAGGTCCACCTGCCTCTGCCTCCAAGATTAAAGATGTGCACCACCTATTACGTATCAAAAAAGACTACTGTTTTCATTATCTTTTCCTTTTCTCTCATTGACAATATAAATTAAAATGTCTTTGATGAAAGAAATAAGCTCTGATATAATCAAGCATTTTTATATCAAGCATGTCATAACAAAGTTCCTCAAGCTGTCTTCTCCTCTCCGAACATGGTCTGCTGGAGCAGAGTGTGGGTCCTGAACAAAGCCCTGAGTGAATGTGGTCTTTTAAAATGTGTATGACCACGTCAAGAACCCTAAGGCCTCAGACTCACGTATACTGGCAAGTTTTATGCCAACTTGACTCAAGTTTGAGTCATCAGAGAGGAAGGAGACTTGAGTAAATACCTTCATAAGGTCAGGCTATAAGCAAGCCTGTAGGGTATTTTCTTAATTAGTGATTGATATGGAAGGGCCCTGCCTATTGTAGGTGGGTCACATCTGGGCTGGTGATCCTAGGCTCTTTAAGAAAGCAGACTGAGAGAGCTATGTGGAAAGAGCCAGTGAGCAGAACCTCTCCATGGCCTCTGCAACAGTTCCTGTCACCGGGATCCTGCCCTGTTTGAGTTCCTGTCCTGACTTCCTTCAGTGATGAACAGCAATGCTGAAGTGGAAGCTAAATAAACTCTTTCCTCCACAACTTGCTTTGGTCATGGAGTTTCATCAAAGCAGTAACAATCCTGACAAAAATATCATGGAAATAGCAAGGTCAGGCTCAAGGGATTGGGATCCAATGTTGACACTATGTACAAGAAGTATCTGCTATAGCCTCCTCCTTCCACAGGACTGCAAGATGGCACTGCTCCCTTAGAAAGACCTTCTTTCCAGATTAGATAACCTTCAGCCTCCCCATTCCTGCTGTAGATACAGATGCACTGAGTCTCCAGGCTGCTGGCGGTATGGCTCTATCAATCAGAACATACTCCATCTCTGGATGTGTGTATGTGTTTTCTTTATTCCTCCCTGCCCCAGTCAGGGCACGTGGGCTATTTGTACACTGTGTGAATTATAGTGCTGCGATTGGTTTAATAAGGAGCTGAAAGGCCAATAAGTAGATGGGGAGATAGGTGGGACTTCCGGGCAGATAGAGAGGAAATAGGAAGAGGAATCTAGGCACGCAGGAGATGTAAGAAGATCGGGAAGACAGAGAACAAACAAGATATGCAGAAGACGTGGTAAAAAGAGCAGTATCAGCCGCAAGCCACATGGCAGCACATATATTAATAAAAGGGAGTTAATTTAGATTATAAAATCTAGTTAGGAACTAGCCTAAGCTGTAGGCTGAGTTTTTATAATTACTAAGAAATCTCCATGTCATTTTTGGGAGCTACGTGGCGGGACAGAGAAGACTCATTAGAAGGGCAATCCTGGTGCCTGTCCTGGAAGCACAGACAAGCTAGAGGAGCACAGTGGTTTAGGATGTGGAGGAACGGACAAGGGACTTTCAGTCAGAACGGCTTCTTCCACATATAGCTGGACCACCTTGGCTATGTATTACCTGCTCTGGGCATCGTTTCTAGGTTAGGAGTTTGTCAGTCAGGGGATCCTGAGAATCCAGAGAAAGTGAAGAATGCAAACATGCCGGGCTCTAAGGAGAGACATTATTGCATAGTTGTGAGGCAGGCAAGGATGTGAACTCAGACTCTGACCGAAACCCAAAGGTGCCCTGGCGTCACCTGCTTCTCTCTCTCCAGGTCGCTCGACCTGTTTTGGTTCTTTCTTCCTAGGCGTTCTTTGGGATTCCTAGACCAGAAAATGACTGTCTTATGCCTTGCTTATCTCCAGTCCTGTTTCTGACACATTTTCTCTCTGTTTGACTCTAACTCCGTCTTCTAAGAGAAAGGAAACCAGAGTGGCACCCTTGTCACAGGTGCCAGTCCACTCAACAGTGTTCACTGGTCCAGCTCCATGAATAAGGGGCAGATCTCAGCCAGGAGAGGAGCACTACATACCAGCTCTATAGTCTATGACTAGGAAATGCCCAAAGTTGAGCAGACAACAACTTGCCATAATCTGTCAATACGAATTGCTGACTTTCCTCTGAATTGTAAAACCCCATGTTCCAGTGATTTAAGAAGATTTTGGGGGAAGCGTGACTGATTTTAGGGGGCTGAGAGCGAAAGCACAGAAGTGCACACCGCAGCTGCCTTAGACTACCTGCATATAAAAGACTATCTCCAAGGAACACAAAGCAAAGTATGTCTGTTTAAAGTGCTACAGAATCTCACAACATGGGGCAGATATGCATTAGAAAGGTCTCGCTTCAGTGGCTAGGGCTCAGAATCAACTAAGCTAAGAGTATATGATGTGTGTCGTGTGGTGTGCCCTGACCTGGGCTCAGAAGCATGCTGAGAAGCCACGACTGGACACGAATGTAAGGTGCTACTGATCTCACGAGAGTGAATACCTCAAGACATCCCACATGCTGAGAAACACTTCAGAAACAAAAAGAGCATGGAGCACAGAAACAGGAGAAGACTCTTCTCTCTGAGTGACAAAACACCTTGGAACAGGAGAAATTACTACAGGGTCCGGTTCACGTCACAAGCTGGCCTTCAAGGGCACATCTGGAGCTAATGGACAGTTGATTGACAAGTGGACTATCAGCACATTTTTTTCAGGGCCATATCAGCTTTCTGTATTTTAACCGTTTTGTTTTAAAATCAGAGTTACAATGTAGAGTTATTCCTTGATCCCCTAGACCCGTTTTTTTTCTTTCTCCTGCGTTAAAATGTTCAAGATTCTTAAATACATAATGACTTACTACACAGCATAAGGCCCACTGTGTTCATATGGCCACTTGTGCTCTCGGGGAAACAAACCCTGTCACCCCAGAAATCTTTGCTCAGTTAGTCACTGGGGAAACTCTCAAGATCGTTTTGAGAGCCATTTTTAATTCTCGTCCAGCTACTTGGACACATTTTGAATTTTAAAATGCACTGAATCAAGTTCTTGACAAATAGCATTTAGGTGATGTGGTGGCTTGAATGAGATGGTCTCTTGTAGGCTCAGATGCCTGGATACTTTTGGTCCCTAGCTGCTGGGCTTGTTGGGCTAGGCCTGTTGGAGGAAGGATGTAACTGAGAGCAGGCTTTGGAGGACCAAAAGCCTTCCGCCATCCCAATGTGCTCTCTTTGCTTCCAACTTGGGCTTTGGGATACAAGCTCTCAGCAGTTCCTGCCGCCTACTGCCACTATGCCCCGCTGTGTCGGACTCTTTCCCTCTGAAACCATAAGCCCAAAGAAATTCTCTCTCTTCAAGTTGCTCTTGATTCTCATCTCCCACGTAACAGTCTGTGACTGAGGGAAGTCAAGGCAGGAACTCAAGTTGGGAACCTGGAAAAAGAAACTGAAGCAGGGGACACGGAGGAATGATAGCCGATGGCTTGCTCCTCCTTGCTTACTTAGCCTACATTCTTACAGCACAGGACTGCTTGTTAGAGGTCGCACCGTGCATGCCGAGCTAGACCCTCCCACATCAGTACTTAATCAAGAAAATACCTTTACAGAGGTGCAGAAGGCCAATCTGATAAAGGTAGTTTCTCAGTAGAGGTTCCTCCTCCCAGATAACTCTAGCTTGTGTGTGCCAAGTTGGCAAAAACTAACCCAGACAGATTTGATTTAGAAAGTTCTGCTGTGGTCCAGACAGTTTCTTCGCTGTGACACTGCCCCCAGCAGCTTTACAGTAGCTACGGCTGTGCAGCTGGACTCCTCACAGAGGCTGCTGGCAAGCCTCATCAATCAGCACCTCACTGCACTTCTCCATTAGCCAAGAGCTACAGATCTACCCTCTTCAGCAACACTTGGGGAAGTGCGGAGAGGGTGTTCTCCCTCAGGCTTGGGAAGTGACTGCTCTCTGTATCTGCCATTGGGAATCCTTTCAAATCTTTCTGGTACTAATTATCTGACTTATGTTAATTCCTCATTCTGAATTTTTCCAATCACATGTGAATTACATGATTATGATCCTAGAATTTGTTAGGTAGATGCAAAAAGACTCAATTCCTGTCTATCCTGAGTTAGACCGAAATTTCTAAGCCAGTTGGGGCTACATAGTAGAATACTTTCCTCCAAAAAGCCCAGGGATCAGTGATTTCATTTACAGGTAGGGTGCTTGCCTAATACATGCAGGGTGCTGTACTTGATCCCTAGAGCAGGCAGGGGGAAGAAGTCTGTCTTCCAAATATGCAAAGTCACTCACTTAGAGCCAGAGAGTTAGGAAGATACAAAAGATAGCAATGCAGAAGGCTGGTGATGAAGCGATAGACAAAGTTACAAGGATGCTGGGGGTCTAGCTTCTCCATGCTTCACAGTGAATGTGCAGGCACTGCACTATACACAGAAAATTAACAAATGAAACAAAGGGAGGTAATGTTAATAATGCAAAATTATGTACAGTTATATGTCCTCTACACTAGTTGTGTTGCTTAGAATATGTGTATATCAATTGGTTTATGTATGTATAAACGTTATTTAGAGTTTTATTGATAAGACTTATGACTTATGAAAAATACTCTTTTAAAAAGTAGGAGAATTTACTGAAATAAAAAAATTAATGATTTGTTCATTTATCTCATGTGTTTGATGGACTTGGTACTTAAGTACCCTTAAAGTGAAGAACTCTAACGTTTGTTTCCAGAGACGAACTATTTGTTAACCTTGATCTCCCTAGAGAACATCTCACAGCAATCAAGGATACTTGAGACTTGACTCTCCGTAGTGCCAACAACAGAAATACCTATGCCCCCAGCACTTCTGGAAGCACCACTATCATTGACCCTCCAAGTAAAAGGAACATTCCTATGACTTGCCTGTCTGAGGCCCTGGCTCTCAGAGGTCAGGCCTGGTGAAGGCACTCTCAAGGTGTTTTGCTGATGGTTAGAGGAGATGTTTTTGTTTTGTTTGTTTGTTTGTTTAGTTTTTGTCAACTTGACTCAAACAAGAATCATCTGAGAGGTGGGAACCACAATTTAAAAGATATTTCCATAAAATTGGTCGGTAGGTATAGCACTGTTCTGAAACTTGCTCTCTAGACCAGGCTGGTCTCAAATTCGGAGATTCATCTGCCTCTGCTTCTCAAATGCTAGTGACTGTAAGCTTTTCTCTCGTTCTTTTTCACAAGTTAGAAACGTAGCTGAGTGGGGTCTTACCCTGAGGTTACCACTACCTTTATTCCATTTATTAATCTGTTCCCTTGAAAACAAGACTTAGCTCTATTCTACTTCCTGGTACTCTTTTTCTCCTCAGACTTACATTTTGTAATTTACCCTGCTCAGTTTGCTCCTTTTCATTATAAATCTTTATAAGCATGAACAATAGTAACCACATGACAGTGTCTACATTTGGCTATTTTGAGATTTCCTCTGCCAATGGAATTAATCCGAAACTCTTCACTTTAGTCTCAGGCAGATGAAAAGTTCCTGCAACCTGATAAGCCTCTCCAGTGATGCAGCAATTCAAATCAGACCAAATCAAACCAAATTAGAAAAAGCCCAGGTTTAATGGATAAAACGTTCCTGGATGGTTTTCCAAGCCCCCAGAGAAGAGACAGGAAAGGAAGACCAGAAAACCACACATCTGTTTTCTGGGGGGCAGTTTAAATACCCTGTGGGAGTGGTCTTAAGCATCTCTGGAGGAGGGGGTCATCATTTGGCAGGCTTTCTGAGATGTGGCAGGGTTTAGAGAGAGATAGGGGGTTGGGATGGAACTTCTACCAGAACATCCCATCCATATATCTTTAGGTATATGGATGCCAGGGGCTGGGGTTAAGCTTCCAGCAGAACAGTAGACTCTTCAGACTAGGGCAAAAGGCAGCCACCTTCTTCTCAAGAATATCACCAGAATGATTTCTAGGTAACAACATACTAAAAGTTCTTTTCTGAAACCTCTTGAGTGAGCCCCCAATCGTTCAAATAACTCTTATCACCTCTATGTTTCAAGCTCCTACTAGTACGGGCCATTAAGCAGTGTTTAAAGCTTTTTACTGTTTTCTTATCCCCAAGTACCAAAGTCCAATGGTCAGTTTTGTTCTTTAATGCTGGCATGTTTCCCGGCAGGCTCACAGAGCAGCCGCTAGTCCGACAAGGACAGCTGTGGGTCCCTGCAAGGTTCCCAGAGTGGCAGGCTGGTCCTGCCATGCAGCCCGGAGAGTCAGGCGGGCGGGTTGTGGCGGATAAAAGGCTCACAGGACATAGTAAATAGATGTAAGGGTAAACATTTATTACTTAAAGAAGAAGGAGAGGAAAAAAGGCAGAAATAGAAAAGAGGACAGAGGGCGGAAAAACACGTGTGCACAAGCCAAGAGACGGGGATAGAAGAGAGAGAGCTAAGATGGTGACCAGGAGGTCAGAAGTGGCTGGGAGTGGGCGTGGCTTGCCCTTAAAGGGACCAGAGCAAAAGAATAACAGTCAGAGCTATCACAACAATACCCCAGTCCCTGAAACCAATTTCTGTCTTAGTTAGGATCTCTATTGCTGTGAAGAGACACCGTGGCCATGGCAACCCTTATAAATGGGGTGGCTGGCTTACAGTTTCAGAGGTTCTGTCTGTTACCATCAGGGCAGGGAGCATGGCAACATGCAGGAAGATGTGGTACTGGAGCAGTAACTGAGAAGCCTACATCTTGCAGGCAAAAAGAGACTGAGAAACTGGGCGGTATCCTGAGCATATAAGACCTCAAAGTCCACCCCCACAGTGATGCACTTCCTCCAACAAGGGTATACCCACTCTGACAAAGCCACATCTCCTACTAGGGCCACTCCCTGCGGGACTGTGGTAACCAGTTACAGTCAAACTACCACATTCTCCAAGTTGCTTTTGGTCAGCAATAGAACCCCAACTAAGACAGAAAAACCATAGACAACAACCCCCCTTTTGGATCATAGTAATTTAGAACCTGGGAAGCAATGAAGGGGAAAGCCTAAGAGACACAGTAGAAAAGGTGTCTACTCTTCTTTAGTATAAGAAGAGAAGAAACGTGTGGAAATGCAGTAGAGCACTTTAACCTTCTGTCTGCTTTTTCCTCAGCTAAAATCAAATAGCAAGAGGCTTAAGCCAATCTCACCCCATTTCGAAGGTCAGGAATTTCACTAAGAGTCAAGAATAAAAGTGAGCCAAGTGTGAGACATCTTTGTGGAAACGTTGAGAATTCGTTCAAAGATGACCTTATTTATTTTTTTCAGATTTTGATGACCGACTTTGAGAAGTATTCTTTCAGCTTCAAAGCCTGCTCTTGCAAGCAGAAAGGATCCCTGTGAATGAAAAAAGAAAGAAAGAGAGAAAAAAAGAGAAATAAAGAGAGAAAGGAAGGAAGGAAGGAAGAAAGGAAGGAAGGAAGGAAGGAAGGAAGGAAGAAAGAAAGAAAGAAAGAAAGAAAGAAAGAAAGAAAGAAAGAAAGAAAGAAAGAAAGAAAGAAGAAAGAAAGAGGAGACATAACTGCTCCTAAGGGGTGGAGATTCTTGCTATAGGTATCAAGGGAAGCACAGGCAGAGACAGGGAACATGATTCCAGAGGATGGGAGGGGAAAGGGGAGAGACAGAAACCAAGAGACCAGGAGAGTGGGAGCCAAGAGTGACACCGCCAAGAGGACAAGAGACCCTTGTAGCCAAACGACTGGTTACATAAGGAATCAGAGAAGCTGGGGTGGGGGTGGGGGGAGCCCAGTCTAGTCCCTGGGCTGGAGAGTGTGGAGTAGGGAGCAGAGTATTCCATCCAGGATAACTCCATAATAGGTACTAGCGACCCTGAGAGAAGCTGGGGACAGCACCCTCTTCAATATGTTAATAGGTATCTCAGTCAGCCTTTTTTGTCCCCTGCTTGAGACCTAACATCCCAGCCTTTTTGTCGTTGGTAAAGGGGGTGGTAAGTACTTCTAGATGAAATAGGGGTATTGTTGAGGGGAGGGGGAGGCAGGAAGGCTGGAATGCTGGCCAAGGCTTCGGACGGGGGGGGGGGGGGGGGGGGGGGGGGAGGTAGGCGTGCTGTTTGGCCCACTATCTCAGATCTTCAGAAACCACCTGGGACTTCGGAAGTGCTGGCTGCTCTGGAGCAGTCTGGGAGGCTGCGCCACCTGGAGCTAGCGCTTTGGACCATTTTGGAACACAGAAGCTCATGCCGGAAAATGAGTCAGAAGCATCTAGGGTTGGCATGTTTGGAACAGTTTGCAGTCTTCAGGCGATCGGAAATCCGCTGGGGACAGAAACAGGGCTGGGACGGAAGGCAGAGTTAAGGAGCTTAGGGGAAAATTTTTATCTTGGGTGTACACTGGAAACTTCTAGGTCCACGGTCCTGGTAGATGGCGAGGGGGAGTCCCAAGACCAGTGGAAATGAGGAAAGAACCCACTCTCAGGAACAGGCAGAAGTGGGGAAACTTGCCCCCCCCCCCCCATCACATGGGAAGGAATGCCTCGTGTCTGTGATTTGGAACATTTCTTTCTGATAAATTTTTCATTCCACTTGGGGATGACCCAAGCAGAAATTCTTAAACAACAACATTTTAGCCACCTCGGTTTGGCTCCTACCTGGAGCTTTCTCTGCCCTCCCGGCAGAAGCAGCCATACTGCCTGTAGTCTCCTGTCACCTGTCACCTCCTGTGACTCTTCCCTTGTCTTCTCCCCCTCCCCCCAGGAGCTGCCAGCAGTCTAGCTTCTCAAAGCCCACCTGGGCCACTACACAATCTCTAGGGTGCCACTGGCAGTCCCTCAGCAGCTGCTCTCAGCTCTCTTCTGAAGTTTCTTCTCCTTCCCTTCAGAGCCACCTGCCCTATCTCTCCCTTAAGTTTCCTCCCGCAGCCCCAGAACTTCCCTTAGCCCCCCTGGGACACCTACACCCTCTCCCAGCTCCCTCTTGGAGTCCTCCACAGGCTCAGATTTTATTAAAGCCTCACTCTGTTAGTACAAACAGCTTGGCCTCCATACAGATCAAAAATCAAAGATTGGAACATGCGATTTTCAGATTCTCTCATATGGTAACGACTCCTGCTGCCACTGCACAAGCAAATGATCCCAAATCTCTAGTGTCTAAACTTCTCACCACTGCAATAAGTCTCTCATCTCTGAGGCTTTTCTAATTATCACTTTTAAAAATCTTTTCTCTCTGATTTCTCTTTGCTCTGCTCTCATAAAATCTCTTAAAACTATGCTATGAACTCTATCTTAATCTCAGGATTTAGAAGTTCATTGGGTATGGTTTAAACATTTATAAAATCTGTAAAAAAAAAATCTGACTTAAAAGTTATACTAAAAGGCTTATGGTTAAAAAAAACCCATACGTGGATAATCCTAACTTGTTAATGTGTGTGTGTGTGTGTGTGTGTGGTGTGTGTGTGTGTGTGTCTGTGTATGCTCATGTGCGCACGTGTGTGTGTGTGTGTGTATTTCAAATCTTGTTTAAAATATACTGTATAAGTAGCTTAGATTCAACTCTTATTTTAAGGAAGACTCACTTAAAAAAGGGGGGGAGATTTTGAACAGCAGTCACAACGGTTAACAGCCATCTTTATTAAGGTTAAAGCATACATACCATGTGACTCCGCCACTGTCTTAAGATGACCAGATGGTATGAAACTTCTCAGTCCCACTGAGCCCTTGGTTTGTCATTGTCTCTGCTTTTCAGACTAAGGGAACAGCAGCAGGCCTCCAACATATCTTAAATTAATATGAAATTTTGTAAGGTTTATAAATTCCTAAGGTTATAAAGATAAACTCGGGTTATAAAGATACTCAGGTTAAAAACTGACTTAGTGATGTACGTCTAGCCACTTATGTCTTTGCTAACTACTCAACACCTGGCTCCTAGAAAATTTAAACAAGAAGCAACGTATGTTTGAATAAAGAATTTTTGATAAATAAAGTTTATAGAGTCCTAAGAACTACTCAGATTGACAGTAACTGACCTGAAAATACATGTCTAATCTTTCTGTCTTTGGTAACTTTGTTAAGCTTTTGATATTTGGATAAATTGCCTCATAAAAAAAAAAACTGTGACCTTCTGTTGTGATGCACTATAAAAGAATAAAGTTTCTAGTCTATCTGTGGACTATATTTATGGCTTTGTAAAGTCCCCAGTCTCTCTATGGACTGGATTTATGGTTTACAGTTTTATTTTGATGCCGAAGGATCTTCAATTAAATCTTGAACTCAGATTTTTCAGGCTCAAACTTAACAGAGATAAAGATGTAAAATTCGTCATCTTACAAAAGGTACGAAATTGAAAACTGTTGTAGAGTTCATTTAATGACAAGCTTTATTCAGCTGCCTGAATGTTTTCAAGGTTACACCTAAAGCGAGTAACTAAAACAAGTTTTTTTGAAATTAGGTATACTTCATAGATGGCCCTTAAAATCTCCAGAGATCTAAGATACTTAGTAACCAGGGCAACAGTGGTGCACACCTTTAATCCCAGCAGGATTAATCAAGAGACAGGGCAGGAGATCTCTAAATTCAGCCTGCTCTACAAAGCAAGTTCCAGGAAAGCCAGAGCTCTCAAAAAAAAAAAAAAAAAAAAAAAAAAAAAAAAAAAAAAAAAAAAAAACCTAATAAAAAGTCTTGCCATGATAGACAAAAATGTCAGATCCTAGAAGCAAACTTAAAGGTCTCCAAAGAAGATAATGGGGCACCAACCATGATACCTGGATTATGGTAACGTTAATCACTGGGAAAATTGCCCCCCCCCACCTTTTCTGCCACCAGGGCTCTGCCCAAACTGTGTACACAGCTGGCTGACTGCCCTATTCTGCCTCATCAAGATGAGGTCGGTTTTCCTTCTCCACAGGAAAATCTCTCAGACCTTCTGGGTCTGACAGGCAAAGGCTGATGCTGCCGTGTGTGGTAGCTGAAGATCAAGATCCTGCAGGACAGCTGAAGTCTTAACCGCTTCTGCCCCCAAGAAAGCCAGCAAGATGGTGAAAGCCTAGGGTAACATCCCAGCTACAGCAAGTCCTCGCTTTCCTGAGTTTGGGCCACTTGGATTATACTTTCTGCTATAATGTATCCTTCTCAGATCTCTGATGATACTGACTGGCTAACTGCATGCTTTATCAGCAGCATGGGTCCCAGCTCCTTCCCAGAGGCTGCAGTTAACCTTGATAGTTCATTTGAATCAGGCCTCAGGATTCATTTTTCCAGAGCTGCTAGGACTCCTAGAAATAGGCAGATGCTCCATGCTGATAAACTGTGTTTCAATGTAACTATTTACTATTGGTTTATTTAAAGGAACTTGCTTTAGAGTAACTGCTCATAGGAAGCAACCATCTACTGAACGACAAAAAACAAGAAGTAAAAGGAGGGGGATCCTAAGAGGTTGAGGCTATTATTGTAGATGCAAGGCAGAGGCAGAGGACTCACTGCCCTGACTGTGGCTGAGGGAGTGCTTGACTTAGGCAGAAGGGAGGGAAGGAAGGAGGAAGAGAGGACCTGAGGGGAAAGCAGGGGAAAATAAAGGTTCCTGGGAACAGACAAAGACTTGAGGAATGCCTGATTAACGTTTTCCACTAAATCAGTAAATGGAATAAAAATGCACTTAGACCGGAAGCCTTCAAACTGCTTTTTTAGCATAAAGGTGTTATGAGATGGGTAAACCCCACACATTTTGTGGTTAGCAGCTGATCTTTTTGTTAATCAGATTTAACTTTACAGTCCTCTATACAACGGTGATCACAGCTGGTCTTTACAGTTTTCTATATACCAGTAATCACAGGAAGACAGTTGGTCTTCTTACTGTATACTTCAGATATAACTCTGTGTTCATGGAGAGTCCATATTTAAAGAAAGATTAGGAGTCCCTTGCTGAGTCTGGAGTCTCCCATTAGAGTTGAAGGCTGTGTGCTGGTGTTGGTGGGCCCTCTTGTGGACGTGTGTCACACTGCACAAACTTTTACCTTTTTGTTTTTGGGGGTTTGTTTTGTTTTGTTTTGTTTCTGTTTGTTTGTTTGTTTGTTTGTTTGTTTTTTGAGACAGGGTTCCTTTGTGTAACAGTCCTAACTGTCCTGAAATTCACTTGGTACACCAGGTGGGCTTCAAACTCACTGAGATCCACCTGCCTCTGCCTACCAAGTGCTGGGAGTAAATATTATAAAGAAATAGCCGAGCCAGACACAATGGCACATGCCCATAAGCTGAGATAGAAACCCAGAGAAGGCCAGCTGTTCAAGGCTTTTCTGGGCCACTTTGAAAGATAATAACTTGCTAGTTACAGCCTGCAGTGGAATGGAAAGTCCCAAAGATAACTCATTCTCAAATGTTTATTCTGTTAACAAGAGATGGTACATGAGTTAGTTTTCTTGTCCAGAAGGAAGGAAGGAAGGAAGGAAGGAAAGAAGGAAGGAAGGAAGGAAGGAAGGAAGGAAGGAAGGAAGGAAGGAAGGAAGGAAGGAAGGAAGGAAGGAAAACTGATAGAAGCAACTTGGGGAAGGACTCTGTGGCTTCCAGTCTCAGGGGGGATTGGTCCAGGTGGGTGGGGGAGGCACGGTGGCAGGAAAGAGGAGTTTGAGATATGGATTGTTCACATTTTAGCAAATCAGGAAACAAAGAAAAGGAGCAGCTCAGATGCCGTCCTACTGACCTATGTCGGCCAGCTATGCCTGATAACCCAGAAGTCCTAGCTCTGTTAATGATGCAACCAGTCGGAGACTAAGTGTTCAAGTGTATAAACTTATAGAGGACATTTTTGGATTCTATAGTGATATTTTATTTCTATTTTAATGAATAAAGCTTGCCTAAAGGTCAGAAGGGCAGAGCTAAGCCACTAGAGGTCAGACAGTGGTGACACCTTTAATCCCAGGATTTGGGAGACAGAGGCAGATGAATCTCTGTGAGTTCAAGGCCACCCTGGGCTACACAAGATCAATGCTGAAACAAATCCAGGTTGTGGTGGCTCACACCTTTAATCCCAGAACTAAGGAGTCATACACCTTTAATTCCATCACTAGAGGGAATATAAAATAGGAGGAGAGAGAGGCTCCGACTGCTTAGTCCGCTTAGTCCGCAGTTGCCCAGTTTTGGTAGAAGTAAGACTTCGCTAGCAGTTTGGCTGCTTTGCTTTTCTGGTTTTCTGTCTTTGGGTTTTTATTATTCATGCTACAGGATTCAACACTAACCGATGGGGAACTTAGACTTGAAAGTCAGGGAGAGAGAAATCCCATTCTCAGCCTGGGTCTCAGCCTGGGTCTCAGCCTGGGACATCCTCACATGGTGGATACCAGAATGAAAACAAATGGGGTACTACAGTACACACTGTCAGTCTGGGACCTTGCCAATATTCAGTAGAGAGAATCTGTGGGTCCTAATATTGAAAATGACATCTGAATTATGTATCCCACAGGATCTGGGGAGCCGCTATGGATTGTACTGTGTTGTACTGCTGACTCATAAGTTTAAAATATGTAGCTCTACTCCCTAAGATAACATTAGGAAGTAGAGATTTGGGAGGCAATTCTATCCTGCTCACAGCATTGGTATCCTTATTGGTATTCAGGTACCGGAATAGCACGCTCATCTCATCTCTTCACCAATCCCACAGTGTAAAGACACAGCAAGAGAACAGCCATTAAAAATTCAGGATGATAGCCCTTGCCAGGGCCCGCAGGCCGTCTTGGCTTTCCGGTTTCCAGAACTCTGAGACAGTAACCATCAGTGATTTAAACCAGCGTGTGTGCTGTTTTGTTATGGCAGCTGGTAATACAGCCCTGGAGGAACTTGCTGTAACAGCCCAGAGTCTAGAGAAGACCAGTGTCACCATATCAAATGCCACAGTTTCTCCCTAATCACCTAATGGCATCCTTATCAAGATGTCTCTTTTATTTGTCTCCCTCTCTATCCCTCCCCCAGCTCAATCAGTCCATTCCCTCATGTTATCCCCCATCCCCCCCCCTTCTTTCCCCCACCTGCTCTCAGTTTACCCAAGAGATCTTATCTGTTTCCTCTTCTTAGGGCGAGCCATGTATGTCCCTCTTAGGGTCCTCCTTGTTCCTTAGCTCCTCTGGGGCTGTGAATTGTAGCCTGTTTGTCCTTTGCTTTACATCTAATGCCCAGTTATGAGTGAGTATATACAGTGTTTGTCTTTCTGGGTCTGGGTTACCTCACTCAGGATGGTTTTTTTTTTCTCTTGTTTCATCCATTTGCTGCAAATTTCATGATGTCATTGTTTTTTATCACTGAGTAATACTCTATTGTACAAATGTACCAAATTTTCTTTATACATTTGAAACACAATTATCAAAAACTCAGAGATAGAAATTGGGGTTCAACCTGAAGGCCAGAATAGCAAAACATCCAGCCACTGTCTCCTCCTGTCTTACTATCCTCTCTAGTTCTGGGATTAAGGGCATGTACCACTACTGCCTGGTTTCTATGGCAAACTAGTGTGGCTACTGGGATAAAGGTGTGTATCATTGCCATAGAAATCAGGTGGTAGTGGTACACACCCTTAATCCCAGAACGAGAGAGAATTATATGAGAGGGGAAGATAGCTCTCAGACTTGGTCTCATTCTGAGGTTTCCTAGAGGCAGGATCACCATTTTCTGACTGAGGTTAAGGTAAGAGCCAATGGGGTATTTTACTTTTCTGATCCTCAGGTAAGCTTTATTTATTAAAATACAAATGAAATGCCACTACATCTATTCTTCATTTGAGGAGCATCTTGGTTGTTTCCAGCTTCTGACTATTAAGAATAATGTTCTATGAACATAGTTGAATAAGTGTCCTTGTGGCATGATTAAGCAAACTTTGGGTATATGCCCAAAAGTGGTTTTGCTGGGTCTTGAAGTAGAATGAGTTCCAGTTTTTTGAGACACTACTATACTGATTTCCAAAGTGGTTGTACAAGTTTGCACTCATACGAGCAATGAAGGTATGGTCCTCTACTCCACATCCTCTTCAGCATAACTTTAAGCCATGGTGATCAGATACAGGGAGATTATTCCAAATTTTTTCTATCTATTGAGATTTGCTTTACTACCAGGTATGCTATCAATTTTAGAGAAGGTTCCAAGAGGTGCTGAGAAGGTATATTCTTTTGTGTTTGGGTAAAATGTTCTATAAATGTCTGTTCAGCCCATTTGAGTCAAATTATCTGTTAATTCCCTTATTTCTCTATTAAGTTTCTGTCTGGCAGACCTGTCTATTAATGAGAATGGGGTATTGAAGTCTCCCAGTATTGGCATGTAGGATTTGAAGTGTGGTTTAAGCTTTATTTATTTTTTTTTACAAATTGGGGATACCCTTGTATTTGAGGCATAGATGTTCAGAATTGAGACTTCATCTTGATGGATTTTTCCTGGGATGAATATGAAATGTCCATCTCCATCTCTTTTGATTAATTTTAGCTTGAAATATACTTTGTTAGATATTAGGATAGCTACAACAGCTTGTTTCTTATGTCCATTGATTGGAAAACCTTCTCCCAACTTTTTACTATGAGGTAATGTCTGCCTTTGAGGTTGAGGTGTGTTTCTTGTATGCAGCAGAAGGATGAATCCTATTTCGTATACATTCTGTTAGTTTGTATCTTTTTATAGGTGAATTGAGTCCATTAATATTAAGGGATATTAATGACCTGTGATTGTTAATTCCTATTAATTTTTGGTTTTGTTGTTGGTGTTGGTACTGTGATTCCCTTCTTTGGGGTTTGCTGGTGTGAGTTTATCTCTGTGTTTCTTGAGGATGCAGTTAACTTCCTTGAGTTCAAATTTTTCTTCTAGTACTTTCTGTAGAGCTGAATTTGTGGATAGATATTGTTTGAATCTGGTTTTGTCATGAAATATCTTGCTTTCTTTGTCTAGGGTGATTGAAAGTTTTGCTGGGTATATTAGTCTGGGCTGGCATCCGTGGTCTCTTAGTGTCTGCAGAACATTTCTGGGACTTTCTGGCTTTCAAAGTCTCCATTAAGAAGTCAGGTGTTATTCTGATAGGTCTGCCTTTATATGTTACTTGAACTTTTTTCTTTGCAGCTCTTAATATTCTTTCTTTATTCTGCATGTTTTGTGTTTTGATTATTAAATGACAAGGGAATTTTTTTTAATCTGGTATATTTGGTGTTCTGTAAACTTCTAGTACCTTCATAGGGATATCCTTCTTTAGGTTGGAAAAGTTTTCTTCTATGACTTTGTTGAATATATTTTCTGTGCCTTTGAGCTGGATTTCTTCTTTTTTTATCCCTAATACTTTTAGGTTTGGTCTTTTCATGGTGTCCCAGATTTCCTGGATATTTTGTTTTAAGAATTTGTTAGATTTAATGTTTTCTTTGACCGATGAATCTGGTTCCTCTATCATATCTTCAGCACCTGAGATTCTATATTCCATTTCTTAAAGTCTTCCTTCCCCCAGCTTTGGCTTTTGAGACAGTTTCTCCCTGAAGCTTTGAAGCCTGTCTTGGCACTCACTCTGTAAACCAGGAGGGCCTCAAACTCATAGCATTCACCTGCCTTTGTTTCCCAAGTGCTGGGATTAAAGGTGTGCACCACCACTGCCCCCTCCATCTCTTAAATTCTACTGATTATGCTTGCGTCTGTAGTTCCTGTTTGTTTACCCAGATTTTCCATTTCCAAAATTCCCTCAGTTTGTGTGTGTGTGTGTGTGTGTGTGTGTGTGTGTGTGTGTGTGTTTTATTGCCTATACTTCAATTTTTAGGATTTGAACTGTTTCCTTCACCTGTTTGATTGGTTTCTTGGTTTTCTTTAAAGGAATTACTGATTTCTTCCAATTTTTTGTTTGTCTTCTCCTCCGCTTCTTTAAAGGAAATTTTTATTTCCTCTTTAGGGGCCTCTATTATCTTTATAAAGTTATTTTTAAGGTTGTTTTCTTCTGCTTCCTCTGCATTGGGATCAGCAGGTCTTGCTGGTGTGGAACCACTAGGTTCTGGTGGCCCATGTTGTTCTTTATGTTGTTGAGTGTATTCTTACACTGCCATTGACCTGTCGGGGTTTGGGGTAATTATAGGTACAGTGGTGATTCTTTCTCTCATCAGTACAGGTGGAGCCTGTGCCTCCAGGGGCTCTCTGCTGACTGGCTGCTAGGGCTGCAATGAGGGGTAGAGGGGCATGAATATGCCCCATGGCCTAGGGCCTGTAGAACCTGGGGCTTTCCAGCTGGAAAACCTGTTGCTCGTCTGTTCCTCCCGTTGGTACCAGAGGACCCTGTTCCTCTGGGGACCTCTGCTGACGGGCTGCTGGAAACTTTCCTCTGTTTATATTCAGTCTATTGGTATACAATCTTCTAACTTCGATAATGAACAGGGAGAGATTTTTAAATAAAGCCTCTGAGTATGAAGAAAATAGACTCAAACAATAAAGAAGATAATGTCAAATGGTACATCTTTGAAAACAAATGGGATGTTTAACACCCTGGCCAAGACAGGGGTGATGGCGCACGCCTATAATACAGGAACACTGGAGGGTGAGCGGGCTAATGCAAGCTTGAGGGCAGCCCTGGATTATGTAGCAAGCAGAGGCCAACCTAGCCCTTGCTGAGCTACTAAAGGAAGGGAGAATTAACCAGAATCAGCAATGAAAGGGTATCAACATGGTTTTTATCTGTAACATACAATCATAAGGCAGGCTACCCACTTACTACAATTTGTATCTGGATGGTTCAAAAAGCCCATGTGTTAAAAGGCTTGGTCCTCCAGGCGGTGCTGACCAGAAATGTGGAGCAGGTAACAGGAAGGGACCTGAAACGAGGGCCTCCTGCCCTTCTCATTTGCCTCCTGACTACAACACAAATGATGCTGTTCCATCACGTTCTTCAGCTATAATGTGCTGCACAGCCCAAAGCAACCATGCCAAATAGTCACAGATTTTTAAATCTCCAAAATTGTGAAATCACATGCATTTATTTATTTCTGTGGGAATAGGGTACTTGTCACTGAGCCCCTCTGGATGCCAGAGGATAATTTGTAGGAGCTAGTTCTATCTTTCCACTGTGTGGGTCCTGAGGATAAAACTCAGCTTTTCAGGATTAGTAGCAAACGATTTTATCCGCTACTGAACTATCTCACCCACCTATATCTTTTTATTTTTTGCTTTTATCGTGGGTATTTATTATGATAATAGAGAACTCACTAACGTACAATTTTAAGCCAGCAAAATATAAATTTAAAAGGAGAAGGAAAACTTCACCTAAAACCAGATAATCCAAATAAATTTATAACTGTTAAATAAATATCTATAATTTCAATTTCCCTCCCCCACAGGGAAAAATCTAGACTTGAACACTTTTTCCAATAAATTCTAGCCCCACATTTAAAGGAAAAATAACAAAACATAATATAAGGTGACGGGAGAGATATTTAGTGGTTAAGACAGCACACTACTCTCAGGGGTCCTGGGATCTATCATCTGCTCTCAAGGTGACTCACAGCGGTCTGTACCTCCACTTCCACAGAATCTCACACTCTTTATACCTCAAGAGGCACACAGAGTACATACAGATAGTTATAGTCAGGCAAGTCACACACAGAGTACATACAGATGGATGTATTCAGGCAAATCACACACACATAAGATAAAAATAATCTTTTAAAAATTTTAAACCAAAAACTACAACAAAAAAAGAAAATATAACTTAAGGTTTTCTAGGGATTTAAAAAAAAAAAGGTGAGAAGGTTCTTCCCCACATATCTATCAAAGCCAGAATAAACCTGGTGCTAAAACTAAACAAAATAAGAAAGTATAAAGATGGGCTACTACTATTCATTAACATAAATGCAAAACCAAACAGGATTAGTAAATTTGAATTTGGAGATCCAGTGACATCAGAAGAGGTTACATAACACCAATCTTCTAACCACAGTTAGAAACTCAGGACCAAAGAACAGTCATATGCAGAGGGGCATCTGGAGAAACAGAAGCCAGGAGAAGGGAACACACTGGGTAGATCTAACTCGCTGGCTTCCCACGCAACAGCTCCCCTCACTCAGGCTTGCACATGAGAAAGAGCCTGAGATAAAGCAGCATGCTTGTTGAGCTCAGGATTCAGATGTAGAGAGTCTGGAGCTGAAGGTGACTGGAACCTTAGAGACATCCTAGGCAAACGAAGGGGTTTCAAATTCTGCAGGAAAGAACGACTATTTCTCAAATCCTCAACTGTCCCCTAGCATCCAAACACCAGACATTTCAAAAGGTAAAGTGAGAGATTGGCATCTTTTCCCCTCTGGAGGCAGAGCTGGAATTCAATCCCTGAAATTTAGAGGTACTTGATTATCATTCTTGAGTTTCCACAGTAAATCACAACGAGTTACAGGACCACATTTAAGACAAGTAGATATGTCTTAGAGCTAACTGAAGGAAAATGGCAGCCCTTTTCCAAGAAAGAGGACAGAACCCAGAGACCCAATTAGATCCTCTAAAAATGTTCAATATTCAGCAAAGATTCGGGACTCCAAAGTGACCCCAAAGCTCCACAGATTTCAGAGTAGCTAACATAAACAGACTGTCACGTGTCTCATATGTTGACATCACTAATTAAGAGTTGTAATGTAGAATCCAGGCACGGTGATAAGCAGCTGGAATTCAATCCTGAGGCCGGCTTGGATTGCTGAAGCCTTAGGAGTTCAAGACTAAGTTATGCAATTTAGTGGAACTCTGTCTCTAAACTCCACAAGTCAGGGTTAAACAAGCATGCTGTCAGGTTTAACTGTTACAAAAAGAATACATCAAAACTTAAGGTTTCAATTGTCATAGTGCCAAAGACATGCACTGTCTTCGCAAACAATATTTCAGGAGTAAACCTGGTCCAACTGCATTGAAGCCCTGAAGCCACATTTCACCTCCATCCCATCACAAGCGGATTTGGTTCACTTCCTCACTGCCTCCACTCGGAAGGTGCCTCCAAATGCTTCTTGCGGTCCTTGGACTTCCAGACTTGCCTTCTGCTGATCTGGTCAGTACCCCAGGCATTATTGCTAAAATGCAGAGAGATTAGATTTTACTTATCAAATTCTTTGATCCCTCTATATTTTTGTAGAGGGAAAAACCAAACCCATTAGCATTGCAGGTTTGGTCTTCCTTGGTCATTTTCGGATGGAGCATGAGTTCTAATTAAAGCTGAGAAATGGAAACGCTGAGAGATCAGAGAGACAAAGGAGCAAAACCACAGTCACCTTACCTACTCAACTTAGCAGTCACAAAAAGACTGAGCACCTGTCTCCTCCCACCTTATCACTTCCTCTTTCTGCCCAGTCATATCTCTTCCTGTTTGTCTGTACAGACCTCCAAACCTCTATTGTTAGCTAGTGGCTAACTCTAGCCTCTGATCTTCATGCAAGCTTTATTTGTATAAACAAGATAGCACCACATTTCCTCCTTTTGGTCTAAAAATTTAAAAAGAAGGTTAAAACTAATATAAGAAAAAACTATATACAATAAGTACAATAATTATATACAATATAATTATAATTATATACAATATAAATATACAGGCAATAAATACATTAACAATGTCTAGTCCATAAATAATTGACAAATTCAGAGAAAATATTCCATATATATCCTATCTTGGTGAGTCCAAAAATTGTACCTAATTCACTTTCTATTCTAACTTGCATTGCCAAAATTATCTTCTTATGTTTCTCAACCTTATACACTTTACATTTCTCTAAAGAATTTCTTTTCTGAATCTGGTATCAAGGACAATAACTATAACTATGAAGTTACCAACTTCATTAGAGATCCAAGAAGGAAATAATATTACCTGAATAAGCAAGAAGTACAAGCAACCAATTGCAAAAAAAAAAAAATGTGAGAAATGACAGAAAGAGCTGGCTACCTGGATAGTCACCCAAGATTCCTCTGCAGTGCTGAGGCATCCATCATCAGCCTATAGGCCTAGAATATCTGACAGATTTTTCTGTAGTAGGATTTGTAAAGGGCTGTACTACCTTGTCTTGGCAAAGTTCAAAAATTCTTTCTTTTGTGTCCTGCTTGTCCAATTTATACAGCACAGTGTCAGCAATGAGTCAAGAGCTCTTTCTTCCCTAGTGGCTAACCTTTGCCACAAAGAAAATAAACTCCACGTGGAGTTTCTGCAATGCCCATCATATTTTCTGAAGTAGATTGATACTGCCAGCAGTTATGTCTCATTGTCATAAAAAGAAAGAATCTATATTATTAAAACATCTTAAATGCCGTATTTTATAAATCTCTGATGAACTTGAAGACGATCTATCTAAAATATATTTCTGTTTGACCTTAAAAACATATCTAATATGACTACAAGTTTGATTGCAATGAGTGACTAATTGCTAACCTGCATTTCCTTATTATCCTAAATAGTTGGTAATCATTATATTGTTATATGACTGGCCTAGGCATCATACTTGAACAAGATTAGAAATGTATGTACAGTATAACAAAAATAATCTCAACTTTGTGTCACTATACAAAAAAATCCAAGCCAATGTAAAATATTTAAAACTAGTAGTGGCTTTTTTTTTTTGGTTTAAAAGTAGATTCAATAATCTACCTTTTAATCCTGTTTCTATATCCTCCCCTTATTTCTTCAGAATAGTTTCAATAATCTACTCTTATAATCTATCATATTTATATGTCCCCCCCTTTTTTAATCAAAACAAGAACTCTGAAGCTAATCTCCTTTGTTCAACTTTCTTACTGACTGTAGCCAGTAACGACTGGTAACCAATCCCCCCTTAAACAAAGACAAATATGCATAACCCATTGAACAACAAAAATCTACCCACCCCACCTCTTGGGAATGTAAGCATCATATTCTTAAATTTACTTCCTACTGTCTGGGGATAACAACATATTTAGGGGATCCTGAAAAGAAAAACCTGGGTTAATTGTCAAATCCTGGGAGAGGTAGCTGTATCATTCAGTCTATGCATCATGGGAAAGTGCAGGGTTTGTCTCAAATCCTGGCTAGCATAGTCTGTAATGGTGGATTATCTCAGCTAGCCACCTCAAAATTGTCTTGAGAAGTTTGTAGTACAAAGTTATTCTTTGGGTGTTTTTATTGTTGTTATTATTATTATTTATTTCAGCTTAGTGGTGTTATCATAGTCCTGGTAGAATTATTGCTCTGTGGCCCTATTCTCCTTTCGGAGAATTCAAATGCCACTATTAGGCATGGTCTTGGTTCACTGCAGAAAACATAAACATTTTAAATGTCATGTGCCGCAGAACTCAAAGAGGTTAAAGAATCAATATTTGCTATGTACATCCAGAGTACAAAAACTTAATTCCTAGTTACCTGGTAGAGACTCAAACCTGAAACCATGTACAAGAAGCTAGATGAAGTCTTTTTTCTAGAGTTAGTTAGTACTCTGTATGACAATATCATGCTAAAAAAAACCTTTAAAATATACATATTTTAATCTTATAAAATTTTAGAGAATATTTATGCCTCAAGAAAAGCATCAAAGATTGAAAATAGAACCAAAGGATTGAGATTAGCTTCAATATACTAGTCCTTTAATTTTGTTTATCTTCTGTTCCATATTAGGTCGCTCTTTCGACATGACACAGAGATTTTTGGATTTTACTTCAAGTATGTTTGGGTTTAGAGATAGGATGACAAAAAAATACCATTTTCATTCTATATCTGTAGAGAATAGCAGAAACAAACATTTGGGAAGCATTATGAAATTTTATCCTGTTGGAAATGTGATATGCCAATAGGCCTATTTAATCTTTTTCTTGGTACACTTTTCTTGATGATTTGTCCTTTTTCTTCAGATGTCTTATTTGTCTAGTGGTCTTTGGATTCCTTAACTAGACACATTCATTCTTCTGAAAAGACAAAAATAAATAAATAAATAAATAAATAAACAAACAAACAAACAAACAAACATAAAAGAAGTATTCCCCAATCCTAATTTTTCAGGAGGTTCCCTTTTGGCAAGCTATACCTGATCAAATGAAAAGCATTTGTTAGTTTTAAAGTTAGTTTAGATTGCATGGCCATGCTATTTTAATAAATATAGCCTCTTCAAAGCAAGGGTGTCTCTTGTTTAAGTCGAATTGTTACCAATTTTGATGGTATTCATAGTGTTCCTTCTCCTGTGGAAACAAAAGCAAAACCCCAACGTAACACATGTACTGGATTCCATTCTAAGGTCAGAAATGTTTAACGTATATCAGCTGATTTAATTCTGTGTTTTTCCTACTCTACAATGTGTTTCTGCAGCTGTTGTTCCTTTCTCATTAGTATTTAGAAAATTCAAAGTTAATAAAGCATTATCCAGTCATTTCTGGGGGTCTTTGTCATCCCTTTCTGCTCACTTAACATATCCTTTCCAGTTCAATTTGATCTTTCAATAACTGCCTGACCTATAGAACTGTGTGACACGCATGTAATAAGTTTTATACTATAATAAGCAAAAACTGTTTCATTTTCTTAGAGACATATGCTGGAGCATCACCTGTTTTTATTTGTACAGGAATACACACGGTGGCCATAACTTCTAGCAAATGTGTGATTACCTAATCAGCCTTTTCTGAACCCAAAGTGCTGCCCATTGAAAATCTGAATAGGTATCAATAAAGTGGTGTACATATTTTAGCTTTCCAAATTCTACAAAATAGAACACATCTATTTGCCAGATTTCATTGCTTTGAGTACCCTTTGGGTTACTTCCCATAGGTAGTGGCATTTTGTATAAATAACAAGTAAAACATTTCCTTACAATTTCCTTGGCTTGTTGCCACATGATGAAAACATCTTCTATTTAAATCTTTGCTATTAACATGATTTTTTTATGAAATTCTGAGGCCTCCAGCATGTTTCCAATTAATCACTGATTAATTTATTCATTACCTTGTGCTAAAGGGCCTGGCAGAACTGTATGAAATCAGATGTGTGTTTCATATATATGAAATATATGTGGGATGATTCCTATTCCTGATTATTTCTTGTAATTAAATAAATAATAAAGTCTATTATGTATCATCTAGTATAAATTCAGCAGTTTCAATATGCAAAACAATTCTTTCAGCATATCGCAAAACATTAACTATGTTGAGAGATTCCATAAAATTTATTAGTACCATGAAAATAACTTATAATTCTGACTTTTGGACAAAATCATGAGAGCTTAGATCCACTTTACTTAAATTTTCTGATTTGTAATCTGCCTTTCCTGATTTTTTTGCATCAGTATAGAATGTAGGAGCTCCAATTATTGATGTTTCCTTTACAATGTGAGAAAGGATTCAGTTAGTTCTCTTTATAAGTTAAATTCTCTCGCTTTGGGGATATTTATTGCTAATCTCTCCCCAAAATTACTGTAAGCTCTTTGCTAGATTTCACTTTCTGCCCATAACTTGTCAATTTCATCACTATTAAAAGATATTATAATTTCTGGCAGGTCAATTCCTGTTAATTGATGGATATTTTCTTCTTAGAATTAACTCTTTCCCACATAAGTTTCTTATTTTTATTCAGTTTATGTGGTAAAAAGATTCATTCTAAGATAACATCTTCCCTTTGCATTAAAATTCCTATAGGGGAATGCTTAGAGAGTATTATGGTAAAAAGAAAACAGTGCTGTTCCCCAAGTGAACCATGGACCACAAGGGGCAGTGGATCCCAGGCAGGGAGCCGTGTGGCAGGTGAGAGACCAGGATGAATAGGCACACCATGCAGAGTGAGGCTGAATATTTATTTAGTGGGTTATGGACGGAAAGGGGAAAGGGGAGAAGGGGAGAAAAGGGACAAGCAGAAAGGCAGAGAGAGGGAGGAAGGGGGGAAGAGGAGAGGAGCCACTGCAGCACTTAACCTCTTTGGGACAGAGACAGACAGCAGGGAGGTCAGACTGGAAGAGGAAGGAAGATCTGCCTGCCTCTGCAGTGGTGGGGAGTGGGGGGGTTGTCTCTTAAAGACCATTACAGGTAAGGGAGAAATATGACCAGAAAGCTGTTAAGCTTTGGATCCACAGGTGCAATCTGTAATTTCTTTTCTACCAAAGCCAATTCTCTGTCAGCTGCAGTTGATAATTTCCTGGGCCTATTTCAGTTCTTGTCACCATCTAAAGTTTTAATTTTAAATTAATCGGTTCATCATGTTTTATCCCAATAGTGAGTCATATATAGGAAATGTCTCCTAGCAATCTTTGAAAGTCGTTAAGAGTCTGCAATCGATCTCTCCTAATTTGTGCCTTTTGGGATCTAAATTTTGTATACCTATTTTATAGCCTTTTAATAGAATCTCCTTTTTTTTCAGGAGCAATTTGCAATCCCCAACAAGTCAAAACTTTCCTTACTTCTTCAAACGTTCTTTCTAAAGTATCTTCATTTGAATCATATAGCAAAATGTCAGAGGCTTGGGGGAAAAAAGAAAAGAAAGTCTATCTGGAGGTTATCTGGAGGTGCGGGAGCCCCCACGTACAGCTCCTGTTTATGCCTTTGCTTGTGGCGTTTTTGTGAATTCCTGCCTTTAAGTTGGGCACCAATATGTAGCAGGAATTCTAATAGGCCTTAATAAAAGTCCAGAGTCAGATACAGGGTAAAATGCTGAGAGACAGAGAGACGAAGGAGCGAAACCACTGTCACCTACACAACTTCCTCTTGCCTTATCACTTCTCTCTGTCCAGCCATATCACTTCCTGTCTGTCTGTACATACCTCCAGACCTCTATGGTCAGCTAGTAGCTAGCTCCACCCTCTGATCATCAGGTAAGCTTTATTTGTACAAATAAGTTATCACCATACTCTAATTCCCCACTCAAGCCACACACCCTTCTCCACACAAGTCCTATATATTCTTAAGACATAGTCTTCTGACTGACGCCTGTTAGTCTCCTTCATGCTGCCTGGATACCTTGAGTGGGAAGCTGTCAACTCTACACCTTCTCCCTGATCACCACACTGCTGAGAACACCGCCTGAGCTACACGTCACATGGCAAAAACACTGAAACTTCTGCTATTGGCCACAGTGACTACTTCAAGAGCCCTTCTTCTAGTCTTAATTGTTCCAGCCTACACCAGCACTGGGAAATTCGACCTCACCGATAAATAACCTCAGTGACCTCCAGATGACTAATATCCAATATAAGTTAGATGATACTGTAAGGAACAGAACGAAAAAGCAGCAGTTTGGAGGAGAAAGAAGTGGGTTTGGGGTTGAGGCAGCACACTGTATAGACCTCTCTCTCTCAGTTTCAACTTCTGTAGCTGGTCAAATTTGCTGTTTTTTTAAAAAGACCACGACAAGGCAGCACACTGCAGGCTGGCACCCAGCCTGGTGCACACAGTAGGTACCAATGGAGTATTCTCAATTCACATACAGGCCTCGTTTGATAATCTTTGCAAAGCTTATGTACAAATTTATTCTGCTATCTGTTTTCGTCTTTCTTTCCCTCACTAGCTTTCGGGTTACATAAAGGTCCGAACTTCTTTTTCTACCTTGGCAATCCTTGGGAGATGTCAGTGCCTTGGATAAGACAGGAAAGGGTTAAATTAATCCTTGGCTGTGGTGGTTTAAGAGTATCCATTTTCACTGCCAAAAGCTTTACTGCGTTTCTCTTCAAAACGGATGCGGAGGGACGGATGTACCATCCAATCCTTGATAAGAGAAAACGAACGATTGGAACAAGACTTAAAAGGTGAAGTTGCAACGTTCATCTGTTGAGTTGCATGGTCCTGCAAGTCAAGGCTGCACTCGGGACGACCTGCAGTATCTCCCAGCGAGTGGCTGAGTGACTGCACACGGAGGTGCTGGAGCGTCACAAGGACCGGTGGGGAAAAGGAGCGAGGACCAAGCTAATACGACTCAGCTCCGCCCACTCCCGAGGGGGTGGTCGCCGAGTGGCTCCGCCCCCTTCCGCGGTCGCTAAGCAACCAGCCCCGGAAGTCGCGAGTCCGGGGCGGGCGCCGAGAGCGGGTGGAAGATGGCGGAGGGAGGACGCGCGGAGCCGGAGGAGCCGGAGAGGGGGTCCTCGAGGCCTCGGCCCCCGAGTGCGCGGGACTTACAGGTACGGAGGCCCGGAGCGCAGCGGCGGGCGGGAGGCACTGGGTACCTCGCCTGAGCCTTGCTCGGACCCTGTCGGAGGAGAATGATGGCTGGGGTCTCTCGGGGAGGCGCGCGGCTGGGTGGTGGGCGTGGAACCCAGGGCGCGCGGCGCACCGGGCAGCTGTGGGCAATGCCATTTTGCGGGGCGGTCTGGGTGGCTCCCGTTTGATGCTACCTGACTGCTGGAGAGTTCCTATGGCCATCGCTTAAAAAGTAATTTAAAAATAACGCGTCTTGATCTTGGATGCGCTTTCGGATTTAAAGACTTACACATTAAAAGCAATTTTTCTTTTTTTTTCTTTTTTTTTTTCTTATCAAAAAGCTTGGCGTTTTTGCAGGAGAGAGCTTAAAACAGTTCAGGCTGTGGTTGCAGCCCACTTGTAAGAGGTACTCCATAAAACAATGTAACAGAAATAAAACTCGATGATGTTACAACGCCGACGTTAGTCAGCTGAACACTTGTCCACTAAATACTACTTTATCAGATGCTAACACTACTTGCTCATTTTAGGCATTTTTCTGTCTTCTCGTGAGATCATTGATAAAACTCAGCAATTAAACATGTGTAAGGGGTTATGGTTAAGAATAAATGAGCCTGAATTCTCCAACCTTGGCAGGGCATTTTTAGTAGCTGGTCTTCATCTTTAACCAAACATACTGACTACTTGCTGTTATAACTTTGGAGAATTTGGAGATAAATAGGCTATCAAATCCATAAGTAGTACAGTATACTCTTGTATGGTATTAAGTATTTTGAAAGACCACAGACTTGAAATAGGCTTGTAAACTAGCCTTAATAGACCAAACCGATGTAAAGTTACAATGGTACTGATTGAGCATTGGTTTGCTACAGGTGACCCTGAAGCCACTTAACTAATTGCCTTAGTCAGGATCACTACCGCAGTGTTGAAACACCACGACCAGAGAACAACGTGGGGGGAAAGGGTTTATTTGACTTAGGCTTCCTTCCACATCATTGTTCATCCTCAAAAGACCAGTCAGGCTAGGAACTCAAGCAAGGCAGGGACCTGGAGACAAGTCTTGGAGGATGCTGCTTACCTGCTTGCTCCCTGTGGCTTGCCCAGCCTGCTTTCTTTGAGAACCCAGGACCCCCCAGCCCGGGGATGGCACTACCCACAATGCACTGGGCCCTCCCCCATCAATCATTAAGGCTCCCCTCCTCCCTAATGACTCTAACTTTGTTAAGTAGGGGTAGTAAGGGTGACAGAGAGACGCAGAGGAGTCTGCTGGGGGAGAGTGAAGACAGGGACAGTTTAAAACTAAGACCCTGTCGTGATGGGCATCTGTGCCTGTGTTTTACATACACTAATCTTTCAACTGATCTTGACAAAAATTTCATTAGTCATTTAGAGACGTAAAAATTAAACTCAACGATGTTCAGTAATCCATCAGACATACACAGTAAATGCCTAAGTTAAGGTTTGGAGCCAGCTGAGAGAGAACAAGGGGGAGTGTGAACATGGGAAGGAGAAGGAAGGGATAGATGATGGAATTATATTTTAATGTCAAAAGAATTATGATCTACGTAAGAACTTTTAATTCAGTTCTTAAGAGGTCAGAGCCATTCATTAGCATTTCTAGGGAAACTGCCTTTTCAGAAATCCATGAGTTGCTGCATCATCTGTGAGAGACAGGAAGAAGGAGGAATAAAAACGGTTAGGAAATGGGGGGAAAGCCTCTAGATGCCCTGAGTGTGTACTTTAAATGTGTTTAGCCAAAGGTGTATGGAACCTATTGGCTAGGGGATGTCCTGAGTGTGAGGGTGGTTGTCTAATATGTGTGAGGCTCTGCCTGAGTTCAGTTCGCAGCCCTGAAAAAGAATCAGGACTGGATGATTTGGCCTCAGTTACTTATTCTTCTTTTCCTTCTGAGGGAAAACTACACAGAGATAGTTACCTGGTGGAGGAGAAGGCTTGTTTAATTGTAGCGAGAGTGGGGGGCCCAAAGATTATAATCACACCGATTGAATACCCACTAGGAGCATTAAGGAAATTTCTTTTGTTTTGCCTGTTTTCTGAGACAGGGTCTCTCTACACAGCCCTGACTCCTGGAATTCACTGTGTAGACCAGGCTGGCCTCGAATTCACAGACATCTTCCTGCTTCTGCTTCCCAAGTGCTGGGATTAAAGGGTTGTGCCACTATGCCTAGTTGAAAAACTTTTAATTTATTACCCAAACAGCAAAAGTAGAAGGAGGGAAAAAAAACTCTGTAATAATTAGATTAATATTTTAAATTCTATTTCAAGGGCAAATATATTTTTACTTTATTTCAAAAGTAACCAGCTATGTCCCTGCAGTGTTTAATTTTGCAGTATTGCTTTATAAGTGGTTGAAACCTATATTTAATTCATTGTCTTATTTTTCAGCTCTTTCCCCTGAACTTGATGAAATTTATGTCTGATAGACTATCAGGCAATACTTTTGAACTTGTTTCATGTTCCTGGATTTTGAAAACTACTGAGCAAAATTATATTGTGAGATTGATTTAGAGAAACTGACTATAGCATGAACTGTCTTCAGAAAGCCCTGAAAGCCTGGAGGAAAGTTACGCAGGTCCAGATGGGGAAAACAGTGTGTTGCCAAACTCAGTTTTTGAAACTGTTGAATAGTTAATTAAAAGAATTATTGTAACAAATTTTCTCTGGCATAGGCAGCTTAATTAATTGAATACTGTGAAACCTCACAAGTTAGTTTGTTTTGGAAAGATAATATCTTTTGAGGCAACAGCCTTCATTTTTTCGTAGGAAATTGTTAATGCCCAATTCCAAACTAATGTGTGTTCCTCAGCTGTCTACAAGTGTATTTCCATCGCTAGCTGGATAACAAGCCTGTCCTTGTGTGTAGTTGGCCTTGGCAGGGCTGTACGAAGAGGAAGTGAAATGCAAGTCTTCCAGGCCTGCCCGGTCTGCAGCTCCCATCTTTAAGAGCCCACGGACACTGCCGCAGCGGTGAGTGTTGCTTCCAGACAGCTGCCTGCAGCAGCTTAGCGTGCTGAGCCGAGTTTAAGTCACTTTGAGGATTTTCTGAGTTAATTTTTTAAAAAGAAATATGGAGATACTATTCTAAAATTTTTATAGTCAGTGAAAAAAAAACTTCTGAAGAAATCCCATGGTGTCTGCTATTATCCTAAGCACCACATGAACTCTGTCTTGAATCAGGCAAGATGGCGCTTTAATATTTTTGTCCTAATGCTCATTGAGCTTGGTGACATGTCCAGGCTCTCCTCTCAGCAGCACTCGTGAGCAGTCTTGTCCGTCGAGGGCCAGCGGGGTTCTCCCCACCACCCATGGGGCTCTGCGAGTCCCTGGTCCCCACTGAAGAATCTGTCAGTTCTGAAGTCTCTGTGTGTGCTTCTGTACTGCCGTGCCTGGTCTGACATGATTTCCTGGGATGTCTGTGTTGTCATTTAAATCTCTGGATGATGAAAAGAACAGACTAGAGGTTTAGAAGATAAGAATCACATATACTGTAGTGTGAATACTTTTATTGACTTTTTTTAGTATTACATTAGAGAGCAAACTTGAATTTTCTTATTACCTCTCATTCTCAAAAAGTATAATTTCCTCAGAAGTAGAAAAGTTCACTGGATATTATGTTTTTGTCACTTCACATATTTTTTGAAGGGGAGACAAAAATGATACATCTTCGTGTACTTGAATGATAAGAAAAGTCCTTATAGTTTCTCCCCTGTGTTTTCCTTCACAAATGTTGAAGCCCATAGGAAGCGTGAAGGTTAGCAGGTGAATAGAGACTGAGCATTTCCCCTGCTTCACCAGGGGTTAACGTGTCCTCATATAGCCCTGCCCTCACTCGTGCTTGCGCTCACTCTCTTTTCATTCAGCTATCTGAAAGCAAATTCCAGCATTCATGACACCCACTTCTAGGCATTTCATTGTACACCCCCTAAGAAGAACCCAAATAACAAAGTATAGCCCACAAATTAACAGTGGCACCACGATGTCACATCTTCAGCCACCTTGGGGATTTGGGGACCCAGCTAGAGACTACTCATTGCATTTGACTTTTCCTGTGTTGAGTTTTGAATGTAGAAATGTGCTCTCTCTCTCTCTCTCTCTCTCTCTCTCTCTCTCTCCCTGTATTTAGCACACCTCCATATTCTAAAATTTATTACATTCACTGTTTTAAAAAGTATACACCATATGTCTCAAAATATCCTACATTCTAGATCACTGTTTCCTCATAATTAGATTCTTGTTAAACATTTTTGTCAAGTGTACTAGATAAGTGATACTGTCTGCTTTTTATTGTATCACATCAGGAGCCATATAATTCCAAGTTTCCCCACTCTTGGTGACATGCTCACTTGCTTAAGGTGCTGACCACCACATCACTCCATTGTCAGGTACAGTCTGTCCTTGTAATCTGCAGGTTGGTATCTCGGCATGGTTTGAATATACTATCCTTTGACTTAGCTCTTATTGTTAGATATATGAGTGTATGTAGATTGTGTAATATTTTAATTACCTCCTTAATGTATATATTCCCTTTCCCCATTTTTAAAGTATTTAATTTGATTCTGCCTGAGTTTTCCTCACTCAGTAGTTCATTGTTCAGCCTTTGACTCCCTAGCTTGCGCACATGAGAAGAACTTAACTTTGCTCTTAGTGTAGTAAACCTGATACTTGAATTTTTGCAAGATTGACATAGATATTTTCCTTGCGTTTCACGGGTTCATTCTGTGATCGTGAGCTAAGATTGTCCTAGGCTGCCAAGAGGTTCAAGCCATTTTGAGCAGCCTGAAAATACTAAAGTCTGCGGATGTGGCTCAGTGGTAGAGTTTTGCCTTGCATGTGCAAGGCCTTGGGTTCAATCCCTAGAACTCTTTCTTTCCCCCAGTTGGATGCATTTACTTATGCAATCTGAAAAGGATTTGTTGTTAGTAGTTTGATTTGGTAGTGCTCTTTTGTTTGCTCATTTGGGGGTGTCATGGACTAAACTCAGTGTCGCACACACATTAACCATGTACTCCTACCGCTGAGCTGCACCTCTCCAACCAGTAATGTTGACCTCAAGAATCATTTACCACTCAAAAGGATAAATTTCTGTAAGAGATCCGAAGGCTGTTTAATCACTTCAGGTACAGTGCGCACGGAGATCATCAGTCTTTTCTGAGCGTGATAGTTTTCACTTCATGCAGCAGTTCACGCCTCCCCACTTCACCTTCAGTGAGAACGTTTGCCCTGCTCACTGTCCCCACGTTTCCTTTCTGTAGGCCGCTGCTCATTGTCTGTCCTCCCGGGCAGTGCTAGAAATCAAAATGGTTGTTCGCTCCCTGTCACTTCTTGTAGTTTTCAAAGTGTCATATGTAGCCTAGTCAGGCCTGGAACTCACTGTTAGTCAAGCTACCCGCAATCCCCCTGCCTCAGCCTCCCAAGAGTTGAGATTTCCAGAAACAGCATGCTAGCACCACCACACCTGGCCCCCTGGCTTTTTAAGCCAGCTGCACTGGTTAGTTTCTGTCAGCTTAACACAAGCTTGAGTCTCCTGGGAAGAGCACTCCCAGTGAGAGACTGCCTCTGGCTGACTGGTCTACAGGCAAGTGTGTGGGGGTATTCCTTGATTAATTATGTGGAATGGTCCAGCCCATGTGGGAGGTGCTATCCCTGGGCAGCTGGCCCTGGGTATAAGAAAGTGTGTTGAGCAAACCATGCAGAGCAATCTAGTGAGTAGCATTCCCCCACGTCTCCGCTTCAGTCCCCACCTCCAGCTCCTGCCATCGCTCCCCTCAGTAATGATAACCTGTATAATGTACTCAACCCTTGCATCACCCAGTTTGCTCTTGCTCAGTAGAAGCTAAATAAAACACTAATATAGTTTCATTTTCAAAAATATTAGTCATAAAGTGGTCGATACCGTTAACCTCCAAGAAGTGTGCAATCTTTAGACCAACCTTCAGAGCAGTTTGACAACTTTAACAAATTCACTCATGTGAGGCTGTGTGCCAGCAGCAAAATTTAGGACATGTCCTCTACAGGTCATTATTTACGTAGCATTGTTTTGAGAATTAAATGAGATAGACGGTGTGATATGCCTAGTATGGGCCTTAAACAGTTACTAAAATCAAAGTAAGCCCGAAGAAAGGACAGGAGAGTACAGAAGGAAAGGCTGTGGAACGTTACAGCTTAGTGGAAGTGCAGCCAGGGTGAACCTCATGGGTGTGTGACCTTGCTGTCACACAAGTCTACACTTAGGAGGGCCTTGTTCTGAGTTAAGCGCTTGACTCCTTGAGTGAGCAGACTTAGATGTTCATTTGCACTTGGCTCCATTATTGTGCTGCATCTGTTCAAGTCACTGAAATGCTTGTGTGCATAAAGTTCATTCAGTGAAAAGGAGCCGGAGTTCAGGAGCTCAGCCCCCATGTGTATGTGTGGGGGGTGTCTCTTCATTAACCAGCCCTAGTCCGTTTTCTCATCTGGAAAATGGGGATCGCTTAGTTATAAGAATTGTATGAAAATATATTTGCCCTTTGATAATATTAACTGTTAATCTTTTTGGGGAAATAGGAAAAAGCATATCTTTTTAGAAAAATCGATGTCAAATTACAACAATGGGAGAAGAAGAGGCAGCCCACTTTGGGTACCCTAAGGGGCAAGACAGCAGTAGGCGGTTACACTGGAATGAGGGAGAGGATGGAATTGCGCCAGTGCTTTCTAAAACTTGGTTATAGAAACTTCCTGGCACGGAATACAGGGCATGAGTAGGAAAGAGAGTTTGGGGAGCTGCGGTAGAGCTGTGCTTGCTGACGAGAGGCCTGCAGCATGGAACTGGTGAACATCATTCATGCAGGAGTACTCAGTAGGTGCTTTATTTTTTAGGTCTTTACAAAGTTTAAATTTCAGTAAGTTAGGGCGAGGCGTGGTGGCATATGGCTTTACTCCCTACACTGGGAAGGTAGGGGCTGAAGGTCAGCGTTAGCTGTGTAGGAAGTTCAAAGCCAGCCTCCTATACAGAAGACTGTCTCACTCCTGCCCCAGGCAACCAGCCAAACAAAGTAAGAGAGAGCTAGGCATGATCGTGTATGCTTGCAATACCAGCACTTGTGTGGCTCAGGCAGGAGGACCATAGCTTGGGCTGCATGGTGAGAAAATGGAAGAAAAGATGTTTTTAAAGGGAGGTGAAATATTACCTTTGAGTCATTTATCGGAAGTTGCAATGGGAGTGGATAAATACTTTTTTGATCAAATGAGTTTCAAATAAGAGGAGAACAGAAGGCAAGGGCATTGACATCTTATTGTGGAAAAGGGAAGAAAGGAAATGTAGTAAAACCGAAGCATGGTTGGAACCCCAGGGAACTGCACAGTGAGGGGAATGGTGCCTCTCAGGAAAGCCAGGGAAGACGAAGTTCCCATGTGAAGTGAGAAGATGGAAGCGGGCAGGGTTGTCACTGCTCCAGTTGTAGGTGCCCGTGGTCCTCTGTCTCCTCAGAGAACGGCTAGAGCATTCGTGGAGCACCCTTCGAGCTCAGGACACAAAGTACTCGATATGAAGACTTATTGCAAAGCTGCAGAGGCCTAAGAGTCTGACCAGTGAGTCAAAACTAGACTCTGAATCTTCCACCCTTGGAGATGGCTGTTTGACTCCGGCAAAGATGCCACTGCAGAGCAGCGAGGAGAGGGCATTTCATAGCATTGTCTAAGGGAAGAAATTAGCATTGGCCTCTCTTTCCCTTATGCAACACACAGTCAGTTCCAGACGGCTTGCAGCTCTGACTATAAATATCAGTGAGGCTGCATGGTCTCAGGGAAGGCCATAACAAACCGCTAAATCTTTTCCTGTGACCAGTTTTCCCCGGCCTTTGTCACAAGGCAAAGAGGCAGGATCATTCACTCTGCCAGCTTGTTGACATGGGACAGGGAGGGAAGATGTTATATTTGGGGACAAACATGGCAGGACGCTGTGCTGGCTCTGTCGCAGTTCCTGAGGCCATGTGCTATCCAGTCTCTCCTCTCCAACACTGCACTTACTTCAGAGACAGGCAGGCTCTTTCTTCATGTGCTGTACCCCACCCCCACACCACGGGTGTGCAGTGCGAGCATGCGAAGACTGTGGGTTCTAGTGGACTCGGTGACACTGGTGGGGTGGTGCCCCTCCCCACAGCAGTAGTGGGGTTCTGCTGGTGTACACACCTGTGTCCAGGTAGCAGGACATGAGGACTGCCGCTTCCTCTGTAACTCGGTTGCCAGCTTAGGAGAAAACCCTGAAGGGAACCTCTGTGCCCTGTGCAGGGCTGTTGTAGTTTCCGCCATTGCTCTGTGGGTTAGTGGAAACTGGAGTAGAAGGAGTGGGGAAATGAAAAGTGAACTCTGACACCTTGTAGGAAGTCTCTATGTGTTACTTCATTGTTAAATTTTCTGATCTCCTTGAGAAAGATTAGAATAATCTTAGGTGAATGGAAATGTGTGTTTTGTAGCCTTTCTGAAGTTAGAGTCAGGGCAGATCTTAGTTACTACATAGGGAATATATGAAGTTATTTACACTGGGTATTGTAATGCACTAGGTCTCTTTGAAGAGTAAACATTTGTGTAGCCATATGGGGCAAGAATAACCTCCACCTGTTGCCAGTGCCGCCCCCTCCCCTCCCCAACAGGAGAAGAATCCTTAAGCAGTCATCCAGGGTCGAGGTGGGAAACCAGGACCCCAGTCACCATGCTGGTGCTGACATTGTCAGGCTCCACAAACCCAGAAGGGATACAGACTCTCCCTGTTTTATGTTTGCCTGAGTTCCATTGTAAAGTCAGATATCCTGAAGAGCTCAGTGTACTTCTTTATAAAGAAAAGTTATTTCCTATGGCTTATAGCTTCTTATTTTAGAGTGGTTTGTGTCTGTTCTGAGTTTTTATTCATGAGCTGTGATGTTTAAAGGCTTTATTCAGGTGAACAGGAATGTGGAGTACATATAGCTCAGCCTCCACCTGGGAACATTGTGAATGACCTCTTCAGAGAGGCAAGGGAGCATGGGGCCGTCCCGCTAAGTGAAGCCACAAGATCTTCCAGTGACGACAAAGCTAAGGTCAGTGCTGTCTGTAACTGTGTTGTTCTGGGAAGGTGCGAGCTCCTTGGATGTGGCGATGCTTTTCTGATCTTTCTGGCCCCATGGCTGAGAATGACTGCTCCATGAAACTTCAGTTTTAGACTTTATTTGGCAGCAGCTGAAAAACTTCCTTCTGTCAAGCCTTGAGGTCATTTTAGCATTTCCATGTTCCCCAATTCTGTAAGCAAAGTATGGAATTGATTTCATATGTGGAACAAAGTAAGGTTGTAATCTAAAGCACATTTGTCATGCAAATGGTAATTAAAAGAATAGCCATTTCTGCCCACAGTATCCTCCCTGAGGACTATGTGTTTAGAACAGCAATATCAAAAGTGTGATCATAACCTACTTGATGTAGGTAAGATCAAATTGTGACTATAGCTGACTTCCTGTAGCTAACAAACAGCTTAAGATGGAGGTCATCCGGGGGCTGGAGAGATGGCTCAGTGGTTAAGAGCATTGCCCGCTCTTCCAAAGGTCCTGAGTTCAATTCCCGGCAACCACATGGTGGCTCACAACCATCTGTAATGAGGTCTGGTGCCCTCTTCTGGCCTGCAGACATACACACAGACAGAATATTGTATACATAATAAATAAATAAATATAAAAAAAAAGATGGAGGTCATCCCAGGAAATGACACATGGACACAGTGCAGAAGTCAACAGGTCATGGTGAAACTCAGCCACAACAGATGCATCTGCATCACGGCTCCTATATCGTGGAAGAGGGGGCAAGAAGATTGTAAGAGCCAGAATGCGAGAAAGTCAGCTGTAAAAGCCCCTGGAAGTGGCTGCGTAACCAAGACTGGAACAATGGCATGTTCAGGGGCGTTAACATGGGAGGGGAAATCGCATGTGGTCACACCCCTAAGAACTACAGGCAACTCTTGACTGCTGGGAGAAGGAGGATTACCCGCTTCCAGGGATGACCACTTGTTGGTTATCCAGTGCAGAGTGGTCAGTCTGGAAACTGTATACACACCACCAATAAAAGCATTCAGTGTGAGATATGTATTTACATACATGTATGTATGTAACAATAATAAAAAAGAGGCTCTCAACTTGGAGAGGGGATGTGAGAGGGGCTAGAAGGGAGAAAATGATGTAATTTCTATTTCAGTTAAAACATAAAAAAAAATTTAAAGCCTATAAAATACATACAGAATTCTTTAACAATTTCTAACATTTATTTTGTGTGTGTGGTCGTGTACACACAAATCCACATCCCACATGTGGACGTCAGTGGACAGTTTGCAGGAGTCTGTTCTCTCTTCTACTGTGTGGATTCTGGGGATCAAACTAAGTTATTGCACATTTCGAGTTACTAATGTTTATATGAATAGACACTTGCTTGTAACTTAAGGACGTCATTCTAATGTATTTTCCTAGTCACTGTGAATCTGTCCAATAATTTCTTATCTAGTTTTGAAATATCAAGTATCCAAATAACATTTTGAATGTAAGCTATAGTGAACTCTTAACCCATTTATCCTGTATTCCAGTCGTTTACAGGTGGAGGATACAGACTGGGCAGTTCCTTCTGTAAGCGGTCAGAGTATATCTATGGAGAAAATCAGCTGCAAGATGTAGGTACAGTCATCAAAATGTTAAGCATTCACCTCCAGTTGATATTGTTTGTTTCTCCTTCCTGAATTAATAGTTAACACTATAAATATAGACATCTCTTACTAGTTTTTGAAGCAGGAGTTAAAGAACTTGTGTACTTTTATTAGCAATATTTCTACTGCTATATTGGAATGTATAATTTTTTTGGTTTTGTTTGTTTTGTTTTGTTTTTGAGACAGAGTTTCTCTGTGTAGCTCTAGATGTCCTGGAGCTCACTCTGTAGACCACACTGACCTCAAACTCAAGATCCACGTGCCTCTGCCTACTGAATGCTGGAATTAAAGACGTGCACCACCACTGCCAGGCAGAATGTATAATTCTCACAATTTTTTCTTAGAAATTGTATGCTTTTATAATACAGCATGAATTAAATTATAAAAACATTTGAAATCATTATTTCTGTTGCCTTTGAAAATATTAAAATTATAAATTTATTTCAGACATTAACAGTTTCTTGGAAGGGTTTCCTTGCCCCTTGGCATGTATTGTTAAGTGGTGGAACTAAAGAGATTTGGGGCTGGAAGAGGGGTCCGAGTCACAGGTGCGAAGTGGAGTCTGTCTTGCTGTTGCTTCTGCTCCCTCGTGAACTCTGAGTGATTGCTCAGCAGCCAGGCGCCACCCATGAGACTTCGATATTTGCAGCTATTATCAGTGTTTTAAGCTAAAAATAAACCTACTAAGTAAACACATGGTGGACACACATGTTTAGCTTTGATTAAAACAAATATCTCTGTATTTTAAGATAAATTAATCAGACAGTAAGTTGGGAGATATAACATTGAAATCTAATATTGTTTGGAGATAAGTTCTTTTTTTTTTCCCCTCTCCAAAAGGTTCAGATTTTACTGAAGCTGTGGAGCAATGGTTTCAGTTTAGATGATGGAGAATTGAGACCTTACAGTGACCCAACAAATGCTCAGTTTTTGGAATCTGTTAAGAGAGGGTAAGATGAATTATTCTTATTCTCTTTATTATGTGGAATGGAACTATTTTGAGTATGTAACTGCTTATGTGTGTATACACATGCACGTGGAGGTCGTAGGTCAGTCTCAGTGGTATTCTCTCATTTGCCTGGAACTCGCCAAGTAGGCAGGCTGGCTGGTCACTGTGTCCCAGGGACCTGTGGCCCCAGTCCTGGGATACCAGTGCATAGCACCGCATGCAGCCTGGTTACATGGGTTCTCTGGAGATTGAGCTCAGGTGGTCATGCTTGTGTGGCATTATTTGACCAAGTAGCTCCTCTTCCCAGGCCCTGTTTCTTTTTTTCTTTTTTCTTTTTTTTCTTTTTTTTTTTTTTTTTTACTGTTCTATATACACTACTAGCTTTCAAGAATTAGTTATTGTGACGTATTACATAAGTGACTTTGGGGAGATGGATCTTTGTATAGAAAGGACATTGTGTGATTGTACCTCTTTTAAATATGACACTATGGGCTTTGCTCCAAGAAGAAATGCCTTAATGAATTAAATAGCATCTATCTACCTATCCATTAAATCTCTCTCCCGCTTACTGTTGGCAAGGTGCCATGACAAAACACCAAGACCAAGGCAACTTATAAAAGAAAGCATTTAATGGTGGTATACAGTCTCAGAGGGTGAGTCCGTGGTCATTAGGACTGGAAGCATGGCTACAGGCAGGCCGGCGTAGCGCTCCAGCAGTAGCTGAGAATTTACCATCTAATCCATAGCCGTGTGGCAGAGAGCCAGCCGGGAATGGCGTGAGCTTTAAACCTCTGAGCCCATCTCCTGTGACACATCCTCTGATCTTTCCCAAAAGTCCTACCAGCTGGGGACCAAGATTTCAAATTTGAATACGTCCAGCTTTGTTGACTGCAGCATCTCTCGTGGACGCATTCGTCTCCCTGTCAGTGGCTCTCTTTGACAAATATCCCATGACTTTATCTCCAACATCTTGGGATCTCCGAAATAATCTGAACTTCACTTTGACAGCTTCACCAGTGGCTTCTCTGGGTCTCCTTGTGGGGACACTCCTGCCATACACCTGTCCTCAGCAGCTCTCCTTAAACCTTGCACTTCTGTGTCCTTTACAACTGTGAGTCTAGAACCTGTGGCCAAAGCTGCCCCTCTTTGAATTACACTTGCATACGCTCTGGTATGTTGTTGCTCTTAGGAACAGGTGATCCCTGAGGCCTTTTCTTTTCCGAGGTTACAGGATTAGTTGGGTGGAGTTTCCCTGAGGTCACCATTCCCCATATTCCCTTTATTCTTATCTCTTTCAGCACATACCATGGCTCCATTAAATTTCCTCAAACTGTACATCTTAATATATATTTTTTACCCTGCTTACCCTTTTTTATTATAGACCTACTTAAGAGTTAACACTAATAACCACTTGACAGTCAGTACTAGGCTGTCTTGAAATCTCCTCTGCCAATAAAATTAGTCCAAAACTCTTCAACTTAGCATCAGGGAGATTCTTAGGACAAAGGCAAAACTCAGCCACGCCCTTTGCCTGGATCTCACACGATGGGTCTCTAGCCCAGTTCCCACTATTGTTCCCCTATGAAGTCTCTTGAGCTGGGCTTCCGTAGTCCACATTGCACTCAGCGTTATTGTCACCCATGCTCCTACGAGGATGCTCCACTAAATTCCTCTACAGCCCTCAACAAAAACTTCATGGACAGGGCTATCACATCAGTGTCCCACCCCCGCTGTGGGACTTTTTCTAAGTAGAAATGCCACTAAAAGCATAAGGTTGATGATACATTGTGAGGTTGAGTAGCAGGAAAAGTTCATAGAGAAATTGAAGGTTAAGCCCTTTAAATGAAACATCCGGGAGACTGGCTGAAGTGGGCTGGAGCTAAAATCCTTTGAAACAACAAAGGAACTCTGAAGGAAAGATACTGTAGAAAGTGAGTTAGTGTTGTGGTTTTTATTTAAATTTTGCACAGTTACTACAAGGATACAAATAAAGGCAAGAAATGCTGTCAGTAGAGCACTGAAATCATGGCAGCAAGTACTTGGATATAACAGTTAAGACAGTGTTTTCCTGTTGAAAACTAAACAACTAGGTAGTGGAAATACTCATGTAATATATGAAAACCAACATTGCTATTCAAGTTCATGCTCTAACTTCAAGGTGACAGAAGAAAACATTCATTGTTTGCTGAAGTTAATTTTGAGGCAAGTGGGAATATTCAATGGGCTTTAAAATCTGAGCCACACCATATCATCAAGAACAAGTAATGAGCAAAGTCTCCTTTCTTAGCTCTTTCGTGAAAGATTTAGTAACACTGTCTTTGTTGTCCTACAAGAAAAACTGTTTGGTTAGTATAATCTGCTTATACACATCATTTCTCCAAAAGTTGATATATTCTACCTTACATATACTAAGTACAGGAAAGTAATTTTTTGTTTTTGTTTTGTTTTTTGTTTTTGCTTTGTTTTGTTTTTTCAAGACAGGGTTTCTTTGTAGCTTTGGAGCCTGTCCTGGAACTAGCTCTTGTAGACCAGGCTGGCCTCATAAAAAATTCCTATCAGTGATATTTACATTATTTCTTTAATATAAGTTTATATTTCAATTTACATATGCCCAATTCATACACTTTCTATGTAAATGTAACATATAAAATCACCATAGATGAAGTGTGTGGCGTTGTCAGCCTAATTACTATTAATCATATTTCATTCAAGGACTTAATAAAGTTTAAATGGTAGGTACCATTTGCATTCTTGGAAATGCAAGGGATCTTCAAAAATAAAAATATAAAATCCTCCAAAACTGCTTAGTTGATTTTTGGTTACTTATATGCTAGAAGGAGGCCCCGACATCATGAAAAAGAGAGTTGTTCCCCATGTCAGCCTCTGGCACGTTCTGATTCTGTGTTAACTGTGATGCTGTCCTCAGTGTAGACCTGTCTTCTGTGGCCGTGCAGTCCCACAGGCTCTCCCTTGACACTGAAGCATCTGCTGCTCACCAGTTATCTGATAATCAGAAATACCTTTATCAGTATCAGGCTGCCTCCAGGATGGAGTTAAAAGCAAATGGTTGTAGCCAGGGATGGTGATCCTGTGTATCCATGACAAGTCCTTGTGTAGATAAGACCTCTTTTCAGTGCAGGGATATGAAGAATGAAGAAGACCCTTCCTCACTGTTGATGGAATCTGTATGGAGGGTTCTCCAAAGACAGAACTCTACCATTTGACACATAGGATTCCTGAATAATTTCCTAAAGAACTCTAAAGCAACATACCATGGAGATACTTGTATATCATGTGTATAAGGCACTGTTCACTATAGCTCAGAGACTGGATCAGCCTAGATGTTCATAAACAGATGAATGGATTAAGAAAACATGAAGATACATAATTCATTTCTATAAGTTGGAAATAATGTTAGACAATACCAGCCAGGCTCAGATACCATATGTTTTCTCTAATATGCATCTAGATTTAATATATGCATAGATATATAAATGTATGTATCTATATATAAGTACATAGCTCATGAATAGAAAGGGGATCATGAGAAGGGAAGAAGAGCTCATAAAGTAGATAAAAAAGAGATTAATCAGTACATGTGGAAAGGAAGTAGAAGGGAGACAGCCTATTTTCAGTAAAGAAGCAAAGGGCATAGAGCAATAGTAAAAACAAAATACAGTGATGTGTGTATATGTGGATGCCATAATGAAATCTTTTACTTTCTATACTAACCTAAAGCATTTTTTATTTATTATTCTTCTCTTATATATTACATTCCAACCACAGTTTCTCCTCCCTTTCCTTCCCCCAGTCTCCTCTCCTCATCTCCCCTCTGCCTCCACAATCTGTCCTTAGAAAATAGCAGGCCTCCTTGGGACATCAACCAAACATGGTATAATATGCTACAATAAGCCCAGGCACTTACCGTCACATCAAGACTGGATGAGGCAATCCAGTAGGAGGAAAAGGGTCCCAAGAGCAGGTGAAACAATCAGCTACTGCCCCTGCTCCCCCTGTTAGGAGTCTCACAGGGATGCCAAACTACTCAGCCATAGCATATATGCAGGGGACCTAGGCCAGACCCCTACAGGCTCCCTGATCTCAGTGAGACACCATGAGTACTGGTCATACTGGTCACTTGATTCTGTGGGCCATGTCCTTTTGGTGTCCCTGACCCTTCTGGTTCCTCCTATCCTTCCTCACCTTCCTCTAAAGGACTCCCCGAACTATGCTTAATTTTGGCTGTGGGTCTTTACATCTGCCTCCATTTGGTTGCTGGGTGATGCCCCTCTGGTTTGTTTGATGACAGTTGTGCTAGGCTCTGGTCCTAGAACACTGCAGGCAGGATAAGCTATAAGCTGGAAGTTTGGTGGCTGGGTTGGTGTCCCAATCCCTCCACTTGAAGCCTTGCCTGGTTACAGAAGATGGCCAGATCAAGCTTCAGCTCCCCCATTACTAGGAATCTTTGCTAGGGTTACTCTTGTAGATTGCATGGAATTTCCATTTCACTAGATTTCCACCTTACTCCCAAATTCCCTAATTCCTAATGACTTCCCTAATTCCAGTCATTTCTCCTAGTATTCCCCCCCACACACCAGTTGATCACTCCTGTTCCCAACTCCCACCTGTCCCCTGTCCACCAACAAAATCTATTCCTTTTCCTCTTTGCAGGGAGATCCTTGTATCCCCTCTTAGGCCCTCCTTGTTACATAGCCTCTCTGGGTCTCTGGATTGTAGCATCATTATCTTTTATTTTACAGCCAGTGTACACTTATAAGTGAGTACATATCATGCTTGTCTTTCTTTTCCATCAGGTTGGAACTTGGAACACATGAGTAATACTCCATTGTATATAAATGTACCACAACCTCTTCATTCTTTGGATGAAGGCATCTAGGTAGTTTCTAGTTTCTCGCTTTTATAAATAAAGCTGCTGTGAACACGGTTGAACAAGTGTCCTTGAGGTAGAATAGAGCATCCTTTGGGTATATGCCCAGGAGTGGTGTGACTAGTCTTGAGGTAGATTGGTTCCCAATTTTCTGAGAAACCATTATATTGATTTCCAAAGTGGTTGTACAAGTTCGCACTCTACCAGCAGTGGGGGAGTTCATCTTGCTCCAGATCCTTGACATTGTGAGCTGTTTCTTGTGTTTATCTTAGCCATCCTGATAGATATAAAATAATCTCAAAATCATTTTGATTTGCATTTTCCTGATGGCTAAGGATGTTGAACATTTCTTTAAGTGTTTCTTGGCCATTTGAGTTTCCTCTGTTGGGACTTCTCTGTTTAGATCTTTTAATTGGATTATTTAGTTTATGTCTAGTTTCTTGAGTGTTTGGATGGAGCTCTGCCTCACCAACCCGCAACTCCAGTCCCCCACCCCACTCCTACTGAGGTTCCAATCTTTGCCCAGTCTCAGAAAGCCTTCGAAATAGCAGCTCCTCTGGAACCATGCAGGGTATTTAAAGGACCTCCTAAGGAGAGACCATGTAGTTTTCCAGTTCCATGCAGTTCCCCTTCTCCTCTCTTGGGGCCAGGAGACCATCCAGGAGCGTTTTACTCATTAAACCTGGACTTTTAATTATTAATCAGGCTTGGTTTGATTGGCAGAGAGGCTTAATATCAGGGTATAGAAACCTTTCATTGAGTTTTTTATATATATATATTTTGGATATTAGCCCTCTGTCAGATATGGGGCTTGAAAATCTTTTCCCATTCTGTGGGCTGCCGTTTTTTCCCATTGACAGTGTCTTTTTGCCTTACATAAGCTTTTCAGTTTCAGGAGATCCCATTTATCAATTATTGATCTTAGTGCCTGTCCTATTTCTGTTCTGCTCAGAGAGTCTCTTGTGCCAGTGAATTCAAGGCTAATCCCCATTTTCTCTTCTATCAGTTTCAGTGTATCTGAATTTAAATGAGGTCTTTGATCCACTTGGACTGGAGTTTTATGCAGGGTGATAGATATGGATCTGTTTGCATTTTTTCTATATGCCAATATTCAGTTAGACTAGCACCATTTGTTGAAGATGCCGACTTTTTTCCATTATATATTTCTGTCTTTATCAAAAATCAGATGTGCATAGGTATGTGGATTTATGTCTGGACCTTTCATTCAATTCCATTGATCACCGTGTCTGCTTTTATGCCAGGCCATGCTGTTTTTATTACTACTGCTCTGTAGTACAGTTTGAAATCAGAGATGGTGATCCCTTCAGAAGTGTATTATATAGAATAGTTTTAGCTATCCTGTTTTTTTTTCCCCCTATGAAGTTGAGTATTGTTCTTTCAAGGTCTATAAAGAATTGTGTTGGGATTTTAATGGGGATTGCATTGAATCTGTAGATTGCTTTTGGTAAGATTGCCATTTTTACTATGTTAATCACCGATCCATGAGCATGGGAGATCTTTCCATCTTCTGGTATCTTCTTCAGTTTCTTTCTTTAAAGACTTGAAGTTTGTTGTCTGTAGTTTCTGTCCTGCCCAGTTCCTGCAATTCTTAAGTCCCAAAGAAATCACAGAGGTTTACATTAACTATAAACTGATTGGCCCATTAGCTCAGGCTTCTTATTAACTCTTATAACTTATATTAGCCCATTATTCTTGTCTGTGTTAGCCACATGGCTTAGTACCTTTTCAGTGGGGCAATCACATCTTGCTTCTTCTGTGGCTAGACAGGACTGCAAAGGGAGCTTCCCTCTTCCCTGAATTCTCCTGTTCTCATTGACCCTCCTCTACTTCCTGTCTGGTTGTCCCTATACTTCCTGCCTGGCAACTGGCCAATCAGTGTTTATTTCAAACGTAATTGACAGAATATAGACAATTGTCCCGCACCAGAAGTTTTTTTGAACGACAGGTCTTTCACTGGCTTGGTTAGAGTTACCCCGAGATACTTTATGTTATTTGTGACTATTGTGAAGGGTGTTGTTTCCCTGATTTCCTTCTCAGTCCTTTTGACATTTGTATATCAGAGGGTTACTGATTTTATTTTTTAAGTTAATCTTGTATCCAGTCACTTCACTAAAGTGTTGATCAGCTGTAGGAGTTCCCTGGTAGAAAATTTGGAGTCGAATTGATATGTACTATCATAACATCTGTGAGTAAAGATACTCTGGCTTCTTTTCCAGTTTGCATCCCCGTGATCTTTTTTAGTTGTCTTATTGCTCTAGCTAAAACTTCAAGTACTATATTGAACAGATTTTTCAATTTTGTGGAGTATAGGTGTTTAAAATATGACCTAATGATTAATGTGTGATGTTCAATGTGTGATTTAAGCTTTAGTAATTTTTTTTTACAAATATAGGTGCCCTTTTGTTTGTGACATAGATATAAAGAATTGAAACATTTTCTTGGGGGATTTTTCCTTTGATAAGTATGAAATATCCTTCTCCATCTCTTTTGATTAATTTTAATTTCAAAATCTTGCTCCCTTGGTCCATTTGTTTGAAAAATTTTCTATCCCAACCCCTTTCTCTGAGATAAAGAGTCTTTGAGTCATGGTGTGTTTTTTGTATGCAGTAGCAGGATGGATCCTATTTTCATATCCATTCTGTTAGCCTGTGTCTTTTTATTGAGATATTGAGTCCATTGATATTGAGCGATATTAATGTCCAATGATTGTTAATTCATGTTATTTTGTTGTTGTTGTTGGTGGTGGTGGTAGTAGTAGTAGTAGTGTGTGTTTGTGTGTGTGTGTGTGTGTGTGTGTGTGTGTATTTCCCTGTTTTGGGGGTTTGCTGGTATAAGATTATTTATTGCCTGTGTTTTTGTGATTGTTGTTAACTTCATTGAGTTGGAATTTTCCTGCTAGTACCTTCTGTAGGGGTGGATTTGTGGATAGATATTGTTTAAATTTGACTTTGTCATGAAATATCTTGGTTTATCTATGGTGATTGAAAGTTTTGCTGGGTATAGTAGTCTGGGCTGCCATTCCTGGTCTCTTAGAGTCTGCAAGACATCAATTCAGGCTTTTCTGGCTTTCAGAGTCTCCATTGAGAAGTCAGGTGTAATTCCAATAGGTCTGCCTTCATATGTTACTTGGTCTTTTTCCTTTGCAGCTTTTAATAATCTTTCTTTATTCTGTATATTTAGTGTTTTGATTTTTATGTGGCGATGGAACTGTTTTCTGGTCCAAACTATTTTGTGTTCTTAAACTTTTTGTACTTTTGTAAACATGTCTTTCCTTAGGTTAGGAAAATTTTTTTCTATGATTTTGTTAAATATATCTTCTGGGTTTTCAAGCTGGGATTCTTTTTTTTTTTTATTTCTATTATTCTTGGATTTGGTCTTTCATAATGTCCCAGATTTCCTGGATGTTTGACATTAGTATTTTAGATATAACATTTTCTTTGACTGATGAATCTGTTTCTTCTGTGATATCTTCTGCCCCTGAGCTTCTCTTGTATTCTCTTAGTTATGCATTGTGTCTGTAGTTCCTGTTCATTCACCCAATTTTCCATTTCCAGAATTCCCTCCATTTCTGTTTTACTGCTTTCATTCCCGTTTTCAGGTCTTGAATAGTTTCCTTTACCTGTTTGTTTTTTCTTGGCTTTCTTGGCATTCTTTAAGGGATTTATTGATTTTCTTCAATTTTTTGTTGTCTTTCCCTCTTATTTCTCTAAGCGATGTTTTTGATTTCCTCTTTAAGGACCTCTATCATCTTCATAAAGTTGTTTTTAAAGTCATTTTGGATAGCTGAGCTCTGATGGTGCCGTGTTGTCCTGGCTATTTGGGCATCTGGGTTTGGGATAATTATAGGTCTAGGTGCTGATTTCCAAGTTTGTCTTTGTCAGATGGGTGTTTTGTTCCCTGGCTTCTGTTTGTTCTTTGGGTTTTTTCTGTCATTGTGACCTGGATTTCTTGTGGCTGGTGTGACCTCTGATCTAGTAGGAGTCTAAGTTGGGGACAGGCCTTCTGGTGCCTGGCTTAGCTTTTGTTGCAGCAGGGTGTCTCTGTTCTGACTGGTGTGGCCTGTGCCTGAGCAGAAGTCTGCTGGGGTTGGGCCTGGAAGAGGAGCAGGCCATGAGCTGGGAGGGCGTGGGCTGTGGGATGGCTCTTTGGGAACAGAATCTAGGAAGTGGGGCAGTTTAGCTGGCAGGTGGGTCACTCACTTGTTTTTTTTTTTTTCTTTTTCTTTTTGTGTGTGTGTGTGTGTGTGTGACAATTTTTAATTTAAAAAAAGGAAAAAAGATGACTTCATCATGACTGTGTCTCATAGCCCCTGCCCCTCTTGCTAAAATATGGCAATGCTCACCAGTTACCTGACACTCAGGAATACTTCCAACATCAGTTTTCACAACTTCCCCCAGGGATATTAAAATAAATATGTGCAGACTCCCAATACTTGAGAGTCTAAAACGGGAGGACTGCTGTGAGTTTGCGGCTAGCCTGATCTATATACAGAATTCCAGGCTAGCCTGAGCTGTGGTGCGAGACCCTATTTCAAAGAAACAACCAAAAATATTTAACTTTTAAATATATAAGAATTTTCTTCTGTTAAAGTAAGTATCAATTGCTGTCTTATAATTTGCCTTTCTAAATATACTCCAAGATTGTTGTGATACCCAAAACATTTCTATCTAGGAGTCACTAAAGAACAGCGTGACTAGCTAGAAGAGATGACTCCGCACTGGCTGCTTTCCCAGGGGACCAGCATCCACAGCCATCTGAAACTCCAGTCCCAGGGCGTCATCCTCCAGGGGCACCAGGCATGCATGTGGTCCATGTACATACATAGAAACAGACACTCATACATTTAACGTAGAGTATAAAACTGTTCAAAGTGTAAGACAACCTGAAGAAAGAAGTCACACATGAAGCTCGTGATTTAATTACAGTCATCTCAGTGGGGTAGTGTGCTCTTCAACAATCTCAACTAAAACCTTTCCCTCCTTTTAAGAGAGATTCCCCTGGAGCTTCAGAGACTGGTCCATGGCAGCCAAGTGAATCTGGATATGGAGGATCATCAAGACCAAGAGTACATAAAACCCAGATTGCGATTCAAGGCTTTTAGTGGAGAAGGACAAAAACTTGGAAGGTAAAATTCCTCTAGTGAGAAAAATACTTTCTTGCTCAAAATGACATTTCATTGAGAATAAGAAATTAAAAATGACTTGTGAAGTAAAAATTGAAATACAAGCTATAAAGACCTTCCTGCTGGAATTACGTGTGCAACTTGGATAAAATGTTAGTAGCAAGTACCCAGAGATGAGTCCTCCTTACACTCGTTAGCTCATTTGATACACACACTGCTCTTGCAGATGATCCGAGTTTGCTTCCCCACACCCATCCCATGCTGCTTGCAACTACCTGTATCCATGGGCACCTGCACATATTCCCACATAGAAATGAAAATAAATCTTTTTTTTAAAGCAGCCCTTTAATATATGGATACTTATTACTCTATTTTAAAATAACAGTAATTTGCTCAGGGTATGATTGAACTAGACAATGACTAGAACCGAGTTCCAACCCAAGCACTCTGGGTGCGTACTTTTCCCTACTGTGCCATGTTCTCCGGTTGTGTTTTGGCCGCTTTCTCGCGTAAGTCTATAATGTATAGTGTTTTGAGCATACCCCCTGCACACACTGCCCTCCTCCCTCTCCTATGAGCCCCTCTTGTCTGGATTTGGTTCTAGGCATTTTTCTGTTCTTTGTGGGTGTGTTCTTTCATTTCTGCTCCCAGTCGCACAGCTTCAAAAGAGAGCCTGGCAAGTGCTGCTGACTGGAGAAAGAGTGACTATATCCCCCACCTTTAGTGCTGTGTCTGCCATGAAGAAACTCTGAGATGCTGCGACAGGAGAGTGTGCTTCAGTTCTCTGTGCTTTGGAAGCAGCCCTTCGGTTCCAGCTCCAGCGCCACAAACCTGGCCTGCTGGCCCACACCTCTGATCCTAGCACTAAAGAGATAGAGGGTCACCCTCAGCCTTCTATCCAGTCTGCCCCCAGTTGCAGGTGTATATACTCCCTCATCCTGTTGCTAGCCTAGGCTATGAGAGCTTAACCTTGCCTCAAAATGGAGAAAGGAAATTGTTCAGTTTTAATATACAGAAAATTAACACTAGTGTGACTCAGTATACATAAATTCATATTTAATCAAATAGTACATTTTTCTAAAGTGAAAACTTGCACATAACATTTTACATTGGACATTTAAGAACTATATTAAGGTTTGATCCCTGGCACCAAAACTTAATAAGAAAGGAAAGAAAGAAAATCGAAACTAAAAAACTAGTAAGACAGCAGCTTAACAGTTGTCATTTTCTAAGAGCTCCAGTCAACTCCTGAAGTACAAAAAGGAAAATAATTCAGTTTTGTCCACTGCAGTAGTCTAATTACAAAGAGCATACAGGCAGAAGTTAGCCAAGTTTTCTTGTGATATACAAGTAAATAGAAATAAGGAAGTCATGGGTGACAGCTGTATGTTTGCAAATGGTAGCATACCCTGCGTTGAGCGCAAATTGAGCTCAATAGTCTGCTGCTGTCAGGAAGAACCAGACGTGACCCTGGCCGAGGGTTTCAACTGATGATAAATGATGTAGCTGGGATAGATAATCTTCGTGTCTTTGTGCTGCCAAGTGCAGAAGATTCTGCTTGCCGCACAGTCTTGCGGGACTGAATCTGAGGTCGGTTCGAGTTGGTCCCTAGTCCTCGGGGATGCCCCTGCCTGAGGCGCAGCAGACCCTCTGACCTGTCTTCTCTGTCCTGCTGGTCCTGCTGCTCGTTCAGCCCTCGTCTTGCTCCAGCCTCTGGATCTTCTCTCTCAAGCAGCCCTGCGGAGCAGGTGGTGCTAGGCTCCCTAGATCCCGTGGGGCTGCTCCCAGGCGGCCCCTGCTCCCTTCCCCAGCCCCTAGTCTGTTCTAGCATCGCATGCTTAAGCACCCTTCCTTGCTTTGGCTTCAGAGGTTCTCAGGCCAATGGCAATGGTTTTCATGATACTTTCAGATTCCTGGTTTGTTCCTGTGAAACTCAGCTCAGACCCTTTCTTCTTGCTTTCTTAAAAGTCTTTTTGTATCTCTTAATTTCTCTCTTTAAAAAGTTTTTAATTTACCTTAAAATAAAAGAGTCTATGAAAATGTAGTTGGCTGCAGAGATGATCAGTGGTTGAGAGTGCATGCTGCTCGTACAGAGGACCCATTTGGGGCAGAGTACAACCATCTCTAACTCCAACTTCAAAGGACACAATGCCTTACCTGGTCTCCACAAGCACAAGGCAGGCTCATAATGCATATGTATATAAATGTAGGCAAAACACTTGTACACAGAAAAATCTTTTGTAAAAACTCACTGTAGTGTGATGGTCGACTAAGAGGGAGCTTTGCTGTGCACTGATGTTGTCCCAGCAATCATGAACAGGACCAGTTCCAGGCCAGTCTGAGCTACAGAGTGAGACACTGCCTTCAAGGAAGGGAGAGTGATTTTGAAAGTGAACACTGAATGTAGCGATAAGACCACAGTGCCTGTTCACCAGTAACAAACTTGGCCTGGGACAACGTTCTGGTCGACCTCTGACTCAGCTTTTCGGCTGACATGGCTGCCGCACCCACTCCATCCATTCCAGTTTGTCAGTAACTCATTTTCACACACGTGTTTCTTACAAGGAGACACACTCAGGTGCTTTCTACTGAGGTTCCCTTCCTGCTCTATACTTAATTTTTATTTCAGAAAAAGCTTGCCTGCTTGCTCAGAATTTTTCCTAGAAGATGGGAGATGATGGAAACACCATCATGCAGCAGCTTCTGTCATAGGAAAAGGCTAAGTCAGCTTTTCCCTTTCTCAGAAGGTCCCGTCTTCAAGTAGTGTAGCAACCTAACTTGAAGAACCCTTGTACCTGACGGGGTTAATCTGTCCAACAGAGCGGTACGCTCCCACCAGACAAGGACTCAGGCCAATGGGGTGGCTGACTCGGGGTCACGGGGCAGGTGGGTGAGGTGAGTGTACCGTGCTATGGATCATGTCTGTGCATGGCCACTGGTGAGGAGAAAGGACATCTGGGTAATGAATTTATTTTTCACTAATAGCTTGGAGCTATTTCTCTTTTACAAAGCAGTATCTACTTAAGACAAATGTTTTTAAAATTGTTTTAACAATGTTTTAAAGTATCAGTTCAGTTCTGATTATGTAAGCAAAATTAACTTTTGAGTTCTTTGTCCTAGGCATTGTCCTGAAGGACTTCATGGGGTAGTAAATGCACTACAGAATGCAGTCTTACAGAATTATACTGGGTTGATGTTCTTCCTCAAGTGTATCCAGTTAGAACATAGTTGGAATTTGAAGTCTATTTTCTTTATACTCTTGGGCATGCTGACATTAAGTCTCTGGTTTCTCATTTCTCCCTGAACTGTGTGCTAAACAGTGTAAGGAAAGTTCAGAGATGGGGTTGGAGAAAATGCAGCGAGGCTTCTGAGATATCTGGGATTAATAAGTAGAATTAAAGAGGCCAAAAGAAGTAGAGAAAACGGGGAGGAAGCTGTGGTCTTGCTAGGGAAGTCCTCAGAGGGGTCATGGCACAGCTGACTGCAGAGCTGTGGCTTGGCCACCTTCAGTGTCCTGTGTCCCGTGTGCTCAGTGTGTCCTGTGTCCCGTGTGCTCAGTGTGTCCTGTGTCCCGTGTGCTCAGTGTGTCCTGTGTCCCGTGTGCTCAGTGTGTCCTGTGTCCCGTGTGCTCAGTGTGTCCTGTGTCCCGTGTGCTCAGTGTGTCCTGTGTCCCGTGTGCTCAGTGTGTCCTGTGTCCCGTGTGCTCAGTGTGTCCTGTGTCCCGTGTACTCAGTGTGTCCTGTGTCCCGTGTACTCAGTGTGTCCTGTGTCCCGTGTGCTCAGTGTGTCCTGTGTCCCGTGTGCTCAGTGTGTCCTGTGTCCCGTGTGCTCAGTGTGTCCTGTGTCCCGTGTGCTCAGTGTGTCCTGTGTCCCGTGTACTCAGTGTGTCCTGTGTCCCGTGTACTCAGTGTGTCCTGTGTCCCGTGTGCTCAGTGTGTCCTGTGTCCCGTGTGCTCAGTGTGTCCTGTGTCCCGTGTGCTCAGTGTGTCCTGTGTCCCGTGTACTCAGTGTGTGTTCTGATTCTTCTTTCTTCTTTCTTAGCCTTACACCTGAAATTGTCAGTACTCCTTCTTCTCCAGAAGAAGAGGACAAATCAATACTTAATGCAGCTGTTCTTATTGACGATTCTGTGCCCACTACAAAAGTTCAGATTAGGTTGGCAGATGGAAGTCGTCTGATCCAGAGATTCAACAGCACCCACCGGTGAGCTGCTCCCCAGCCAGGGGTCTTTTCTTCATATACTGTTGCTGATCCACAGAAAACTGTCAAAGCATAGGTAGTAGATGTTCTTTACATTTTCAAAGTAAGCTTTTGACAGAAGAATAGTTAAAAGGATGGTAACTACCTATATACTACATGAAATTGATGGTAATAATCATAGTAAATGATCCTATTAGTCCAAGTTTAGACAACTCCAAATATATTAGCTGTAGTTTTGCATTGTAACTAAAACTGCATCAAATGGACTCAGATTCAAGATAGTAAGAATCTTTTGAGACTTTCTCAGTTAACATATTGGTCGTTATAACTTAGGATGGTAGTACACACCTGTTTTCATTCTTTGGAAGCTCAAAACAAGTACAAGTTTGAAGTAAATCTGTCTGAGCTACATAATAAGGTGTATCTCAAACAAACAAAAAGTTTATGAAATTCTAATCAGAACTTTCTGTTTAGCAACCTCATATTGTAAATGCATGATATAAGTCATTTGTATTGTTGGTACAGTATTCTCTTATATGCTGTCTCATTCTCTTTAATGCTCACTTAAATATAAATATTTTCCCTGCACATAATAGTGCTTTCATTGTTCACTGGTTATAAGACCCTGATGTGCACTTGTAACGCCTGCGTCACTCTCTGCGGTACAATTGGCACTGCTGCACAAGAGGTGGGAAACTACCAGGCTCAAGAGTAAACAATGGCCCTATAGCTAACCAACCACCAGTGGGGGCAGAAGGAGCACAGGAACAAACGGTGTTTAGCCAGAACCTGAAACAAGAAGTTTGGCCAGAAACTGCAAGCGATCTTCAGTATGAACCCCAGGAGGAGGGGTAGATCTGTGGGCCCTACATGTGCTTATGGTCTTAGTTAAGTTACTAAGTATATGTGAGAATAATTTTTAAATTCTTTGTTATTATTTTTAATGATAGGATTTTACTGTGTGACTATATAGCTTAGGCTAGCCTCAGTTAGTGATCTTGACTTAGCCATACAAGAAATGGAATTATAGGCTTGTACCACCACACCTAACTTTTATATGTTTGAATGTGCGTGTGTGTGTGTGTGTGTGTGTGTGTGTGTGCGCGCGCGCGTGCATGCATGTGTCTTTCATAGTGTTAGAATTATCTGCTCACTGTCTACACAGATGGCTTAGAGGCATAGGCTGCCAATGGTTTTTATTTTGATTTCTTTTAATATAACAATATTGTTAATCCTTATTTTATACATAATTCACTTAAAGATTGTTTTTGTTTTATTACAAATATATACTCAAAAATTATTATTTTTCTTTCATAACATGATGAACTTTCCCGTTAAAATAATGTAAATTAAGTAAAGTTATAGCACCTTTAAACAAAAGTTTGGGATTATATCACTTTTTTCGTGAGAATGATTTTAGCTAAAAGTATACATGGAAATGTGTCCTTGCTACAGTGAACGTTTTGCTTATTCCTTCAGGGTCCTGGATGTCCGAGACTTCATAATACAGTCACGTCCTGAGTTTGCAACAACAGACTTTATTCTTGTGACTTCATTTCCGAGTAAAGAGCTAACAGATGAAAGTCAGACACTACAAGAAGCAGATATTCTTAATACTGTGATACTCCAACAGCTAAAATAGTATTGTTCCAACCCATGTAGGAATAGGTAATGTTGTGCATATTGGTAAAATACTTCCAGCATAAAAACAACCAAATTATTTTTATTATTCAGATAAATCCTGTTTTTGCTGTTGATCTGTCTTCCAGTATTTGTCTAGATGAATTTTTGAATGTTTGAATTTTTAGTTGCAGGTCAGGCTTATATTGGTTGATAGCTATAAACATCTAGGTCAACAATTTCTTACATAACAATTACTCAGTGTTAATGTAATAATGTTTTCAGATGAAGTGGAAAGAACCTCTTTTGGTAAAAAGAGGTAAAATTTGGTTTGGTAAAATTTGCACTGAAGTTTTTTAATGCAGCAATGACCAGTAACCAGTAAGGATACCTTTTCTGTAATATATACCAGTGTCTACTCTGAGTTTGAAATTGTTTGATCATAAAGTAATTAAGATTTTGCATATTGTTAATTTTTACATGTCGTTTGAACTATGTTAGTATCACAGAGTATATTTTGCCCTTGTATTTTATAAAATTACAACTAAATTTTAGTATCTGTAAAGGTCAACCGCTTTTGAGAAGATGGGATAAACAGAACTTTAAAGTCAAGGCATTGCAGTCCCATCCAGGCCTGCCTTGATCACTTTCATTTTCATCCAGCATTTTAACAGGGATCTGTTACACTAGAATCATTATTGTAGATGTGCAACACAGAATGTGTTGTTCTTCAGCGTGTGAACTCAGTCTGAGAGGCTGGAGCAAAACTTGCCAGCAAGATGTTAGTGTTTCCCTTGTCGAGGCACGCCTTGAGTGATGCGGGCAGTTTTCATCAGGAACAGAAAAGCTTGCTTCCCCGCAGACACCATTCCGTCCTTAGCCACCATTGCTGTGTACTTTTCAGTCGCTGAGGTAAGAAAACACAGAGCTTGTGACTGAAGTAGCAGAGATTATCTTAAAGGTATGTAGGTCGGATATTGAAAAAGAGTTTCTCTGCGCTAGAATTAAGGACTGCATGGAGACTCTAGAGAATGATTGCCTGGCTGCTGAGCCTCCAGAGGCCACCTGTGTTCCTTACCCATGGTGCTTGCCCTCCTCTACAGCCAGCACTTTCACCTCCCTGAGCCTTCTGTAATTACAGTGTGCTCTGCTTTCGAGGACATAAAGACGAGACAGGATGCACAGGTGAACCCATGCTCGTTGCCTAGCGTTAGCTTTAGAGTGACCCTAATCACCCTTCAGGGTTGCTTTTCCACTTCAGTTACACCTTCTTGGGAGTGGGGGAGTTGATATGGTTGCTTACCACGGCCCACATTGTCTTGGAGATTCATCTACCAAATAAACTCACCCCATTCATCCACAGGTGCTCAGAAATCTCAACGTATCACTTCGACTCAAAGTCTAAAACCTTACCTGCATTTCACTGGTTTCAGAAGTCCCAAATCTTGTTAGGATGACCTAAATTAAGTGGAGATTCATCTCTGCCTGTGACACTAAGAATGAATTATCTGTTCACAGATAAATGTCAGGACAGCTATAGAATAAGCTATAAACATTGATGGTAAAAGGCAGGCAACAGTGAAAAACAGAGACCCTGTTACCAAGAAGCCTGCAAATCCAGCCAGACCTTCCATCGGCGTCTCAGGCCCAACATTAACATATGGCTCTTGTAACTTAGTCCTTTGAATTTTAACTGTCTACGTCACATTCCTTTTGCTGAAGCAACACAGCTTGTTTTTAATTCTCATATTGTGCTGTGTGCCTTTCATTTTATTTTATTTAAAAACCTCACAGATTGCCTATGTGTCGTGGAGATGGGCTCCAGTAAACAGGAAGCTCTTCCAAGCATCTTTCTGTAACAGAAATAATCCCATCTCTAATGTTTAGTTTTTCAGAGAAGACAGAACTGCATCATACCCTTGAGAGCCTTTTGCATGACTGAATATGCAAACCATTTCATTACATGTGTGGTGTGTTGCTTGTGTGCACGTTTGGATGTGTGTCTGGGAGAAGCCTGGATTGATGTTGGGAGTCTTCCTCAGTCTTCTTCCATCTTACTCATTTAGGCAGATCTCAGTTAAGCCCAGAGCTCACCACAGCAGCTACCGCTAGGCTGTCTCCACCTTCCGAGTTCAGGGATTGTGGGCGCCCATCCCACCCAGACAGCATGGCAAGCACTTTAGCTACTGAGCCATTCCAGCCCTTTGTGTTATCTGAGGGTTGTGCACCCACACCCTCCTTTTTCTGCTTCAGGCTTTCCTGACAGTGATGTTGTTTGTAAATTACCTTCCTTCTTAAGTGTCTGTCATGAGGTAGGCGGAGAGCTCCACAGCCCTGGTGTCATTCTATGAATCACCTTTTCACACAGTGTTTCTGTTTCCTGTCAAACTTCAGCCAGGAAGAAGAAAGCAGGTTAAAGTTGTCCTGAATTCCAGCTTAGTCTCAAACTCCTCATGTCCAGCCCTGCTTTGCATGTGACTGTGCAACTCGGCTAAGCTTGAGTTTCCAATAGTGCTTCCTCCTGCTCTGAGCCCTCAGCAGCACAACCTTTAACACACCTTTTCTAAAGACTGCTCAGCCGTCTAGACATTCTCTGGTGACATAGGTTTTCTCTACCAAGTCTGAGCTCCTTCCAAGCCCTCTCCAGCACTAGCCTGTTCTACTAACAGTCTGAATAAAGCAGGCTGGGCTCTTGTCACCGTCCTCAAAACTGCCTTAGCCTCTGCACTGAGGCTATATGTGATCAAAGCTGGGATTTTTGCAACCTCCTGGTTGGCTAGAATGTGCTGTAGGGGACCTAGAAGTCTCTGGTTATTGCAAGGAAGCGAGCTGGGGAGTTTTGTTCTGCTGTTTGTTTTGTTCTGTTCTGTTTTGTTTTTGAGACAGGGTCTTGCTGTATATTCCTGGCTGGTCTGGCACTCTAATGAGTGTAGACCATGCTGGCCTTAACCTCACAGAAATCCGTCTGCTGCTTCTTCCCGAGTGCTAGGATTAAAGATCAGAGTGACCAGAGAGCTAAGACTTCAAGTACTGAGAGACACTGTGGCTACAACATTTCTATGCAGAATTTTTCTCAATCATATAGAGAAAAAAGATTTACCCTAACAATACAGGCCCAGCCCTGCTCCTTCTGCGCTGTTAAACACAATGTGGGTAACAGCTGTAATTCAGAAGATTATACCTGATAATACCTGATACCACCACTTCAGAGCTAAGGACAGACAACTGTGACCTAGGGGCCAGCCTAGGTTACAGTGTGAGACTGAACTTCCACATGGAGCAAATCAGGGTGGGCAGGATGGAATCAGCAGGTGGAGCAGGAGTGTGGAAACCACCTGCCCAGACCCATGAAAGCCTGGGATGCATGGTGGCCTCCTCTAGTCTCAGCATCTTGCAGGCAGAGGTGATCTCTGCAATCAGTGCTAATTAGACTAACTGAATGGCCTAGCTCCAGGTTAAGGCAGAGCCCCCCTTTAATAAAGAACAGGTGAACACTGTCAACTTCAGGCCTCTAAGCCCATACATGGTCTTGCATACTAGACTCTGTGTGTGCGCGCGCACGCATGTGTGTCCCAAACACACACACACACAGACACGGACTAATAGCTCCTTAGTCATTGTAAATAATAGGGCATTATCTGTATTAAAACAGGAAAAAAAGGTCCAAACCTTGTAAAACAATGTGAATTTTTCTTGTAGATTTTGTATCAGTTGTATTAAGTACCTACAAATGCTAAAAACTGACTGCCATTTTTGCATTCTTTCTGTCCAAAAGACAGAAGCGTCTGTTAGGACAAGAAGTGAAGGCCCACATGATGACCAGTCCTTTCACAGATGTTACAGGCTTTACTGAGAATCTGTTTATTCTGTTCTACTGTAACATTTTATTTATTTATTTATTTATTTTTATTTTTTGAAAAAATACCAATCCAAGTTCCCACTCCCTCCCCTTCTCCCAATCCTTCCACATACCCTCTCACCCCACCCCCATCTAATCCTCAGAGAGGGTAAGGCGCATTGCCTTGTAGAAGGTCCAGGGCCCTCCCTACTATATCTAGACTGAGCAAGGTATACATCCAATGAGAATAGGATCCCAAAAAGCCAGTACGTGTAGTAGGGATAAATCCTGGTGCCACTGCCAGTGGCCCCTCAGTCTGCCCCAGCCATGCAGCTATCAACCACCTTCAGAGGGACTCAAACATTTTAAATGCATCATCATTATAAAGCAAGGTGGTACAGTGAATAGTCAGACTACTGTCCTGGGACAGCTGTTTTAAATGATAATGTAATATAATAAAAAAATAGTTGCAGTATCTGCTTACAAATAATGCTTTCATTCAAACTCGTTGAATATGTTTTTAAAATCAGCCTTTATGTGCAGCTTGATTTCAGTGGTTTACTGGGTTGCTTTGAACTTGAGTCTTTTCATATGGCTTAATTGCCCTTGTTTCAGGGCAGAGAAGGGTCTGAGGTAAGGCATTGTCACCTGAGTTTTCCATGGTTGTTTCTGATTTTATTCTACTACACGAACAGATTCAGGTACCTTCTGACTGTTTTTCCCTGTGTATTTCTGAAAACATTGGAAGTGTATTATATTAAGGTGCATTCAGTTTTCCCTGTAAGAGCTTGTATTCATGTTGATACATCTCTGGCCAGTAGTGCCAAAAGTTGGAGAAATTTTTATAATCTGTAAAATATTTAGTGTTCCTTGAATTTCAATTAAAGAGTTTATAAAAAGAACTGCTGCATATGTAAATGTGTGTTTACAAGTGTGTGTGCATGCATGTGTTTATATAGCCCAAATAATGACCATGTGACTTACACATAATAACATGTAGCTTTGCAGTTTTCCCTCTTGAAAGACCACGGGGCCGTGACCTAGAGGCCATGGGGAGAGTCCTCTTCAGACAGTTCAAACTTGATGGCCTCTTTTCCTTTAGGTAAATGTTTTTCCGAGAGGGCAGGAAGACTCAGGATCGCTTGACTCTACAACTACCTAAAGAGTTCCCTTGAACGCTGCAGTTGACTTCAGAGGGAGCTTCTAACAGGAAGGACATCAGAAAGAAAGCTAGCAGTCACCACTGATTGTGTGATAGATGACACTCCCTTTTATTGCAAGATCAAATAAATGACTAGTAATTCAGTAGGGGGGACTTAAAGAATTAGCAACACAACCCTTTTTTTGTTGTTGTTGACAAGTTAAGGATTATATGCTAATAAGAAGCACAAAAAAGGGCCAAGAGATTAAAAGTGGGTTAAAGACTAATGCTAAAAAGAAGTCCCACACTAGCTCAGAACTGAATATAATAAAGGGTTATTTATTTAGGGGTAGACTCACAGATCACAGTCCTCTGAACAGGGAACAGCAACTGAATCCCACAGCCAGAAGGGAAGGCGATCATACATTTTACATTCGCATATATAGTATAAGAGGCCACACCCAAGTGGGCAGGTAACTTAAAGGATACTGGCTGTAGGAATTCCTACAGCATTTCCCCCTTCTGTTTAAATAAGAGTTCTAAGCTTCCTACAAAATTACATACAATAAGAACAAATATCAGGTATAAAAATAAGAATTACAACCAGCATAAACAATATATCAAGCAAGAAACATAATAAATGTTTCAATATTATCCTATCCTAAGGAGTTTAAGTCTTGTATTATAAATAACTTGGCCAAGTCACAAGAGGAAAGTAACCACCACAACTATCTAATCTTCAACCCCATCAAAGATCCGAGAAGGGAAATAATATTACTTGAGTAAGCAGGAAGTGCAATCAAGCAACTTGGAAAGTGTGCAACAAATGACAGAGACAACTGGCTACGTGGGCAATCACTCAAAATCTCATTTGCAATGTTGGAGCAACCAACTTTGGCTAAGGCCTAGGGTAACTGACAGACCATTTTCAGTGGCAGGAAATTTTTCAAAACCGTCTTACCCTGTCTTAGCAAGATTTGACAGTCTTTTCTTGTATCCTGCTTGTCCTGTCCAGACATCATGCATTTTGTCAGTGGTCGATGCATGGGCAGTTCCTTGCCTGAAGGCCAGTTTTGCCAAGAAGAAAACAAGCTCCAAGTAGAGTGTCTTCAGTACTCAGCATTCTCTTGGGAATAGATCGATGCTGCCAGGAGCAGTCCTGTCTCACGTCAATAAAACCCTAAGTTATTTAAATGCCATACTCTACAGCTCTTTGAAGTTGTTGAAGGTTACTTATCTATGCAGAATACAACCTATGTATCTAAAGAACCTGATTAGTCTAATTATAAGTATGACAAACATGGATGACTATTAACCTATAATTCTTAATACCTATATAACTTAAAGACTAAGACCTCATATTAGAATATTAAACAATCTTTGAACAACTGTGCAGCAAATGAGGACAATGACCTCAAAATGTAAACAATGTATAAGTGTCTTGATCAGAGGTAGAAATGTATATTGTAATATGATAAATATATCCTAAAATTGTATCAATATACAAAATGCCTTAAGCAGAGGTAGAAGCATGCATGAATACAATATAACAAAATAACTTTACCTAGGTATGCAAATATTGTAGACAAAAATAGGAACATATTCAATATAATTTAAGTTTGTATCAATATACAAGAATCTATACCAATGTAAACTGCCTATAAATAATAGCTTACAAGTATTCACTCTATTACTCACTATATTATTAGTGTAAGTAAGCGCACACTAATCTATTATCCCATTCACTTTCCCCCTTTTTTTAAGAGATCCCTGAGCTTACATAGTTTCCCCCCGAACCCCCAGCCATATAGCAATGATAATCAACCCCTAAATGATGTCCCTAACCCTGAGGACAAACTTTGTTGGGAGAGGGGCGTCATCTTCTAGAATTACTTCTAGTTGTCATGGGACAATGTTCTTTCTATGGGGTCCTGTGAAAGTAAAATGATGGTTAAGTTTCAAGGTTACTGTCTGGTATAATTGCAAATAGTCTCTGAGTAGTCAGTAGGGTTTTTCTGAGGTTCTGTTGAAGGGAGCGGAGCCCCTTGTTCTGTCCTGCCCAGCTAGCAAACACCCGAAAAAATCACACAGAAACTGTATTCATTTAAACACTGCTTGGCCCATCAGCCCTAACCTCCCATTGGCCAACTCCTACATCCCAATTCAACCCATTTCCACCAATCTGCGCATTGCCACATGATTGTGGCTTACCGGCATGAGTCTATCCAGCAACTGTGTTGAGCAGGAGAACCATGATGTCTGTCACACTGCTCTTCCCAGCATTCAGCTTGGTCTAATCCACCTATCTAAGTTCTGCCCCATCAAAAGGCCAAGGCAGTTTCTTTATTCAACCAAAGAAAGCAACACATAGACAGAACCTCCTACACCAAGGTTCCTATTTGGAGTTCTGGCCAGAATGTTGTGAAAAAGTGCACCATTTCAGCTAACTAAGTTGGAACCATCTTGAACAGCTGATACCCAAAACTGGTCTTATAGTCATGATGTCATATCAACTAGGTGAAGTTGTTATTGTGGGGCCCTGTCTTCTTCCTGGAAAATTCAAAGATTACTGCAGGAAAATTCATTGTTCATTGTGGAAGACTTAAACATTATTTATACAGACATATATTCAATGAAAGGTATGATTGAGACAAACACAGGTTTGAAGAAAAGTAAATTTTTTTCTAAATTCTTTCTGTCTCATATCAGATGGTTCCTGACATGAGACAGAAACTCTGAATTTTTCTTTTAACAACATGCTTGGATTCAGAGGACAGAGCCCTTGTCCAACTCCAAAACCAGCTTTGATTTTTAAGTGAGTCATGACTATTATTCTAATTACTATTCAGAAATTCTTACCTTCAGATGACCTGTCCTCATAAGTGATAATTCTCTTTGCTTGGTGATTCTATCTGGATAATTATCTTTTTCTCTTTGGGCATCTAGATGTCTAGGGTCTCTTGACTTTTTGAAGATGAGTATTTTCCTGCAAAGACAAGAACAGAACACTGCCCCAACCCTTATGAGGTTTCCTTACCACCTGGTTGGTTGTCAGCTCTGTGGATAAACCGTCATTTCTCTTTCTCAAGAGATTTCTCTTTTTCAAACAGAATCTTTATTAATTTTGATGGTATCCATAGCTTTTCTTCTCCTGTAGAAACAAGAGCAAAACCTCTTCCCCAACGTAGCACATCTCCTGGCTTCCATTGTGAGATCAATACATCCTTGAAATACACCAGCTGATTTAACTCAGAAGACTGTTCTATTACCCAATGTCTCTCTGCTGCTGTTGTTCCCTTTCTCATTAGCACTAAGAAAATTCAAGGTTAATAAAGCATTATGTAATATATTTCTTGGGGTATTTTTCATCTCTTTCTGTTTGTTTAACATATCCTTTATAGTTCAATTCGATCTTTCTATAACTGCTTGACTGGATTTGTGGTATACCTGTAATATGCTTAATATTATAATAAGCAGGTACAGTCCAGCACCACTTTGGTTTTTCATCTTAGTGCTGGTTAAATACTGAGAAATATGCTTTCCTTGACAAATTAAAAGTAATTAAATGAATTCTATACACGGGGCAAGAAGCCTAGAACTCAAGAGCAGGTAGCACAAACCAAAACGCAGCAGTGGGCGGGGGTGCACAAGTTTGGGAAATTTCCAAGTTACCACAGGCATTTAGCTCCGCTATGGTGGGGGTTTTACAAAAAACGCTTAGTAGGTAAAAGCAAGCCAAGCAGGCAGGGGTGGGAGACATTCTAAGCTGTGGACCAGTTAGGCCTTTAAGCTGGTCCACCTGGCGGGTGTGGCGTTCGGATTCACGTGTGTGCCAGATGAAGACGGATGCTAAAAAGAAATCCCACACTAGCTCAGAATTGAGTGTAGTAAAGGGTTATTTATTTAGGGGTAGACTCACAGATCACAGTCCTCTGCTCAAATGGGGAACAGCAACTGAATTCAGCAGCTGGAAGAGAGACCAGATGCATGCTTCACACAGATAGTTAGAGTATAAAAGGCCACGCCCAAGTGGACGGGTAACTTACAGGCTACTGGCAGTAAGAATTCCTACAGCAGTTGGTAGCAGCTGCCCTTTGTTAAACCATCTTTGCCACCCTTCCTCTCTCCCTGCGGTTTGCATTGGCTTGCTGGTGTTTCTGGTACTGGAGCATTTAAAAAGACTACTAAACGCCCTTTTGATTTTGTGCCTCTGACTTTGGTTTGTGCTCTCCTCCACGTAGTGTACATTCGGCTGTCTCTTTCAGAACACGTTACAAAAGGTTCTTTGGTGTGTTTTTCATATTTAGCAGCTTCCCCATTTCATTCTTGATTTTTACCTCTATGACAAAGACTTATTTCCTTGCTAACTTGGCCACTTCTATTTTAGAATTTAGAATAACTCGTTTTTAGTGTTATATGATAACCTATGTAGTTAAAAAGTGGCTAATGTAGACAAATTTTCAGGAAATTGTTGACTTGAACATCATTGTGAACATAGTTGAGAGCAAATGGACAACTTGCTTTCAGTAGCCTGAAATTTTTACTGAAGTTGACAGTTGTAAGAGAAGTAATTCTTAAATGTTAACGTTTTCTGTAGATTAATGTTAAATTCAACATTCCATGGCATGAAGTATTTTTATTCATATAATAAATTTGTATGCAACTACAGTGTTTTCATGTTTATAAAAATGCATAATAATATTGAATCTTGGAATACCCCTTCACAACATATATTTATAGTGAAATGGTAGTGTTTGAAATATCGTGCATGTAGGTACTCTATAGCAACTCAAGCTAATCTGATCTTATATTCTTTAATATTAAGAATGTATACCATTCATTTTCAATGAGAAGTATACATCTTAGAGATGTTTGCGTTTATCAGTTATTGAGGACTTACTGAGATCAGGGTTCTCTACAGGCATGTTACAGTTAATGTCATTGTATTGTATGGTTTATCCTGGCCTCAACTTACTTAATAAATATTTTCCTCAAAGAAGCCTCCTTTTAGGCAGGATCAGAGGGAACCCTCATCCGACGATGGATGGAGATAGAGACGGAGACCCACATTGGAGCACTGGACTGAGCCCCCAAGGTCCAATTGAGGAGCAGAAGGAGGGAGAACATGAACAAGGAAGTCAGGACTGCAAGGGGTGCGTTCACCCACTGATACAAGGGGACTGATCTAATGAGAGTTCACCAAGGCTAGCTGGACTGGGACTGAACGAGCATGTGATCAAACCGGGTTCTCTGAATGTGGCTGACATGGGGGCTGACTGAGAAGCCATTGACAATGACACTGGGTCTTGTTTCCTCTGCATATACTGGATTTTTGGGATCCAGTCTGTTTGGATGCTCATGTTCCTAGACCTGGAGGGAGGGCTGAGGACCTTGAACTTCCCACAGGGCAGGAAACCCTGACTGCTCTTAGGACTGGAGAGGGAGGAGGAGAGGGAGTAGGGGGAGTGGGAGGGTATTGGGAGGAGGGGAGAAAGTGGAATTTTTTATAAATAAATAAATAAGTAAAAAAAAAAAAAGAAGCCTCCTTTTGTGCCTCAGCCTGCCATCCCTGCCTCCGTAGCCCACTTACCCTGTTCACAGGAGCTATCCGCAATAATCTAGTAACTTAACTTCTGTTCTCATCTGCCAACACTGCTGTCATTCCCCAGCATTTCAGAGAGTACAGGGACTTCTACCCACTAGGTCCCTAGGTCCTATGGCAGTACCTTACACAAGAGTGCCTCCAAATGGCTAAGTAATAAGCCAGTGAGTCTCTGGACACTGGAAGAATTATGCATTTATGTTTCTAAACAGATTCAGAATCTGCCAAGAACTGATACCAGTAATAGCCAATGTTTGTAGTTTTATTAGGTTTCGAAAGGAAAAAAAGATGCTGGAAATGCCACTTTGGTTCATTTCCAGGACTAGTTGTGTATATACCATAGTTTAAGTAAAGTTTCCAGTAGTTCCTTCATGGTAATGGGTGGAAACACCTAGCGAATGCCTTCATGAACAGCCTGGGTATTTCTGAGTCCCAGCCCGTGTGTGCTATGATTCCAGAAATGTGGAGACAAGGAAGATCCTGCCAACCCCTCATCTGGAAAAGGCCATTTGTCTAATAGTAACTCTGACCGGAGATACACGAGGGACTGGGGGGGGGAGGGGAAGAGGTCTGTACAGCGCATTCTCCTTCAAGCATACAGGAATGTGCTACTCTACATTCCTTGTCTCTACTTCCTTGTCTTTGTTCTCCCTGGTGATCTGTTAATTAAAACCTTCTGTTTGTAAACTGAGCTCTGCTCTCTGCAGCCGGCTCCAGTGGAAATTCCTCACCCTGTTTCATGGCTCGTATTTGTTTACTCAAAAGCCACCAAAGGGGCACTAGTCACTGGCATGTCTTCTGATCCTTGTAAGTTTATATCTCCATACAGACCTCAGTGCTAAGGTACTAATACCTATTCACTTTCTTTTCTTAATTTCACGTAACCATTGGCTCCCCTGAAATATGAAAGAGGAGTTAAGAAAATTTAAGCACAGTAGATTGAATGTGCATTAACATATATGTAATAATGTTTTAAATTAAAAAACTGCAGAAAATCAGACAATAGTAGAAGCTTAATCAGGTGGCACTCAGTCCTCTTGGATAATCCAACTTGAGGAGCAGTTGATTTTGGCTCCACTCTTAGTTGGCTGCTCTTATAAAGAGTCTACTCACACTCACTAGGTACTGTTTTTGTTCTCTGAATCCCCTCCATTGCGCAAGCTCCCACGCAAGCAGAGGCAGCAGAAATGACCTGGAGTTAACTCATTTCCAAATAGCCTTTATAACCAGATAGTGAACTCTGCAAACAGGCACGCACTTGGGTGTTCTTGGAATTATTTGGAGAAAGATGATGTGCAAGTCTGCTTTGATATCCCAATGTAGATTAATAAACTCCATGGATTCCTTTTTATTCATTGGCATGTATTTTAAGTATATTTGATTAAAAAAAAAAACTAGCACTAAAGCTCCTAACTGCAAGAAGTATTCTCTCTACAGTCCTTGAAATAAATCAGTTTTAACAAAGCTATAGCCACAGACATCCCGATCCCTTTTTATTTGTATTTTTGTTGTAATCTCGTTTGGGTCTAATGAAAATGACAGTGTGCTAATGCAGAGCCAGGTAGAGCCTATGCCTCCTCAGTGAGCCCTTGCTCCAAGGTCACTGGACTTGCACTCAGTTGCAGGAGACCACCAGAAATGTCAGATTATTTTTTGCTTCTCCTAAATTAATGTTTGAATTGAGAGAACCCATCTTAATCTCTCAGTAACAATGATGAGAGATGTTTGCGTTCCTAAAAGTCTGTTAGTTTATGAATTTTTATTTCATGTGTACAAATAAGTCTCAACTTTGCTTTTGTGAACAATTCTTCATAGCTAAGTTTTACTTAGTGACTTTTAAACTTATGGGGTAGTATGTTCATTCTTTTTACTGCAAATACTATCAGATGCCCACCTTTACCCTATACATAACTAAGCACCCAACCCCCATTGATGTGGAAGTTGGGGTGCTTTATTTTGATCATATAACTCTTTAAATCTTCAGCTTAGAAACTTTCACTTCCACTAATCCTTTTTCCTGCCTATTATAAGCATTCTGCATGCCTTGTTCTTTGTTTTCAGAACTGGGAATTAAACCTAGTATATGTTGAGCGTGTGTTGTCACCAAACTGTATCACAAGCCCTTTATATACTTATAAATATGGCTTCCCTAGGCTTTTAGATTCCTGGAAACTCTGCTTGGAACAGTAAGTTCTCCATCCTAAAATGTGTAAGGAACAGAGCCAGGTGTGGGCAGAACTGTGCCTGCAACAGGAACAAGACAGGGGCACGGCTCTGATATGCCATTCACTAAGGGTTACAAAGCCGTCTGTCAAGAACAGTTCCACATATAAAATTAGACTCACATTGGAGCCAGTCCAGCCGACAAATATGTGTTAACTGGGTGTATCTCTGGAGATTACCAGTAAATACGTGCTGAATGGCTCAATCATGCAAATCAGTTGGTGCTAAAAGCACAAAGAGCAATTTTTAATTGGAGTTGTATCTTTAAATAATAGTAACTTAAAATCTTGTCTCTATACATTATTTCATATAGCCTTTCTGAGACCCTTGAAAGGTTAGAGGAATAAATACCCCTAAAGTTATCATGGGAGGAAAGCTAAGTGACATCCAGAAGCACTAAGTGGGATGCTAGCAGTCGCCCCATCCTGGGTATGGGTTCTGTTCCATTGCTCTACAATCTGGATATGGAAAGATGAGATATCCCCAACACAAGACTCATAGCTGACTCCCAAAGCAAAAGACAGACCCTGCTTCCTGGAAGTTTTATGTAACAGGAGCTTGTAATTACAAAGACCCAGTCTCTCACAGAAAGCGTTATGCTTTGGTTCTTGGAGGAATGGACAGCCGTGCTAACATGTTTGGACAAATGATCATACCAGAAGCAGGAAGTTCAGCAGGGATTATGGATTCAGGTGGCTCGCCCTGTGTAAGCCAGCGCCCCTCAGCAAGGCTTGGGGGTTCAGGTGGCTATCCCTGTGTAAGTCAGTGCCCCTCTGGAACCAGATGGAAGGAGAAGGCAGAGACCATGCTTTCTGTCTTGCTTCTGAGAAGACTTCAAGTTTTGTCACCCACCTTGAGGAAGAGGAATTCCAGTCTTAATGACACATCTGGAAGACAGGTGGGTCAGGAACCAGACACTTAGCTTGAACATGCTTCTTGGACCTCAAGCTTCCTTTGAGGTTCTTTGCATACAGAAGTGCCATGCCTGTGTCCAGAGCCCCCACCTTTAAAAAAAAATGTTCATAGCCCAGACTAGCCTTGAACTCCATGTGTGGCTGAAGCTGATCTTGAATTTGAAGTCCTCCCACCTCTACTTACTTCTGGGATGACAGGTGTGTGCTCCCATGCTCAGCTTTGATTTCTTAGGACTAGTCTACAGTGTACCTAATAAAAAGGCCAACCTATTATTTTGTACGTTGTAGTACTGTTTGAGCAAATATGATAACTGCTGATTCGCTGTAGTTCGGTTCTGTTAATTTGTGTGCAATATTCTGGCGCATTTCAAGTTTTTGTTGTATTTTCCTCAGTGCTTATTAGTTTTTTTTCTAACTTTGCAATTTTTTATATCAAAAAAAGTTGTGATTGAAGAGTTGAAAAGAAGACCTAGGTGGTAAAGATAGCTCAGTTGGTCAAGTGCTTGCCACACAACTGTGAGGAGTTCAAATCTCCAAAACCTACTTACACACGGGCAAGGTCTCTTGTGTCTGATCTTGAAACTCCTCTGACGAGAGCAGATAGCCAAAATGGAGAAATCCTGAAGCTCATGGGTGAGCTAGCCTGGACAGCATGGCCATGAACAACAAAGAGAACCAGTAGCTAGCAAGATGAGACTAACATTGAGTTTGTCCTCTGATCTCCACATCAAGCATGCCAGGACACACATATGAAACACACCACACACACACACACACACACACACACATACACACAGTTTTTTAAGACAGACTATTGTTTGTGTTTCTTTTCTTTCAGAAAATGATAACATAGGACATGTGACAAAAACTGCATTTCTACTGCCAGTATGTGTAGGAGAGGGTGACGTGAGGTGACAGCGAGTGAGGCAATGGTCGCAGTTTTCAACATCATCTGGCAGTGACTCCTTAGGACCAAGGTCCTGTATTCTAGGCCCTTGTTCAGGCACTGCTGAGAGAAAAGCATTATGGGTATGTGGTTGCTTACTTTCTCCACCAGGGGGTGTGCAGATACTGGGAAAGAATTTCGTCCTCCTCATTGCCTCAGCTGCTGTATTATACAGATGGGATAAAAAGTGCTTGTTAGTTCCTAGGATGAACCCAGTCACAGAATCATTTAGCAATGCTGTCTGTGACCTGTGTTGTCTTTGTTCTCCCTAATGATGTGATGAACATGTCGGTAATGTAAGAATAATTTAAAAAACATCACTGCTGTCACGGCCGTGTGCCCTGGGCTCTTTTCAGTGCGAACATCACTTGAGTGAATTGCTTGCAGATCCTTCTCCTTGGAAACCGTGTAAGCGCCTCACTGTGTTCAGTTTCCTCGTTTTCCATTTAAATGAACCGTCATAAAATGTCGTATTCTTTCCTTTGTAAAAGTCCTATTAGATCCCTTCCAGTTTGTCTATATTCTGTTTCTTGGGTTTCAGTTCTTGGTTCTCTTACACCTTTGCAGCCATCAATTTTCACTAGTCAGTTACTTTGATCTGTGTCTCTCAAAACTAGATAATGACGCAAATTTATAATCACCAAGTCCAGTAGCAGACTTGAGTGGCAGAACTGCAGAATCAGTGGGGATGGGCACGGGAGTTGAACATCCTCGATTCCTCGCACCACCAATGTATTAGGATCCTTCCGAGAAACAAGAGAAGCCAGGGATGCAACCATAGACCAGTCTGAAAGTCTGGAAGCCTCCTGAGGAGTCAGTGTAAGTCTACATTCAAAGGATGACTCTAGACGGACGTCTGTGGGCAGTGGCAAGAGAGAAACTAGGCCCACTTTGGAAGAATTAAGTGCCTTTCTATTCCCTCCAGCCTTCTAAAAGCTTATCGGCTGGTGCCTTTTGGGCGAGTCACTTCACTAACCCACACACAACAGTTGTCTGTAAATCTTCTCACAGACACACTCAGGATGGGACTTTGCCAGCTTCCTGCACATCTCAACCTGGTGAAGTCAATAACCAAGATTAACTACTGTCATCAACTCTTAGGTTCCAATTTCCTTGTCTTCAGAAGGAGGCTATCAACACTGTTGCTTCGTTCAGCCATTGTAGAAAAGAGTTCTTGGGCTCTTCAGTTGCCGTTACCCAGCATGTGGCTAAAGGAAATAGGGCAGTACCTATTGTCTTCCCCGCATTTAATGCAGTGTGTTTCTAATGGCCAAGATGGAGGATAAACCTAAGTGTCCTACGAGAGACGACCATAAGCTGATGTGTATGTTAGATGGACTATTAGCCTTTAGAAAGAAAGAACCCTTGGCACAGTTGATAACATGGTCAAAGCTGGGAGATGCTGTGCTAAAAGAAAGAAGCCAAAGACAAACACTGCACATGTTATATATGGGGGGATGAAGAACATGAGCTCGTTGTAACAACAGAACAGCTATTACAGGGCAGGATGTGACAGGGAGATGGGATCATCTGCACAGACTGTTGGGTGAATGAGCTCTGAAGGACAATATAACACTAAGTGTATGCTTGAAAACTTCTGAGTGGATCTCTGTGCTTCACCGCCAGGTTTGTATAAGGCAGTAAACTAATTTCCTTGACAGCGGTAATCATTGCAACCGTGTGTATCTTCAAAATGTCACATGTGCACCTTAAATACATACAATTTTAGTAAAACTGGAAGGTGAAAACACAGTCCTTCAGTTCTGCTTCTACTACACAAATTTGAGCACTCACACTGTGCCTAAAGATGCTGGGACAGATTTAAAGGCAGACAAATAATACACTCCATTGAGAAATAGTAAGTTAATTTAGGGAAATACAGGTTGGACTGTTCTTGTCTTTGTAAGTTAGTTTTCTGGGAAGGGAGGCAAGTGGAGAAAAATGTGTAGCTCAATAAAAACAATTACAAAGGAGAAAATTTGGCAAGTCTTACTGAAAACATTTTCACGGGGAGATGTACAACATCATAAAGTGCCTGTCTAGCACATACAAAGGCCTAGTTCAGCCCCTAACAACAACAGCGCACACGCGTGCACACACACGCACACACACGCACACACAATCTAGTTACATGTGTGGGATAGCTGGTAGAAAGTAGCATTCACATATGGAGTCAATGAAAAGTTTTCAGAACCACTACTGCTTTTCCAAACCCTAAAGCCTAAGGCTGCCCAAACTCAACGGCTTGCAGGGTGTTAGAATCCACGGTGGCTGTGGAAGAACAGGGTATCCTTAAAGCACTTTGCTCAGTGATTTTGGAATCCATGATAAAAGCAAAGAAAGCAAAGTTGCCTTAGGAATGCAATTTAGTTTGGTGAGTCTTTTTTTTTTTAATGTTTACTGGTTTGAACCAAATTTTGATCTCAATTGTCGTTCTTCACCGAAACTCAGCTGAGAATTTTTGAGTAAATGACCGATTCCAGACTTGCCACAAAAACACAATGTAAGCTTAGATTTTCTTGTCTCCAACAGTATGGAAACTTTCTAAGACCAATAGAGTCATAGCTAAAGGGCCCAAGATCGGGTTGATGCCTCTCCCAACACTTACCTTGGCACCAGTTAAGATCGGCAAGATACAGTCAGCTAAATACACTGGCTTACAGAATGTAAGTCCACCCTGACTCTCAAGTCACTGAGACCTCAGCCACCATCTGAAGTGACCTTGAAACCAGCTCTGTGTTGACAATGACTATGTCGAGGGAAGTATGCAATATGCAATTGTTTTTCCTCTCCAGTCAGACTTGTTTGTGTGAGTAACATGGCAGACTGTTCCCCAGGCTGTACTTCACAGGAGAATGCCAGCTATAGAAAATAGATGAAATGATAAAATCACAATTTTTAATCTCCTAAATGAAATTGAGGCAATGATTATTCATTGGTATTATTAGATGGTGGTTTCATAGGGAAGTAAACTTCATGTGATTTGCACAATTAATATAAAAATATTATATTCTTATCACTAGACAATAATAAGAAATGAAGAAAATGTACAGTGAAAAATAAGGTCATCATCGCCATTATTTTATTGTTATTATTCACTGACCGAATCTAATGGTATGATGAACAGTTAGTTATTGCCCACCTCCTACTATACTGCATAGCCTGTAGCATGTATAGATCACCTGTTTCTTTGATTGGTCGCTTGCTTGTTTTTGCCAGTCTTGCTGTTTAGCCCTGAGATGACAGCTTTAACTCATATTTGCTGCTCTTGAGTTCAGCTTAAAGTCTAGCAAGCCTTCAACCAAAACTTACAGCCATGAAGAGGAATAAAATTACATCATCTGCAAGAAAATGAAGAAAGTGATGGGTAGTGTGTTACACAACTTCAGATAAACCCAGGAAGACAAATGTCCTGTGTTCTTTCGAATATGTGGAATATAAGTTGTACGAATATGTACACAGAGCACATGAAAATGGAAGAAAGATATATATACTTTTTCTGGGGAAACACAACATACGTGTCTAAGACCCCGAATAAGGACACCATGACAGACCAAGGTACAGATACCATCAAAGACCAAGTTGGTGAAACAATGAGTTTTATCGGGATGTCTTACAGAAATTTGGGTGAGGGGTTATTTACAGGAAGAGAAATGACTCAAACCTAGCTGTATCACAGACCCCACCTCAACGTAGGTGACAGCTCACAAATGCTGGAATCCTAAAGCACCCTGCATGGGCTGCAGGCAGCTCAAGGGGTTGGAGTTTATCCATTCCAAGTGCCTCAGTTTGTCTAAACCATTTCCAGGCATCTCGTCTGATGTCAGAATCTCCTCTGTATGCTGGCTTGTGTCAGAGTGACTCTCGGTCACCTTTACTGTTTACCCATGGAGAGAGGGGGCTAGTGAGTCTGGTCAGTTTCAGGAGCTTCCTGGAGCTGCTTGAGCTGTTTACCTCTCCTGGTTTAAGAAGCTTCTTTGCGATTTGAATATGGACAAGGTATGTTGAGAACCACAAAAGAATTTTGAAGTGATATTTTGCCTATGCAGAAAGTTTTTAAAAGATACTTTTTAGGTTTTGTGTGTGTGTTCAGTGCCCACAGGGCCAGAAAAAAAAAGTGTTAGATTCCCCGGAGTGGCGGTTACAGGCAGGTCTGAGCCATTTTCTGTGGGTGCTGGGGTAAAGCACCATCCTCTTAACTGCTGAAACGGCTCCCCAACACCTCAAAATTTGTTTCTTTGAACTGTACAGTAAAAATTTCAGATTAGTGAGGTGATTCAGTGAGCAAAAGCACCTACCACCAGGCCTGACAAACTGAGTTTGATTCCTGGACCCCACATAGTGGAAGGAGAGAGCCAGCTCCACAAGTTAGCCTCTGACTGTTGGTGCACTTGGTCCCAAGAACACATCCCATCTCAACATACACAAATAAACACATGAATGTAACAAAAATTAAAGTAACAAAAATATTCTTTTAAATGTTAACTGTTGCTGGGAGGCAGAGGCTGGCAGATCTCTGTATTCAAGGACAGCCAGGTCTACACAGAGAAACCCTGTCTCAAAAAGAAAAAAAAAAGCAAAAAAAGTTAACTTTTATTGATGCAAAATAGCGATAGTAGAGGCTAAGCTTTGGACACAGGCATGGCCCTGATACCGTAGCTCATTTACTAGCTGGGGACCTTTGGTACCTTGTCTTCCTGACCCACCTTGCAGAAAGGTAAGCCTTCTAAGAGGTAAGAACGAACGACTGCTGGCCTGTCCAGTGACACCCTGCCCACGAACTCATCTATGTTCTCCTGTTGTTGCTTCTGCTAATTTCTTCCTTGATATTCTAAAGTTTTCATTTATTCCATTTTTATTTTCACTTTTGGTTCTTGTGTTCCTTTTCTCTCTCCCTCTCTGCAAACTGGCAAAATTATCCTTTATCTGTTTGTGATATTAATAATCCCTACGACATCATTCCTATTATATAAGTATACATTTCTCATAAGCATGAAAAATTCAATGATTCCTAACACTTTTTTCACGTTGTAACTCTTTAAGATAGCATATTTTTTTCTTACTGACTTCATAATCCCCTGGCTCTTGACTTCTTAAATATATAATATACCCTTGCACTTTCATGACTCTCTGACATCTTCACATTTTCTTTCTCTTGCTTCTCAATGCCTTCTGTGCCCAAGTTTTCCCTGAAGGTGCTCTGGATAAGCCCATGAGTCACTCAGCTCTTCTGGTTGGGCACTAGGGTTACCACTCCTGTCGTCCATTGTCAGAAACAGCCATAGCAACATCTTTAAAATGATTATTATCAAATCCAAAATTATCGTGATCTTTAATCTTCAAATATTTTAGGAATGTGTGGTGCAGTTAAGATCTGGTCTTCTCAGCCAGGTGGTGGTACATGTCTTCAATCCCAGCACTTGGGAGGCAGAGGCAGGGTGATCTCTGTGAGTTCAAGTCCAGCCTGGTCTACAGAGCAGATTCCAGGACAGGCCCAAAAGCTACAGAGAAACCCTGTCTTGAATGACCAAAAAGAAAATAAAAGGATAGTTTATTTCTGGATCAGAGGAATCAGAGTGGTCAGGGACATCACAAGAACACAGCACACAGAATCAACTGACCAGCATTCATAAGAGCTCACAGAAATCAGGAAGCCTGTAGAGGTCTGACCTATGTCCTCTGCATATTATAGCTGAGTAGTTTGGTGTTCTTGTGGGATTCCTAACAGTGGAAGCCGGGGATTGCTCTGACTCTTTAGCCTAATTGTGTCCAGCCTTGGTGTGGTGGTCTTATTGTAACTTGCTACGAGATGTTTGGTGGATGTCCCTGGGAGGCCTGTGCTTTTCTGAGGGAAGGCAGAGGGGCTGAATCTGTGAGGGAAGGGAGGTGGGAGGGGAGAGACTGGGGGAGAGGAAGGAGGGGAAACTGCAGTCAGAGTGTAATATATGAAATAATAATATTTTTAAAAAATCTGGTATTTTGCCATGATGCCTGCCACTTGTCTCCCTGTTGTGAGACTCTTATCTCTCTGTAATCATAATCCCAAATAAACTCTTCCTCCTGTTAAAGAAAAATTTAGTCTTTGGGTGTAACTAACATCTGATTGGCTTTGTTTCCAAATAACTCAACTCTGGAACTTCCATAGTTGTGTCTCTCTCTGCCTCGTTATTCACTGATTAATAATGATACGGATATTTCTCCATATTCCATTGCAATTTATTTCAGATTTCTCCACTTTTTACTAAAAAATAAAAAAAATCTGTTTTGTTTAACAAATTTATAGCTTGAGCGAGCAACGCTCCTTATAGGATCATGTGAACCTTGCTCCCTCGGGTGCTGTTTGGAGAGGTTATGGAACCTTTAGGGGGTGTCTTATTGGAGGAGATGTTACTATCTATGGCAGGATTTAAGGTTTTATAGCCATACCCCACATCCTTCTCTGATTCTGCTTCCTGTGTGTGGTGCAGATGTGGCCTCTCAGCCTTCTGCTCCAGCTACCACTGTCATTCCTCCCCTGCTATCATGGACTCTCCCTCTGGAACTGTAATTCAAAGTAATCTTTTTCTCCTATGAGTTGATTTTGGTTGTGCTATTTTACCATAGCAATAAAAAAGTAACTAGTATCCAAACTCACCAAAGAAAATTAATTCTGATCAAGAACCAATTTTAACGGAAAATAAATGATACAGCCAAAGTAATCCCTACTTCTTTCTTTAGCAATTCAAAAGTAGAGATTATCATTTACAATCACTAATACATGTCTGTCAGCTTGTTACATAACAAATAATCAGTGGTACCCCTCACTCCCATTGCAAATGTTCTTCTCAGTTCTGTATAACCTGGTGGAATAAATATTGATTGAGATAATAAATAAGACTGAGAAAGATCTATAATTCCTATTTCTGCTATTTATTCTTGTGTGTCTCTGGAAAAGCAACTCAGAACTCTGTCTTTGCTTTCGAAATGAACAGCAGCTAATTATATGCTCTGAGAGTGAGAAAATAATAAATATTACGGGAGGAGGTCTATACCTGCTAACCACACTCAGTTCCCAGACGCAGTGGTTGTGGGTGATAGAAGGGAAGGAGAGGAAGAGAAGAAGAAGAGGGAAGTGGAGCTGGTAGGCCAGATGTGGCTCCAGCTTCTTTCCCTCTCCTTCCTGCATGAGATCGCTCCTCAGCTCCACTCCATGTCTTGAGGAGTCCTAAGCCTTTCCCAGCATTCTTCAACATTTCCAGCTGACTTCACTTTCATGAACATTATTGACCAATTTGATGTACCACTGTCTTGTTGTCCTTTACATATGGTTCATACTCATACTTGAATAACACAGATACTGGACTTGGAAATTTCTGTGATTTTCATGTGCCCTCTATCTTGAAAAAAACAAAGCCTTAGAAATGAACTACATGTGCCTTCTTTTTCTTGGTATCTCCCTTTGTTAAAGGCAGACCGTAAAGAAAGGTGAAAATCTGTATCAATAAAAACAACTTCAGTAGCCTTGCAGGCATCTCTACTTCTAAAGTCCTTGTGGGCCATCCCTAGGAATAGCACCTTGTCTACCTTTCTCCATAGCATACTCCCAGACCTCTGCCTTCAGGTCTGAGTTCAACAATCCCAGTTTAGAAGTTACATGATTCTTAGAGATCCAAAATCAATATTAGCTCAGTTTAATTCTTTTCTAGCCCTACTCATAAGCTGAGCCTCTAACCAAATACATTGATATCCCTAACAGAAACGGGGGCACAGGAGCAATTCTGTAAAAAGAAACTTGCCTTTTTTTTAGAAGTTGTCATAACTAGCATTTGCCCCCACCAGTTCATAACGGTTTTGTTTCTTATTCTTAAGCTGTATAGCATTACTGGGTCCTTTGGTTTGGCATTTCATCTGATTAGAACTGTAAGCCTAAAACTAAAAAATCACTGTAATATAAACAGTGAGTACCCAAAGGATCAAAGCTACATTTAAGTTTAGTCTGGTGCCAATGTTCTGCCTTGGAAAGACCTTGTTAAGCCCAGGTCAAGGTCTGCTCTTATCAGTAAACAGCCTTGATCTTGGATCAGGGTCTGTGTGTAACACAGGACTATGTTGACTTTGGAAACCACACAGCTAGCTCTTTAGTTACCAAACTCTTGGCATCAATAAGCTATCTAGCACACACATGCACACCTTACTCCTGGTAAGTCTTTGTTCTAATAGATATCACTCATGAATTCACCCACTTGTAAGTCTAATGTATGAAATTTGAATTTCTAAGAAGGGATTGGAACAAATCAAAAAATAATATTGTCAGTTCAGGCAATAACCTGGCAGTGCACAACCAATGGTTTCTTTGGAATTTATTCTTCAGATCTTTTGTAGAACTTAGCCTGTCACCAGAAAAGCATATACCAATGTGAAATGGAGACCAAAGTATGAGAACATTCATGTTGTCCTTCCTTGAACTGCCTTGTGGCTAGAATCAGTTGAGAAACCAAGAAGAACAGCATGTGCCTTGGCCAGATGCTTAAACCGTTTGGGGGTTAAATTTCACTAGATCAGCATGCTAGGCTGAGCTCATCAAATTACATACTTAAACTTACTTACTTCTTAAGGTCTGTGTTTCAGGCAAGCTTCGGTAGAAACAATGCAGTAAACATAAAAGGCACGAATTAGGGAAAGAGTGTGAGTATAGCCAAGTCCTGGTGTTTAGTCTGTGATTGGCTATCAGTGACATCTCAGACAAACCGTTTCGGGTGTGAAATCATGAATATCATGGTAAATGTTTGTGTCTGTGATCTACTGCATTTGGTCCTTTGATTTGTCCACTACGGTTTACAAAATAGGAGAGATTTTACTTGTATTTTAATTTCTTATTCTATAACAATTTCACACGCACATAAGGTACTATGATCTCATTCCTCTCCCATTATCCTTCATCCCCCCTTCACTCCAACTGAACAAACCCCTTCTTCCCAAGTTATCCTATTTTCACCTCTTTCTCTTTTTTCAAATTGTGTACTTATTAATGGATCAGCCTTTTACAATAATTTGGAATGTTGCTAAAAAAAATATAATAAAGTCGCCTACTAGCAATTACCACGATCCCAGAGGCATCTCCCAAAGCTCCTGTCAATATTGAAGCATTTATAGAGTAAGAGTTAGCAAGCCTACATATGTCTCTGAAAACAGAGGGGTGTTGATCTGTCCTCTTACAGCTGCTTTCAACATTGTGATGGTTGAGATTTCGTGAGAATTGTCACCAGCGTGGCAAGAGATAAAACAGCTATAGACAATATATTTTGCTTATTCAGCTATGTCTTTAATTAAATGGCATGTGGGGCCTTCTCTTTGATGAGAGTACTTGCCTGTGGTTACCTTAAGTTAGTTTGATGTCCAGTGTTTCCATCCTAGAAATGTCTAAATGCCTTCCTTTTGTCTCAGTTTTGAACTGTAAACAAATGTCTTGGTGTTTAGAAGTACTGTTTGGAGACACAGTGAGCGTATGAGTGAGCTTGACCCTGGACTCTGAAGATAGGATCTTTATGATCCTGAGGTTTCTTTCATAACCTAAAATTTTACACAGTTGCCTCACTTCTGCCTCACAGCCCTACCCATGCAAGAGGAGAGAGGAACCCTAACTACACAGCTCCATTAAGATACCACCTTTTGTCTGCTACAGCGTTGTTTCCTCTTATCTTTACATCACTCCTTAACATTTAGACCTCAGTGAGCATTTCCAAAAGCCAGGGTGCCTTCTGAGAGTGAGTCACAGAACTGGGTTCAGGGTGCAGATATTGTGGTAGCTAGCACAGCAGGGAATTGCCTTGTTTCTTATTTGAAATGAGTGTACCCAAATATCAGTACAATCCTATGTCCCTTTGTTGTGGTTCTACTCCCCCTTGCTATAAGGCTTTAAAAACACCACCCTGGGGATGAGGAGATCACTTGGTAGGTGAAGTACTTGCACGTATGCATAAGGACTGGAGTTGAGATTCTCAGAATCTACATAAAATCTGCATGGTCATGACCACCTGACTGTGATCTCAGCACTCAGAAGTTACAAACAGATGGCAGAGCAAGCTGGCGAGCAAAGCAAAGAAAGTACCCAGGGCTAGCATGAGCTATTTCATGGTGAATTGTGGGCATTTGAATGGGAAGAAATAATTATTCTGAAATAATTAATGTTTACATGGGCATCGATGATAAATATTAATATTAAATTAGTCTCGCAGCCTCTGGCAGCTGTGCTTATCTACTTTAATGTACAGCAACCATTCATTCTCACCTTCTGTCTGGCAGCTCACGGTTGATCAGTTGATTTTAGGTTCACCTTTCCTTGTGATGGTCAAAGTTTTGCAGATGACAGCAACACCGCGAGCAAGCTTCTGGGTCTTTCTTCGTGGAGCTACAGCTTACACAAACTCACTTTGTCAGCACTGGATTCAAGCCACTAGCCGGGGTAACTTAAGTATGAGGCGAACAGACCCTGTGACTGGGAGCTCTGGGGTATTGTGCCCAGAACAGGTAACTACAGGGCAGAGGGAGTCATCAGTTGGCAAGCATGTTGTACTAGAATAGCTAGGGCCTCTGTCAGGTATCAGTGTAAAGTAAGCTCATGCCATGTTAATCTTTTGATTCCTGGCTTAGTCAATGAGCAGAAAGTCCTTTTTTCAGGCTTCCATTGTGTCTACATGCCGCACTGCCTTTGCCTAGCCATCCATTGATGTGCATTTATATTGTCTCCTTATCTTTGATGGTGTGAGCAACGCTAACATGAAGGGAGGAATGTGCAGCCGTCTCCTTGACATGCTGACCGCATTTCCTTTGGATACATACCCAGAAGGGAGATTGCTGGACCACAGCACTGCTCTCTATACCATTCTCTGTCACAGGTCTATTCTGTCACCTCATCTTCCCAAGAATATGCGAGAGTCCCCTTTCTCAACACACGCACCAGAATCACCATTCTCTTTTTGAGAGGGCCCTTCCTATATGTAGTTTTGTGGTGTTTGCTTGATGAAAGTTATTACTGAGCCCTTGTCCGTATAGTTGGCTCTTTGTAGGTCTTCTTTGAGAACTCTGCATTTCAGGAACATTGTTCAATTTCTACTTGGGTTCCTTATTGTCATATTTATTTATGTGTTTGTTTGTTTGTTTGTTTGTTTAGATAGGTTCTCATGTAGATCATGCTGTCTGACACTATTGTAGCCCAAGTTAGCCTCAAATTTAACTTTCTATGCTGCCCAACCACTAGACTTACAGCATGTTCCACCATGTCTATAGAGTTATAGCATGTTCCACCATATCTATAAATTTTTAACATGCTCCACCATGTCGATAGAGTTATAACATGTTTCATCACGTCTGTAAAGTTATAACATGTTCTACCATGCCTATAGAGTCATAGCATGTTCCACCCTGCCTATAGAGTCATAGCATGTTCTACCACATCTATGCAGTCATAGCATGTTCCACCATGTCTATAGAGTCGTAGCTTGTTCCACCATAGCTATAGAGTCGTAGCATGTTGCACCATATCTATAGAGTTATAACATGTTCCACCATGTCTAGAAAACTCTCTATTTTCTTCCTTCTAAGTTGTTTGCATTCCTGATATATTTAGAGCATTACTCCTTTTTCAGAAGTAGGATTTCCAAATACTTCCTCTCATTCTTTAGATTACCTCTTTAATCTTTGAATCCTTTTTGCTTTGTTGTATAGAGCTTTATAATTCAGTGCAGTATCCACCACCCCTAACTCTTTTTTCTCTTTTGTTATGAGTTTCTAAGAACACGTGTGTGTGTGTGTGTGTGTGTGTATCTGTGTGTGTGTCTGTGTGTGTGTCTGTGTTTACCAAAGCCACTACCAAAAGCTTCTTCTCTACTCTTTTTTCCAGTGGTTTTTCAGTTTTAGACCTTAAAAGTCTTCATCCATTTTGAGTTGATGTTTCCGTGTGAGGTCAGCTTAGAGTCCACTTCTGCTCTCCTACATGCTGGTCTCCAAGTCTTAAATCACTGGTTGTGGTGCCTCACCGTGTTCTCAGCTGGAAGACAGCAGACAGAGGCACCTGGTGGCCCCCTCACAGTCCCGTCTCCAAAGCTCTTCAGATTTGACACCTCGATCCCATTTCTGCTCAAGGAAAACTTGGGATAAGAAGAAAAGCACCACTCCACCTTCCCTTAACCTCTGCGTGCCAAGAATTTCACCGAGTGCACTTCAGATCAGGTCTTTGCAGCATTTCACCAGGAATGCTGGTTGAAAATTAGACGGAGCTTTTGGTTTCCCAGTATCTTCAGCATTTTAGTACTGGACCTTGGCAATTGGACCCTGTGTTTCTAGACAATCAGAAGTAAGCTTCTGACAGTTTCATGAGAGATAGACTGCTTCTCGGAGAGCCCTGGACCCAAAGTCTAGGATTCATTGTCTTCTGCCTTTCCCTTCTTGTCCGAGAGGCTGTGCCCTGGGATAGGCTAGGGAACGAGAGGACCCAGGGCAGTGACGGTCTACTCATGGGATAATCTCTCCTCACCTCATTGTTACTAAGAATGTAGTCAAGAGTTTGAAAAGAAACATCACATGCGTTTGCTTACAAACACCTTTCTAATAATTTCAAAACTCAGGTTTCTTCTCAGCTCTTAACATGGTTGTAAAGACCGTGAGATTTGAAGTCAGACTCTCTGGGCTCAGAGCATTACTTGGTCACATATGATGTAACTTTAAACTACCGTCTCCTTGCTGTAACATTACATCATCTATAGGGTGCATAGGACAGTGGACATCACGAAGGTCCGGGGTGCAGTGACTACCGTGTAATCATCAGGAGGAGCTCTTTTGTGAGTCATGAGTTTTCTTTACTGGCAGTGGCATGGGTGTTTTGGCTCTAGTGAGGAGGCAGAGCTGTCCCCTAAGATCAATAATGGCTTGAGGGGGCATATTTACTTTGACTTCAGTCCGATTGGAATTCTGTAACCTTGTACTAAAGTGGACAGTTCTCAAATATAGTCTTTCTAAAGGGCAAAGTTGAGAGGTCCCCCGTACCCTATTTTGCTCTCAGGAATAGGGTGGGTTCCTGAAGAGTAGATCAGGGCTGCTGCTCTGGGGTTGTAAGTCTCCCCATGGAGGAATGCTGGCTCACCCGGTCCTGCATCTCCTTTCCACTCAGGCCTGGGCTTTGAGGAGACAGTGCCACTCTGCCTGAATCCACATTTGTGACTGTGTCATTACTGATACTGAAGCATTTACTTTGTCTTTTGGTGCCGCCTCAAACAGATAACATGTTTAAGATGGATTTCCCAGTGTACGAACCAGCTCAGAAAGTTCCCGTGCCGTCTCCACAATGCTCAGAAATGTGCGGTGTTAGAAAAACCCCATCAATAACCACTCTGACTTCTGCGAGGCTTACCCAGTCCTCCGAGGGATTTCAAGCGTGTCTATTATTAACCCCCTGTGGTCAGTGACCTATTGTTACTTTCTAAAGATGAAAAAAACGGACACAGAGAGATGGGAATCATAAGAATATCAAAGTGGAGGAACGGAAAAGTGAATGCGGACTACCCATTCTATCGCCCAGTGTGCAGTCTTTGGGTAAGACAGCCTCCAAGTCAGCCCTCTGGCTCCGACACTTTCTGGAAGAAGGCTAAAACATCTGACCTCTTTCTCTTGTTGCTATTTTGGTTTTGATTGCAGGGCCTCATACTATAGCCCAATGTGACCTGGAACACATGCTGTAGCCCAGGTTGGCCTTATTCCCAACAGTGCTCCTGCCTTAGCCTCTGAAGTGCTGGGATTATGGGTGTAAGCCACCAGGCCTATTTCTAAAGGACAGAATATAGAGATAGATGTCCCTCTGAGATTAGGCTTTTGCCAGATGTCACAGTACATTTGCATCTCTCTGTCTCTCTGTGTGTGTGTCTCTCTATCTCTGTTTCTATCTTTCTGCCTCTGTCTGTCTCTCTGTCTGTCTTTGTCCCTCTCTGTCTCTCTCTCTGTCTCTCTCTCTCTCTCTCTCTCTCTCTCTCAAACACACACACACACACACACACACACACACACACACACACACTCCGGTGCCTCATTACAGGGGAAGCCAAGTGCTACAGAGACCATGAAGAAAACCACACAATTGAACCCCAGCAATGAACTCTACAAGTGAATCCACACAGGACTCCTCAGCCCCAGTCTGTCCTTTTGATGACTGCAACCTCAGGAGAGACCCTGAGCCTAGGCATGCGGCTAAATAGTTCTGCAACTCTGCCTTCCTGAAAGCCAGAGTTGATGTTAGCTGGGATACTGTGTTATGAACAGCAGTAATGCAGCCTCTGGGACATAGGGCAAGGTTTTTATTAGCTTTAAAACATCATAAGGTATCACAACAGACAATGACTTTGCAATGAAGCCTATAGTTAGCAGGGGACCTAATAAAAAGCATTAGTTCTGCCTGCTTCATAATAATGTTTATAACTTTTGAGGACTTTTTGAATGTTGAAATTTATTTACTGTGTCCTTTCTTCGGGAAAACCTTTTGTCATGCATCCCTTGCTGGAGATGTGTGGGCAGTGGGTTTAAAGAGGAGTGATTGGGCCCCATCCCCCAGGTACCATGTGCTGTGACAGTGTGATGTCACCCAGGGGCAGCCCAGCCCTCCCTCTCTTGCTGCTCTTCCCACTTTTTCTTCACTTGCCCTCTGTTATCTCCTCTTTCTTTGTAGTGCAAGAGCAAGAGTAGGCAGGCCACTAGCAGTCTTCCTCTCCCGACACAAATGTACGTTCTGGCCCATTCCTATGATCCTCCTGCCTCAACCTCCTAAGCATAGCCTACCAGCAGGGAATGGAATATCGGTGTACTTAGTCAGGGTTCCTACGGAACAGAACTGATAGAATAAATGTAGCTATGGGGGAGGAGGGTGTTCCTAGACTTGCTTACAGGATCTGGTCTGGGTAGTCCAGCAATGTCTGTCTCACAGTGGAAAGGCTGAACACCAAATAGTTGTTCAGTGCACAAGGCTGGATGTCTCCGCATTTGCAATCTGCTGCTGGGGTTCTGGAGGATTTTTAGAGATCTGCTGATCTTCAGTCTATGCCGGAATTCTGGAGAAGCTGGATTGATAACGGGTGTAGCAACAGCATAGATGAACTTGCCAGCAAGAATGAAAGTAAGCAGGCAAAAAGCAAAGTTCTCTTTCTCCGTGTTTTCTTTGGGCTGCCAACAGAAGAGTGACCCAGATTTATGGTGGGTCTTCCTTCTTCAAATGAAGAAAACCCCTCAAGGGGGCACCCAGCACTTTGGATTTTAATTGGTTACAGATGTAGTTAAGTTGACAACCAAGACTAATCAAGACAAAAGAAAAGAATAAATAACAGAAAAGATCATACAAAACTTACTATAGTAGAAGCTTCTTAAAATATATGTATGAATGTCCCAGTCACAATTCACCACTACAGGAAGTCATGACAGGAAACTGAGCATAAACAGAGTCAGGAACCATGGACGAATACTGCTTACTGACTTGCTCCTCGTGTTTTGCTCAGATCACTTCTTTATATAACCAGGACTATCTGGCCAGAATTGGCACCAACCACAATGAACTGGGTACTCCATAACAATAATTAATCAAGAAAATGCCCCCAAAATATGCCCATAGGAAAACTCCTTCATTGAGATTTCCTCCTTCCAGATAGGTCTAAGTTTGTGTCAAGTTGATAAAAACTAACATACCACCCTTCCCTCCACAATTTCATAAAGTAATAAAACAATTTGGCTCAAAAAATATATGCATGAACAGGTATAAAAAGAATTAAAATGAACTTACCACATCATGACGTGTGATTGTCCCTACTAGATATCACAGGCTAACAAAAAGCCCACCGCCAGGGAAAAATCTCTTCTTGGAGTTGTTAACAGCTGAGTTCACATAGATCCAAACATTACAGTCTATTGTCAGTACTCTGGGTTACTATGGTGGCTTGAATGATAATGGCCCCATAGATTCATATGTTTGAATACTTGTTTCCTGACTGGTCAAACTTTTGAGAAAGATTAGGAGGTGTGGCCTTGTTGGAGGAGATGTTTCCCTGGGGACAGGCTTTGAGGTCTCAAACATCTTGCTGCATTCTCAGTGTCCCTTTCTATGGCTCCTGTTTGCAGATCAAGATGTGAACTCTCAACCATTCTTGCCACCATACCTTTAGTGCACCACCATGGACTCTAACACCTGAAACCATTAGCCCAATTAAATGCTTCCTTTTGTAACCTGCCTTAGTCATGATGTTCTCTCCCAGCAAGAGAAGAGGAACGTAAGACAGTAAAACCATGTTGCTGAAGATCCATCATACTTGAATCATATAATATGGAGAAACCAAGCTTGTGCTGACCCGGAAACTCCATTCCTACTTTTATGGTGCTAGAAAGTGCCAAGCACATTACTGAAGGAGAAAAGTAATCCTTAATCTTCATAGGTGTGAGCCGTGTGAACTCCAGTAATGACTGGCTTGGGAAGATATGCCCACTGGCACAATAGTGGCACAGATGTTATGGAAATGATTTTTTTGTGATTGAATCTACAGTCCTTCCCATGAAACAGATATCATATCTGGCATGATTATCATCAGTATGAGAACATCTGGTCACAAGCCCTAGGGGAGAGCCTACTATTATTCTGCTGAGCGACATGCATTAGATCCACTCACAATGACTTAACATTACACCTACAGACCCATGCACCCCCAACTCTCATCAGATAGGCTTCTATTTGCAGTCGATGTCAATTAACAGACCCATGCTGGTCAAGATGCAGAGAATGGAGACGGTAGAATGTTCAGCCCTGAGTGGGTAGTCTACATCACGCCACCTCCTCCGAAGGCTCAGGAATCATTTCAGAAGAGGGGCGCAGAAAGGAGGTGGGTAACTACAAAGAAACAGTATTTTGGAGCTGCACTTGGGCAGATGTGCATAGGAGCTGATAGCTCTAGTGGGCGCATGCATGGGACATTTGCAAATCCAAGCCAAACCAAATCCCAGTAGAGAGAGGAGAGGCACTGAAGATCCACTGCTAGCTGCAGAGCTACTGACATTTGATTACTGCTAGGAGATGAAGAGTGAGCTTTCTTTAAAACTTTAGCCCCTGGTAGGGCAACATATTCCAGTGGAAGGTCACACATCCAAGAGTAACATGGGCAGTATAATTTTGACTTGACAGGATTTTTTTAAAGACAAAATTTTAGGTGAGTGGGAAGGCAGTGGATCGAGGAGGTAACTGAAGAGGAGGGTGAATATAACCCAGATATATCATGAAATTCTCAAATAAATAACTAACAAAAATAAGAAAAATAAATTAAAAAACTGTGATTTTTTTCTTATATGCCTACAGTTGTCAGACTATTCAAGTGAGTTCATTGCTGTTTTTATATTTAACAATGTATCTTAGAAATTCTGAGGGATTATAATATGACCTTCACATATAACTTGCATATTTTCTGATAAATTTGACATAGGAATGCTGAAATATTTTTAAGGAAAATCTTGAAAAGTCTAGTTTGCTTTCTGGTTTTTATGTGTATGAGCATTTTACTTAAGTGAATAGTCCAGCATGTCCATGCACCTTGTGCCTACGGAGTCCAGAAGGGTGTTGTTGAATCCCTAGAACTGGTGTTACAAACAGTTGAGAGATAGCTGCCTTATGGGTGCTAAGAATCAAACCTGGGTCCTCTAGAAGAATATCGAGTGTTCTTAACCACTGAGCTATCTCTCCAGCCACCAACCTGGTTCCTGGTCCTTCCTTCCTTCCTTCCTTCCTTCCTTTTTTCTTTTTTTCTTTCTTCTTCCATCCTTCCTTCTTTCCTTCTTTCTTTCTTCTCTAAGTCCTTGTCTCACAGGCTTGGACCCATCCCCTAGAATCTTCCTTTTCACATTGGTCAAGCACAGTTCTGATCCCTCAAAAAGCTGCCAAGCACCCATCACTTAGTGTAGGAATTTGTGGTAGTGCCAGCTGACAGGTTTATGTACATGAGAGTTGGACCCAGGCCTTGAAGGCACCTAGTCACCCCAAATCAGCATCTTACCTTAGCTCCTTGTGGGAGATATGGTTTAGAGGGGAAACAGTATTTGAGTGATATAGATATAGTGGTCTAAGAAATCCATCTCTGAATAAAAAGGATCTACTTAATCTCTTCGTCATTATACTCCATTCTTTTCTCTAAATCCTTTGGCCTGCTTCACTTTTAATTCATCATCTAAGGCTGGGGTAATGCTTTTTCTCTGCTTGTCTATCAATACACAATGCTAGTGTGTGTGCGTGCATGCGTGTGTGTGCGTGTGTGTGTGTGTGTGTGTGTGTGTGTGTGTTTGTATTTCAATCATGGCCCATTTGGACTAAACTTTGGTTTTAGTTTTGTACATTCTCACCAGTCGGTCATCTTTCCCAATGTCCTTACGTGGCATTAGATTTAAAAACTTTTGATCTACCAATAATATAGCAGTGGTTACATCATTTCACAAAGATAGCAAATGTGAACACTGTGTGAGCTGCTACGGGCTCTAGATCTTGTGCCAAATTTTCAAACAGCATGAGCCAGCACTGGAAGACATCCAGCGAGAGGTTTGGTTGGGATCAGCAAGCCCTAGGGGTGTTTTTCAGGATTACTCTAGCAAGCAGAGGTTTGATAAAGGCTAGCGGAGCAGATGAATAAAACAAACACCTTTAAAACAAAGCAACCCCTTGCTCTTTTGCGAGTGAGTAGTTCTATAAATGGCAATTAGCTGTCCCTGAAAGGAGCTGAACTTCAAGAACAGGTCAGTCCAGGTCTGGCTGCAGAATGGAAAGAGTCATCTTTCTTCACCTCTCAAAGAGGAGTTTCCACCACCAATCTGCCCATTGGAACACCCAGTGCACCCTCAAAGGAACGACATATCTTACACTTATGTCTACTTACACGTGAGCTAGAATAGGGTACTTCTGCATTTGTCAAGTAATCAGACAAGACTGTGAGTACCGCAGCAGGGACCAAGTCTTTCTGCTGTTATGGACTGCCTCTACCAATACTGAGGCTGTGTGTCCGATCCACTCTCCGGTCCTTAACCCTTTCCTGAACAAACAGTGGACTGCATGAAATGAGACTAGAACATCAAAGCGACACACTGCATACTCTGACCTCATTTCTGAAGGTCGGCTTAAAATGATAAGAGCTTAACTCAGCTGCCAGTGTGAGCTATTCTGGTTGTATAAGAACCATAGGTGTTGAGTAGTTGGGATACCGTTGTCTACTAACTTCTAAAGGCCTCTCTGCCACCACATGAGACAAAGTCCCTAGGAGAGATCCCTGCTTACCCAGAAGAACATGGGAGTTAGAGGAGCCCTAGATATGTATGAATATCTAGGCTTGCTTTTTGTAATCTGAAAATCATTGCCCGTGTTCTCTATCAGTTTCCCAAAATATTACTTTGTGTGCCCTTTGGTCCACATCTCTCTATTCCCTGTCTCCTTGGCCTCTGGTTATCTCTTTTCTACTCATTGCTTCTATGAGTCAGACTTTTTAGTTTTCAAGTGTATACCATGCATATATTGTCTTCCTTAAACCTAGCTGCACACAGCATAATGCCCTTCAGTTTTGTTGATATTGTTCTAAACAGCAAATGACGCTTTAGTGACTGAACAATATTCCATTTCCTCCCTTAATTAGCCATCGGTGGAAACTTAGACTTTTCTCTACTTTGGCTATGGTGAGCAACGCAGTAGAGAAGGTGAGAGAATACAGATATCTCTTAGAGAGTAGTTCTTCATTCCTCTAGGAGACTTGCCCAGATATAGCATTGCTATACCATACAGTAGTTATATTCTCAGCTTCTCAAGAAGTCCTGTGCATTCATATAGATATACAATACATATCATGGTTACTCATATTATGTTACTCATATAAACATACTTATTATGAAGGCATTGTTTCCATTCATATCACTGTTGTATAGGGACTCTTCCCCACAGGGTCTCCAATGTTTGTGATCACTTATCTTTTTTTTATAGGAATGATTCTCATAGGTGTAGTGTAATATCTCACCACAATTTGAAACTCATTTCTTTCTCTGGTGGCTAATGGTGTTGAATAGTATTTCAGATATCTTTTGGCAATCTCTATATCTTCTTCAGAGAAATGTCTATTTAGGTGCTTTGCCTGGTTTTAGGATATTTTGTGATTGAATCATGTAAATCCTGATAAATATTGGGTTTTAACTTCTCCTCAAATATGTGTTTTGTAAATATTTTCTCCTGTCATGCAGGCCACTATTTTACTTTCATTTCTGTTCTATGATGAAATACTTTGACAAGAAGAGGAGGAGGAGGGCTGGAGAGATGGCTCAGTGGTTAAGAGCATTGACTGTTCTTCCAGAGGACCTGAGTTCGATTCCCAGCAACCACATGGTGGCTCACAACCATCTGTAACGAGATCTAGTGCCCTCTTCTGGCCTGCAGGCATACATGGAGGCAGAATGTTGTATACATAATAAATAAATAAATCTTTAAAAAAAAAAGAAGAGGAGGAGGAGAAGAAGAAAGAAAGAAAGGAAGGAAGGAAGGAAGGAAGGAAGGAAGAAAGAGAGAAAGAAAGAAAGAGAGAGAGAGAGAGAGAGAAAGAAAGAAAGAAAGAAAGAAAGAAAGAAAGAGAGAAAGAAAGAATTCTAATGGGATGGAGAAATGGGTCCGTGATTAAGGTGATTAAAAGCATTTGTTGCTCTTGCAGAGGGCCCAAGTTCTACTCTTAGCACCATGTTAGTGGCGCACAATAATTTGTAGCTCCAACTCTAGGATATCCAAGGCTCTCCTCTGGCTTCTCTGGGTACCTCCACATGTTAACACATCCACACATAATCCTCCAGCAGGGCTACATGGCTTCTCTCTGACTCCACCTCCTTTCTTCCAGCATTCAGTTTAGTTTTTCCCACCTACCTCTATTCCCTGTGTAGGCCCAAGATAGTTAGCAAAAAAATTCTTGGTTACAGCCAATCATATGGGGAAGTCATGATGTTGGGAACTCATGACAGTCATGCCATATCCACAGTCAAGAGCACAGAAGAGTGAACACTGGTACACTCACCAGCTTGCTTGGTACTTGGCTAGACTTCTCTACTCTTGTACATGCCCACAATATAGGGTGGGTCTTCCTATGTCAATTTACAATCAAGACAATCCCCTATAGATGTGACCACAGACCAAGCTGACTGAGATAATTTCTCAGTAAGACTCTTCCCAGGAGATTGTAGGTTGTGTCAAGTTGGCAGCTAAAATGAACCAGTGCAATTTGTTACCCTCTCAATTTGTTGACTTTTCCTGTCTTTCTTTTGTTGGGCGCCATGAGCTCCCCAGAGACCACCAAGAGTAGGAGTTCACAGGCAGAAGCAAAGAGCCTTTCTTGCACACTCAAGCGTGGTCTCTCCAGCTGTTGGATCATGGAGCCTTGAGTTTAGTTGAAGCAGGGTTTTTAAGGAGTGAAGGATGGGAAATGAATTTGAAATTTATGCCCTGGAAATGCTGGGCACCCAAATATGTGGTTCTTTTGAACTTGTCCATACTGGGTTTCGTGGTCTAAGTTGTTGAGGATGACTGACCAGTTCTCTTCCTCAAGAGGGCACGAGATCTCATTATTGTGAGCTTATGGGGAGGTGGGGGAATACAGGAATTCTGAATTTAGATGGGGGTTAAACTTCTGATTGGGCAGGAGTAAGGTTGCAGAAGCTTTGTCAAACAGGGATTGATACTGGCGTTGCTGCAAGGAAATTGGCAGTCTATATACAGATTATGTTAACTATTCTTAATGCTCTAGAGCATCTAGTACTTGTTTGTCTCAATTCTTATTGGTTTCCAATCTGTGGCCTTTTAGGTTATTGAGGCCTAGTTCCAGTATTGTTAGTCTGCAGCCTGTCATGACTGTACTAATGTTAAGTTAGGCCTTTTTACTTTTTAATTATCTTTTTAAATTTATCATTTATTTTTCGTTTATGTGCTTTGGTGTTTTGCCTGCATGTATGCTTGTGTGAGAGAGTCAGATCTCCTGGAATTGGAGTCCCAGACAGTTGTGAGCTGCCATGTGGATGCTGGGATTGAACCTGAGTCATCAGAACAAACTGTCAGTACTCTTAAGCACCAAGGCATCTCTCCAGCGCTAATATTTCCTTTCTAAGCACACAGTTTTAAACTTGCTGTAGTTCTGCTTTCTTGCACTTGTTTTTGTTGGCTATACTTTTGGTGTCATATTAAAAGTCATTGCCAAGAAGCTTTGCTGCATTTACATCTAGGAGTTCCAAGTTTCAGAACTTGCACCAAGTCTCTAAACTATGTTAAACTGTTCTCCATGTAAAGTCGTGAGACGAGGGTACACCTTCATATTTTTACATGTGGATATTCAGTTTTCATGACATAATTTATTGCACAGACTTTCTTTTTGTTGTAACGAGGCCGCATGTTGGTTTTCCAGCCTCCCGGCAGCTCAGCCCCAAAATTATCACACAGAAACTGTATTAATTAAATTACTGCTTAGCCTATTAGCTCTAGATTCTTATTTGCTAACTCTTACATATTAATTTAACCCATTTCTATTAATCTGTGTATCACCACTTGGCTGCAACTTACCGGTTAAAGTCCCAGCATCTGTCTCCAGTGGGGCTACATGGCTTCTCTCTGACTCCGCCTCCTTTCTTCCAGCATTCAGTTTAGTTTTTCCCACCTACCTCTATTCCCTGTGTAGGCCCAACACAGTTTCTTTATTAACCAATAGTATTCACAGCATATAGAAGGGAATCAATCCTACATCCTTTCTTCATTGTAAATTCATAGTCCTTCTTAAAATTGGTTTACCATATGTATAAACATTTACTTCTTTATTTTATTGGTTCTCTATTTTATTGGTCTACTGTCTACTTTTATGCTCAGGACCTTGTACTTTTGATTACCATAGCCTTATGATACAGTTTGAAATCAGAAAATATGATGTCTGCAGCTGTATTATTTTTCATAAAATTGTATTAAGAATCTAGGCTCACAAGGCAGTGGTGGTGCACACCTTTAATCCCAGCACTTAGGAGACAGAGGCAGGCAGATCTCTGTGAGTTCAAGGCCAGCCTGGTCTACAAGAGCTAGTTCCAGGACAGGCTCCAAAGCTACAGAGAAACCCTGTCTCGAAAATCAAAAAAGAAGAAATAAAGAAAGAAAGAAAGAAAGAAAGAAAGAAAGAAAGAAAGAAGGGAGGGAGGGAGGGAGGGAGGGAGGGAGGGAGGGAGGGAGGGAAGGAAGAAAGAAAGAAAGAAAGAAAGAAAGAAAGAAAGAAAGAAAGAAAGAAAGAAGGAAAGAATCTAGGGTCTTTAGTGACTCAGTGAAGTTTCGGATCTTTTTCTATGCTTGTAAAAATAGTTGTTGGGGGGCTGGAGAGATGGCTCAGTGGTTGAGAGCACTGGCTGCTCTTCAGAGGTCCTGAGTTCAATTCCCAGCAACCACATGGTGGATCACAACCATTTGTAATGAGATCTAGCGCACTCTTCTGGCGTGCGGGCATACATGGAGGCAGAATGTTGTATACATAATAAATAAATAAATAAATCTTTAAAAAAATAGTTGTTGGGATTTTAAAAGGAACTGCATTATATTGTGTTGGGGAGTATGGTCATTAATTTAATGAAATTAATTCTTTCACTGCCTGTACCTGGATGATTTTATCCATTTCAATTTATTTCATTGATGTCTCGTGGTTTTCAAGTTGAATTATCTAAAGGTACATCACCAAATATCAAATCATGTCAGTCAACTCTCTCTCTCTCTCCTTCTCTCTCTCTGTCTTCTTCTCTCTCTGTGTCTTTCTCCAGGATTTCTATCAGGCATTTTGTCACAGTTAACAAAAAACCCAATAGAGTTGGTGATTTTAGAACACTCACCCGCAGTAACTTCTTGGCTACTTCTTGAGGAGCTCCCAGCATTTGTGAGGGAAATAAAGCTGGACTTCTCTTCGTATTTCAAGAGATAACATACTGAAGGGATTGAACATGATAGAACCCTCATCAAGTTCACACCTAGAATTTAATAATTCAAGGACAGTGAATGACCAAAAGTGAGAGGTTTTCTTCCCACATATTTGAATGTCTCTGATCATAATGAGTCCTATATAGTATACCACTGATTTTATCTCCAGTTCCAACAAGTTTAGCTTCCCCGCCCCCACAACTGCTGTGAGTGGAGATGATCCATTTGAAAGAGGAATAATGGGAGTTGGTCTAAGTCACCTTGTTACATGGGTACCTATGGCAGGACAGGCTAAGTCAATCTGTTACAAGTGTGCCTATGGCAGGAACAAGCACTGATTGGTGCAGATTCCTCTCCTATCCATTCCTGAGCCCTTCAACCCATGTCTTGTGGTAGCTTACTTCTTTCTTTAGAAAGCAATGGCGCATGCCTCACCAATTACTGAATTGTTCTTCTTGGAAGTCTCATTCCTACCCCAATACAAAAGAACAACTCCAATATTCCTAAAGATTTGGGGGTGGGGGGTGAGTATTACTTTTCTCCACTGAAAGGTGGTTTGGTAATTGGGGACAATGGAAGGAATGAATGCTGGTGTTACGCTGGTGTATTTGAACACTCAGTCCCTAGTAGGCAGCACTATTTGGGGAGATTTTTAGAGTCTTTAGGAGGTGGTGCCTAACTGGAAAAATCAGGTTGCTGGTGAATAGGCTTTGAGGTTTATAGTGTGGCTTTACTTCGAGCCCAAGCTACTGCTTCCTGACTGGCACCGTGTCACATGTAGGTACTGCAAGCACTTGCTCCCAGAGACCCCACACTGTAGCTGTCCCAGCTACCTTGCTTTACCTTCGGTATGGACTCTATCCCTCTGAACCTGGAGCCAAAATAGAGCTTTCTCTGCGGGGTGGAATCTGTCAGTATCCTGTCACTGCGTTGAGACATGGGACTAATTCAGCTGATCGTCTGCAGCAAGTTACTGTGAGAAAGGTTGGAAAAGAGCGAGCCTGGCCCCGAAGCTCCCTGGCTTCTAGTCTGACTCTGTGATCTTCCCTTGAATACGTGCTCCTGCCAGGCTGCGCTTCCCACTCTTGATGTAAAGGCCTAAATTGGCTTCTGCATGTTGTTCTGGGAATGTAGGTCCCATTCATAACAAAGTTTATTTAATAAAGTATGTTCTTGGCCTCAAAAGCTGTGCTTCTGAGAATCTCCTCAGAACACATGGTGGGCTGTATATGGAGCTGAGCTGAAGAGGGTCCCGATGTTATTCCTTGGTGATAATCTTTACTGTAAGTAACTGACTTGGCCTATTTCTGATAACAGATTTATATGACAAACGATAGTCCAAACCTATCTCTCAGCCTAGAAAACTGTACAGTGACTAGGTTTTATCAGCATGCCCCTTACTAAGCAGAAGCTTCATTATAAGTAGAAAATCGGCTTGGCTCCCCCAGGACATCGAACATTTCCTTAATACAAAGTAGAGGACAAATGGTCAGACTGTTTGGAGAAAGGACTGTCAGACTCCTGCAGGCCTTAGCTCCACATCTTGTCTTCTAACAATGCTGTTCTAGCCTTCTTCTCTTTCTTCCAAAGCCTCCAGCAGTCTCCTGACAGTACAAAGCCCTCCCTGTGCCTACCAGCTTTCGGTTGGTAATAAACCCATCTAGGTAGGTACTGTGGGCACCTGCCAGCTGTGTGCTCAGTTCTGTGTGTAACTCTTTCCCAATATTTTACTAGGATGGGAGATCAAATAGAAAGAAGCGAACGGTTTCCTAGTAACGCCACCAAACAATGCTGCACCTGATGGAGCTTGGACGACAGTGAAAAACAAGACAGAATGCCTCCACACAAATCATTTGTTCATTCTGCCCGGTCTTCAGTGCTTAAACTCCTCACGTGTGTCTGATATGAATAGGAGCCCTTTTCGGCTGGGCAATGAACTACGATTAATGTTCTGTGGGAAACTAGCATTCTTAGCAATGCAGCCAAACACCTGAAGAAGGAAAGGCACTTAGAGCCAGAGAGACAGTTAACTCCACATGGTGGTCATAGAGCTGTTAAATACACTTGCCCTCTATCTTAGAAACACCCAAATGGCCTTTGTCATACACCCACGATAGCCTGAGGGCACAGGGTCTGGGTGCTGTCGCTGTGAAACTGACTGCTCCCCTCACCATCTTCCTACTGACTCATCGCAAGGAAGAAGATGAACACCAGCACTATTGATAAGGCTGGGTGATAGAGTGCTTGCCTGGCATGGTTAAGGCCTTAGGTTTGACTCCAGCATAGTCATTAATTAATTAACTAATCAAGACATCATTTAAAATTATCGTGAACATTTCTCTACTTCTTTGTTAATTTTTAAGAAAATGACTAAGATTGATTTCATTGCTTTGATCCCTAGCGTTCGAAACAATAGCAGACAGGCAGATGGCCTGGGAACACTGACATCTGTGTGTTAGAACGACATGCTTGGAGTCCGTATCATAAAGGAGCCAGCGCCAACTACCTGACTAGCTGAACATGCACACACTGTTAATGGTCCATTTGTTCTATGTTAACCCCCATCTCTGCCTCAATGCTCCTAATGAATACAAGTTTGATACCAGCAGAAACTAACACGATTTAGTGATTCAGAAAGTGCCTGAGCCCAAACGTCTCAAAATGAGATACGAGTACAAGAGATGATACTGAGAGATGACAGTAGACATGTCAAGTCCTGAAAATGTGGCTGACCACGTGACCAGTGGTCAACAACAAGACTGAACTCCAGAATGATTGACAATCTTCCTTCCCCTCATATAATTCATTAACTGCATAAGACATAAGGCAAATCTCTAGGATGCCAGTCTTTTGTCTTCTCAGTTTGCTGTCAGTTTTAAGATGTACTTGCTGTTTCTGCTCTTTGACTTCTGGAAGTGACAGATAACATGGCTTGAATTCCCATGTCTGAAGAACCATCTAAACACTGTCTCCCAGATCTTGTAAATTTAGAGACAGAAATTTATTTCTCTGTAGACAGAAGTTTCTGTCCTGCCTAGTCCCATAGCTGTTTAGTCCCAAATAAACACACAGAGGCTTATATTAGTTATAAACTGCTCGACCTATTACTCAGACTTATTACTAACTAGCTCTTACCACTTAAATTAACCCATAATTCTTATCTATGTTTATGATTGGTACCTTGGTTCTCAGAGCCCTCACAGTCTCCCTGGCCCCCTTGACCAGCTAAGCCTTGGCTGGAGTGCCCATACTCTCTGACTGAGTGATGTTCCCTGCCAGTGGAGACCTGGGGACAAGAAAGGCCTCACAGATTGTCCTTATTGTGGCTTATCTTCTCACTGATAGGAATTAAGACAATCTGCCATCTGGGCCTTCTGCAGATCTTGACTCTGAAGCAGAGCAAGCTGGATTCTAATTCCCACAGCTCTGCCATTTGTAGAATACATTGGGACAGAGGATCAATGACTTCCCTTCCCAAAGTCTCCTTCTCTTGTTGAAACACAGAGGTAACAGGAACCTGAGCCTCAGTGTGGAGACTATGAGTTGACACGTGTCACATACACAGCTGGAGTCTACACTGGATCCCAGGAGTCAGTGTGGAGACTGAGATGTCACGTGTCACATATACATGTAGAGTCTACACTGGATCCCAAGGGTTCTCGGAAAGCTTTATCCATCTCGGAAAGCTTGTCTCTTGCCCATTTTGCCTTCCATTAGGCTATCATAATATCATTATTAATTATATTTAGTTGATATAAAACAGAATTTATTATGGTATTTTAACACATACATATTCAATGTATAGAATTATTTTTAATGTAGATACCTTTGTCAAATAAAATTTTTTTCTCTAAATTGAATAGTGTTGTCTTTAACTCTTAAATTAGGATTATTTCATGTAAAATTGTATCTACAGCCCTTTAAATGAATTCCCCTGATGTACTTTAAATTTTTCCAGACACTGGTACATTTTTAAGTTAACAAATTAAAAGTAGCATATAGGGGTTTGTTATATAGTTAGAATTGGCAAATACTTGGGAGTTTTTGTCTTTGTTCTCTTTTTTGGCATTTATCTTGTTTTGTTATGAGTTTTGTTTGTTTGTTTGTTGTTTGTTTTTTCTATGAAGAAACTGATTTTTGAAGTGCCAAGTTCTCTGTACTTCTTATCTCTGCTGCAGCTTCCTGGATTTTCCGTTTCACAGCAAGAAGCCATGGACACTGGACCAGCAGACAAAGCACTAATGCACAAACCATACCCATGTAAATGCCAAGAGGGTGTGGTAACCACCGGCAAATCAGGTGCTCAGTGCTCAGGAGGCAGAGATGGGGCTCTGCGGTAGTTGGCTAGCTATGCTAACCTACATGTTGAACTCTGGTTCAAAGGAGGAACTCTGCCTCATGTAATGTGGGGAGCAACAAGAAAACCACTCAACATCTATCTCTGGCTGTCATACATTTGCACACATATGTGTACATGCCTTCACCACACACATGCCTCTACACAAATGCTTACCCCCCACACACACACACATATCCATACCCAAAGAAAGGAATCATACATAATGCAAAGAAGTAGGCATATGATATCCCAATAAAACTTTACTCATCGATGTGCCGTTCTGCATTTTACATACTTCATATATGACACAAAATGGTCTTTTGCTTTTCTTCTAAGCATTTAAAATGTAAAAACATTCTTAACAATTAGGCCGCACAAAAGCAGGAAAAGTAACTTTGGTTCATCGGCTACCAATTGTCGGCCGTCAGTGCACAGGACTAAAGACGCGGAACCAAAACATCACTGTGACAGCCGCCATTTTGTGTATGAGAAACACTCTCTTAAAAAGCCATGGGAAGGTATAAAGGTGCACTCGATTCGAGGACTCACCAAAGTTACTTGAAAAACACATTAGAAATCCAATTTGATGCAGATTAGTATATAACACAATTTCATTACTCCTATGCCTCATCTAAAGAATCTAATTTTCTTGATATGAAGAATAACTTCCTAGAAAGGGAAAGGCAAGAGTTCCATGAGATCAAAGCCTGCTCAAGCTATGCGGAGAACTCCAGCCAGCTGCTTTGCTGTCGGACTCTGTCAAATGTAAAAGGAAAGGAAAATATCCTGCTTAGGTAATAACACCAAGCTAATGTTTAGTGATAAGATTTTTAAAGTTGTAGGAGTCTTACGGATACAGTTCACTATTGGAGCACCTGCTGAGCGTCCACTGGACCACGGCTCAGTCCCCCCCCCCACAAAAACATTTCATTGGATTTTCTGTAATATTAGGGAGACTTTTAAGTGAATGATTACTTTGAAAATTTAGGGTTTCTTGAAATTATGAATATTTTAAATAAATCAGATAAAAATATTTTAACTTATCAGTAGATGAATAATTTAGACTATCTCTTGCAAAGTTTAAACCAAAAACATATGTTCAATTCTGAAAGGTGGGTAGTTTTTAAATTACTAGATGTTACAATATTTTCTTACAGTTATAGTACAAGAAAAAAGATAAATATAATTTGTATATAAATATATGTAGGTATGTCAGTAAAAATGACACAGCTAATAACACTCTTAAAGAACATTACAATGCGTTATTGCACTCAGCATTTAAACACTATTATTGTCCTTCATCTGCAAAGCATTTAGAGATAAAACATGACATTTTAAAAGAACATATAATGTCAACTTGCACATTTTAGTTAAATAAGCTAAAATAGACCATTTTGAATGATCATTTCCTTAGAGTTGATTTCAAATTTCTCACTTACATTAATTCTTAATCAATTATAATATAAAATTGACTTTATTTATTTATTCATTTATTTATCACTGAGACAAGGTCTCATTCTGTAGCCCTGGCATGCCTGGAACTCACTCTGTGAACTAGACTGACCTCAAAACCCCAGAAATCTATCTGCCTCTGCCTCTCCAGTGCTGGGATTAAAGGCTTAAAGGTGACAGAGGTGAGGTTCTGAGGAGGTAAAAAGGAATCAGAGGTGGGTTTGGGGGAAGTGCTTTTTAATCTCTGAGAACCGCTCTTCTCATTGGTGTAAATGATGAACAAAGAAGAGAGATGTGTAGTTGATGAACCGGAATGAGACTTTCCAGCAACAACCACTTGAAACATAACAGGAAAGTGTTATACTTCCCACAGGGTTTCCAGAATGGTAGCATCGTTGTCAAAGCTCTCACCATTAGGCATAGAAAAATAATCTTTTTTTTTCCTTTAAGCAAAGTAAGCTGTGATCCCTTAAAACCTTTTTATAATATGTGTTCACACCTGAAGAACCTACTTGTGAAAAAAAAAAAACAATTTCACTAAAACGTGAATTTGAAACCTTTTCAGAATTAATCAATAGTTTTCATAAAAATATATTTTATGAAATTGTTAAATATGCAATTTCCTTAGGAAAAAAACCCTGCCAATTGTAATATCTTAATTTTGAAAATAAAAACAATAGACATTGCTTCTGAGAGTGATGAAACTCAGGCCTCAGCTGTCTGAGCACCCAGAACCCAGGCAGTGAGAACAGAGAACCGTACCCTGGGTACCAATTCTTTTCACAGATACAGTCAGTCGCTGGGAAGCATCGGTGAGCATTTGTCCCAAGGGCCTGTTTAGTGAGACTCTCTGCAGTCCCGTAACCTCATCCAGGGTCCTCTTCTTCCAACCACAGGTCACAGATGTTTCAGTTTGTATTTAAACTCAATATCATGTAATGGTGGCAGAATTCCCAAGCCTGCCCTGGACTGATCTAGAGGAGGACACTGGACATGGCTCTCTACAAGTTCCAGTTCAAAGCATGAAAGCATCAGAATCAAAAATTGCTTAATTTCTTGGACAGCAAACAGTCGTCCAGGGCATATTGTAGCTCCTGATCCAAATGGCATGTAGAAACACTTCAGTTTGTTCCCATTGCTATAGAAGGAGGTCTTTGCCTTCCCGTTTTCGTCAAGGTATCGGTCATATTTAAAAGTCTGCAATAAGGAGACAAGAAGCCAATGAGCTATTTTGATAGATATTTGTCTCATTCTTAACTATTAGTAATTTTCTGCTAATAATTCCGTTCTCTGTGAGGTAACACACACCTAGCACTGAACAGGTAATCCTGGAAAGACCTTATCGAGAGCTGGTGGGCCCAGAAGCTCTAGATCCCTTCTTTCTGCCTGGGCACTCATTCTTTAGTTAGGCAAAAGAAGCAAAGGGTTCGAAAAAGATACTAAAAGAATCGAGTCTAATGCATTACCCTCCATTAGTGTGGATTTGGGAGAGGATCCTTTTTAAGGAAAAAGAAAGGTGGTAGCTTTGCTACAGCTGGAAACATAATCTAGCAGAAGGTATGAAATGAAAACTATCAGGACTAAAAGTTCAAAACTCTTTCTTCTACCCAAAGTTTCCAAAACATATGCATCTTTGCTATAATGAAGGGGACAATCCCTATGACCTTGAGGAGCAAATCCATTCCTCATTCAGACCTGGGTGGCTGTCACCTCAATACTGACCTTGGATGAGCAGAAACTTACCAGAGGATCTGGGTAGATTTCAGGATCCAAATGCATTAGCTGCGGGTAAAGGGCTATGATGTCATCTTTCCGGATGTTATAGGAACCGTCTTCGAGGTGTAGAGTGAAATCCTCCTTAGCAGTCCGGATATTCAAGGACGCACTAGACAGCCTCAGAGCCTCTTTGATGATGCTATCTAAACATTGTCAAATAAAAGAGCAAGAGAGGAGGGAAGGAAAGAGGGTGGAGCAGGAAAAATGACAGGGAGGGAGAGAAGAATTTGCATATTAAAAATATTTCCAAGTTAATTTATTTTTACGTTGATGGGTGTTTTGCCGCATGTGTGTTGTGTGCAACGTGTAGATGCCTGATGTCTACAGAGTCCGAAGGCGTCAGATCCTTTGGAACTGGAGTTAGGATGGTTGTGGGTGCTGTGGGTCAAACCTGGGTCTTCTGAAAAGGCAGCAGATGCTCTTAATCACTGGGCCATCTCACCCACTCTGGATTTATGCATTTAAAGGCTGCATAACATGAAGTCTGAAATACTTCTGCCAATCTATATACAAAATGAACAAAGGCAGGCTAACAAATGAAAGCTTCCTACGCTGCTTCTGTTGCCACCATGCTGTTCTTCGTGACTCAGCTGGTCTGAAATATATTTTCAATCTAAGAGTCTAGGTCGTTGGTTCTCAACCTCTGGGTCATGACCTATTTGGGGGGTTGTTAAACAACCCTCTCACAGGGTTCTCCTAAGGCCATCAGAAAACACAGATATTTACATTCTTGTTCATAACAGTAGCAAAATTACAGTTATGAAGTAGCAATGGAAATAATTTTATGATTGGGGGTCACCACAACCCTTTAACTGTATTAAAGGGTTACAACATTAGAAAGGTTGAGAACCATTGATCCAAGTTAATAATCTTTTGATATGCTACAATGTTCTTCACCATCAATGGGAACTAGATAAACATCTCTCATTTTATAGAACACTAATCTTATTTCTGTAGGACCCTAAGTAGCTAACAAAGTTGAAATAACTAGCAATCAATTCTGTGTGAATTATTGTTGACCGTATTAGGAAGGAAACATCTTGACAGAGAAATGCCTTTCCAAGCATTTCATGAGTCTACCATTCCATGCTTAGGAAATCCCCTACATTATCTGATGGTGTGTAATGGCACCCTGCTTCTAGGTAAAAGAGGGCAGGAACAAAATAGACCTCAGAGCTGCTGAAGTCTCAGAGAGGTTCCTTGTGCATCCAGACTCTAGCTGTTAGCTGCCTTGCCACAATTGTGTCTGCAACCACACATGCTTAGCCCTTTATTTACAAGTGAGAGCAGGGAGGTGTCCAAAGCAAAGTGACAAGCCCACCCCCAAAATCAGGCAGTGCTGGATCTAAGCCCTTTCGCTTCAGAAAAGCTAAATTGTCCTCGAAGTACACACAGGCTTCTGTTCTTTACAGAAGAGGACTTAAAAAGAAGATTGTTTTATTATAAACACGCAGCACTTCTACTTCTGTATTCTAGAAAATACAGAAACAGGGAAAGAAAAGCCTTGGCCCCATCCCACAAGCCAATCATGCTTTTTTTTGATGGTACCTTGTTCACATTTAATTCTATGCTTTCTTAAAAACCCCGACTTTATGGTTTTGGGGGACTAACAAGGAGGCAAAGGATGTGGAGCAGCTGAGTATCACAAGTCCCATGCCCGTGTTGCCACTGATCCCCCTGTCTGTGATCCAGTCATTATCCCACCGATGGGTCTCAGTTCCTCACTTGTTAGATAAAAGTGGAAATTCCATAGTTAACAGACGGTTGTGAGGTTGTAAGATAGTTGACATAATATTGAGAACACAATACAGTATGTGGTGAACACTGTTACCATTGACATGTGAATGAGGGGTAGGGTAAAAAACACACCTAAGACTGGTAGGTCGTTCATTTGCACTTGATCCAGATAAATAGTGTTCCCTTCAGTGCTGGGCTTTTGGCCAGCATTCTGCAGTGCTCCGTTCACTTCCTCAGAGGCTGCTTTCAATGCTTCAGGGCTCCTATGAGAAGAGACATATGGGAAATATTTCCTTATTCAGAGACCTGCAAGTAAATAAGAACTCCTTTTCTTTTAATGAGTGAGCAAAGGGGCATTGCCCTTTACTTGTACTGGATTCTGAACTGGATTCCTGCCCTGGGACTCAGGAAGGGGCATTAAAGGGGCTTTGCTATGTAAAAGCAAAGCTTGGGTCAGCTCTCTATAGATCAGTGGTTCTAGTGAGGGCTAGACATTCATGCGATGAATATAGTAATCCAGAAGAAATATTGCATCTAACATACAATTACAATTAGTTTCCAATTTCAAATTGCTCTTAAAATGGCTTGAGAACATTAATGTTTTGCCATTTATGTTGTTGTCATTGGGCTGTGAGATGATAAAGGATACTTCCATTCAATACGTGGAAGTTTGCTCGAGGCGGTTTGAAATCTCCTTCACCTGATTACAGAAAACTGAGCCAGGGAAATGTTGGCCCAACAAGCAGTCGTTTAACTTAAATTACAGCTGCAGTTCTTAGGTGATATAAAAATTGATGTGAAAATAGGGATGTTCGAATTAGTAAGGCTTGATCTCTGCCCTCATCATGTCTGCAAGCCTGTCCTCATTTAAAAACATTTAAAATGTTTTTAACACGACGAAGATTGTAGTCATGGATTTAATTTGACATTAAGAGGAACACTATGAGATTAGGGCAAGACTGGGCCGGGGGCCTGCATTGACAAATGCCAGCAATCCAAATTCTGTGGCTTCTGGGGCATCCCTTTCCGCGGGACTGTATTCCTACAAAATGCTGCTTCTGCTATGCACATGTTAAGAGGGGCACTGAGTATCACACTGTTGGCCGATAGCAAAGAAAGTTCCACTAGTCTTTGGGGGCTTTTAGTTAAAATTGTAATTTACGTCCCTTTGAGTAATGAAAACGCTTAAATTGCTAGTCACCTGATCATTTGAAACAAGCTCCAGAAGGTTGCAGGAATGGTGTTTGCTAGGGATGCCCAGAGGATAGCGAGGTGCGTCCTGGCCTTCTCTCTGTCGTCAAAGGTGGAGAGAGTATCGTTGAGAAACATGCGCAGACTGATCAGTTCCGAGACCTGTTCCCTCTTAGAGAGGTTCTTATGCTTCAAGCCCTCAGCCAGTTTTTCCCGGGCCTTATGTGCCATCCTGAACAAGCGAATAGGGAGGCCTGCCACCAGCGCGGGGAAGACTTGGTCAAATTGCTTGAAGTTGTCAAGGTTGTTGAGAATAAGAGCTCTTTGTGCGTCTGGCTTTGAAGTATCTCTGCCAAACAGAGTTAGATATCCGGCTTCAAACATCACTCGGTAGCAGAAGGCGTACATCCCTTCGGTGACCCAGACAGCACTCTTTGATTCAGCAAGGCCAGGAGGCCTCAAGATCAATTGAAGGTTTTGCATCATGACTTCAGAGAGTGAATACAAAGCATTGCCCTGGAGGGTTTTGGCAAAAGTGTTGTTTATGTTTTCCGTGGTATTTCCATCACTTGGGTCAATGCTTCTGTGCCCAAATGCCTGGTAGAAAAGAAAAGCCGTGAAAGGCAGAGGGGCTAAACCTGAGCTTGCCAGGGATAGGAAATGGCTGAAAGACAGATGGAAGGTGTTCATACTCCTCCGCCTGGCTTTCCCATAGATGAGTTCACAGCACCTTCGAAAGGCAGACCAGGACATACTCTTTCTTTAGGGGGGAGTTTAGACCCCAGCTTTTCAGGGGAGTTTCTCTAGACTGCCTCACCAACTTTGATGTCAGACTAATGTGATACTGATTTTATTTTTACCTTTTTAGTCTCTGTAAATGCATTTTAACCGGACTTTAATTTACGTAATGACAGAGACTATGTCTAATATTTTCTTTCAAAAGTTCAGTGTTGCTTTCTCTAGAATGGAGATTCTTGATAATATTTAAATGATGCTTAAATATACAACCTTCTTCTTAATGATCGAAACGTTTGTGGGCATGGATGTGGTAATAGGCATGTTGAATGTTAAGTTTGCCAGCACTCTACTCTGTGTGTTGTACAGACAACATTGATGTCAGCAATCTGTACCTTCCTTATTCATATACAGTGCCATCTGGCTCATGAAGTACTTACAAAGTGATTAATTTGTATATGTCACAGTCAATGACAAATTTACATCTATCTTGAATTTTTAATACTTAGTACCAAGACTTCCTGATTGTATGTTCCCTCTATCATACAATCTATAACATCAGAATAACTAAATAAACGAATACATTAGCAGGTTAGGAAACGAACAGAATCTGTATAAACTAGTTACCTTCGCAGAAGTACTGTAGTGGAATTTTTTCCAGTCAAAATATTTCCCATGACTTAACACCTTAGGGTATGATGAGGAGTTGGTGACGAAGTGAACATATCTCCCCATTAGTTTGCAGGTAAAAACATGGCCGTGTTTCCTTTGATTTGCTCTCAGGAACTCGAGAGGATTGGACCCAAATTTCAGAGCACAGCCCAGGTACGGGATCAACCCATTCTCCAGAGGGGGTTCACCTGCTTTCCTGAAAGGCAGATTTGAGAGGTTTGGAAAATGACATGGTTAGCGTTTTTATGAAAGCCACATTTTTACTTAGTTTCTACCAATAATTTCAAGCTTCATAACTACGTTTGCAGATACCTCTTTTACTAAAACGGTGGGCTTTTTAGCGTACTAAGATATTGGTGAAGGTGATTACTAAAGCTGCCTACCCATCAATCCATCCACCAGCCTATCTCTCGGTCTGTCTACCACCACATACACGCACATATGTTCGCTCATCAAGCCCTCCTTAGATTGTTTACTATGTCTATGTCTGACTGCTTTTCCCAACACAGGGCTTAAAGTGTCAACAGGGCCAACAAGATTCTTGATCTCACTGTAGAAACAAAGTCACCATGTAGTGCTTAGACCTGCTCAATGAATCATTTGCCTAAATGCCTAAAATGTTTCATTTCTCTTTCCTGTTTGTTAAAGATGTGAAACACCAAACAACAGAAAATGCTGCAGAGCTGAAGTTTTTAAAAATCTTCATAGTTTAAAAATGCTGGCATTCTGGTGTCTGGAGGTGCGGCTCAGTGGTGGAGCCCTTGCCTAGCACATATGAAACCTTCCATTTGATTCCCAACTCTGAAAAGAAGGAGATTATTATTCTGTGATGATATTTGAAGAGAACAGGAATCCCATTTGACAAACTAGATTATTATAAAATCAAGTTGGTAGGGGTAAGCATTGGTAGATCGTCAACTATAATTCACTGATCTTTAGCTCTCTTAAATGTTTCGTTTTGGTTTGGTTTGGTTTTTCAAGACAGAGTTTCTCTGAAGCTTTGGAGCCTGTCCTGGAACTAGCTCTTGTAGACCAGGCTGGCCTCGAACTCACAGAGATCCGCCTGCCTCTGCCTCCCGAGTGCTGGGATTAAAGGCGTGCGCTGCCAGCACCCAGCTCTCTTAAATGTTTTTTATTAGATACTATAAATTTAATTATTTTCCAACAAAAGCTAGTTGTCTTTTGTTAAAATAGATACATTGATTTTTCCTTTATTAGCATTAAGATAAGCTGCTTAATTAAAACTGGAAACCATCAGGCATGAATTAAAATAACTCAAAGGGCAAAGAAGTTTTAACAGTAAGGCAGCAGAGAACAGTCTACCTCGCTGAAGATGTGCCAGGGGTGTCCTGTATTTTAGTGCCGACGTAACAGAAGAAGAAGATGTGCCATGGTACCCTGTATTTTAATGCTGACATAACAGAAAGCACACATGCTCAGCAAGTGCAACTATTCAGTTCATGTGATAGAAAGAACCTTCCAGATTTAACCCTTGCCAACTGCACCCTTCCCGGCTCAGGTTTGCTTCGCACACGAACACACAAACATGCATCTGTACATTTTTTTAGTTATGTTTAACAAGATCTGCATCACCATCAGTGTATATGAATATTCAAAGGGAAACTGTCTACGTCTTTTCAGGGTTAGCCAAAGAAGTCAGGCCTTAATTTTTAAATAAAAGATACTAAGGTACTAGTACTTTTGTAAAATTGTGTAATAGTGAACGTAAAGAATGCTAGAAAAAAGCTAAAAGGAAAATTAAAGAAAAATTCTTTCCATACCTTCTCCTTATGCCAAAGATAACCCATATGCAGCACACCGCAGCAAGCCCCCAAATCAAAGAGATGGTCATCATTTTCCAAAACAGGAAAAAGTCCCAAGGGGAGAGCCTGTGCTTAGCCAGGTAAGACTACCCCTGAGCAGAGGCTCAACCTAGACTTTTTATATGCATAAGACCATGATTCAATAACCTGAACTTCGGTGACCAAAGCAAATACTAACTATTTGTCCTCCTATTAGAAAACAGAAAAAAATAGTATCACCGGGCCTTGAACTAAGTCCACAGTATCAGAAGAGGCTCCAAAACAAGCAGAGAGCTGCAATACTCGATAAGCTGCAGCCCTGTCCCTCGTGTGCTGACATAACATTCAGGCCCAGAGACACAGCTAACATTGTGCTTCTGCGTGTGGAAAAGGCAGAAATAAACACCTACAGATGTGCACATCTGTTAAAGACATCGAGTCTGATGTAAACTGAAGCAAGCAGAAGCTTTTCATCATGGTCGTGGTTGTTTATGCTATTACCTTGGGGGGAAATTAATTTAGATAATTTTCCCGAAATATACCAATCCAAAAGAATGAGAACTGGGTGGGACAATTTTCTGGTTTGTTTGCTCGGTGTGCTTACAAATCCACAGGTGTTTCGTGTGGACTAGGACATATTCCTTACCTGCCGTCGTCTGTAGTGGCATTTCATTTGTATTTCAAAGCTTGTCTGAAGACCAGAAAAGTAAAACATCCACACTGGCCAGCCTTACAGACCAGGCAGCAATGAAACACACCTTTAATCCCAGTAGCCACAGTTCTCAGTTTCAGTCTCAGCCTGAGGTTTCCTGGAGGCAGGATCATCATTTTCAGACAGAGGCTGAGGAAAGAGTCAGTGGCTGGCGGTTTTACTTTTCTGATCTTCAGGCAAGCTTTATTTATTAAAATGCAAATGAAATGTCACTATAAGCATCAAAAAAGATAACTTCTCAGTACCTCATCTTCCAGGTAGCCATAGCTTATTTTGAGAAAATAATCTTTACCAATCATTACTTGTAATTAAGAGGTACTTTACTTCAAATAAAGACTAAAACACTTCTTGGCAGAAAAGTCAATACAAAGTCATGATCGACCTCTTCCACCACTTGCACTATAAACGGCTATGCATCCTCCCAAAGTTTATCCAGCATAATCTTTTGTTTTGTGTTGGGAATTGAACGCATGGCCCTACTTCTCTAGAGAAAGCACTCTACTACCAATTTACACCTGAGCTCCCTGCTTAACACAAATATTAATCAGGTTTTTCCTTTATGTATCCCAGAAACTCTTTAAAGATATTCTGGCTTTAGGTATTAACAAGATAGGAAAGCTCACTACTCTCATGAAGCTTCTATTCTAATGGGGAGACTGGTGGTAAAATATGTGTTATTCTACATAGAATGAGGTGGAGAGAGCTGCTGAGGGTTGAAGGCCACTTGAGTGTATTGAGCAGAGAGACTTTTCTGAAGAGAGAACACTTGAGATAGAAGAGCAAAGGAAAAACATTCCCAGAAGAGCGAACGTCAAAGGTGGAGTTCCTGAGTGCGGGTGAACTTGACGTGCTAAATCCAGAACAAACATCTTATCTATCAGAGCCAAGTGAAGAGAGTGAAGACAAGAAGGCGGGCAAAAGCTGGTTCATGTAGGGATGCTTGGGAGTGGAAGAGGATCTTGGAAGGCAAAAGGTCTGTATACTGTTGTGACCATTTGAAACTCCATGAGACAATGTCAGCTGAATGTAACAGTCTGTGGTTGGGAGAAGGAAGAACGTTGGAGGTGTAAATCTCAAGCCATCAGCATTGGCTTGTTATTTAAAGACAAGAGCTCCTCACCTGGAAGAAAGTGAAGACCGTGTAGTAAGTAGACTATGGCTCCAGACCACAGTGCGCGCTGTTCCTCAGTATCGGTCAGAGAGGCAGAAAAAGGACAAAGATAGACAGATACATACATATATGTACATACATATATGTGTCTAGACGCATATCTACATGCAGTGTACACACATAAAAGTCATGGCTACTAATACGTGCTTATGTGCTTGGAATTCTACTGCATGAAGTCATTCTACAGGCCAACTCAGTCAACTAATTTTCTTACGGTGAACACTGGAATCCCTTCTAACTTCTGCTCTGGACTCCACAATGATAGTTTTGGCCTCCCTAACAGAGCCCACAGATCTTTATTGTGTAGTTTATGACCCTAATCATTAGCATCCGTTGCTACATGGTAGGGTAGATTTTCTCAGAATCTATTGAGATCTCCTAATGCTTTGTACACATTAAATATATTTATATTGCTTTTATAAAATGGCATATCTTCTCCTCAATGGCTCTTAAGGAGCCTATCCCTTGGGCATCCAGTCACCACAGAATAACTGAGGAAACATCAGTCTCATATCCAAACAGACCAGCTCTCCAGAGTCGCCTGTCCCATAGATCACAGCAGACAAAAATAGACAGGAGAAACCAGAGGTGGTCCCTCAGTATTCTTTACAACTTCCCATGAGTCTGTAATTCTGTGAAAATACGGAGGTCTCCAAGTGGGAAGCTTCCCGCAGGCTGGTCTTCTTTACCCGCAATCAGAGCAGTGTGAACTCTTCCTCTGGGGCCTGGCTGCTGTTTACCTTGATCTCACTTACCCTGTCCTTTTCTGTTTTCCTCCCTCACCTGTAACACCTTCCCAACGTCAGTCACCTGAGCACACATGCGGAGACACATACACGGAACAGTGGGGACTGGAAGATGCGCACACATGGACAGGTACACGGGACAGTGGGGACTGGAAGATGCGCACACATGGGCACATACACGGGACAGAGGGGACTGGAAGATGCACACACACGGAGACACATACACGGGACAGTGGGGACTGGAAGATTCAGATGTCAAGCCCATTCTTTGTTATGCATGGGTTATGTCCTTTCCTTCTGAGAAGTTTGATTTGCTGCTGTGTACTCACAAACAGCACCTAGCAGATATAATCTGAGGCTGGAATTTTTTCTTTTTTTCTTTTTTCTTTTTTTTCGAGACGGGGTTTCTCTGTGTTATAGTCCTAACTGTCCTGGAACTAGCTCTTGTAGACCAGGCTGGCCTCAAATTCACAGAGGTCCTCCCGTTTCTACCTCCCAAGTGCTGGGATTAAAGATGTGTGGTGCCATCGCCCAGCTGGAAATTCTAATGCTCAGTCCAGTTGTGAAAACTACCTGTAGACTTCAAGGAAATGTCTAAACAATTTTCTGATAAATAAGGTGCACACAGTTTCATGCCTGAGTCTAATGACCTCGGCATGATTTTAACATAGCTCTGGTTGTGCAATGGTCAATGAATTCTGCCTCCGTGTGCAACTCTTTTCCTTAAATCCCTGTTTCAGGTGGTAAAATGTTATTAATTCTCTCTATGCGTGTCTCTCTCTGTCTCCCTACCCCTGTCCCTATCTCTGACTCCCTTCCCACCCCTCTCACACACAGACAGAGTGGCCCCTATTGCACACCAGGCCCTGCGTAGAACTCGGGACACAGGGTAAACATAACAGTGACCCTGACCTATGGAGTTTCTCTTGCAGCAGTGTCGGCAGGTGCCCTAAAAGACAAGGTCAGTGTTGTCAGAAGACCTGGCAGGCCAAGTTGAGTTTATTTTAACTCTAATCCCTCTTTCATATGTCAGGTTCTTCTTCATCTGTGGAGGATTTTATAGAAGACCATAAATCCTGCTGTTTGGAAGCTCTTGAGCTCGGTCTTAGAGAATGCAAGGTCCAGCACCCCATCATCGTAAACAAAAATGAATAAAACAGGCTGGAGAGACGGCTCAGCAGTGAAGAACATTTGCAGAGGACCCCTATTTGGTTCCTACCAACCATACAGGAGAGCTCACAATGGCCTGCAATGTAGCTCTAGCCAGTAAACCTAATGCCCTCTTCTAGCCTCTGGGGATATCTGCACACAAGCACTGCACACTGACCCATACAGGAACACACACATATATGCATAAGAGAGAAATAGTTTTTTTTTAAAATAAATTGATAAAACATGGGAAGTTACACTGGCGGCGTAGAAGCGAAAAGGAAACACTTAAGCGGTCAGCATGTAAACACCGGTGGCGCATTTAATTTACGTGTCCTGTCTATCAAGACATCCACTAGCAGAACTGAGGGTAGAGCTTAGTGTAGGAAAACTTGCCTGGGATATGTGAGTCTCTAAGTTCCGCTCCCAGCGCTGGAGAGAAGGAGAAGCTCAGTAAACAAAGAGCACACCAAGCAAGTTGACCGTTTTAAATACAGCGAGTTGCTGATGTGGTCAGACAACTAAGTCACGAGCTTTTCGTGACTAATTGCTTTCAGGGTTCACAGTCATTATGAAGGAGCACAACTGAACTGAGCTGAAGTGATTCTTTGCCCTCTGCCCTCTCTAGGTCTTCAAAATCAAAACTCTGTGCAAAGTACCTATCTCAGAGCCAGTTAGCACGAGGGCATGCTGGAACAGGGTGGTCAAGCATCTTGTGATTACTTGAGGCTTTCATAGTAAGTTCTTGGGAAGTAAGTCTATTTACTCTTGAGTTAAAACTTTATGAAGCTATTAAAAAAAACCCAACTTATTTCATGACAAAATAATTGTCTGATTCGCAAGATAATTTTAGCCAGGCAAGGTAGCACATGGTTGTAAACCCAGCACTTGGGATGCTGAAGCAGGAGAATTGCCGTACCTTCAAGGACAGCCTGTACTACCACATAGTCAACCTGTAATCAGCCAGGATTATATAACAAGAACCTGTCCAGAAAGACACAGATATGATTTTGAATCCTGAATTTTTTAGTTTAGAATTATAAGTACCTAGTAAAACTCAGTATAAAAAGACGTGTGTAAGTCACTGGCAACTTGAAGAAATTGTCACTTGCTACTATCTAGCTATACACTAAGTTGTTATTTCATGCACTGTGTTCACACGAGTTTATCACCTGCCTTGTGAAAGGCATTTATTAGATGCTGGAGATGCAGAGATAAACAGACAGAAGGAGCCTCTATGCCCCATGGGGATACAGCCAATCAAAAACTAGAAGAAACATGGCTTGTTTTTCTGGCATTATTTCTATTATTAGGAGAGGTTAAGCCAAAGTGGTTTTGAGCCAAGCCCTTCACTGTCTTCCCTCCCTAAACCACATGATAACAGTGTGAGATGAGCTCTCTCTCATCTATCCAGATGGCTGGATTCTGGAAGGATCTGGCTCCAAGCCTGGGTCAGTCTCTGCTGTACTCTACTGCATCCAGAGAAAACGTGATTGCCCGAGCTACTGGAACCAAGGCTGAGGCTTTGCTTTCGTGATAATTCCCAGCCCAATCTCAGCCGAGTCTACAAAGCTCAACTCTGCCATCAGCTGATGGAACCAAGTCGGCCTCACCGCAGAGGGGGTGGGAAGGATGGAGAGAGGCAGAGACACAGAGATGGAGAGAGAGAGACACTGGGGCAGAGACACGGAGATGGAAAGAGAGACAGAGACTCAAAGATGGAGAGACACAGAGAAAAGAAAGAAACAAAGGGCCAGATCTACCAGAAGTAGATGGTTTTCTTACTTTCTTGATAATGTCCTTAAGATGCGCACAAGATTTAACAGCAATGAAAAGTAACTTATCTGTCACTCTCCTGACTGCTTACTTTTTGTATGTCACATCTACGACATTTCTTAGTCCTCGGCTATGAAGATTTATGCTTACATTTTGTTCTTGTGATTTTTAATTCTTTTGCTCTTATACTTAGACTTCTGATTAATTTTGTGATCATTTATGTACATGATGTGGCACAGGTGTCCAATTTTATTCGTTTTAATGTGTAGATATCCATCTTTCTCAGCGCCGCTTGCAGAAAAGACTTCCTGCCTTATTGAAAGCTTTTTAAAAGATTATTTATTTATTTTATGTGTTTGAGTGGTTTTCTTCTGTGTGTATCTATGCACCACATCCAGGCAAGGTGCTGCTGGAGGTCAGGAGAGGACACTGGCTCTTCTGGAACTGGAGCTGTGGACAGTCGAGACTGCTGTGTGGCGCGGGAACTAAATCTCTCCACCACCACCCTCCATTGAATGTTTTGTTCCTATTTGGCTAAATCCTTCCTTTCTTTTTTTCCTCCCTCTCCCCTCTCTCTTTTTAATTAATTGAATTTGTTTACTTATTTATTTTACATCCTGACCACATTTTCCCCTCCCTCTTCTCTCATTTTTTCCCTCTACCTCCCCTCTGCCCACCCCCATCCACTTCTCCTCTGTTTCTGTTCAGAATAGGGCAGGCCTCCCATGGGTACCGACATAGCATGGAATATCAAGTTCAGGTAGGACTAAGCTCCTTCGTTGTATTAAGGCTGGGCAAGGCAACCCAGTATGAGGACTAGGTTCTCAAAAGCCAGCCAAAGCATTAAAGACTCCCTGCTCCCATTCTTAGGAGTCTCATAAGGAGCCAGCTACACAACTGTAACATATATGCAAAAGGCCTAGGTCAGTCCCATGCAGACTCTCTAGTTGTTGGTTCAGTCTCTGTGAGCCCCTACGAGCTGAAGGAGGGTCTGAGTTTATTTTATACTACTGAACTGAACACCACGGAGGCAGGTTTAGCTAATCTCAGGAGGAAGTCTCTGTAGGGGAGCAGTCTCAGGTGTCTGTCTTCTCAGAGGAGGAAGTGAAGGCTGGTAGATTTGAACACTCAGCCAACATTCACACTAGACCAGAGGAAGGGTTTATTATCCCTCTGAGTCTCATCCAGGGAAAGTGTTGCCACTGCCTGGGAGCTGAGGCATCATAGTCCTTGACACAGCGGTGCCCATGTTAGTAAAACACGGTCACTCAGGACTTCATCTGCTTCTTACAAATTCAGTCAGGGATTCCTCTGCTCTCCACATATTTCTTCCTTAAATTCTGTCAGTTCACTTCAGTCACTTTTGGAACTTTGTTGCGAGGCGCATATGTGTTCATTATTGCTCTAACTTCTTTACTTGCTTATTTCTTTGAGAATTACAGATTTTTCTTTGTATGTAAGAATAATTCATGGGGGACTGGAGAGATGGCTCAGTGGTTAAGAGCATTGCCTGCTCTTCCAAAGGTCCTGAGTTCAATTCCCGGCAACCACATAATGGCTCACAACCATCTGTAATGAGGTCTGGTGCCCTCTTCTGGCCTGCAGACATACACACAGACAGAATATTGTATGCATCATAAATAAATAAATATTTTAAAGAATAATTCATGGTTTACATTGTCTTGCCTTTTCCCTATGAAGCAATCATCTTCATCCTGCCAAGACAGGTAGACTAAATTTCCCCCCAACAGAAAAATCTTTAGGCCTCTTGTACTCAATAGCTAATGGCAACACACTGCTCCTAAGATCTTACTGGTATTCTCCAAGGACTAAGAAGAAGATTTGGGATTGCCTGTGTAGCTAAAAAGCTGTCTCGGTTTTGTTTTTTTGTTTTTTTGACATTTATCCCTCCCAGATCTGTCTAATGGCATTTGAAGGTCCTGGTAGCTCATTACTTTATTTGTGAAGTTTCCTGCTAAAATACAGACAGGTAGGCCTCTTTAACAGGCTTCATAGTTCAAGATTGACAGGTTTCAGGTGTATAAAAACTAACAGTCTCCAGAGCCTTTTGCTAACCATAGCTAGTTTCAAGCATATTCTACAGGTCACTCCTGCTTCCTGGGCCAAGACCGACTCACAAAATGCTCTCCAGACAACACCAAATACCTGCAACAGCTCCTGGGACTTCACCATTGGTATCAAGTCTTCTGGATCAAGGACACCTGACAGCTAAAATCTGGTTTTATCTGTTACTGTGTCCCATCCCATGGCTAGCCCTATTTAAAGGGCCAATAATAACAATATTTTTTTCTTTGAGGCTCCTACCTTCTCATCTCCCTCAAAAAGCAGCTGCCTGAGGACTCCAGGATGGCAGCAAATCGGATGCCACTCCAGCCACACCTCTCACTGAGCATGAGAGCACCAACTCCCAGCTCTCCCTTCTCCCACGTTACCCCATGCCCACAGGAAGCAGCCAGACTTGAGCCAATGCCCCTATATTCAAGGACTCTGGGATGTTTGGTCAAAAGTGAGACCCCAGCCCTCTAACACCCTTATATCCAAAGAGTCTGGATGTAATATTGAGTTAGAAGCATCACCCCAGCCCCTGGCCTGGGAATTGCCTTGGTCTAGACTCCAACTTCCAGCCTGCCAAGCGCTGACCCCTTCTTGGGCAGGATCAGGACCACTCCCACAGGGTATTTAAGCTTGTGTGCCAAAAAAAAGGAACATGTAGTCTCTGGGGTTTGTGTGGGCTCCTCTCCTGCCATGCTATTCCTGCCCACCAGGGAGTGCGGCATTCATTAAATGCGGGCAATTTTGATTTGGTCTAAACTGGTTTATTTGGAGTTATTTTGTGTCAGCAGAGAGGCGCTTCTTAAGATTTTTCTTAACACCTGTTGTATTCAGCTCTGGCAGTAACTGAATACCTTCACCTTACTTTATGTACTTCTAGCCACCCTTTAGCTGATGGCAACTGATAGCTGCAGGATAACAGAAAATCCATTTTCTCCAGTGGATTACCACTGTGTCCGTCAGCCACACTCCAGGGCCTGCTCTTTGCCCCGGGGTAGACTGGGCAACACACCGGACTCCACGTTTCTTGTACGCTTTTTATTTCGATTTGTTAATTTTTTTTTACCTTATTGATTTTTCTTTTCTTTAGTTTGTCTGTTTTTGTTGCTTTTCTTAGGGTTTGGGGGGAGCGGGGAGAAGAAAATGAAGTTGGGTGCAAAGGACCCGGGAGGAGTTGAAGGAAGAGGCAAGGATTTCATCAAATTATGGTGTGTGAAAATTAATATTTTATTGAAAATAGATTCTTCTTGGGGCTGGAGAGTTGGCTCCAGTGGTTAAGAGCATTTGTCATTCTCGCAAATGACCTGAGTTAATTTCCAAGGCTCGCCCTGTGGTACACAAATATATATACAAACAAAACATTCATATATACAAAATAAGAAAATAAAATCTAGGGGACAGGAAAAACTGGTGGTGTTATTTTAAAAAAAGAAAGAAAATAGATTCTTGTTTCCTATAATACATCCCAACCACAGTTCCCCTTCCCTCAAATCCTCCCAGGTACCCCCAACCTCCCCTCTCCCCAAATCTACTTACCATCCATTTCTGCCAGAAGAGAGCAGGCCTCCAAGAGACAGCAACCAAACACAAAACAAGATACAAAAAAGACAAGGCCAAACCCCTCATCTTGAGGTTTGACAAGGCAACCCAAATAGGAGGAAAAGAGTCCCAAGAGCAGGCATAAGAGTCAGAGACACACCACTCCCACTATTAGGAGTACCATAAGCTAAGAGCAATAACACATACACGGAGGACCTGTGCAAATCTATGCAGGTCCCATGCTTGCCACTTCAGTCTCTGGGAGCCCGTATGAACCCTCCTTAGATGGTTCAGTGGGCCATGTTTTCTTGGCACTCTCCCTCCGCTCTAAAACCTTTCCTTCTCCACTCCCGCCAGGCTTCCCATCTCCTAGGGAAGGAACTCAAGGGAGACCTCCAATTCGGACTCTGCATAGCGTCTGGCTGTGGGTATCTGTACTCAGCCGCAATCTGCTTTAGAAGAAGCCTCTCTGAAGACAGCTAGACAAGGCACTGATTTATGGGCATAACAGAATATCATTAGGAAACATTTCATCAATATTTATTTATTCATTCATTTATTTTGGTCTGCCTTGTTTGGTTCTATCCTAGGTCTCCGGGCTAGCAGGTCTCTGGGGCCTGACCATAGAAGCAGTGTAGGGCATGGGCGCCCTCTTGTGGTGTAGGCATAAAGTTAAACCAAACGTTGGTTGGCCACTCCCACACGCTCAATGTCACCATTGCCCCCAGTACATTTTTCACACATTTTTCTGACAGGACAAATTGTACAAATTGTGGGTAGAGACTTCTGTGGCTGGGCTGTTATCCAGATTTCTTTTTCTGTAGGCACAAGAAAATGGAAAGATCTCCCATGCTCTTGAGTAGGTAGAATTAACAAAGCAAAAATGGCAATCTTACCAAAAGCAATCTACAGATTCAATGCCATCCCCAGCAAAATCCCAGCAAAATTCTTCACAAACCTTGAAGGAACAATACTCAACTTCATATGGAAAATCAAAAACAGAACCCAAGATAGCCAAAACAGTCCTGTACAAGAAAGGAACTTCTGGAGGCATCACAAACCCTGACTTCAAAGTCTACTACAGAGCTACAGAAATGAAAACAGCCTGGTACTGGCATAAAAACAGTCAGGAGGAACAATGGAGCCAAATCGAAGACCCAGATCTTAATCCACACATCTACAAATGCGTGATTTTTGACAAAGAAGCAAAAAATACAAAATGGAAAAAAAAGCATATTCAACAAATGGTGCTGGCATAAATGGATATCAACACGTAGAAGAATGAAAATAAACCCATATCTATCACCATGCACAAAATTCTCACTATGTTCATCTCTGGCTCCAGAGTCTTTGTCTTTGACCATACCTGTTTGGTAGCTGTTAGTTTCTTTGACTCTCTGACATCTCAAGTGTGTTATTTATATTAACTTTCTTTGTTCTCACAATCACATGACCAACTCATAGCTTCACTGTGGCAGATAGTTAACCCTAACTCTGCCACCAAGATCTAGTCAACATCTTTCCTGGTCACCTCAAATGTATCTCTTTGTCTACAGGATGGTTTGAGGTGCCTTGTTAGTAGATATCCTCACTGACAATTATGTGGGTCACATTTAGCTGCATTAGAAGCAAAGTTATATTATTGAAGTATTAAAGTTAATACTGCCTTACCTCTATTCCTCAAAGGCTTCAGGGGAACCAATAACCTGCTGCTACTGTCTTGGGGTGACCCTTCTTTTATAGTTCCAGGTGAAGGCACTAGTATGGCTGGTAGGCTCAGGTGCCTGCTGTTTCTGATATTTGCAGGCGTCATGTTTTTGGTGTAAAATAATTATCAGTCTGTGTCTTCTTGTGTGCTGCTGAATGGGGTTCCTCCCTTGTGTCAATGATACATAGTCATTGCTCCCTAGCACTAAAATTCAAAACTGAGATACCTAGGTCAATGCCGTTGTTTTACAAAATGGAGTAACAACCTACTTACTCCCCTGAGTACTGTCCGCTCTCTGAGAGAAAGAAGCTCAGTATCTCTTTAGCAAAACAAATCATATAATCCTCTTTTTAAATGAAGCGATACACAAACCCGAATATGGTATGTGTCCTTTGGGAGACTTGTCAATTAGACAAACGTACGTTTTACATTTATGCCCAGGCAGCTAAATCTGCATGTAAGTACTCTGATTGCTCACTTGGTGAGCAAAACTGAGCCTGTATATTTGCCAATGGTTTGCAGAAGGCCTCAGATACTATTTTGAGTTCCTCCTGGATTGCTTCAGTAACAATGCCTACATGTGTCGTATCCACCTACGTTATTCCTTAGATTCGACCATGCCCTGATTCAGGTAGGTCACTGTCTGATATTTCTTGAGTAAGATTTTCGAGTCATTCTCTCATTGGCAATGTATGTCAACTCTATACCTTCTGGATCTACGAACATCTGGGCATGTGATCATGAGGTGTGATAGTAACGCTGTGGTGGTTTGGATGAGAATGTAGCCCATAGGATCGGATGGTTGAATACTTTCCATTCAATTGGCGAACCTGTTTGAGCAAGTTTAGGAGATAAAGCCTTGCTGGAGGAAGCCTGTCATGCAACACATTGGGGGTGAGTGTTGAGGTTATTAGGGTGTGTTATTCCACAACAACACACCATCAGTTTCTCTCTCTGCTTCTTACCTGTGGTTTGAGATGTTAGCCCTTGGCTCTCAGCTTCCAGCGCTAGCTCTCATATCTGACACAGAATGCCACGTTGTCTCCACCATTATGAACCCTAAACATAATCTGGAACCATAAGCCAAATAAACCCTTTCCTCTATAAGTTGTCTTGGCCATATTATTTTATCACATCAATGGAAAAATATTTTTACTTCATTGAGTTATGATATACTCTCAATATAAACTTTCCTATATTCAAAACATATGTAGGTATAGTTGTAAAATACATGGAGTAATAATCTGCAGTTGCAATAATACCCTCAATTATGTAATAAACAGATAATGATAAATTTATGCATCTTTTCTGATATGTCTATGTAAATAATATTATATATATACATATATAGATATGTATATTTAACATGCTCAGTTAGCCAATTTCCTACAGACATGCATATCTGTACTTCTGTAATTAATTCTAATTGTTAAATTGACACAACCTAAAATACCTAGGAAGAGATTCTCAAAGAGGGAGTGCCTAGGTTCTCAGTGAGGGGCCATCTAGGTCAGGCTGTCCTGTGGCACTTACGCAGGGGGTTGTCTTGATTATTGAGGTAGAAAGATCTAGCCCACTGTGGGCAGAATCATTCCCTAGTAACAGATACTGAACTCTGGTGTAGAGGGGTATTGAGTCTTAATAGGTGTGGGTGCATCATCTTCTCTCTGTTCATGGCTGTGTATGTGAGTAGCTCCAGTACCTTGCCTTGACGTCTTCCCAGTGATGGGCTGCAATTGAGCATTGTAAGCGGAATAAAACCTTTCTATCTAATTTCTTTATCTCCGGATATTTTTCTCATAATACATGACTATAAAGTGTGTTATTTCAATCTATCTCACTGATCATTTCCATTTTAATTATGTGGTTAAGATGGCTTCACCAAGACTTTCCACTGCAATATTTTCTTCCTCCATTGATGAAATGCCACCACCACCACCAGCACCACCAGCACCAGCAGCAGCAGCAGCACCACCACCAGCACCACCAGCACCACCAGCACCACCAGCACCACCAGCACCAGCAGCAGCACCACCACCACCAGCAGCACCACCAGCAGCAGCACCACCAGCACCACCACCACCACCACCACCACCACAACGGGAAACAATCCAGTCTCATCCAGTGACTGCCTGATTCTCAAAATCTGACCTCACTAGCTAATTAACTATCATTCCCATTGTGTCCAGGTGTGGCTTCTTCAGGACAATAGCATGCTAATTTGAAACAAATTATTTACCCACTATATCGCAGTATCTTTACATCCTACATTCGGTCTTGAATAGTGGCTACTGCTCTAGTTGGTAGCATAAAACTGGAAGAGCAGGGGCCTAAAAATGAGACAGGCTAAGTCTCTTGCAAGAGCCAACTTTTCAGACCATCAGACAATTTACACTCTGAGGGTTCAGAAGAGCCACCTGGGTAAATGTACAATCATAAAGACAAGCTTCACACATGGCAAACGTGTTTTTCCATAGAGGCACATGAGAAGAAACCGTTGAAGCAAAACCACTCCTGTCTGATACACCCTGGGAGTGGTATGAAAACATGTTCCAAGAACAATTCTGTGTTTTGAAGAAAATGAGGTCACAAGATTCTTGCCTTGTTTTCTTGGAGTTTTCTCACAAGTACTCAGGATTCTCCTGACATGACTCCATTCTTGGACCTTGTCCCAACAGAATAGCACTAAGATAACTGTGATCGAGTTTGGAAAGGGTAGGATGGAGCAATCAGGGTGTATCCCACTTAGGAAATGCAATCGATGGGTCATCCTGATTCCAGTGTATCCATAGTCTTTTGCTATCCAAAATTAGTGACCCGGTCTGTGTGAGCCTCTGTTTCCAGATATTACTTACCTATGACCCTCTGCATCCACATTTGAAGTGGGCCTAATGAGAATTGTATAGATTTTTCAGGTTAGGTAGCTTTGAATGTACCTCAAGTGCTAAATTAAGAGCCTTTATCAGGTTTGTGATTTATTTTGCAATACCTGGCTTCTAGGATTTCAACTGGCCTTTCCCACATGCTGGTAGCCATTGAGTAGGATTCTTGTCATCATGCAATTTGTTTAAATTTTATTTACCTAGATGTTATTTTCTACTCTCCAATTGTTAACTTCTGTAGGGAGAGGTGAGCAAATACTCAACCCAGTCAGAAAATAAATAACAGACCACAACAAAGATTATGTCCAACGTTGTGAGCCTGTAAGTTCATTGGGGTTACTTTCAGGATCATAGGAAGGGCTTATTTAGGAAAACAGATATCTCAAATATTGTGTCCCCAGAATTTCTACCAAGCATGGGTGACTCACAGACTCTAACTATAGAGCTCTCTGCAAGAGAGCTTGAGAGGTGGGAATGTCTACTCTGGGAAGCTGAGCTGGTCGGATGTCTCTCTCCCCAGCAATTGTTTACCTTTTCTACAACCTTGGGGACAGACTGTGAAAACATTTCAGACTCTGCCTTGTGCCTTGTTTAGTTCCTGAGTCTCAAGAGGCTCCTTCATCTTCTAGAGAATGTCTCAATTAGGAAGAAACTGCTAAACAAAAGCAATAAAAGTGTGCAGTACATAAAGTACATTTGAATATTCATAAGTACTTAAATGTATTGTTTTATTATGCATTTATATTCAGAAGTTCCTATTTTAGATCACTAGGAATTATAATATCAAAAGTCACTTTACTTTTATTAAGTGTTCTTTCTCAGAATCTTTTAAGTTGTCCATATAGTATTTTAAGTTTAATATTATTAGAAAAGAAAACATAAACGACCCCTGTTTCAGTGTATTTCCTGTGTTAGTAACACAAGATCCTAGACTGTAAATTTGAAAAAGAGGATTATTTTAGCTCACACTTAGATGGTTCAAGGTTGAACGGCTGCCTGTAGTGATGGCTCCTTGCTGCAGAGTCTTCAGGCATTATAGTACATCACAAGACAGAGAGCAGGTTCTGTGTATATGTGTGCCTCTTCGTGTCTTTCTTTAATCTTATAAAGCCACTCATTTTCAGTCCTGAGGGCTCCACTCCAATGATGTCATGTCATTCAAATCACTTTCCAAAGACCATGCCTTACAACACCATCATCACAGTAAATTTCCATTCTCTCATTACCTCACAATGGGAGTTATCTCCATCATGAGTTTTGGAAGAGGCACACTATTTTCAGGCAAAGAGCATACCCAGTTGTTACTTAAGTCAGATGTAGGACATAGAACAGAAGGCCCTGTGTGTTCTTCTGTACTTGGTGACTGCACTTTTGTTTCCCGGCTGCCCGGACCTGAATAATTGCACAAAAACTTTATTAATTACAACACTGTTTGACCAATGACTCAGGCATATTCCTAGCTAGCTCTTACATCTTAAATTAACCCATTTCTATTACTATGTTAAGTATCACCACTATGCTTACCAGTAATGTTCTGGCATCTTTCTCCTTCAGCAGCTACATGGCATCTCCTGACTCCACCTTCTTTCTCCCTGCACTCAGTTTAGTTTTCCTGCCTACCTATATTCTGCCCTGCCATAGGCCAAAGCAGCTTTTTTATTAAGCAATAGTAGTAAAACATATTTGCGGAATGCAGAGGGGAATCCCACATCATTCTTTCTCAATCCTGTCCCTGACATTTTTCCCTACCTGCTAAGCTGAACTTGATTTTTGTCTGTTTTGACATTGCTTGCATATTTTGTCACATGTGTATTTCTCCATAAGATATATAATATTGTTCATGCCTTTCACACATTATGTAAGATTTTTACATTACATGTATAAGCTCCATAAATTACTCTTTCTTATCATTTGTTCTTTGAGATTCCACTTTGTCCAACATGTGTATTAGTTTATTTTAACAACAGCTTAATGTTGACTGAATAGCTACAGAAAATGTTCTGTCCACTTCTGGTGATGGGTATTCATATTTTCAATACTACATTTTTCCTGTTCCTTTGTGATACATTTTGCTTTGTGTTTATATGCAATTTAGGGTTGTTGGATTTAGTAGATAAAAGATACACAATTAAATCTGAATTTCACAGACAAAAATAATTTCAAGTATTTGTTGCAAACATTGCTCCTGCAAGACTTTTTTCTAGAACACATTAGGAAATTCTATGTGGGCACTGGACATGGTATTACAGGCCTGTTACCCCAGCATTCAGTGCATAAAGCAGGAGATCATGAATTCAAGATAAGTCTGGCCTACATAATGAGATCCTGTCTCAAAGAAAACAAGACAAATGCTGCATGAAATGACAGCAGATGCACACACAAAGAGTAATTAAAATGAAAGCTCAAACAGCAATTGATTTTACTTATTGATGATAGTTTTTTCCATTGAAGTTTATTAACTACCCCATCTTATACCATCCCCATTCATAAAAAAACCAAAAACATGATTATACTACTAAAAGTGTTAACTCCACCCCATTACTAATGTGCCAAGCAAGCCCCACAGTTTGAAAAAGACCATTGCAGGATAGGAAGCCAGGAGTGGAATGCTAAATCGTAGGCATTGCTTTTTGGGCTTTTCAGAACTGCTAAACTAGTCTCCAGTGTGAAAGACATGAAAGTCCTGAGGGTCAGCAAAAAGTTTTTCTCTCATCAAAACTTTTAACCAAAATCCCTCTCCTCAAAAGCAATACCCAAGACAAGAACAAAAGTTTTTCAGCACACAGACTAATAAGGCTAAAATCTCAAGACTGCCAAGGGTTGTCTTGCTTCAATGCACATGCATGTCGCTCGTTACCACTGAAGCATACAATCCTTTTGGTACTTGTTGATCACAAGAAGGATGACCTCAGTGAACTGCCAAGTCAGCCTTTGAGTTTCTACTGGGTTGCCCGCCTACCAGTACACTGTGTTTCTGTTAATCGTGTGTCACTTAATTTGCGACATCTTTTCATTTGGTTTCTATGGAGATTTTTTTCTTTATTATTATTATTATTTTATTTTATTATTTTTTAAAAATACCAATCCAAATTCTCACTCCCTCCCCTCCTCCCACTCTCCTATCACTCCCTCCGCAAGCCCTCCCCCTCCACCCTCCTCCAATCCTAAGAGAGGGCAAGGCACCCTGCCCTGTGGAAAGCCCAAGACCCTCCCTACTACATCTAGGTTGACCAAGGTATACATCCAAAGAGAAGAGAATCCCAAAAAGCCAGTACATGCATTAGAGACAAATCCCAGTGCCACTGTCATTGGCCCCTCAGTCTGCCCCAATTGTCAACCACATTCAGGGGGACTAATTAGATCCCATGCTTGTTCACTCTGAGTCCAGCTGGAGTTGGTGAGCTCTCATTAGCTTAGGCAAAGTGTCTCAGTGGGTGAACCCGTCATGGTCTTGACTTCCTTGCTCATATTCTCACTCCTTCCACTCTTCAACTGGACCTTGGGAGCTCAGTCCAGTGCTCTGATGTGGGTCTCTGCCTCTGTTTCCATCTCTTGTTGGACAAAGGTTCTTTAGTGACATTTAAGATAGTCATCAGTCTGACTACAGGGCAAGGACAGTTCAGGCACCCTCTCCTCTAATGCTTAGGGTCTTAGCTGGGGTCATCCTTGTGGATTCCTGGGATTTTTTTTCTAGAGCCAGGTTTCTTGCTAACCCCATAATGGATTTCTCAATCAAGATATCTCTTTCCTTGCTCTCATTTCTGTTTTTCCTCCATCTCGACTATCCCGTTCTCTCAAGTTCTCCCCAACCCTCCCCTTCTCCCCCACCTTTTCCCCTTCTCCACTTCCTTCTACCCCCTGCCCCCATGATCCCAAATTTTGTCAGGCGATCTTGTCTGTTTCCAGTTTCCAGGTGGGTCTATATATGTTTTTCTTTGGGTCTACCTTATTACTTAGCTTCTCTAGGATCACGATCTATAGGTTCAATGTCCTTTGTTTATGGCTAGTATCTACTTATGAGTGAATACATACCATATTTATTTTTTGGGTCTGGGTTACCTCACTCAGAATAGTGTTTTCTAATTCCATCCATTTGCACACAAAATTCAAGATGCTGTTGTTTTTTTACTGCTGAGTAGCCTAATGTGTAGATGTGCCACACTTTCTTTATCCATTCTTCAGTTGAGGGGCATCTAGGCTGTTTCCGGATTCTGGCTATTACAAATAATGCTACTATGAACATAGTTGAACAAATGCTTTTGTAGTATAATTGAGTATCTTTTGGGTATATTCCCAAGAGTAGTATTGCTGGATCCCAAGGTAAGTTGACTCCAAATTTTCTGAGAAACCACCACACTGATTTCCAAAGTGGTTGCACCAGTTTTATTTCCCACCAGCAATGGATGAGTGTTCCCCTTACTCCACATACTCTTCTGTGGAGATTTTTTAGTGTACAAGTATTTTAACATTGCCAAATCTTAAAATCTTCAAAAATATTTAAATATTTTAAAACTGTTATCTACCTTTTACAGCTTACTATGTATTCTAGTTTGCTTTCTTTTGCTGTGAAGACCAAAAGCAACTTGGAAAGAGAACTTATTTCATGCTATACTTCAAAGTTCATCATAACGTGAACACAAGGCAGTAACTGCCCTGGAGGCCATGAAAGACCACTGCTTACAGACGTCTCTCTGTGGCTTGCTCAATTTGTTTTCTTATAATCAGGATCACCTGCTCCGTGGTGGTACCACCCACAGTGGCTGGGACTTCCACACAATCATTGATTAAAAAAACATCCTCACAGACTAGGGACCCACAATGTGATAGAAACAATCCTTTAACAGAAGGTCCCTATTCCCAGGTAGCTCTATTTGTATCAAGTGTATAAGAACAAGATACAAGATGGTAACAAGATATGTTTCTCTGTGTTTATTTTTATACACATGATTTTGGTCTGCTTTAATTATTGTTAAACTATAGCACAATGCCTGAACGATGGTGAGCACATAACTGTGGTGATATTTTATTTGTATTTTTTCTAATAAAGCTTGCCTGAGGATCAGAGTGCAAAGATAAGCCACTAGTGGCCAGGGAGTGGTGGCTCACACCTTTAATCCCATTGTTTGGGAGTCCCACACCTTTAATCCCAGCAGTAGGGAGGTGGAGACAGGAGTGATATGGCTGGGTAGAGAAAAGAATATAAAGGGGAAGAGACAGGAACTCAGTGGAGTGTGGAGTCTGAGGATTCGTGGAGACTGGATCTCCTCCTTTAGGTCTGAAGATTTGATAGAGGTAAAAGATTTCTCTAGTGGCTTGGCTGCTTTGCTTTTCTGATTTTTCAGCTTGAAACCCAATATCTGTCTCTGGGTTTTTATTGTTTATGTTACACTTAAGAGGCTCTAAATACCTGATGGAAGAGTAAAATTCAGAATGGAGCTGCAAACCTAAATGGCCAGGTTCTGGAGTGAGTTCTTAGATTTGGGCTGCAGGGAGGCACATGGATTCGGAGTTCTCGGTGTTCTTACAGACCTTCAGGCCCACAAGAGCAAAGCTAGACACACACACACACACACACACACACACACACACACACACACACACACAAAACAAAACTTGCCCAGTTAAAGACTTAAAAGGATATTATTCTATTTTACTTAGTATTTATGTGGAGTATAAGTGAACTTTTTGATTCATTTAGCCTACAATTTCACAAGAAATTTACAACTTGAATTATATTAATAGATTTTTAATTTTCAAGCGTATCTGCCTTCCCAGGAGGCATCATTCTTGAAAATAGAGGTTTATTTATGGTAAGGACCAAACACAGGGCCTTGTGCATGCTAACAAGTGCTCTACGCTTACAACTTAAAATATTGAATTTTATTTGTTAACATTTTAATAGACTTTCATGTTTCATGGTTATAACTTTCTTGATAGTCTCTTTTTCCAATACCATTATCTGAATCTGCACATCAGGAAGTATCCAGGACATTCAGTGCTTTAGAGATTTTGAAGATGAAGTTTTAATTATGAAACTGCCAGATTCGTTTCCATGCTGGGACAGATCTTTGACCCGGTCTCTTTAGATGTTTAGCCTCTGAGTGAATTTTGTTTGTTGTATAAAAGAAGATCTTAAACGACACCTTTACAATCTCAAGGTTTAAATTATGTTTGGTTGTGTGAGAGGTGGTGGTGGGGAGCATGCCTTATACCACACAGAGGCCAAAGAACAACACGCCAGAGTCTGTTCTCTCCTTCCACCATGTGGGTCCCTAAAATAGAAGTCAAGTTGTCATGCTTGGCAGCCAGGACCTCTACTGACTGGCTCAGAGTCTCGAGTTCTTTGCCGAGAAACAGCGAGCAGATGCTCTGCACGAGACAGGCCCAGAAACGGAGACGTGTATAGCTTAGCTCACCGCCGCAGCCGTGCAGGGCCGGTAAGTGGAAGTGAGGCAGGCAGTAGGGAAAGCAAGCAGTGAGGCTGAGGACCTCCCCAGATCTGCCATTGTGCTCTGAGGTTCCCAGACAGGGAAGGGCGAGAAGTTCTCTTCCTTCTCTTCAAACCGAAAGAGGGGTTTCCAGAGAGAACCCCAGGGACTGTCTTGTGACCCTTGACTTTCGACACCACACTCGACAGGCCTGCTGCAGCCAGGGTGACGGGGAGGAGGGTGTTTCCCAAAAAGCAAAGCTCAGGACATCCTCATAGAAAATCTTATATCATCTTTGGAAAATTTGAAAATTGTGGCAACCATCACACAATAGATACATATTTGAAAGCTTGTGATATATTTAACCTTTACTATATATTGAAATATTTTAAAACAAGAAAATATATCAAATCTGAACTAATAGGGAAAAACAACTGGGATATCTATTATCTTAGTTAGGATTTCTATCAAAGGGCCATGACCAAAAAAGCAAGTTGGGAAGGAAAGGGTTTATTTGCCTTACACTTCCATCACTGTTCATCTCTGAATGTTAGCCTGAATAGACCTTCGATAAGGAGATCCTTTGACAGGCTGTTAAGGTATCATCAAAAAAATAGGAGTATTTCATTCTCTGGTGGTTAGCTGTGATGTGAGACATACATAATCCTAATCTAAGTAGACTGGATTCTAAGCAGAACCAGTGTTTTAACATCGTAAACAATTTAGTGTTTTTTAAATCAATCATCAAGGGAATGTTTGGGGTTTTTTTATTTATTTGTTTCCTTACTTTATTTCTTTATTTACTTACATTGGAAGAGTTAGTCAGTACAGAATGATCGGAATGGTAGGGTATCCTTGGGAAAAGAGTAAGAAGATATCATGACTTTCCCTTTTGCGAGGGAGCTTTCTGAGGTCCCTGGCGCCTGCTTTCCAAAAGTCCTTTCCCCAAGGTCAGACAGTTTTTAGATAAGCAAGGGTCTCCTTTCAACCCCTTTTGAGGAACTTCAGGCCCTGACATTAACATAAGACTGGAGTCTATCCTCCAAGGCTGAGGCTATACTCACTCCTCAGTCCCTCCCTGCCCTGACAGGACCTGAGAAGCCACACCCCACCCCAGTCCACAGGCCCCTCTTAATCTAACAACTACCTAACTAACTATACAGCACAAAATGTGGAATCTCTTCTCAATAAAATGCTGTCTGCAGCCATTCGACGAATTCATTCTCAGATCCTGTCCTTACAACCTCTTCGGGTCAATCACCCAAAGCGGGAGGTCTCTCTCTCTCTGTTCAGTAGGGACATCTTTCCATGTTTCTTCTTTTATATGTTGCCGTCAGTTCAGATGTGCTGGTATATGGTCCCAGAGATCTCTGAACTGCATCATTGTCCTGGAAGATATCTTGGGTGATTGGCGCACGCTCCCTGAGAGACTGCACACTCCTTTCAGGAGCCTTCAGTTGATAGTGAAGTGCTGGGTAGAATCAGGTCAAGGGAATGTTTTTATGCTGTATAATCTGACTGCTCAGCATGATATATCCCTGTACATGAGTGTACAGAGGTGAAGCTTTAATAACTCATTAAACAAGCATTGCTTAAGATCCTATCTTTTCTAAACCTTGTTAGGACAGGGCAGGAATTATCATACAGAAATATGTCCTAACCCTAAAGTTTATTAGAGACCTAATGTCTCCTTGGTGGGGTCAGTCTGCGTGGTCACCCTTACTAAAGATGGCGCTGAGGTCATCTGATCTCTGTCTCTAACCTTAACCAAAATTGTGCCTGCCCACATGTTGTAAGGTATTGACAGTACCCATGGTATTTTCCAGAGCAGTGTCAGTCTGGAGTCAGAAACCTTACAGGTTTTAAACAATATCCAGTTAGCAAGATACACGTACAAAGCATGTAAAACTCCAGCATTCAAAGCCAGGTAGAAACACACGGGTGTGATCACACCATTCACACGTTTCTCTCCGCACATAGGAGACAGACAGGACTTTAAAGAGAAACTAAAGTCTTCCCGGGAAACCGTACCAGATGACCAACTTCAAAATCCAATAGTAAGAGTTTACGGTATAAAGCAGCACGTAAGAAACCGTAAGAATGAAAAGACGTTTCTCGGAGATAACGGAGCTCCTGCGGGAGCTGGGAGAAGGCGCTGACGTGGAAAACTGGAGGACAGAGTAGCAGCGTAGGTGGGCAGAATTTCAGCACGGGTAAGGGGCGGGGTAGTGGACAGGAAAAGGGACCACCGGGCTGCACCGGTGGCAGTGGCAGCGACAGCAGGAGGGAGCGAACAGAGGAAGAACAAATGGAAGAATGAGACATTTGGAACAAAAGCATGAGACGCCTAGCAGGGCGGGAGACACAGAGAAACGGGGCAGGGAGAAAGAACAGAAAGAGTTTGGGGCAGAGAAAAGAGAAAGCTTGAATGTAGGGAATGGGACTCTTTCTATCTGTTGGATCGCTGGGAGAAGCTGCAAAAGTCCCTTGAGATATCGAGGTATGGACTGCCAGTGAGCAGTCGTGTGGATTGATATTTGAGGGGTATGGGGGCAAAGGCAGATAAGTTTAGGTGCATTTTCCATGGGTGAGGTAGAGAAATAAGAGCCAGCCGAGGGCTGAACTCTAGCGTCCCAGAACTACAGCAAGGACTGATGAGGCGGCACAGTGGGTTATCACCCAATGATCCAGGAGCTGTGGGCTGCTGAGTTAGGCGCAAGCTTTCCCTTGCGTTGTCACACAGGAACAAGCACCAGAGGGCTCAGAGTCTGAGAGACACATGATACTGGGGCCTGTGGGCGGGGCCGTGACGCGAGAAACCACGGTTGAGAGGAGTCCTCACTGGTGGGAAATGGTCAAGGTGGAGAAGGAGGGACTTGCTGATTGCAGCCAATGTTGTGCAAAGGGGCCCAGCCATCCTTTAGTTGGAAAAGGGATGCTGTTGCAGGTTCCAGGGTCCCAGTGTGTCTTCAGACTCCCGGTGGGCAGGTGGTAGTGCCAGGAGGGCCCACTGAGTTTCATGGCACCAAACGTTATCATTTTAAAAAGTGGCAGGTGGCGGGGCTAGAGCCCGTGGACCCCACCTCGGGTGAGAGAGAGCGAGCGAGAAGCCATGCAGACTGCGCTCATGTGGAGAGTTTTATTGGGCAGAAGGGAGAGAGGGGCGAGAGAAAGGGAGACTTGTAGGAAGAGAGAGAGGTGGGGGGAGTTGGGAAGAGGGGAAGAGAGAGGAAGAGAAGAAGAGACGAGGGAGGGGGAAAGAAGAGGTGCAGATGCTACCTCATGGGAAGTGAGAACAAGAAGAAGAAGAGAGAAAGTGGGCAGGCTCCTGTAGATGCATCACAATGGGGGACATTGGATTTTTAGAAGAAAGCCCTATTGTCATCTGCAGATAACTAGTCTCCCTTTGAGAGACAGCTAGACCGTGGTCCTTAAGAGAAACTGAACAGTTGACAATGGGGCATGAAACCTGAGCTGTCCCTCTTGCGCAGTGTTACCTGACCTATCAGGTCATAAAGCTTGCATGGAAGCAATCCGTCCTCAGATGGAAGTGATGGGTTCAGACCCGAGCAGATCATGATGATGCAACCAAGTGACACGAAGTTCCTGCTCTCGCTTTCTGTCTCCAAGCATGTGCCTATGGCCTCGTGGGTAGGTACCACCGGGAAGCTGACAGCTACAGCTTGGCGGCCCCATTCTAAGACAACCCCGAAGGACGCTGCTGGAGAAAATCTTCGCAGCAGACAGAACTTCAGGCGCTGTACATGGTTGCACAGTTTGCTTAGGAAAAAGTGGTTTGATATACAGGCTCAGAGTTTGACTAGGTTATCAGGGGTTGGGCTGAGAGCTGTGTTTTGACTAGGTTATCAGGACTTGGAAGGATTGGTGAGAAAAGCATTGAGCAAGAAAAAGCTTCATCCCTGGGCCCTACATGGTGGAAGGAGAGAACTAACGTCCCTGTACCAGACTTTCTTTTGGGCCACTAGCAACCAGCTCCCAGTCATGACACATAGACCTATGCTATTACTGTCATTTTCAGAAGGTCCTTGCCTATTTTTTTCTGGCAGCTGTGAATTCTTTGCCATCTCAAATATTTCAAATGTTTGGGATCCAATTATTGAAAACCTGAGGCTATTTAGATATGTTGTATGGCTTTGCCTTCAAAAATTCTTTTAAGTTTCAATTTGGGTTACTATTGTGAGTAATAGCCTTTCCAGTTTATTTTCAGTGTCTTGTCGTTGGGCAGCCTTCTCGTGAGGATCCAACCCCAAGTACCACTCAGAGAGGAGAAAACAAATTACCACACCACCACCAAAGCAAGCCAGAGCCTAGAAATACAATGCACGTCACTTACAGCCAATTATGATACTATTAACAGCTGTAGAAAAAAAAATTGCAAAAATAATGCAGAAAAAAACTATTAGATTAAAATTTAATTTCAGTAACAATAAATTAACTAAAAGAGTGGGGAAAAGAAGGGGGAGGAGAGAACTAACAGTAAATGAAAGAAAATAAAAACGGGGGGAGGAGAAGAGCATGGCGGAGAGGAAGAAAATGAGCCTGTGCCGAAAGAAAACACAACAACCACGGCTTTGGTGCTTCCCTCTGAGGGCCGGACCAGAGCTCCTGAGCTGCTCCCTCCCCTCCCACAAGTTCTAAGCTGTCACCTCAGTCAGTCCATTCTTGTCGTCTCAACAGAAGCTGTCCCTTGTCCCTGGTTCCTCACTACAGCGTGTGGATGGAGGATGGTCTAACCCACTTTCTTTCCAAGAACTGTACTCCTTTGTAGGAGCACAGAGGTCTTCGAGCTCAGAGACTTGTACTAGGGGAAACTGGAATGTCTCAATCTCTCTCTCTCTCTCACACACACACACACACACACACACACACACACATGTGTTTCTTCAAGAAAGAAATGCAATACCTGTTATCTACCCAGAAGGCTGGGTGAGGGCTGCTGTCATGGGTAGCAAAATGTCACTTGTACAACAGTGGACAATATCCACTCCCAGCCTTCTGGGCAAGCAAACAGGTGTTTTATCTCCTTCATTGAAGATAGGCCACTTTGTGCTTAACATTCCCAGTTCCCTAGTGCTTTGTGGGCCAAGGACCTTTCACCCCCAACACTCTGTTTCTCTAGGAGATTTCTGTAAGCTTTCCTGCAAATGCAGTATTGAGTTAATTATCATCAGAATAGTTTTTAACAAATTGTGCTGTGCTTAAATATGCCTAAAATAAACTGTTCAGAGTTAGACTACCTATGTTTGAAGCAGTACTGGCTACTGAGCTGTACTGAACCAAGCTCCCCTGCCACACACACACCCTGAGGCTCCTCTCTCTTCTTTCTGTGAAAGTCACAGAGACCCAATGCACTCCTGGTTTCTAATATTTTGCTTTTAAGGCTCCATTTTCTTTTGAATCTCGTTTATCCCTGAGTTTGACTTATTTTTGGCTGAAGATTAGGAATTAGTTTCATAATAAACAAATCAATTATTTCATAATGTAATGAGATTCAGAACGCTAAAATGCAGGCAGAATGAATTCTTCAAGTTACTTCCTTTCACGTTTCTACTTTAAGTTAGGGTAAGTCATGAGCTATTTCTGCTCTGACGTGTCAACCAGCTTGTGTTTAGACATCACCTAGTGTTGGAACGCCAAAGCTCTGTGCAATGGAGGTGGCTTTGTGGTTTATGCTCTTCTTTTTTCCTCAAGTGAAGCTTTACAATGTGGTGAGTTGGCGAGAAGCTTCAGCTTGGAAGACCCGCTGTCTACAAACTTCTACACGCACTCCGGGTTTCCACATGTCTTTAACCATGTCCCATGGCTCAGCGCTTGTGGACTAGAGCATGACACATCTCTTGTATTTAGCCGTTATTCAGGGTGAAATGACAGAAGAGAAATGTTGTCTGTTCCTGCTGAAACATAATATTAATTTGATAATGACATTCAAAGGCAAGGCTGTCACCCCCCCCTCAATGACTTCACCGAGTTGTCTAGAGAACACCAGGGTGAGTTTTGAATTGTTTACCGACTTATGCAATGGGTCCACCCAGTTCTTAGGCTTGTTCATTGACTAGCTCTAAACAACAATAAATTCTCTCCTCATCCTTCTTTTCTTTTGAGACAGTCTCCCTATGTCGCCCAGGCAGGCCTCAAACTTTCAAGAGCTATGATTAAAACATGCCCAATATCCATGGCTTCTTTATAGCCTATTGATCTTTTCTAGAGTGAGATCATACTGTTTTATTTTGATCTTAAACTGATATATGATGGAGGAGGGTTATCTGTCTATTGTGTTATTTTCATTGGTCAATAAAGAGACTGCCTTGGCCCCTTGATAGGACAGAAAATTAGGTAGGCGGAGTAAACAGAATAGAATGCTGGGAAGAGGGCTATGAGGCAGACGCCATGGAGCCAGCCACCAGGTCAGACATGCTAAATCTTTTCCGGTAAGCCACCACCTCGTGGTGCTACAGATTATTAGAAATGGGTTAATATCAAGATATGAGAGTTAGTCAGTAACTAACTCTCTAAGAGATAATGGGCCAGGCAGTGCTTAAATGAATATAACTTATGTGTTATTATTTCTGGGACTAAGCTAGCCGTGCGGGAGCCAGGTGAGGAGAAAAGCAGGCCTGCCCTGCAGCCCCTCACTACAGATATAGATTTTCTGACATTTAATATTATTCACCCAATGATGTTATTTCTAGCAGTCATTACTTTTGATCCAAACATCAAATTCACCTTCTCAGCCCCTTCTTTATTGTTTGGTCTGTGGTGACATCATCCCAGTACGCACAACGACAGTTTTTGGTTTCATGAGTCTGACAGTCAAGTGGGGGAACTCTGTAGAACCTTCTGCAGCTGTGGTGTGATGGCTGACGTTGCCGGCTGGGCATCAAGGAAAGATGTATTTTCCAGTCAGAAGCTGTAGAGACCGATTGCTAGAGTTTGCCCAGTGAACCGTAAGGTCCTGTAGGACTGGGGGCACAGGAAGGGAGGATATGAATCAGCTAACGAGGTTAAAAATTGGAAATTGGGAGAAAAATAGAAGATGGATACTTGAGCAGAGGTGGAAAGTGTCTGGACAGATGTCATATCTTAGATAGCACAGCTCTTGACCTGGACAGATGTCCTATCTTAGATAGCACAGCTCTTGATTGCCCCCTCCAGAACTGAGGTGCACTTTTTGGTCTCTCATCAATTATCCTACACTTGTCGGTGCTATTTCTTTAGGGACATATGTATTTAGCACACCATCCCTTGTTACGAATAATGTAACTTTTCAATAATGTGAAGATGTCTCAGCATTCCACTGCTTGCCTCTGCTTAATTTGTGGTGTCAATTGATTGGACATAGGTGCTAGTTTGAGAAGCTGAACTCGTAACCGTAGCTAAGTGCTGCTGTTGGTCCCAGAGCCCTGCACTGGGGGCAGTGCACAGAGGCAATATGCCTAGAGCTCTCTACTGCCCATTTTCCCCATCCTGAATACATGCCCCAGACATGACAAAGCGGGTTATTTTCTAACCTACTTATTTCTTCTCTGAATGTTTCACTGGTCTATAGACGTTTTTTAAAAATAACTTTCCATTATTTGTATTTTATATGTGTATTTTATTTAGATGTTTTGGCTGCAGGTTGGTCTGGTTTCCATATGCATGCAGTTCCCACAGTGGTCAGAAGAGGGTGTCAGGCTCCCCGAAGACAGGTGTTACAGACATTAGCCACCATGGAGGTAGGAACTCCAAGTAGAACCCCAGCCCTCTGAAAGAGTAGCTAGTACTTCTGATCACTGGGCCACTTCTCCAGTCCTGGTCACTGAATTTATCATGATTGTTTGGCCATGATTAAATGCCCCTATCTGGTTTTCTTTTCATGAGTACAACTGTAAACATGAAACAAATTTTGTTAAGGATTTCATCAACTGAAATTCTGTCACTATATAAATAATTAGTATATGTTTTTCTTGATAGGAGGAACAATTTATACTTGAACATTGTTGAATGTTTTCTCAATTCTCAATTCTTTCTCTCGCGAGTCACACAGCAACCAGCTAGACATTACTTAAAAGTCTAATGAGGGTTGAAGAGGAGGGAAGAGGCAGGGAGGGGAGCAGAGAAAAATGTAGAGCTCAATAGCGACCAATAAAAAAGTCCCTTACTCTACGCTGGGGCAAACTGCTACAACTTCGATGACTAAAGACAACACAAATGTATGTGTTGTCTTAAGTCACACAAATCAGAACTCTGAAATGGCACCATGAACTAAATCAAGGGCTTTTCCAGAGCTGGGGTCCCTTCTGGTCACTGTAGAAAAGAATTGATTTCCTTTCTGTCTCTTTCTTCCTTTCTTTCTTTCTTTTCTTTCTTTTTTTTTTTTGTTTTTGTTTTTGTTTGTTTTTCAAGGCAGGGTTTCTCTGTAGCTTACTAGCTCTTATAGACCAGGTCGGCCTCGAACTCACAAAGATCCACCTGCCTCTGCCTCCGAGTGCTGGGACTAAAGGTGTGCGCCATCACTGCCTGGCTTTCTTAAATCCTTCTCTATCTCTCTTTTTCTTTTTCACCAAGGGCAGGGAAATCAGGTTTGATCTAGTTGGGGTTTTCTTTGGTTGTTGTACACAGAGGCCTAAAATAAAGTAGCTTAAGCAAGGTCAACATTTTGTTATTGTTGTTGTTGTTGTTACATGAAAAGAAATCAAGAAGTGAAATCTCAGGACACAAAAATTCCTGTCTTGCTGGTTACCACACCCACATTCCAGACATCAGGAGGGAGCTAAAGCAGGTGAGGCCAAAATCTCCTCGCAGTTTCCAAACACTTGGGTTATGTCTCAACAACCACATCTAGCTGCCAAAGGTCTAAAATATCACTGCTTTGCCTGTCAGGGTTCCCAGGCCCTGCTATTACGAAAGGAAGGAGACAAATGTCTGTGAGATAATTGACTTCTCTGCTTCATATTTTTATTCAAAGTATAAACATCCTAGATCATCACATCTATGAAGGGGTGTTGTGGATATTCCTTTACACTGTGTGAATGCGTGTCACTATCATTGGGTCAGTTAAGAATCTGACTGGCCTGTGGCTAGGCAGGAGAAGGTCAGGCTGGAGAACCAGACCCAAGAGGATCCTGGAACAAAGAGGGTGAGGCATTTCAGGGGTTGAGAGAAGCAAGATGAACTCGCTGTGTTGAAAAAAAGGCACAGCCAGGCAGCAGAACATAGATAAGAAATATGGGTTAGTTTAAAATGTAAGAGTGAGCTAGTAACAAGCCTGAGCTACTGGTTGAGCATTTGTAATTAATAATAAGTCTTAGCATGGTTATTTGGGAGTGGCTGCCAGGACACGGAAAAGCTCTGCCTACATGGTGGAAATTCGAACTTGGCTCCTCCCATTATAGACATATACACTGCGATATGAAAGTTCATGGGTGGTACTGGGAGGATAACTTAGTCGGTTAAGGGCTTCCTGAGCCCTATTCCAGATCCCACAAATAAGCACAGCACGCTGGCCAGTCAGCCTTGCCTACATGAGGAGCATGTGCGTTTGGGACCTGGGTCCTGGGTTTGGACCTAACCCAGTTTGGAATACATGGTTCAGTTACGAAGTATGAGATGGCATCATGATTATCCTGGATCAGTAGAGTGGGTTCAGGGTAATCCAGGCTCCTAGATACTTGGGGTCTGAGAGTGTGGGGGACCACAAAAGCAGAGTTTAGTCATGTGCTTTGAAGATAAGGAAGGGATCATTTTTATTTGAAGCAGAATTTTATCATTTTCCCATTCCATTTTCCCCCTTCAGCCCCTCCCAGGTACCAACCCTCTAATTCCTCCTCCCAAGGCCTTCCCAAAATCCATAGCCTCTTTTTCTTTGTTATCCATAAATATGTATATATATATATATATATATGTATGCTTATATAATGCATGTGTATATATGTGTATATGTAATATATGTATACATAATATAGTCACAAATATATAAATATAACCTGATGATTCATTTTTTGTTGCTTGTGTATATGTAGTTTTAGGGTTGACTGCTTTTTATTTTTTTTATTGAACAACTAATAAGCGAGCTCATCTCTGGGAGAGGCTAAACCCCCCTCTCCCATCTACCACCCTCATCAAGAGGCTTCTTTTCCCAGCAAATGGAGACCATCCAGCAAACCATGTGTTTAAATCATGTGAATTAGCTCCCAAGAAATTAATAAATGGAAAAATGATTCAATGTAATAATTTCAAAGCAGTTTGAGTCATGTGCACGGGAGGCTCCCAGTGTACCATCCCCATACCATCGGTGGCAACCTTTCTCCACTCTTAAAAAACGAACCTCAACGATACACAAGCCCAAATGGAAAACTTTAGAAGTGGTGCCTTTCTTCAGTGGATCAAAGGGAAAGTTAGTGGTTCGGGAGTTGCTTTGAATGTCTTGATGTTTAAAGGATTTGTAAAGTGTGGTGACCTGGAAGGAAGCTGCCAAAAGACAAAGAAAGATTAGAGGGAGAGAGGGAGAGAAGGAAGGAGGTGGGTAGTCGGAAAAGAGAAAAGACTGCCTCTTGGTTTCGAAAAATGATGCTGGCCTATTACTCAAGCTTTTGAGTTTTATAAAGATGGACTGTTAAAAAACGAACACTTGGAAAGAGAGGAGACAAGCCCTTGCCTTCAGGCTGTCCCAGAGTACACTGCTCACAGCAGGTGGAACAGAGGCTTGTGTTTAAATATCTGCCTCGCTCTCTGCTTGCCTCTCCCCTGTGAATGCTCGGCACCGTGACCTTTCAGCCTGTGTGTGCCATCCACTGTACTGTGTATAGTATGTGTCTTCATAGAAAGCTTTATGTGAGGCCCATGAGGGTTATAATAAGGGACTGAGAGTAGTAAACAAGGAACACTAGAGCAGAAACATTGCTCCCTTTTCACATCCTGCGGGGAACCATGGAGTTGTCCCGGCCTAGGTGCCTTCCACGGCGTGTATCATAGGTTTTTCAGATTGGAGTCTGTGGTTCCTGGGGCACAAGGTGCCTTCCCGTTCCCGAGAGACTGATGCCCTCCCTCGGGCAGTGAAGCCTTCAGGCCACTTTCGGTTTCTCTCTACGTTCCCTTCCTAGTGAAGGAAGCAGGAAGTTTGACAGGGCAATTGGTCTTCGACAGTAATCTTGTGTACCCTGTATAGCTTGCAAACTTCCTTGTATCCTGGCAAATACAGTTGTATTGATCCTGGCAACTGGCGCTATACTCTGTTTCCGGTAAAGGCATACGAAGCCAGGTTGCTCTCAGGAAAACTGTCACAGCCGCAGTCTCGCTCTGGGCCCTGGTTTCATTTCTCTGGGTCACACCAGGGGAGCACGGCTCAGGAAGTACACGTGGGCACTCACAGCATCTCAGCACCATGCAGACAAAGTTGATTTCCTAGCCTGTTTTGCTCCTGCTTCCTTCTATGACTTCATTTAACATCTAGAATCGATTCTTGTAGACAGAGACTGCACACTGGTTTCCAGGCCACCCTGACCCAAATAGCCACACAAAACTATATTAATTATAACACTGTTGGGCCAATTTAGGGCAGCACTAACCTCTCTTTAGACTGTGTCTTCTCTATCCATGTAAGCTCTTTATCAGGAATTAGTTTATAAACTAGACATAGTGAGTGTAAGAGACTAACAGTAGCTAGTAATAGCATAGAACACTCCCAACAGGCTGGAGTAGCTATTACAGGATTACTTCTTTTCCCTTTAACTTCTTCCTGTGACAGCGGGGATAAGACAATGCCAACAGGTCCATTTGAGGGTCAGGGATGGAGGTTTGTGAGAAGCCAGGTGATCGAAGATGGCATGTGCAGTTGTTGGGAAATGTGAAATAATTTATACAAGGCTGGATCATGTGCCCTTGGTCCCACAAACCTGTGTTTCATAGAGAATCACACCAATGTGGCTTCTTTCCAGAATGGGTTAACATACAGAGTTACACACCAGTCAACACTTGTTACGTGTTCATGGTTCCACAAACACCAGGTAGCAACCATCTTAACTAAGTCATTCTGAATGTCCACACGGGTGCCATGTCTATTTGCTTTGTTCTGCCTTCCCCAGACACTTTATTAGAATGGCCCCTGGGACACTTCTTGGGCCCATGGTCTACAGCAACACTCTAGAGGAGAACTACATATGCCCAATAAGTAGACTCTGTGTGCTCAGGGCAGGGTGGTCCACTTTAGACTAGAGGAGCTGCTATCCTAACATTGTTCTCGGGCATCTCCAGTTAACTACTCGATTGTCTAGACCTCACTATCCAGTTCCCATAAGGCAGGTGTTACATTTGTTTGGTCATCTGGAACATCCATACACACGCGTGTGCACACACATACAGTGTCCGGTTATTCGGTGTGAGACAACTATGGAGGGTTTTATCTGCACACCCACGCTTCACTCCCAGGCTCCGAGGAGTCACGAGCCCCAACTGATGGTGCTCAGAGCTCTCTTTCGTCCTGTTTCCATACATAGCCCTCCTCCTCTCTCACCATTGTGTGGCCGGCAACACCTGACCCTGGGGCCCAAAACACAGGGTGAGAGGCGCTCCTCCTCTTCACAGAACGTCATACTTTCTCCAGTGAAACCTCAGCTGGGGGCGGCCTGCTCGTCCCAGACAGCTCATTTAGGATATGCGCTGCTGCAGCCAGGCTGATCTCCCATTCCGTGAGGGACAGGGGATCTGTTCCCGCACACAACTTGGCTTTTAACAAACCACTGTATATCTCTATAATCCTTGCCGTTCCAGTTTGCTTTCTGCTGCTGTGAGGAATACCACAACCCAAAGCAACTTGGGGAGGAAAGGACTGATTTCAGCTTCCACTTTAGAGTCCATCCTCGAGGGAACCAAGGCAGCAGCGCAAGGCAGGAATTTGAAGCAGAAACCACAGAGGAGCTCTGTTTACAGGTTTCTTCTCCATGGATTGCCAAGTCTTTTTATTTATTTATATATATCTTATGATCACCTGCCCACTGGGGGCTGGGTTCTCCCATATGAGTCATTAAGAAAATGCCCCCACAGAAATGCCTGTTATGGGAGATTAGACCACACTGTGAAACTCCGAGACCATGTTAATAAAATCAACCTTAGATCAGGGGCGTCAACGGAGCCAGCAACTAGTTGACAAGAGTTAGCCATAGAGAGAGAGTACAGAGGACCTGGTAAGATGGACAGAGAGACACACAGGGGGGAGTAGAGAGGGCTTAGAAATCTGAGGGCATTTTTGTTTTGGGACAGAAAGAGAGAAGCTCTCTTGGTGAGTTTCTGGGCAAAAAGGGAGGTTATCTGGTTGCTTCTTGGATTCTCTGAGCTAGCGTGTTTTCACCCCAATAGCTAACTCCCAAGTCTTTATTGGCAAATAGAACAACTTAGATAAAAACAAGAAATGCCCATAGGCCTTTCTGGTGAAATAAGTTTCCCAAGTGACTGTAGTTTGTATCATGATGACAACATCTGACCAGCACACTCGCTTCCCAGGGGCTGTATGGCCCATGCAACCTCCATTGAATGTTCACCCGGGAGGTTGTGTGGTAGTAAAGTGAGACCTTATGGCTCTCCTTAGGGCAAAGCCAGCCATAACCAGGGGGAGATGTGTCAAGGCCCATATGGCTGCTTTCTGGTCAGCTTGGACAATAGGATCAACAAACCAGAGACCTGTACCATTTTGGCAGCTGTAAGGGTGTAAGCACAGGCTTCAGACTCAGGAAGGGAGCTGATGAAGTCAACTTGCTACGCCTTGAGTGGCGCTTCTTCCACTTGATCCAGTCAGGCTCTATCACCAGTCTGTAGTGTTTGAGGGTTGCCTGGGCACATTTAAATATCGCTGTCAGGCATTTCACATCCCTTCCTTAGAGAGGCCTAATTTCTGTCAGGCATTTTTCTATGTCATGGTTTTTCTTCCTGTATGTCCAAGTCACCTGTATGGCCACACAGCAGTATCCTCTGTCCCTGGCCATTATATTCACTGAACACTGGCTAACCCATTGGCCTCATCATCCCTTATGTTAAGTAAAAGTTTATGACTGGTCACATGATAAACAACCACAGACAGACTCCTGTTTTATTTCCCTACATGTTAAAGGTCTTCTGCCCTGGGGTGGCCCCACAAGGAGCATCCATCATTTTGTCTGGGATATTTCCTTAGCCTCACCATTTGTCATGGTCTGGCAGCTTAGGACTTGGGATCCTGACAGCAGCCTACAACAATCAGACAATCACTTTAGATCGTTAGATTGACGACACCCTGCCAACTTCTGGTTGTCTGGCAGACTTGGAATCAGCACCCAAGAGTCAGAGAGCTGCGTAGGAATCACATTCATAGGCAAAGTTTTCTTTCCTCTCCAGGACCATGCTAATGGAGAGAAGAGCTTTTGCTGAAGTAGATGCCAGAAAATCCTAGAGACATAGCTTCCATACTCCTGCTGGGCCAGACTTCACTTCCAGGCCCTTCCAGAACCTCTGATTGCACTAGGAGAGGGGGACTTCAGCTGGCTCCACGGGGCTAACAGCACCTGTTTATCCATTTCTGCTAGAATGAACTCTGTCCACATCTGTGCACCTGATTTCTCCCTGAAGGGTGACCTAGCCTATGCTTTTCTCCCTTGGGGCATCTGATCGACCATAGTGCTCCACCTCCTTTGCTGGCTTCTATGTTGCCCAGGACTGTGGTTACCTTCTGTGTATGCTGGCCCACATAGTACTGCAGCCAAAGACCCAAATGCACTTCCAAAGCAGTGGCAACAGTCAAACCCCTCATTCTGGCGGTAAAATACCACATATCAGGGCCACAGAGGTATGCCTCAAACATAGCGCCTACTATCTGAACAAAGACAGTGTACAATGTTCTTTAAGTCATAGGCCCTGGCAGCTTGCCAGCACCAGCCCGTATCAGAAAAGATCCAGCTGCTATCCAGTTCATTATCAAGTGCGCTCCCAGACTCTCTGGTCTCAGGACAAGCAAACATTTCCTTAAGAGGGACAGGTATTGACAGAGGCCAATTTCTCCACCCCCTCTGCAGTTCACTGTCTGCACGTTCATTGCAGAGGTACAGCAATCAGGAAGGGACTGGCTCCCCTGGACTCTGCCCTGCTTTCCCAGCTGCTGCTCTGTGAGATTATAGGGAATGCAGGGCACGTGGCTGTGGCTGTTATCTGCCTTGGAGCTCACTGACCCAGGGGCTGCTCTACCTGTATCTTCTGCTTAATTACCGGTAGAGCTTACAGCAGTAGGTGGGACATTTTCTCATAGCCTTGGAGGGTGTCCCTAGAGAGCTAGAACTAGAGCCACATTCCTAGGATTGCAGTTCCTCCACAATTCTTAATCTCACTCACTGGTGTCTCTGCAGGGCATCTGTGTGACTATGACCTCACCCACTGGCATCTCACTGCAGGGCATCTGTGTGACTATGACCTCCCTCACTGGTGTCTCTGCAGGACATCTGTGTGACCATGACCTCACTCACTGGCATCCCTGCAGGGCATCTGTGTGACCATGACCTCACTCACTGGCATCTCACTGCAGGGCATCTGTGTGACCATGACCTCCCTCACTGGTGTCCCTGCAGGGCATCTGTGTGACCATGACCTCCCTCACTGGTGTCTCTGCAGGGCATCTGTGTGACCATGACCTCCCTCACTGGCATCTCACTGCAGGGCATCTGTGTGACCATGACCTCCCTCACTGGTGTCTCTGCAGGGCATCTGTGTGACCAGGACCTCACTCACTGGCGTCCCTGTAGGGCATCTGTGTGACCATGACCTCCCTCACTGGTGTCTCTGCAGGGCATCTGTGTGACCATGACCTCCCTCACTGGCGTCCCTCCAGGGCATCTGTGTGACCATGATCATGGCCTTTATGACAACAGCATATCTTTTCTGCTACCATCTCTTCCTGTCAGGGCATCCCCAGGGACACCCGAGAGCCTTTCCCCCCAGGATGCGGACTCTGTGCACCTCCTGCAGCTCTCTAGGGGGGCTCAGTAGGCACGAAAGGTCATCCCATTCCTTTGTGCCTCCTTCAGCCATGGTGAAAGATGGTTCATTTATTTCTGGGGTCCCGTCCTACCCTGCTGCCTATACCAAGTGATGATGCTAAGTTCGGTGGTTGAGGGTGTAAGGTCATGAAGAGCCGAGAGATTTAAAAAGATGCCTGGAGCCATTGTAAGATGTGAGCATGCGCCTTTAGTCCCATTTTATAAAGACATTTTATAAAGAGTCACACAAAGGTGGCATCTTGCCAGAGCTGGTTACATAAGGAGTTATATAATGATCACATCTATTGCTTACTCATGTTTGCCTGGATATCCGGCAGCAGCCGCCCGGATACCCACACCATTGCCATGTTGTTCATGCTGAGAAGAAGTGAGCAGTGAGGAAGATGCTGTAGGCATTGATGTCTCGTTGGAGTGGAGTGGAAGGAGTAACTGAAGCGCACACTTTACAGCATCTCACAGTCAGTCAGGTAAGCGCATGGCTACAGAGGATTAGTGGGTAACTGCCGTATGCAGCACAGATACGCTGGAACGGGGTGACTCATGTCTCGGATGGGACACAACAGAATGGAGCAGATGGCCTGAGAGTTCTTCTCACACGCAAAAGGACATTTTAAAATTTGCTTCTAAAAATTTCAGTTAATGTTTCTACGTTAGTATCAGTAATTGAAATTAAAAAAAAAAACAAACCCATAGCTGGGTGGTGGTGGTGGTGGTGGTGGTGGTGGTGGTGGTGGTGGTGGTGCATGCCATTAATCCCAGTGCTCAGGAGGCAGAGCCAGGTGGATCTCTGTGAGTTCGAGACCAGCCTTGTTTACAGAGTGAGTGCCAGGACAGACTCCAAAGCTACACAAAGAGAAACCCTGTCTCAAAAACCAAAACGAAAGAAAGAGAAAGAGAGAGGGAGGGAGGGAGGGAGGGAGGGAGGAAGGGAGGGAAGAAGAAAGAAAGAAAGAAAAAAAGAAAGAAAGAAAGACCAAAACCTCAATAAAGTAGGGCATACTGTGTCCAGATAGCTTTGAGTCTAAGGAAAGCAGTGTCTAACTTTGGATAGACACAGAGATAATATGTGAGGATCTCAACATCTAGCTCTAACTTGATTTGCAAAAAAAGACAGTTGAGAGTAATTGCATCCCCTCGCTATGTAGAATGGATTATGGGTCCTGGGATTACTCTGGGGATTTAAATCCTAAGAATAAAGCTTTGTGTGTGTATGTAAGGAGGGCATTGGTCTGCATGTGGCCATTTGCACACATGTCTGTGCAGACCAGAAGACAATCTTAGGTGTCATTCTTTCTCAGGAGTCATCACCTTGTGATTTTATTGTTGTTTGTTTGCTTTTTTTTTTGAACTGGGTTTTTTTGGTGGTTGACCTAGAGGTTTCTAGTTAGGCTACACTAGCTGATGGGTGAACAGCAGAGATCCTCCTGTTGTCTACCAATACTAGGGGAAGAGGAAGGTGGGGGGGTCAGCCCTTCACATGTCACAGTCATTCCACTCCAGCTCCCAGTCTTACACTTAGAATAGATTTACTTATGCTAAACACATGGAAAACAAGCTCGGTTTTATGACAGCTACCAAGTTCAGAGGGCCTACTGTTCCCAAAGACACTCGAGACCCTATTTCTGCGTTCCCTTGTATAAAGCACTGTGACAGCTGATTGTGTTTCGTCCATGTTGTTCCTACTGAGAATGCTCATGGAGATGTCTGGTTTCAATGCCGGCAGGACTCTTCTGTCCCCCAGAGTTCCCCAGTTCCCAGAGTCCCACAGAGCTCTTGCTCCCAAGATTCACTTGTTGATTCTCTAGGAGTCTTACATAGATGTCCGGTGCATCAGGCCAATTATGTGCACGGAGATGTAGGCCTCTTTCACAGGGCCAGTTATTGGGGGAAAGTTCAAAACCCTTAAAGAGGAACCAGGTCGTAATAAAAAGCCAGCAGCACAGGGCTCTCTGGCTTCCGTTGGTAGCCTTTGGTGGTCTTGAGTCACCTCGCTGCATAATCTTTTGAAAAAGCATCTTTATTGGCAAAAGAAATTCCAACTTAAGTTAAAGATTTAACAGATGCTGTAACTGCAAATGTTGCAAGAGAGGTGAGAGTCATGGGACAATCACAGCTCGTGACTAAACCGGAACAGGCAAAGAAAAGTACTTTTTTTGCCACACACTGTGATCACAGAAACCTGAAGGTCTAAAGTTTTAAGATGTAAAGAAATTCTAAAGGCTTTAGAAAAAGGAAAACACAGTTACTATAGACAGGAAACTATTCAATTCCTCAGACATTGCTCCGGTATCAAAGAAAAATGAAATCAAAGTCAGCTCGGCTCTCAGGGAGGTGAACGAATGATTAATACTCAAGAGACAGCAGGGAAGAAAAACCCACTCCCAGTAAAATGTAAAACTGCACAGAGGTTATAGCAAGAACTGAAGGGTAAAGCTAAGATGCAGTGGTTGCATTAGTGTGGTTGCTCAATTAGCCATACATGGGAAAATTAATTATAAAAGAACTATATAATTTTCTATATGAATATGATCAGAAATTGTGCTGAACTCCCCTGGATGTGTAAGCAGCTGTATGGTTGAGGCTGAGTATCTGAGGAATTCTGCCCCAAGTAACGTGGAAATGAGCCTTTGGCACCTTCCCTAAGGTGAATATATTCACAGTTTAGAGTTGAGTCCCAGAGAGAAGTCCACAGTTGAAAGCAACAAGGTTAGCACACATGGCCTAGAAAGGGACAGATCAATAAATGATGGCAACAGTGTCAACTGGCAAAGCATGTACGCGTTCAGGTTTGTTAATGATTGTATTCAGGTGTTCTTAAATAGTCCAGAAGTCATTAAAATTTAAGCTGACCATAAGTGGACACAGAATATTGTAGTGTTCCTGCGATAATTGCCCTGAACAATTATACATACATCCTCCTCACTAACGTGGTGACGTCAAAGCGTCTAGACTACATCTTGACCATTTTTGATCATTCCTTTTTATTTTCTGTTATGAGAATCTTGTTTCAAATGGGCCGATACATTTTTAAATTTCTCTCCTTATAAGTATTGGTAAAAGCCAACTCAGGAAGACGGAGTTGGAAACACAATGAGTGGCTGACTCACTAACATCTATGTAACAATGGAAACTCCCTTTTTAGAAAAAGCCACAAGTCACTTAAGTACTGTCTTAAACTGCTTTATATATTTAAAAATGTATTTTGTAGAGGGGAGGTATTTCAAAACTAAGAAAATTTTATTTTAATTTCTTCGAGAAGTGGAAGCCAGACTAGAGGTATGGCTCAGTGGTAAAGTATTTGCCTTACATGTGTAGCTAGGGGTGGGCAGCTACAGGGGAGGTGGCAGAAGCCAATACATTTCTTCTGAAAGAGAGTTCAATGAAAAGGTCTGAAAATCCAAGCATTGTGTAAATTAACTTAGAGTGTACAAATTGTGTTTAACATGCCTTGCATTGCTTAACAATGTTTTTCCCACCAACCTATAAAAGGTATGGGTCTTGTCATTCTATACAATGAAAAAACATGCTATAATAGAACTAACTTAAAAATAGCCTTGTAACATGTTCAGTTTAGCGACAGGGACCTTATAACTTACATGGGTATCATATCTGCTAAATCCTTGTGTAAATGATACTAAGACATAATTTTTCTCCTCCATAAATACTTGTGCTTTACACAATGGTTTAGCCCACTATTTTTTTTTATTATTTATTTATTTATTATGTATACAATACTCCGTCTCTGTGTATGCCTGAAGGCCAGAAGAGGGCACCAGACCTCATTACAGATGGCTGTGAGCCACCATGTGGTTGCTGGGAATTGAACTCAGGACCTTTGGAAGAGCAGGCAATGCTCTTAACCGCTGAGCCATCTCTCCAGCCCTAGCCCACTATTCTTTGCGTTGTTTATTTGTTTATTGAATCCATGGCTTCTCACAGGGTAGGTAGGCACTCTGTCACTGAGCAGCCCTGCCGGTCTTCAGTGTTCATTTTAAACATGGAGCTACCCCTGCGCTTTCAGGGCGCCCTTCAATGGGCAATGTGATGTTCAGAGACACACTTTCTTCTCCACGAGATTCTCTAGGATGTACAGCAGCTGCGGTTGCTGCAAAGGACTTGGATAAGACCTAGTCGCAATTCCAGGACGAATGGGGGAGGGGCTCGCAAGACCCTAGTTCCTGCTAGCTGAGGAACTATTGGCAGTTAGGCCTGCTGGGAAACTGAGAGTCAGTTTTCTTCAAGGGTGCGGCCCTGGTGAGCTGGCCCTGCTCAGGTTGGTGGCCCTAGATCCCTGTACTTAAGGGGAGCTCTGATTGGACTCCTTGGGTTCGAAAAAAAACAGAAAAGAGGGCATTAAGTTAGGAGGGAGATGGATGGGAGGAGCTAGAGGGAGATATAATCAAAATCCACTGTATACATGTATGGCAGTCTCAGAAAAAAAGTATATATTACAGAAAAACAGCAACTAGAGCCTAGAGCTCCTCCTCCACGCCCCACGCCCCCACTGAGGAAAGTGACCACGCCCCACGCCCCCCACTGAGGAAAGTGACCAGGGAGTGTTGTTAGGTGGTATTACTGTTTAACAAAAGATTAACAAACCTGCTGCAGTATCTAGCACTCTGGGGGTGGGGAAGGGCGTTCTGGAACAAAGGCTGTCGTGAGGATTTCGGGAGCTGCTTGTCAGGTGGCCGAGACTTTTTTGAAAGAGGAAGTTACATCACTCAGCAGAGCAAGTGACCGGCCAGTGGTCAACTCTTCTGAGCTCTGTGGTGAAGCAGCGGCGATGCTAATGTAAGCGGCTCCAGGCAGTTTTCAAACAAGGAAAGGCTCAGTTCTGAAGATTAGGTTTTTTATGATAATTATTTCCAGTTTTACTCGGTTCAAATAAAGAACAATTCCCTCTAGGCCCAGCGTGAGGTAGGTGCTGAGGAGGTATTTATAAGCAGCTGTACCTTTGGTTGGTCATGCCCTACCAGGGTAATTGCTAGGGCATATACACATTTATGAACTTTACTTTACAGCAAGCTATTGAAAATAAGAACTAAAAACCTGTTCTGGAAAACAAATTAGTATCCGGAGCCAACCTGTGATTGTTCCTGGGTTTTGAGGGATCCTTTTCGGTCAGCAGATGATACCAGGGAAGTCAGGATCACCTCTTAATTCCATTAGTATAGAGAGAAGATTTTCGAAAAACCAGGGGGAAAAAAGGATTTTGAGAGGGAATCAAACAGAAGCTTAAGACAATTTTATTAGGATTTAAAAGAAAACTCACACAGGCTAGGAGAACTATAAACCTCAAGAGCTACTGAGAGGTGGAGCGTGGAGGAGAAAAGGCCAGGGCTCTGTGGGCATGAGGGTCAGCTGTCTGGGGCCAGGCAGACACAGGAGGGAGATGACGCACTTTAGAGAAAGAAGGAAGTTGAAAGTGCTAGGGAAGCTTGCTTAGAAAAGCGATAGAATGAAGAAAAGAAAGTTGTGCCTGTCTGAGTAATTCAGAAACGCATGCAGACTTAAGCAGCATGGCCGTGCTCTGTGAGAATCTGTGCTGGAGGCAGGAATTCTGGAAATTAAAAGCATATCAGCCCACTGGAGGAGAATGATTCTGCCTGCCTCTTTAGCATGGCTTAAGGTAGACCCACCTTCCTGGGAGGGGTTCCACCTTTCTAAGTGCGGGGGACCCTATTCTCCTGACCGGAGGAGAGTTCTGCTAATAGGCCTTCGTTGCTACTCTAATGTGATCGTGTTTGGTCCTAAAATAATAATACTTTAATATTACTGTGTTTACATAAAGATTATTCAAATGCAAGAGTCACGTAGGGTAAAAATCTGGAGACAAAATCTCACTGTGTGACACAGACTGACATTGGGTTCCTAATCCTCCTGTTGGGATTCTATGTGCCAACATACCAGGCCCCTTGGATTTCTTTCTTGATCAATACACCACATTTACTATTTGCTGTTTGAGTGAAAACGAAGAGGTGACCTGCTCCAAGATACTATGGAGGGGAAGGCTTTTACTGTGGGTCTGAGAGCTCAGCCAAAGGCAGCTGGAAGAATCCAGACTGAACTGGGACATGGGAGAGTGGGGTTCCAGAGAGGAAGAGAAGAAAATCAGAACAAAGGGGCCAAGACTGAGGTGTGTGAGAGAGAACCAAGGGATGGTGTGACTGAAATGGACAGGTTTATATAGGTATGAGATGTTGGGGAAAGAGAAGCTAAGCCTTTAAATTGGAGATGGTTAGGGTAGGGTGCTGTGGGGTAAGTGCTCCGAGGAGCCACAAGTACTGAGCCTTGTCCAGAGGGTTTTTTTTGGGACCTGACATTGTATTCTAAATCTCTCTCTTTCTCTGTCTACCTATCTGCTGCTTTTTTTTTTCTTTATCTAGTACTAGGGATTGAGCCCAGGGTTCAAAACATGCTAAGCAAGCCCTGTAACACTGAGCTGTGTCCTTAGCCCAAAGAATGTTTCATTCTTTGTTGAGTTCTTCCAGTTGATCTGTCTTGATGCTTTCCTCTGGATCACAGACTCCCTCAGTATGCTCAAATCAGAACAATCCTCCATCTCAAAGTGCTAAACTCATCAATCATACCTTCAAAGTACCTTTTACCATGTAAAAGGATTTAGCGCATTGGGGTATAAATACCTTTTTTTTAAAAATTATTTTTGTGTGTGTGTGCGTGCGCGTGAGTACTTGTGTCCAAGTGTGCATGTGCACCACAGGCAGGCAGGCCTGGTGCAGAAGAGCTCTGAATTCCTTGGAATGGGGGTTACAGATGGCTGTATGCTTCCGTGTAGGAGCTGGGAACTGATCTGAGCTGCTCTGTAAAGGCAGCAAACACTCTTAATATCTGAGCCACCTTTGCGTCCTCGGGTATACATAGACATCTTCCAGGAGCGGTTATTAAGTTAGTAATACACACACCGCTCTAGATGTAATGCATCCTACAGAGTTCTGATCTCCTCGCCTCCTATATGCGCTCATCTTCGTTTACCTTATCTCAGAAACTGCCATTACCAACACTTAGCGTCTGTTGGCACGCTGGCAGTCATATGGGACTGACTGACCGCGTAACCCCAGCCCCTGGCATTCGTCCTTGGGGCGCCAAAGGAGCGCTAAAAGCGCTCTCCCTAGGAGTTGCCTTGGTCCAGACTCCACCTCCGGAAAAGCCCGCCAAGTACTGACTCCTCCCCAGGGAGGGTCAGGACCACTCCCGCAGGCTATTTAGGCTGCCACAGAGAAAAAGAACGTGTGGTTTTGGGGTTTTGCGTGGTCCTCCCTCTGTCTCTCACTCTCTTCCCGTCACCATGCTTTCCTGGGCACCCGGGAGTGCTGCAGTAGACATGGGCATCGATTTGGTCTAATTTGGTCTGATTGGAATTATTTGCATTGGCGGAGAGGCTCGTTTTAAGAATATTCCTTACAATCTGGATATCTCCCTGCTATTAACCCACACCCGATCAATCACTAAGTCTTTCTAAGTTAGAGCAGGATTGAGAAGTTTGGTCTTTTATGTCAGCTAATTCCACAAGTCAGGTATGATTTTCTCCCCAGAGCAATGCCACCAACATCCCATCACCTGTAACTAGAGCCCACCTTTCAAAGGTCCCGAATACTTCTTAGTACCACCATATCGGGGACCAGCTTGCCTTTGGGGGCAGACCACATCACAGTTGCTTGTCCACACGTCTAATCTGTCCTCCACACAGTAGTGGGAGCAGTGCTTTTAATGGGACCTGATCATGCTCCGCTGTGTTCAGCAAGCACCTTCGGCTGCGTGTACTGAGGTTCATTCCGCTCCTCACTGGCAAAGCTTCTGCACGTGCCTTTCCCTCTGCCGGGTATACCTCTCCTTCATTAGTCACTTCAGGCTAAAAGCTACAACTCCAAGGAAGACTAGTGAACTCCTAGGCTAATTGAGTCCCTTGTAATATCACTTTAGAGTGCCTGTGTTTTTTTTCTTCAAATGCCTAACAGAGCTTTATAGAGTTATTTTGGTTTTGTATTACTTTTGTTCTTTAAAACAGTGTTTTGAACTGGGCATAGCAACACACACCTTTAAACCCAGCACTCAGGAGGCAGGGACAGGCGGATCTCTGAGTTTGAGGCTAGTTTGTTCTATTTGAAGCTAGCCTGGCCTGTAGAGTGAGTTATAGGGCAGCCAGGACTATACAGAAAAATCCTGTACAAAAAAACAAACAAAAAACAGTCTTTTGTGTTTACAGGAAAGTTGTCCTAAATGGCACAGAGAGTTCACATGCCCCCACTCTACACACAGCTTTCCATGCTATAAACATACATTTATGAGTAATACATTTAGTATAATTCATGACTCAGTATGGCTATATTAACTGAAAACCACAATGTTCATCAGAACTCGCTCTATGTTGTACAGTACATTCCATTCTGTCAACAGTTCCCTGACACCAACTGAATGTTCTAGTATTCAATTCAACTTTGATAGTGAGTGGGTTCACAGCAGACCCCATCTGGTAAAGATCTCCAACAAAATTGCCCTAGCTTCCTCATGCTGTGCACACTGTTCTCACACTGCCTAGGGCATCCATGTGAAGGTAGCCACCTCCCTACCCCTTCAGAGTCAATGCCTAGCTAGGATGACTCACAGAGCTCAACGAGAGCACTGCACCTGGGATTGTACTTTTCTCATAGAGGATACAGCTGGACAGGTGGACCAGTACCAGGCTAAGGTCCAGAAGATCCCAATGGCAAAGGCCTCTTTCTTCACGGAGAGGGCCCGAGTTACCACACTCTCTCCCAACCAGAAGCTCCGGGAGCCTTGATTCCTAGAGGTTTTTGATTTGGGATTTCATGGTCTGACCGAGTGCTTGAACTCAGACTTCAGACCTTTCTTTCCTGTTTGGGTGTCAGTGTTTGTGGCTGAAAGCCCAACCCGAGTCACGTGCAGGGTGTTTCTGGTGAGTACGCTCAGCCTGAAGCTCTTCAGAGTCCTTCACCTCAGTCCAGACATAAACCACCTCATTAGGTTAGTAAACGCATTAGCTCCCAGAAAGCTACATTTTAAGGGCTTTTGAAGATTTGTGATAGGAACTAAGAAAAAAGAGCACATAGGTATCCACATACACATCCATATATATCATATCCAAACAATCATAGCACACGCATATACATGCACACACATAGAAAACAATGCATCTGCCCTATATTCTTTGACAAATGTGTAATATTATGTATCTGTCTACTGTTGTGGTATCACAAGAAAGTCTAAAAATTTCTTGAAATTTTACAAACTTAATCATTTCTCTGTCTTCTTTCTTCCTCTTCCTCTTCCTCTTCCTCTTCCTCTTCCTCTTCCTCTTCCTCTTCCTCTTCTTCTTCTTCTTCTTCTTCTTCTTCTATTTTGGTTTTTCAAGACAGGGTTTCTCAGTAGCTATGGCACCAGTCCTGGAACTCACTCGGTAGATCAGGCTGGCTTTGAACTCACAGTTCTCTGTCTTCTTTAACTCCTGGAAAGCCCTGGTATTTTTGACCATCTATAATTTTGTTGTTTCAAGAATTTAATATTGTTGGAAATCACACAGCATTGCAGTCATTTTAGGTTGCTTTCTAAAATCCATTCAAGTGTCTTTCTTTCAAATAAGGTCTTACCAGGTAGGACAGCCTGGCCTCCAAAGCATGGTCCTGCCATTCTTGCCTTCTTGATGTTGGCATTACAGCCGTGTTCTGCCACAGTGACTCCTCTCACAGGCGTGGGTTTATAGCTCATTAGAGTGTGTGCTTGCATGTGTGTGTGTGTGTATGTGTGTGTGTGTGTGTGTATGCATACGCATGTGTACACAAGAGTGCACACAGGCACCTGTGTTTGCAGGTGCCTGTGCACTTTTGTATACCTGCATGGGTAAGCTCAACAGTCAACCACAGGGTGGTATTTTGAATGTAACTGCCCCCTATAATCTCATAGGGAGTGGCATTATTAAAAGGTGTGGCTTTGTTGGAGTAGGTGTGGCCTTGTTGAAAAAAGTGTGCCATTGTGGGGGTGGGTTTTGAGGTTCCCTATGCTCAGGATACTGCCCAGTGCTGCAGTTGACTTCCTATTGGCTAAAAAATGTAGGACTCTCAGCCACTCCTCCAGTTCCACGTCTGCCTGCATGCCGCCAAATTCCCCGCCATGATGATAATGGACCAAACCTCTGAGACTGGAAGCAAGCCACCCCAATTAAGTGGTTTCCTTTATAAGAATTATTGTGGCCACGGTGTCTCTTCACAGCAATAGAAACCCTAACTAAGACACATAGATAACCGGTGTTCCTCAGATACCATTCTCCTCCTTTTATGAGATAGGGTCTCTCACTGTCTGGAACCCACTGACTAGGATTAAACTGACTGCCCAGTGATCCACAAGACTCCATCAGTCTCTGCCTCCCTGGTGTTGAGATTACAAGTGTGCAACTGTACACCAGCACTCAGGTCTTTGGGTTTACAAGGCAAGCACTTTACTGCTGCTACCATTTCTCTTGCCCAAAAGCTCATTGTTTAAGTGTTTGGAATCTGGCGCTAGGGGCCCTAACCCCGCCCTCAGGGTACCAAGCAGCGGCCCTGCCCCTGAAGTCGCCTCATTCCAGACTCCACCCCAGCATCGGGTGTCTCCACCCTGAGGGCATTTAAAAGCGCGTGCCCATGGTTTTGCCCTCCTACTTTTCTCTTCTTCCCCTGGGCTCACCTAGGAATGCCTTGCTTTGATTAAACCTGGATTTATTAATTCGATTTTATTGGTTTGTTACATCAGCAGTGGCGGATATCCAATAACCAGGGATTTAAAACTTAATAACTCACCTTTTGTTTATTTATTTATTTAGAGACAGGGTTTCTCTGGGTAGTCCTTGGTTGTCCTGGAACTATCTCTGTAGACCAGGCTGGCCTTGAACTCAAAGACCTGCCAGCCTCTGCTTCCTCAGTGCTTGGATTAAAGGTGTGTGCCGTGGCCACCACCACCACCACCTGGCTCATTGATTATTTTTGTTGAAATTTAAGTGTTATTTGTGCCTTGGAAAGATAAGTCCCTTCTCGGATGTGTTTTCTTACCTTCCCCACCTCTTGGTCTGTACCCCGTTTTCTTTGGACTGTCTTTCACAACTACAGGGCTTTTCTTTCTACTAAAGGCCAGCTCAGCACATGTTCCTTCCACAGAATGTGCCTCTGCTGTTATGTCTAAAAGCCTCCCCCCCCATCCAAGTTCCTATAGATCTTCTCCTATTTTATTTTCTAGAAGTTTTGCATTTTAAATTTAGGGTCATAATTCATCTCAAAGTGGTTTTGTGAAGGTTCTAAAATCCACGGTAGGTTTATCTGAGGAAACCCACTTGTTAAGGAACCCCCCATCTTCCAACTCCTTCCCACTCTTCCTCCCCTCCAAACAGCCAAGGTAAAATGGCTGCTGTCAGATTCCCCTCTTCTTCATTTTCTCTTTTATGATACTTTTATGGTATGCTTTGTGAATTCTAAGTAGGTGCTCTACCACTGAGCAGATTTTTAAATTTTCCTCTGAAAGACTTTGCTTCTTTGTCAAAGGTCTCTTCAGTGTATTTGTTGATTCTACATCTATGCCTCATTTGCCTGTCAAATCTACTCTCTGGATTATTACTACATGAAAGGCAGTTTTGTGTTGAGTACCACTATGAACAGGATGTTTGAGTCTCTGACTCCATGTTTCTACACAGCAGCCCTTTCTGCAGTGTGACTCATGAACTCTCTTCCCTTTCTCTTCCCCTCTTCCCCGACTTCTCTCTTCTCTTTCAGATGCAATGAGAAGATGGCTGTCTGCAAATTAGAAAGTGGGTCCTTATTAGACAGACCCAAGGTCTTCATCAGGTACCCCGTCTCCAGAGTTCAGAGGGAACCCGCTAGCCTGTGGTAATTTGTTCTTGTAGCCAAAGGAAAACACTGGCAAGCTACACATTCTGTTTTCTTCAGTATCTGAAGGACCAGGGTCAGCACAAGACACCCCAAAACCAAGTGCTCAGACCAAGTGCTCAGCACAAAGGAGATTGATTTTTCCCAGATGAACAAAGGGCAGGGACTAGAAGACAAAGACAGGAGGTAGAGGACAAGGGAGAAGGAAAAGGGAACAGGGTGTGGGGAGGACAGGGGAGGGGCAGGGAGGAAGAATATTTGTCCTGGAGAGACAAAGGACTGCCTCTGAATAGAGAGGAGACAGACATGGACCATAGGCAAAAGGTATAGAGGTAAAAGGGGAAACCCTGTGTTAGGATCACTTGGTTAATTGTGACTAGGTATGTTAATTAGGGCATCCTAATTAATTAATGCTAGACTCCAATATTTAATAACTGAACCTTGACAGGCAGCCCCAGGAGGAAGAAGTGGCCAAATAAGGGAATAGATCAAGGTGGCTACCTTTTGGAATGTAATCTAACGAATTTTAGGAAGAGGGAATGACAGAAGGGCAAGTTCTACCAAAGCTATGTTTGCCATTCTCCATCTACTAAGGTCTCTTCAGCATCCTTTAAGAGATTTTATTTTATTGTTTGTGTGTGTGTGTATGTGTATCCAGGAGCTCTTGTACCACACAGCACAGGTGTGGCATCAGAGGATAGCACTGGGAGATGGCATTCTCCTTCCAGGTGGACAGGGTTCCGCAGCAAGAACTCCTACCCCACTGAGCCATCTTGGTCCTTGGCTTTTCTATAAACTGTGCAATCATTTTGCTGGTATGTCTGGCTCGATGCGACTGTGACTGAGATTGTAGTATAACTGTAGATGAAGGTGGAAAGAATTGGCATCGCTCAAAAATAACTCTTCCTACTTATGAAAATGCTGTCTTTCAATTTACTTAGATCTTTAATTTTCTTTTGTGCTCTGCTGTCAGCACAAAATCACAGCTCTCATCTTTCTGGGGTAAGAGTTATTCTGGAGCCATTTTGAGTGACCATGGCCTGGAAACACAGATTTAGGTTACCCCAAACACCATGTTCCAACGTGGAAGCAGTTTCATGTAGATTTTATAGTTTTACAGAAGAGAGAAAAATCATACATCAAGGCAAGTTTAAAATGCATAGGTGGGTACACCAGAGAAGCAGGTACATGGAGCCTGGATACATAGGAGGATAATATCAGAGAGGCCGGTATGTGAAGACTGGGAATAGGAACATCAGAGAGGCAGACACATGGAGACTGGGAATAGGTGGGTACTTCAGAGAGGCTGGTACACGGAGACTGGGAAGCTTTGCTATAGGCCAACATGCACTGAAGGCTTTCTGAGCTTTTGGATTGGTAGAGGCTAGTTGCCTGGTAATTCAATGCATTCTAAAAGGCTTTTCTCTTATTGTCGCAGGATGTTAGTCTGGACCCAGGGGGCAAGGAATGGCTGTTCTGGAGGGCCAGTTCAGCCTACCTTCTTACTTGCAACCTCCCAACCCCTCCACAGCGTGAAATTCTAACCAGACTATTGCTATCTACAGGCACAGATACCTTCGGGAGTTTTCCTTCACAGCCGCATCCTTCATATAGGCAGACAATGAACTAGATTTGCAGCTAGATATTTTGTTTTGATGTATTTTTAATTTCTAATTCCAATTACTCATTTGGGACAGACAGGAAGGTAATTGATTTCTGTAATAGTAACCCTTTTATCCCGGCAACCTTGCTGTAACTGCTTATTTTGTTTACATAGATAACCACGCTATCTGTGAACAGAGCTGTATTTCTTCCTTTTTAATTGTGTATTTTTGCAAGGTTTTGATTCATTAGTTCACAAGCTCCCCGAGGATCAAATTTTCGTTCTCTTTGTCCTGTATTTAATGCTTATTGCTTTGCTAGTTACAAAAATAAAATTTCAAGGTACTGTGACGCTAAATAATATAGACAATTGCTTGCCTGCTAATGCTGTCCTAACGCATTCCTAGGAAACGGTCAGGTTATGGCTTCTGTCATGGAATGTTGCGCTGCTTTCGCAGATTCATGTCGACCAAAACCATAGCAGAGTTCTCGTATTAGAATCATCAACTCTCAGAAATCAGTCTTGTGTTTTTAGATTAGGACGTGGCTTTCATTTTTTTGTGCGGCACCGAGAGTAGCGGTCGGCAGCCAATGAGCATTCGCTCCGGGAACAAAGGGTAGTAAAAGGCGGCGGGGTTTATCCTGGAAACGCGGCGGGAACCAAGGTCTCGGCTCCGGGCGGAGGAGGTCGCGCAGGCTGCGCCGCGTTGTCATGGGGACGGCGCGTGCGCCTGCGCCTGCGCGGCGGAAGGCGGGGGCAGCGATGACGCGCAGGGCGGGCCCGGAGGTTCGCTAGTCCGGTGCCGGAGAGAGCGAGCGAGCGAACCGCTGGAGCAGCGTTGTCCTCGGTGCAGGTGAGCGACCGCGCGGGCCCTGCACCCCGGGCCCCGGCAGGTCCTGGAAGCGGCTCGGGACACCGCCCGGCCTCCCACCAGCCCTCGGCCGTCCTGGATCGCGTCCTCGGCGGCGTCAGGACGGCCCGGGCGGGGACCGACCGGAGGCGACAACGGTTAGCAGCTGAGCCGCGGCTCTCGGAGGGGGCGGGGAGGGACGGAGCTTGTATCGGGTGTGTGCACAGGAACTGTCCCCTGGAGGTCTAGTGACTCAGCTCTCCTTTGAGGATTTCCTTCTAATACTGGGCGGAGGGAGGCTGTGGACGTGGAAAGTTTCCAGTTCCCGAAGTGCAGTTATGGAGCCTTGGAGTGTGTGGGATCCTCTGTTGTATTCGTCCCGTCTTCAGACACATAGCGGTGTTTTGTCCCTTAGGTAAATTACTTTGAAACTCTAGGGTTTGACTCTTAACATGCACGCATTACACCAAGAACAATGCTTGAAAACTAAAGTTACATTAAAATAGCAACTGGCCTGGTAAATGGCCATGTTTTTGAAATGTGAAGGTGATGAACAGATTTGTACGTTCATTTTTCCCGTTTTCAGACTGAGGACAAACTGAAAACGTTTCTTTCAATCCTTTTAGCAGCTTAGTTCCTGAAACTTCTGTATCTTACGTGGTACTTGAACATTGCTGACCCAGTGGCGTCTGCCAGGAAATAAGGAAGTGGAATTACTAAAGGTTTCGGTAAACAATCGCTCTATTATAACTGAAGTTATTTAACTTTGGAGGCAGGTTTTAGCTATGTGCTCAAACCATTAAAGAGGATTTAAAAATTATGAACAAGAAGGGACTGATGAACAATTAAATGCACTTTTTAATTAAGCAGTCCCTTAAAATAGGCATGACACCATTTTCCCACTGTTCTTCCCACATCTGATGATAATAATTGCTCATTAACTAGAATGCATGGCCATATCTATTAACCATTGCGAAGATTTCAACTACATCTCTGTTGTAGTACAGCATTGTTTTTGGTTTTTCCAGCTCTTGGGTTACCAAAGCACAATATTGATTCCAAATCTCAACTATAAATAGGTTCTGTCAGTACTGTTGGTTATTTTTTTTTATTTCCCTGGTCAAATATAGTATTTTTAATAACTTGAATGGTTTCGGATGCGTGTGAGAGCATCCATTTCTGTTCCTTACTAAAAGAATTTTTTGTTTAGGTTTATAACCACTAAATAGAATAATCATTGTAGTGGATTTTGAGAAGTGTCCACATTACTAGTTCCTTCTGGTCACCTTTCTTACGTATTTGTCCTGACTGGCCTCTACAAAAGATGCACAGGCAATCTGGAATACAGATAAAGCTGTGAAGGAAAACTGTAACACCCTCTTAGTGAGATGTGGGGGGCCGTCTAACACAGCAAGACCGAGTCTTTCCTGCCCCGTGGAGACTCTTGTTTCTCCTGCTCAATAGAAATCTCATCTACAATGTCACAGCATATATGATCAGGGCTTTCACTCTAAGCCTGGAATACACCAGCCGGTCTTACATCATCATCTTTCTCCTCTAGTTCTCCTCTCTGGAGCTGTAGCTGAAAGATGAAAACTTTAGGTTTCTATTCCGCTCAGCAACAAGAACAGCAAACTAGTTTTCCCAAAATATCACTTCCCTTGTTTGAGCGGTGAACTGTCAAAGGCCCAAGGAAACAAGACTTTATTGCTTTGGGAGTGTTGAGGGACAGAGAGGAGATTCTTAGCAGTCTAGAAGTTACGTCATCACTCACTAATTTTTCCAAGTGATGCTAAAAGCAAACAACCCTAAGATGCCTACAGGAATAGTATGGTTGCTCAGAACTACAGCGCGGTAGTGAATGGAGCATTACTCTCCGCCCTTCCCAAAGTAACTGTCCTTTCTAGAAGGCACCAGGCCTACAGATAACATTTTTGTAGTCCTTTTTGCTGTTGCCTTTATGTTTTGAGGAGATTCTGGTGTTACCCAAATCATTAGAGAAATGTATTCGTGGCAGACGATATTTTCTAAAGCCTCCCTTGCACTGGGTTCAGGACTTTGGTAAGACATACCTAGTATTCCGGTCTCAGCCAGTACGGGGTGGGCCAAACCTGCTTGAGGGGCTGCTTGTTGAAAGCCGTGGTTCCTTCCGGGGAACCAGACCAGCAGAGCAGCTGCTCTGAAGGCGTCAGTAACTCCGCAGGTGGAGGGGACTTTGGGTGCTGACTGACTGGGAGCCTTCAGGAGCCGTCACCCCTCGAGGGGAGACCTAGAAGCAGAATTCTGTGGCGTAGTCGGCACGTGATGGCTTAATGGGAATTGTAAGGGGTTAGAACGAGAGCTTATCACGGCTGTAATAGCTTCAGAATTCTCTTAATTCACATTGGTCATTGTGAAATTCCGGTCTAGGGTAGTTGAACGGTTCTACGGAAAGAGCTCAATCCTTTTGAACTTGGAATCAGATCAGAGACTCGGCCCCTGTGACTGGGGGTGGAGGAAAGTATAGGAAGCCTGGAACGGCTTCTGGCAAACTGTTCTGTATCCTGGAATCTGACTGCCAGATTCAGTCTCACTTTAGGGAATATGGTACAGGTCACATAGGTAGAGTAATAATTGGCTTTGCTATGGAAATAGTAATTAAATGACTGACTTCTTGCTTGAAAGGGATCGATTTGTTCTTCTGGTCGTGGTATGGAAGACAAATGCCTGATTTCACCCCCCAGTAATGAGTAACAATTAGCTTGAGTGATTTTCTTGGATTTTTGGGGCACTGTTGCTTATGTAAAACTAAAACGAGGGGACGCAAAGCGGCTGGAGCCAGTCTTGATCCTGCAAAAGGAGGTCGGTGAAAGCCCAGTTCTGCCCTAGCAGCCTCTCCTGCCAGGACCCCTTCCTGATCCTGTCAGCTGTGGGAGTTTTATGTGGCACTGGGAAGCTGGGGCTGCACGGGGAGGTGCATGGGTGGCTGTGCAGGAGGCTGGGATCGCTGAGGGAGGCGGAAGGGTTGCGATGGCTGTCCTGTGCTGCCGTCTGCACTGTGGAGTTGCTTCTGGTGAGAAGGGACTTCATTCTGAAGGAGACCTAGAGCAGAAAGCGCCATGTTGATGTCTGTGAACATCTCATTTGATGTGGCAGGAAAAGGTTGACTGGCTGTGTCAAGGAGAAGCAGGGCGAGAATGCAGAGGGGGCTTGCGGGAGGCAGGGTGGCAAATCAGATCCTGGTCAGAGAAGCCAGCCTCATCTTGGAGGGAGGGGCCAGAAGGGATATCCTTTGGCTCCAGCTCAAAGTAGATTAAAGTTCAGAGGCCTGAAGGAAAGAGAAGTTTAAGCAAAGGTTGTTCACCAAGAAAAAGCTGTTTAGTTAATTGTTAATATGGAGAAAAAGAAAGAAAACATGGCTGGGGGCAGTGATTGACCTAAGGCGAGAGAGCAGCTCATCCACATGCAGGGGGCCGTGCTTTCCAATGAGGGAAGATGGAGACCAGCCAGCCACTCCATCCTCCCCTACGCCTCAGCCACCCCCGTCTGGTGCTTCTCTAGTCCATTTGTACACTCTATAATAAACTGGGAAGTTGAGTAGCATTTTCCTGAGGTTTGAATATTTCTGTCAAATTATAAAACTTGAGGATGTTACAGGAACACTTGGTTTATAGGCCATCATGCTGAAACAGAACTTGTTAATCCCACCAGGTGAGAATAAGACCACTACCACTATTATTGGGTCAACTTTGAAGCAAGCTTTATTATAAATACTGGCCAGGACAATGGCACTGGCCATGTCCATACCTGGGATTCCCAGAGAATGGCTATAAATCAGTAGTCAGGCGCCTATAAAGGCGAAGCCCACAAATCCATGGGGCTATGGCATACTTCCACCTTCATCCATGGTGGGGGGGACATCATTCTGCCTGTGCACTTCCCGCCTATGTGTGGGCAAGCACAGCCTGTGCACTGGGCAACCAGTCTTGTTTGAAAAAGTGAAAATACGTGGCTTGTTACCTTCCATGCACAGAAGCTGCCAGCATTCCAGGAAGTTAACTGGTTTTGAGCAAGTGAGGCTTACAAGTTAGAAGCATTTTTGTTTTATAGATCTCTAAAGCACAGTAAATTAGACTTATAACTTTATCCTTCAGAACCTTTCAGAGGCGAGAAAGGACTGAAAGTTTGCTTTAAGAATATGCTTAAAATCCCAAATCTGGGGAAAAGAAGTGACTCAAGTCAAGAAACCCTGTACACAGCAGATCAGAAGTGTCGGACGAGCAAGTGAGATTTGTGAGAGCTGCAAGAGAAGGACAGCGCGTCATGTGCACGGGGCCTGGGGGCTGGCAGCAGAGCTCAGCGGAGCCTGACAGGCCAGGGAGAGTGCTGGTGTGTGCATTCAAAGTGTTGAGAAGCCTTCTGCATAGCCTGCTCTGTAAGCCACCGAACTGCTCTTCATAGACAAAGCAGCCATAGTGCCTGGAGAAAACGGTGAAGAGACTTTCCTACCAGGTCTGCCCTTTAACAGGTACTAAAGGGACTCCACCAGATGGCCTCTGATACAGGATGTTCATCATCTGTGAGCGCATGGGGCCTGGGAAGTGACTCAGCTGTCAGAGGCTTTTCCCTCACAATCCTGACAACCTGAGTTTGATTCCTGTAGCCCATGGTGGAAGGAGAAGTACCAGTCCTGGAAATTGTTACCTCCTCACACAAGTGGTCAGTTGTTTAAGCCCTATGGTAACCACAGAGAGGGCTGTAAAAGGAAATGGAACAAACCAGAAGTGCATAGCTAGACACACACACATGAGAGAACCGTGAGAAGAAAGGGGAGGCAGACTGCTACAAGATAGCAGACAGCAAAGTGTTGGTCAGGAAATTACCAGTACGGAAAGACAACAGCTAAACAGAAGCCAAAAAAACCAAAAACAAAAAACAAATGACCAAGGGGAAAAAGCCAGCTGTCTGTGCTGTGCAGGGGATGCTGTAGAGACATGGGCTGGTCCAGGTGCAGTGGTAAACCAAATAAACCATTAACTGGATCATTTTCTCCTCAGTGAGTAAAGAGTGTACGCACTGATCAACCTCTGCTTCAGCTTCTCTTTCTGCTAGGCCAGTGGTTCTCAGCCTTCCTCATGTGGTGACCCCAACCATAGATTTATTTTCTTGCTACTTCCTAACTTATTTTGCTACTGTTATGAATTGTGATGTAGATATATGATATGTAGGATGTCTGATGTGTAACCCCATGAAAGGGTCTTTTGAATCCAAAGGGGTTGCAACCCATAGGTTGAGAACCACTGATCCAGGCCTTTGATGTTTCTCAGCATGAACCAGGTATGGCCCTTCTTTCTGACCCCTTCCCTCTAAGTTCAGTAATTTGACAGAAGTACTCAAACCTCAGCAAAACACTGCTTGTCCTTCCCAGTTTACTATAGATATTTTTTCTTCCTTTTGTTTTTCTGAGACAGTGTTTCACTGTGTAGCCTTACTGTCCAAGAACTATTCTGTAGACCAGGCTGCTCTTAAATTCACAAAGATCCCCTTGCCTCTGCCTCCTGAGTGCTGGGATTAGATACTTTTATGTGGTGGGTTGAGCATGTTTTGTGTGCTGTGGAAAGCACAGGACCAGTGGTTCTCAGCCTGTAGGTTATGACCTCTTTGGAGGCCAAAAGACTCTTCTACAGGCATCACATATTAGATATTCTACATATCAGATATTTACATTATGTATAACATATATAACAGTAGGAAAATTACAATTATGAAGTAGCAATGAAAATAATTTTATGGTTGGGGTCACCAGAGCATGAGTAGCTAACTGTGTTAAAGGGATGCAGCGTTAGGAAGGTTGGGAAGCACTGGCATAGCACACCCCAGAAACAGGCGTGGCAGTGAGTGCAGAAGGCACCACTCAGGAAGCAGCTAATGCACACACTACCTCAGAGTCTTCAAATACATAAAACAAATAGGGCCAAAGGAGGAGCAGAGAGCAACGTAATGGATTTTCTTCTCAGAGCTCTGATAGTGGAGAGAACATGCAGATGGAGCATTAGCAAGACAGCAGGGGACTCGGCAATATTGTATTACCAAACGGACCTAAGGCATTAGCGGGACACTCCATCCATTTCATAGAGACACTTTCAAGTGTGTGGACAGCATACTCCTGAGAAAGATCACCTATGAGGTCATTACATCTTAACAATTTTAAGAATATATTAAGCATCTTTTTGACAGAGAAAGTAGAACTCAAAATACACTCTTAAACACCTTTTAGGGTGAAAGAATAAATTGAAGGGGAAACTAAAGAGTAGCCAGTGACAAGCAAACCATCAGCCTTGGGGCTGGGAACCACTCTTCTGCAGGAGTAGCATTGCTCCATCTCTCCAACCCCCAGATCTGTCTATATGCTTATAAATGCCAACTCCACATTTAAAACTTGTGCTAAAGGGTGAGGAGTAGTGACAGTAACCAGAATGCACTGTGTGAAGTTATTAGAGATCAAAGTGTAATAAAAAAACAGATTCTAAAGTTCATGCTAAATTGAAATGGATTTAGAATAACCGTAAGATCTTTTTTTTTTTTTAGAAAAAAGAATAGTATGGGAAAATTCATACTCAAAACAGTGCAAAGGTACAGTAATTAAAACTGGTATTGATAAAAAGTAAGCCAGTAGAAAAGAGGCCAGGAAGGATGATATACTTAGCCATGAATTGATTTCGAGCTAGGCTACCAAGGCAATTCAATAAGCAAAAATTTATTCTTTTTAAAAGATGGTACTGGAACCAACATCTTGATGTCTAGGCAGAAAAGAATTAAATTGCATCTGTATACAAAAACTATTCAAAATGTAACAAAGATCCAAATATAATAGCAAATCTATTAAATTCTTAGATAAAAACAGTGTTTAAGTGACCATGAGTTTTTTTTTTAAATGTTGCATTTAATGTACAAATAGCCAGGAAGAAACATATTAACTTTATCAAAACAAAGCGCTTCTGTGCTACAAAGGAAGCACAAATCAAAATCAAAAGAAGCTAAAGAATAAAAGGAAAGTATTTGGAAATCATATCTGATAAGAGTGTGTGATATGTCTGAATGTATTTGCTCCTCCAAATTCATAGTTTAAACCTGTGAGCACCAACCGTGGACGTGGGTCTTTGGTTCTGAGATTTTGAAGGCTCTGCTCTTAGGAGTAGAGCTGCTATCCATAGAGACGAGACTCCATAGCTCTGCCTGTGCCTTCTTCGTGCGAGGACAAGGAGGAGCTGCTGCTCTGGCTCAGGACATGAACTTCCCAATGTGCAGAACTTTGACAAATAAGTTTGTATTTATAAGCCAGCTAACTCCATTGATTTTGTAACCTGAATGGATTAAGAACCTAATATCTAGACTATAAGCAGAGCTATTACTATTAAAAAAATAATAATCCAGTAAATAAACAGACAGTGGATTTGAATGGGCATTTCTTCTTAGACAGAAGATGTAGATGTTATGAGGTCCACAAGTGGCCAGGCACATGAAAGGACAGCTTCATCATCAGTTGTCAGGGAAGTGAAATTCCAGCCACATGAGATGCTGGTCCACTCCTGGAGTGACTGCTCTCAGAACCACAGACTAGCAGTGAGGATGTGGAGAAATTAGGATTCTGAGGGTATAAAACTAATATAATTCTTTTAGAAACCAGTTTGATAGTTTATAAAAAAGTTAAAGGTTGAGTTACCATATTGATTTAGAAGTTATGTTCTTAGCTATAAATATCGAAAGAATTAAAGGCATATCTTTATGCAAAGACCTCTAAGCATACACACACACACACACACACACACACACTCACACTCTTAGCAGTAATGCAAAAGAGTGCTAGCATTTTTCATTATGGCCCAAGGTAAGATGAGAGTGAATGAACGTAAAGTGGCGTATAAAAGATGTAATGTACTCAGCCATAATAGCTCTGGGTAAAAGATGTAATGTACTCAGCCATAATAGCTCTGGATAAAAGCTCCGATAGATGCCATAACATTGATGAACCTTTAAAGTATCATTCACAATGAAAGAAGCCAGACAAAAGGCATTGCATTCTATAGTCCTGGTTTAAATGCTCACATTAGGTAAATTCCTGTGCACTTTGACATGTATGCCACTCATGTTTAGGCAGTCATCTTGGTGAGACTTTATGGCTGCAGCTTCTGACATTACTAGGATACTGTTTCATAGCAAACTCCCTGATCTCCGGCTCTTACAGTCTTCCCGCCCCATCTTCCATATCCCTGAGCCTTAGGTACAGGAGTGTTTTGTAGATGTAGCCATTGGGACTAGGCCCCACAACTCTGCACTTTGATTGGTTGTGGCTTTCTGTCTTGATCTCCATCTGTTGCAAAGAGAAGCTTCGTTGATGTGGGGTGAAGACTGCACTTAAGGACAGATCTTTAAAACAGTTAAGGATTGGGCCTGTTTAGTAAAGCAGTAGCTGTAGGTTCTCAGTGTCCGTGACTCCACTAGCACGGTCTCCTTGTTGAGACCGTGTTAAACTTGTTGAGACTAGTTAATGCCTAGTTAGAGAGTGGTTGGCTCCCACCAAGGCCTGTGTGCCACTACTGCACCCTTTGTGTTATTGTGCCTTAGAAGTTGTTGATGTGGGTCATAGATTTCATAGCTGGATAGAACTGTTGGTTGCCTTCCTCCTTTGGAAGCTTGTATGGTATCTTCTGGTACCATGAAGGCTAGTCTTTGGGAAGGAGGCTTTCAGGTAAGTTCCAGTTCAGGAATTTCTAGGCCCTGTTTCTGGAATGCATGGTATCTTCAGCAATAGGAACATCTTTTCCATCTATAGATGGGCAGTAGCAATCGGCTGTATGCTTTGGGAGTCTCATAGACAGTTGCCTTAGTTAGGATTCCTGTTGCTGTGAAGAGACACCGTGACCACATCAACTCTTAGAAAGTTGGATTGGCTTCTAGTTTCAGAGGTTTAGTCTATTATTATCATGGCGGGACTTGGTGGCATGGTGTTGGGGAGGAGCTGAGAGCTGTACATCTTGAGCCGCAGGAAACAGGAGTGACCGCCCGCTCTCATTGACGTAGCTTGAGCTCAGGAGACCTCAAAGCCCACCTCCCTGGTGACACACTTCCTCCAGCAAGGCCATACTTACTCTAACAAAGCCTCACCTCCTAATAGTGCCACTCTGTGTGGAAACCATTTTCTTTCAAACCATCACAGCATCCCTGGCCGGTAGCTCAAATGAGACTTCTCGTGCCTGTTATTGGGGCTTTTGTTTTCAAAAGTAGCTGCTGCTAGGGCTGAGCCAGTGTAGCACAGAAACAGACTGCCTGCTAAGCCTGGTGTTCTCTGCCTGCTGAGGTGCTCCTGTGGATGTGTGGAACCCCAGTGAGTTCGCACTGAGCTCATCATGTAGCTGCAGAACCATAGAAAGCGATCTCCAAGGGTGCCAGCCCCGGCATGGCGAGAGGCTCTTGATGACCCTTGGTGAGCACACAGCTTCCCACCTTCTGCCAGCAGGGCGGTATTTAAAATCAGCTGCAGATCCAGATATAAAGAATAGATTTGGAAGGGGGAGGTAGATGGGCTGGCTTAGTAATTTGCCCAAACCTTTTAACAATTAGGATACATTCTGTTTTATTTGGTTAAGTGGAAAGTCTTGATATTTATCTCAGAATATCTGAACAAAATGTAAGCTCTGTGTCAGTGTAATATTTCAGAGAATTTTATTTTAAATTGTTGCAAAAAGCAGTTTATGGTACCTTAAGAAACATTGAACAACATAGAAATGTTAAAACAAAAGGTAATAATTTCTTTTTTGTATCTGTTTACTCAAGATAAAGCCATTGCTATTTTAAAAAAAAAAACAAGCAGATGGCCTATGTTAGTCTTTCCATCATGTCACACTGCATACTCTTTGCTCTTGGCTTGCGTTGTTAGAAGGTAATGGATCTTGTGAAAAGTCATTTCCTGACCTGTTTTGCTGGGGGCACTGTGTCAGCCAAGCAGAAGCCACAAGCCTTTCTGTGACTGTTACAACTTGGGAAGAAGGCAGCTTTCCTTGTAAATCTAAAATCCGTGATGAATGTAGTTTGGTCGTTATGGGAACAGAGAGAGTTTGGTAGCAACTGTTGAATGCTAACAGCTATGATATGCCTTAAATAGTCTGTCGTTTTGGCTTTTGAACGTATATGTTGATGGTATGAAACAGTTGTCCGTGTTTACGTGCTTAGTGCTGGTGCGTGTACTTTGTACATTTCTGTGACATTTGAATTTTTTTCTTTAGAAAAAACCTGCAAAAATGTCTCTTTATCCATCTCTTGAAGATTTGAAGGTAGACAAAGTGATTCAGGTATGTGTGCTTTTAATTTTAAATTATTTCATGGCATGTCCACTCGTGAAATGAAGCGGGAAGCATGCACTTGTTGGTCCACTCCTGCATCTGTGTGGGTCTGTTGTAGACCGCAATGTTACAAGAAGGCTAGAGATTCTTTTTTATTTCTCTATATCTATTAGCCCTGGCATGAACAAAAATGTGTGTGTGTGTGTGTGTGTGTGTGTGTGTGTGTCTGTCTGTCTGTCTGTGTCTATGTGAGTGTATGTACACACGCGTGCATGTTTGTGCCATGGACATGTGAGTGCAAACTCTTGTGAGACCAGAAGAGGTCTCTGCTGGAGCTGGGGTTACAGGTGGTTGTGAGCTGCCAGGCTCCAGTCCTGGGAACTGAACTTGGATCCGCTTCAAGAAACTATACTCTATCCATCTTAACCTCTGAGCCATCTCTCCTGTCAGATAGTAGTTCTACAATCTTTAGAGCGCTTAATTTTCTTAGCACTTGCATATAACTCATGTAAGTCAGAGGGTAGAACGTCAGTCGCAGTCTTGTGTAAAGCTGGTGCTGTGGTCCCGACGCCATCCTCGGGCGGAAGGAGAATGAGTAGAATCACAGTAGCAGCTCAGGTGTCGTAAGGACTGCCCTAGTGGCACTAGCTGGGGGAATTGCTCTGTGGACAGTTCCTTTCCCAACAGCAGTCTCAGAAGGAGCACCCATGTGCCGCCGAGCTGCTAAGCTGTGAGTGGCACCTCAGTCGTAAATGTCCGTGATTTCTCTCTGTGGTGTTCAGTTTGCCCACTCCTGTGGTAATTTTCACAAAATTCTTCTGAACAAGCACTCTTCTCATAAAGCTGTTATCTGAGGTATTCAGCCTTAAAACAACATTCCGTCTGTACATTAAGGACTAGCCACACAGATTGCAAAGAATGATCTTTGTCCATGTTTTTCTTCATCGCTGTGTGTAGAACTGAACTTACGTTAACCACAGTTGGCTTTTAATAGGGGTTTTTCTCTTAGAAAATGCAGAAATTAGGTGGTGTTGACAGATGCTATGCTGTAAAGTAGAGGGGCTTCAGTTTGTGTCAGCTGACCCCTTATGAAAAGCAGATCCTTTGGAGGCCTTCAGTGTTCAGAGCAGAGAGGTAGTGGTGGGGAGAGGGCACAGGCCTGGGGAGAGGTCGCATATGGCTTTTCTTTCTGTTCCTTTTCGATTTCAAAACATTCCTAGTCTAGCTTCTTGGGCTACTTGTTCTGCTTTGTATCTAGTGTGGGGTGACTCATGTTTTTTTTGTTTGTTTGTTTTTTATCTTGGTGCCCTGGCAACAAGAAGTCAGAGAAACTTCTTGTCGTCTGGCCCTTTGCACCACAGCCGTGACCTGGCAGCTCACACCTGTAAAGTATTTAGTAACCACTAGGCTGTAGCTCTAGCAGCACATAGTCCTAGAACCCTCCTTTTCAGTTCAAACTCTTGCCAGCCTGTGTTGTTCACTTTTTAAAGGTACTCCTAAAATTTTTTATTTATAGATTTCCTTTGGAAAAAAAATGATTGCTGAAGTATTTAAAATGAAACTTTGAGTAAGACTTCAGTTGTTTATTTCTTTTGGGCAGTTCTAGATGTAGCTTGTAAACCATATAAGAAAGATAAGAAAATATTTTTGGTATTAATAGAATTTTCTTTTCCAGGCTCAGAACGCCTACTCTGCTGGCCCTGCCACCCAGGCCGTTCTGGTGGATGTTTCCGCTTCTTTCCCTACAGATGGAAGTAGGTTCATACTTTGGGCTCCTGGTCTTTGGACAGAAACACATATAAAACCCCTCTTTCCCCCTGAAGTGAAGAACCTAGGATTTTGACATGCTGTATGAATTTGTGATTAGCGATCTAGTAGCAATAAGGAAGAATGGTTTACTAAAGAACTAACTTGCATTTACTCAAGAGAGTGGTCTATGAGTATGAAGATGTGTTTTAGGGCATCCTAGAATTTTATCTTAGTTTATCAATGGTCCTTAACATAATCTGTTCTTTAACGGGAAACCCTGTTCCCTGGGAGCCACAGCTTTCCCGGCTTCTATAGCTGCTCGCAGACATTCTGAGCTGCTTCGCTCTCACCCCTGCCAGGAGTGTGGGAAGCTTCCAACTGTCCCCCTTTGGGTCTTACGTCAGGTCTGACAGTTACCCTTCAGACTCCGTAAGCCACAACCCCCCCCCCCCCGCCCTCTCCTGATTCTGGGGCTTCAGGACAGCCTCTGAAAGACATCGGGGTACAGAGTAAATGGTGAATTCTAATTCTGTTGTCTTTCATCTTCTGTGTGACCATTCGGTATTATTCTTTGGAGTGAATCTACTCTGAAGTCAAAATAGAGTATAGAAAAAAGATTTTGAACACTTCCAAAAATGTTAAATATTGTTAATGTTTAAAAATTTTGTTTGCCTGATTTCATTGTCATTCTGAAAGTGGTAGGAACAGTCAATTACAGGCTTTGACTTTTCCCTTGTTAGCTGAGAGGAACCATCAAATCCCAAAGCTGTTTATGGAGTGAGTTCAGCAGTTGTGACAGAAATACTTCAGTTGTTCTGAACAGAATTTGTGCCATGATCCCCAGATCTCTAATGCATAGGGTTATGCTAAGAAACAGGGCAAGATCACTTATTTAGAAAAATTATTTTTATCTTTGAGTAGTCACCTCTGTGCATCCTCTATTTCTGTCTCTGGATTTTATATCTGTACTGTGAACATACACAATGTTTTCTTATTAGAGAAATGTGATAGCCATTAGCGTTAGGTGGTGTTGTGTGTGAGTGTCCAGCAGTGGTCGGAAGCAGACAGGAGGATTTGCACAGGTCCGCTGATGGCTCGCACGCCTTATTCTGTATCTACTTACTTATTTCAACTTTAAAGTCCTGCTCTCTAGCCCTGCCTGGTCCCAGACTTGGGTCAGCCCTGCTTCTGCCACACGGGTGGAGCTCTGGCTTGTAGCTAGGCACCCCACAGCCAGCTCTAGACCACGTTTAATAAAGGACTTGGACACCTGCGGCATGGTCTGTGGGCATCCTGAAACCAGTGCTCCATGGCCACAGAGGATGGCTGCGCAGGAAAGCTCAGGCTGTCTCAGGTTGTTTATATTTTAGGACTTTCACGTGAAAAATTTTATGGATTCTTTTCATTCTAATTATGGCAGAGATGGGAAGATGTCCTTCCATTTTATGGATCCTTTAAATATGTCTAAATCTTTGTACCTTAAATGTGATTTTTTAAATAAAACACAGTCCATAGTAAGTTATTATTTTGAATATTCTGCCAATGCCTTTTTCTTCATTTGTTTATATTAGATCTCTACCCTAAACTGTATCCAGAGCTTTCTCAATACATGGGACTGACTTTAAATGAAGAAGAAATATGTACAAATATGTCTGTGGTCTCTGGAGCTCCAACCCAAGGGGTATGTATGTTCAGTATAATTCTGAATTATATAACATGCTCTTTATGTGTACATGTGCACTCTCATTCATAGCAAACTTACTAATTTATAAATTTAATGCTGACTTCTCAGATTTTAGCTTTTCTCTCTTTCTCTTTTTTTTTCCTCGGGTTTTTGAGACAGGGTTTCTCTGTGTATCCCCGGCTGCCCTGGAACTCAACTCTGTAGACCAAGCTGGCCTTGCAGAGATCCACCTGCCTCTGCCTCCCAAATGATGGGATTAAAGGCATGTGCCATCATACCCAGCCTGATTTTAGATTTCTTTATAGATGTATTTCTGAATATTGTCGTCCCCTGTTGAATTTATTGCGTCTTTGTCTCTTTTTTTGCCTTTTGCATTTTGTCCTTTCCTAAGACATTGTGATTGGGTCTCTGCCATGTTTCCATTAGTTTATCCGTTCTAGTTGTGGGACTGCATTGAATTTTGTACTTCCGATGTTGACTGTGCCATTACTCTCCATATCTCAGCAAGTCCTATTTCAAACAGTATTGTATTGCTGATGGATTAGTCATCAGAAGTATATATTTGCTGCGTTACTTTGTTCACAATTTTAGTATTTTTCTTACAATTAGAAACCAAGCTTCTTGTAATTAGACTGGGGTGCTAGGCTTACATATAACATATAGCACTTGATGTGATTATAGTTACATACCTCATGGTGGAATCCACTTTTGTCCTCTCTCATAATATCATTGTTAGTACATTAGTACAGTACCTGACATTTGTTTATTGAATTTTTTTTAAGGTTTTTTTTTTTTTTACAAGACCGGGTTTCTCTGTAGTTTTAGAACCTGTCCTGGAACTAGCTCTCTCTCTCTCTCTCTTTTTTTTTTTAATATTTTTTATGGTTTATTTTTATTTAATGTGCATTGGTGTGAAGGTATCAGATCCCCTGCAACTGGATCTTTAGACAGTTGTGAACTGCCATGTGGGTGCTGGGAATTGAACCCCAGTCCTCTGGAAGAGTTGTCAGTGTTCTTAACCGCTGAGACATCTCTCCTGCCCCTGTTTATTGAAATTTCAATATTTTTTGAAAACCTACTTGTATTAGTCAGGATCCAGCTGAAAACATAGTATTTGAACTGTGGTAATTTGAGGAATTAGATAACTAGATTTCTAGAGGAAAAAGTAGCACCCAGGTAGAACTGCAGAAAGCCAGCTGCCGTCCTGGGGTGGAGTGGACGAGAGGCTGGAACCTAGGAAAAACTTAGGCTGGACCTTGGGAAGAGTTTCTGGCAGCTGCAGCCCCTGAGGGGTTGGGCAAGTTGGCGAGAGATGGCTCAGTGGCTGCAGTATTTGCAGAGAAGCTCCAGAGCATATGAGGACTTCTGGCTCCCTTTGGCTTCCACACAAGTGGCACATACTTGGAGATACACATGTAGATATATTATATAAAAGAGAATCTGAAAAAGGAGGTATGCGGAAACATAAAGGTTAATTGCTATATTTATAGAAGATTTATCTTCTAACACAGAAAAAAGCCAATTATAGCTATTATTTTAGTGATTGGCTCCAGGGCTTGAGTTGGTGTTGATCTGACCTTTGCTGTCAGATCTGTATTCTTTGTTCCTTTAATTTGACCAGCACACCAGTGTCCCCGCCCCATTGGTCCACTTCTTGCCCAGAGGTAATCTTACTTCCTTTAGAAGTGGCTGCGTTTATACGACTGTTCCGTGTGCTCTTTCCTTTCTGTCATTTTGCTGTGTTTAATTTGTTCTGGAGATTTCTGTTAACTCTTCCACATAGTGACTCTTTCATCTCACATACCGTATGGTTCTTTTTGTGTTCCATCTAGTTCTCTCCCCTAGCTTTATTAAAATTACATACATTGAAGATGTACAACATATATGTATCAATTTGTGTACATTGTGACATGTTTCCACAGTCAAGCCAATGACTGTACTGTGTCTGTCCCCTCCTCGAGGTACAACATTTTAGTGTATAGCTGTAACACTAGCAAATTTCAGTTACACAGATTAAAAGCATGGCTACTGTGCCCTTCATTAGAGCCTGAGACTTACTTTTATCTTTCCAAGTCTGTATACTTTGTCCATTTCCCCATTTCACCTCTGTCCACTGCTTACTCTCCAAATGCCTTCTGTTCTCTGCTTCTGACATTGTGTATTTCTTGTTTTCACAGCAGGACAGACTGTACTATCATTGTATCTCTGACATATTTCCTTTAGTGTTATGTCCTTCAGGGTCATCCATATTCTCCAGCTGCCCATGTTTTTATGGCTTGAGTCATAAGCCATTGTGTATTTACGGACAGACAGCATTTTCTTTATTCATTTATCTGTTGACAGAGACTTGTTTCTAAGCTTTGGTCACTGTGAATAATGCTGCAGTGGACATGGGATGCAGGCATCATTGGGATATACTGATTTTGTTTCCCTTTTGATATTTGCCCAGAAGGGGCTTGTTTGACCTATGGCAAATTTGCTTTCATTTTATGAGTATCCTCTGTATGGGTTTTCATAATGGTTATAGTAAGTATATTCAGTGTATGACAATGCACAAAAGTTTACCAACACTTCTGTCTTTTTGGTAGATACACTAATATGTGAAGAGACAATGTCATTTTCTGGCTTTGATTTGTATCTTCTAATGATCAATGATCCCTTTCCCATACCCATGAGCCATTTGTCCTCTTTGGGAAAATGTCTTATGTAGGCAGGTTGCCCATTTCTAAGTTGAGTTACTTGCTCTTTTGCTGTTGGGTTTTGAGTCTTTCTACATCTGTATGCTTGTTCCTTGGTACGTGACCTGCAGATAGCATCTCCATTCCCATGGCTTGCTCATGGTTCCGTGAATGCCTCTTTAGCTGTGAACTTTGTTTGTTTATTTTGAGGCTGGGTCTCTCTATGTAGACCATGCTGGTCTTGAACTTACAGAGATCCACCCACCTCTGTTGACACCATGCCTTGCCCCAGCTGTGAAGAACCTTTTTTTTAATTTGATAAAGTTCCAGTTAACATATTTTTGCTTATGCTTCTGGTGTGAAAACTTAAAAAAATACATTGTGAAAATAAGTATCAAAGAGATTTGTATTTTCTCTTAGCCTTATGTTTTTCAGCACATCTTAACAGTTACGGTTTTTTAATTCATTTGGAGCTGGTTTGTATGTTTGGTGGATCAGCCCCAGTTCCATTGCTCCGCTCTTGCTGCTTCAGTTTGCCCAACCCCATTGTAGACACGTGACCACTTTGTCAAGAGCAGCTTAATATAAAGTCTTCATGTCATCCATTTCATTCCTGACTAAGTCCTTGTTGTTATTAAGCTTATTTTTCATTTGGTAATTTTATGATTGTACCACAGAAATTCTCTGGAAAATGCTTGTTGCCAAAATCCTGTGTGATCTCTTAGTTCTAGGAAAGTGTGTTTAAAATGAAGGCAAACAGCGTAGTTGTTGGTGAGGAATATCTTCTGAGAAGTGATTCATGTGTTGCTTTAAGTGCTGTTCCAACTTAATATGGTGTACCTACAGTCTGCGGCGTACGACCTCATTGGACACTGCAGCCTTAGAGACCGCTGCTACTTATGTGTTTTCTGGTCGAGGTAGTCGGCAACAGATGGCATTCATACACAGAGTGGCAGCTGACCTAAAGTAACAGGCTGGAGCAAAGCCAGAGTCTTATCTATCAAGGATAATGGAGTAAATTACTAGAGGAATGAAGAAATGAAAACCCACGGTGTCGTTATTGTAGAGATTGGACTTCCCCTGAGGGAACTTGTTTGTGGAGTCCTGTTTGTCAGCACTAGAACTGAGCATGCTCCAGTTTTCTGTAGATTACTTTTCAAGGAAAGGGTTTCTAAATACTGACAAATTAGGTATTTTTTTCCCAGCAGTTGGTAGCAAGACCATCCAGCGTGAACTATATGGTAGCACCTGTGACAGGTAACGATGCTGGAATTCGGAGAGCAGAAATTAAGCAAGGGATTCGTGAAGTCATTTTGTGCAAGGATCAAGATGGAAAAATTGGACTCAGACTTAAGTCAATAGATAATGTAAGTATATTCCTTAATTTATCTAAATAGGCCATGGAATACTAACATTAAATAATTAGAAATGAAAATAGTTTGGCTAGCTGTAGTAACACATCTGCAGTAAAGAATATTATGAATCTACTGACTTTAATTTTCCATTTGGAGATGGCCTGTTGAAGAAGCTGTGTTGGAGCTTGTAAACAGGTCATTGGGTTTACATAAGCCTTATGACAGAGTTTGCTGCTAGGATTCTGGGCTGACATAGGACCGTATGTGTAAAAGTAAAGGAAAAACTGATGAGTGAGAATTGGCTGTGCATTTTTAAACCAAGTGTCTTAGGGCTTACTATAGCTGTGAAGAGACACCCTTACAAAGGGAACATTTGATTCAGTCCATCATGGCGGGAAGCATGGTGGCAGCAGGCAGGCATGGTGCTGGAGAAATAGCCGGAAGCTTGAAGAAAAGACCTCAAAGCCCGCCCCACAGTGACACAGTTCCAACAGGAGGTGTGGCCCAGATTAAAGTGTGCCCTCCAGCCTCACGGTCTGGATTAAAGGTGTGTGTCAGCCATCTTCCTCCAAGGCCCCACCTCCTAATAGTGGCATGGGGGCAAATACATTCATACTACCACACTAAGTGATAGTTAATTTGTGGAATAGTTTTGCAAATTTGTTATATCTGTGTATAAAATTTGAATCTGACAGGCCATTTGAGAACAAGTTCTTTGTAATTCAGGCAGTGAATCCCCCTTGTCACAGTACAGACATGAAACTAAGTTTCTCAGCTATGTCTTAAAATGTTATGGACATGTTGGGTCTCAGAAACCTCAGTTTATGAATTTTTCTTTTTTTGTAGCCATTATCTTAGTAGATTCTGTCTCAGTCTTATGGTCCTTAGTTCAGTGAGTCCAACTTTGCACAGACAAAACACGTGTGACATGCTCTCTAGCCGAGGCCGGTGGTGGTACGAAATGGCAGAGTCACCTTTCCACTTGAAGGGCTGGGAGCGTGATTGTGTGCAGCCCTCGGCACGTGTTCAGGACATACCATTGTGCTATTGTAAAGCCCTGGCCTCACCAAGGTTCTCCTTCCTCTTCCGTATGTGCAGTACACTGCAGCAGAGATGCTTAGGGTTCTCTGGCACGATCCTAGTCTGTTCAGCAGGGTGCCTGTTCATACCACCTCATGGAAGAATCGTGTCTGCCCGCCTTAGATTGTAGGGAAGATCTAACCGTGTAGATGTGCCTGCATGTCCCTAGCCCTCCTCTTTTGTTTGTATTTGGTTCAACATCTGATTGAATTTATATAAGTATGATATGGATATCTGTGACTTAGTTGTTAGAGGTACTTTCCTGAACTTTATATAAGCATCCGTGTTATAGTTAACATGCGTATCATTTTAACCTGTTTAATCCTAGCTTTATTGATGCTTTGAAAGATAGTAAAATGATCTTTGAGCTAAAAATATGAAATTATTACCCCAAACTATCATTCATTTTTAAAATCTATTTAATTTTCTGTTTTGAGTGTAGGTTGCATGTATGTGTGTACACCACATGTATGCCGGTACTGAGGTTAGACAGTGACGCCAGCTCCCCAGGAACTAGAGCCACACATGGTTGTGAGCCACCATATTGGTGCTAGGAACTGAACGTGAGTCCTCTGAGCAAGTGCTTTTAACTGCTGACCCATCTGCTCAGGCCCCAGACTTTTTCTTTAAGCAGTAAAATAACTCACCAGACATGCGGTGCTTGGTGTGACTAGTTCCTGCAGGTAGAGGTAAAGGCGAGGGAGGGTGATGTGACCGAGGTTGTTTTCGGATGTTATTGCTTTAATAAAGTTTTGTTTCTTTTTAAGGAATGACCTGACACACCACACAATACTAGGAAGATTTCTGATAAGCCACCTTTTCAGCCATAGCAGTGGTAAAGGATACATTATTTTCTTTTTATCTAGGGTATATTTGTTCAGCTAGTCCAGGCTAATTCCCCAGCCTCCTTGGTTGGACTGAGATTTGGGGACCAGGTACTGCAGATCAATGGCGACAACTGTGCGGGATGGAGCTCTGATAAGGCTCACAAGGTGCTCAAGCAGGCATTTGGAGAGAAGATCACCATGACCATTCGTGACAGGTGAGCTGCGCCCCAACAGTGAAAGTGCAGATTCAAGCCTACACTTTTCAGGGTTCCGTAAATACAGTTTTCTACTTCTGCTCCCCCACCCCTTTTCTTTTTCTTTAAAGAAAATGTTGATTCGTTACAGTCTTGCAGTTGTGGGCTGCAGATTTTTCTTAGATTCTTGATTTTGCGTATATCCTTTGCCACACTTTACCAGTGTGTCTGTCTTTAGAAGGATGTGTGCTAGAGTCGTGACATAGTAAAGCAGCTGCGGGCTCCCTCTGCAGCCAGGGCCCTCTGTCCTGAGGACTGAAATGGTCACAGAATTCCCAAGAATTCAATTTTGAAACCAAATCTGGTCTCTGGCATGTTTGTGCAATTAAGTGAAAGAGGATGATAGTCTATTTTTATCTTAAAATAAAATGACATTGGTCTAAAAAAATTTACTAAATTCCTAAGTATATCAAAAATTGAAAATGGAAGTTTGTAATTTTTTTAATCTCTAAGCAGAATGTCATGAAGTTGGATCTGGTTAAGAGTTCACACTTCCAGAGGAAGGGCACCATTGCCTGTAACTCCAGGGGCTCCAACACCTGTTTTCTTCATAGGCACTCGTGCTCAGAGCCACCTGTGTCATTTTTAAAAATGTTTACATTGTCTCAGTGAATCTCTATACAGTTAGAGTAGCTGTTTGGAACAGAAGCTATGGACCTTCTCGCTTGATTTTATATTTTCACTTGGAATATGGTTTTTGAGACCCAGCACTATAAATAAATCCATGAGTTAGGACTAGAAAAAAAAAAATCAGTTGTTTCTATTTGTGTGTAACTCAGGTTCACTGCCTGAATTTAGTCCTTCCTCGTGCCCTCATATTTACTCTTCTTGTTCTTTTTTACATATGTGTCATGTACCTTTGCATATATGTGTGTATGTATATATGTTTATATACACACAATAATGTTATATATTATTACAATATATAAACACATGTATATTATTGGCTAGGTTCTGCTTATAAAGAATGTGCTTATATCCTAAGATTTTGTTACTTTGAGTAATAGTATACATTCTAAGTCCATTTTTCTTACAAATTTTATGAACACGTTTTACACACACATGCACACACGCGGTTTTTGCCCGTTCACCTTTTGATGGACATCTAGGTTAGTTCCGGTTGGTTGCTATGGTGAGTAAGTAGCACTGATTATAGATATCCGCAGTAGGGTATGGAGTCTCTGGGTGCCTGCCCAGGAGTGAAGTAGTGGGATCACGTAGTAGTTCTATTTTTAATTTCTTGAGAAACTTCCACACTTATTTCCACAGTTACTGTATTAGCTTGTGTCCCTCCCCCCATTTTTTGATAATAGCCGTTGTGATGACTTAACTAATATTCCAGAGTGGTTCTAATTTGCATTTCCTTGATGGCTAGTAATGTTGAACTTTTTTTTTTCAAGACAGGGTTTCTCTGTGTAGCCCTGGCTGGAACTCACTCTGTACACCAGGCTGGCCTCAAATTCACCTCCTCTGCCTCTCAAGTGCTGGCTGAGACTAAAGGTGTGCACCACCACTGCCAGCTGAACTTTTTAAAATAGCTACTAGACATTCTACATTTTTTTTTTTAAAAAAATGTTTGAGTCCAGTTGTCCACTTGTTGATTGGGTTTATTTCCTTGGTATTTATGTCTGCAGCTCTTTGTCAGTTCAGGAGGTCAGCCTCTGGTCTGAGGTGTGGCTGGTAGGGGTCCATGCTGTGGACGGCCTGCTCTGCAGGACAAAGCCACGTCACTGTCAGGTGGTCCCATCTGTTGGCACTTGGGTAGTCCTTTTGCTAATGGTGTTCTCGTCAGGGTTGCTTACTCCAGTATCTGGAAGAGCATCCCCTGTATTTTCTAGAAGTTGGAACGTTTTAGATTTTTACAGCAAGGTTTGTGATCCGTTTCTATTTTTTCACAAAATGAAAGATTCCGTCCATCTGCAAAACTAGAAATCCAGTTTTGCCAGCGTTATTTCTTGAATAATTCTTTTCCCATGATATGTTTTTTGCCTCCACTGCCAAAAATTACATGGTCATAACTTTACCATATTTTTATGGGCCTTCAGTTCTGTTCCATTGGTCTGTCTGTTTTAATGCCAGCACCAGGCTCTTGTTTTTTTCTTTTCTTTTTTTTAAAATGACTATAGCTGTGGTGTGATCTGTGGTTGAATATTGTAACCCCCCCCAAGTGTCCTTACTTCTTAGGATTGCTTTGACTGTATGTGATCTTGTAAGGTTCCAAAATGAATTCTTGCTTTTTTTCTAAACCTGTAAAATCTGATATCAGAATTTTGATCAGTATTACATTAAATGTGTAAATTAATTTTGGTGTAATACAGCTATTTTCACAGTATTAATTTTGCCAGTTCAGTTCCATCGTCAACTTTCTTCTGTTATTTCCTTTTTTAGTGTCTTGAAGTTTGTACTGGGAGAAGTCTTTCACTTCTTACATAACTTTAAATATTTTGCATGAACAATTTTTTTTAAAGGTGGACCAATAGGAAGTACAGCTGCAGAATTTCATATGTAAACACACCAGGTGGCCTTAAAACTTTACAATGGCAGGAGTGCAAAACATAAGCAAGTATTACATACATGATCACACCAGAGCCAGACAGCTCATGGCCTTTTTAGTAGTAGTTGTGCCTTCCTTTGCAGTCAGTCTTGTTGCTTCTGTCTTTTTTTTCCCCTTGTAATTTCTTACCACAGATTAGAGCAAAGCTTTGCCCGTAACCCCAGCTCTTGAGAAGATGGGGCTACACACGATGAAACCCTGGCTCATGAACCCGGAGAGCAGGCTTGGTGGCTCAGTAGGTGAGGCCTGAGTCTGATTCCCGGGTCTCACATGGCGGACAGAACCAACTCATGCACCTTACCCATGTGCGTCCCCTGTGCATATTTCGTAAATAAGTGAAACAAAGGACACTGTGTGAAATCTTCAGAATTGAGATGTGAAAATACAATAACATTTTAAAATCTAAATGTCCTAAGATCAGTTGGCTCCCAGAAGTGCTGAAGGTATACAGTGATTTAGTTCAAAGCCATTTTCTTGTTAATGCAGGTAAAGGAAAATGTACTGATAACTCCACTAAGCACTGTGTTCTGTTTTCTCAAACTTAACAGAAGGATATCTCGATTAGCAAGTCAGTCAAGTGATGAGACTAAAAAAGGCTACTGAGGTGTGCCATGTCATAATAAATTATTAGAAACAGCACTTAATATGACAAAATTATTAGAAACTTAATATAACAAAATATCCATGTGGCAGTTTGTGGTGTGTCACGTCTATTGAAATATGAAATGTTTCAGTCTAGCCCAACCCTTATGCTTACAGGCCCTTTGAGCGGACAATCACTATGCATAAGGACAGCAGTGGGCATGTTGGCTTTATTTTTAAAAGTGGAAAAATCACTTCCATAGTGAAGGACAGTTCTGCTGCCAGAAACGGCCTCCTCACTGATCATCACATCTGTGAGATCAACGGGCAGAACGTCATCGGCTTGAAGGTGAGGACGCACTGGACCCTGGTTTTGGTGCCATTTTATTTTAAAAAACATTTAGGTGGAATGACTTTTGTGATGACCCTCAAACATTGAAACTTGGTCGGAGTTAAGTGTAGGAGCTGGGGCTCTGGCTAGCAGTGGTCTTGGACCATCACAGAAATAACTCTTGAGATGTTGCCTGAAATTTTCTTTCCCATACCAAGGTAGCTAAACTGTGACTTGGTGTTCCCTCAAGCTAGAATTCTGTGGAGACGTGGGCAGGGACATTTTTAGACATTCTGAATGGATGAATGTCCAACTTTTCCAGCTTAGAAATACAGAAAAGGAATAAGTCTTGGTATATATTAATACTGTGTTTTTATAGAATTCTTTCTTAGTTTGGCTTTTTATTGCTGTGAGAGACACCATGACCATGGCAACACTTAAGAGGAAACCATTTAATTGGGGTGGCTCACTTAACAGTTTGAGAGGTTCGGTCCATTGTGGTCATGAAGGAAGCATGGTGACGTGCAGGCAGACATGGAGCTGGCTACATCTTGACAAGACGGCATTAGAAAGTTGACTCGCACACTGGGTGGTATCCTGAGCATATGAAAGTTCAAAGACTACCCCACAGTGACACAGGATATACCATTCCAGAATGTAGGGAAAGGAGCATAGTGAGGAAATACTCAAAACAAAGCAAGACTGAAAACCAGCTGGACAAACTCCAGACTTTGCATCTCCATGTCTGGTGTCAAAAGACTCTCATCTCCAGTAACTCCTTCAGCTTTGTTGAGTGCAGCACACTTCTTTCTCTTGGCCTGTTTCCACTCCCTGTGAGCAGCTCTCCTCAGCAGGGATCCCACAGCTCTGGTGTCTCTAACATCTTGGGGTCTCCAAGGCAATCCAGGCTCCATCTTCACAGCTTCATACAATGGTATCTCTGGGCCTCCATTCAGGGGCAACCCTGACATGTGTCTGGCCTCAGTGGCTTTATTCCACAACTCCTTTATTTTATCCTTAGCTCTAAAGCTAGATCTTGTTCTGAACTGCCAAGTTCAGCTGCTTACTGGGGCTGGAACATGCCCTCTTCCCCTTTCAATTACATCTTCACCAGCTTTCTGTCTTTCACTGCCTAAGCTTGCCTGTCCTGAAACTCGCTCTGTAGACCGCCTGCTTCAGTACCCTCAACTTTGTTACCAGCTTAAAAAACATGGGTGTTAGATTAAATTTAAAATTCAGACATACCAGTGATTGGGACTACAGAGATATTAGCACGACATGAGCAAATATAATATAATTTTTACCTAACAATTACAGTTTTATCTTTATTAAATTCTGTTATGTTTCATTAGGACTCTCAGATTGCAGACATACTGTCAACAGCTGGGACTGTCGTTACCATTACAATCATGCCTGCTTTTATCTTTGAGCATATTATTAAACGGTAAGTGGACAGCTCTACACTTGTGGTCACCTGACATAAATGTAAACACTACTTTCAGTCTGCAGTTCTGCTTTACCAGAAATATAGTTATAGTATCGTTATATATTATAGTCATATAGTTATGACGGAGATTTCTTGGCGGTGAGATAATTTTTTCCGGTGTCTGTCAGGAGACAGAGAGGTGTGTGATGCTTGTTCTCTCTGTCCTCTGGAACTGAGAGTATTATACAGCCCATGAGAGTTGATAAGGTCCAGCAAGGCTGAGTCTGTCCAGAGCTTTTCAACTCTCTCTTTATAGTTACCATGATGTCTTGGAAACCTTTCATTCAGAGTCCTTATTATAGCATGTGAAAGAGAGATTTGGAAGATATATAAGCATAACCAGTATAATGAAATCTTTATCTATTTGGGAAAAATGCAGCTAGTTACTCTTGGAGGGGAAAATAGATTTGATTGTTCTATAATTTTTTTCTTTTTAACTATTGGTAGGTCCCTTCACCCTCTTCTTCTGACTGATCATAGCCTTGCTATTTTAATTAAACTGCCAGTCTTAACATAAAGCACTCGCACCTTCTCTAGCACGTCTACCCTGGTACGGACAGTCTCCACCAACTCAGTTATCAGTTCCTTAGCTCTGAGCTCATTAAGGACCTTTCCTTCTCCCTCAGACTCGTTGATGACAACAGTGCTAAACTGGAGTCAGGGGCGTCTTGTATTGAAATGTCATCTGTTACATGATTGGCTCTCTTGCAGGATGGCCCCAAGCATCATGAAAAGCCTGATGGACCACACCATTCCCGAAGTCTAATAACCTGTACAGCGCATCGCAGTGAACGTTTCCAGTTTCCTTCTTCGGCAACTTCTAGATTTTGCATATGAAGCTTTCCCGAAGCCAGGGAGAATATGCTGCATGGGGACCTGTCTATCTTCCATCATGGCTGGGAACCTCACGCTATCTGACGTCTTCTTCAGAGTTAAGATAGGTGTAGCCTTATCCTGGTTTTACAGATGTGAAACTTCCTGACTTTCCTAGAATCGTTTCTTTACTGGAAACCTGATGTTTTTATAAGCCATTGTGGTTAGGATGACTGGTGTAGACTTAGCTGTGGGAACTGTCCTAGATAAAGCACAGTGCTGGTCGTGTGCTTCAGTTCTGTGGCACACTTGGACATCAGCATACAGTACATTGAGGATGATTGCCTTTGATAGTTACTTTTTTTCTCTGTATGAGTGTGTAAAATTCCAGCTAATCAACACTGGTTTCATTCCACAAAAGCATTATACAGTGTGTGTAGTTTGCAAAAGACTTTATGATTGTCACGAAATTTTAACTACCTTCACTTAATGTGCTTCAACTGTCGCCTTAACTACAGTAAGCGTTTAGAATAAAAGCCAAAATAGAATTACTGCTGCCTTCTGAGACCTGAGGTGTTAGCTCTCTAGTAAGCTGGCGCACACCAGCCCCGAGCAGCTCACCGGCAAAGCAGAGCTGCCTGGTTGTAGATGTTTCTAGTCGCTGCATAAAGGAAACGCCTACAAGTTGCCGTATTGCTTTCTGAAAAACAAATCGCTATATATTTCATGTAAAAGTTGTTATATAAACAGAACAAATTTTGGAGTCTCCTTTTCACTTGTAGATTAAGTGGGCAATACTTAGTTTGGCATTTGAATCCTAACATTATGTAACTTAGCTACTTTGGGTAGTCTTAGACTGCTTCCCTAGCCATTTTAATTTGTTCTGTTTCTGACTCCGTCCTCTAAACAGAAATGGCAATGACACTTTATCTTGATTTTTTTTTCTTTTTGGTTTTTGCGTATCCTAGTATTTTATCTGATATTATCCTATTAAATGTATAAAAATATTAAGTTTTAGTCTGTGTTATTTCTTCAGTTCTCTCACATCCAGTCCTGAGAGCAGTCCTAGAGCTGAGTCTGTCTGGACCCCTAGATGGCCAGGCCTGAGGCCCCCGTTCACCCTGTACCCTAGTTGTGGGTGATGAGGGGACCTGGTGAGGCTTCTGCATTGCGAGTAAAACCAGAGACCACCGCCGTGTTCAGTGATGCTTAAAACCGACTAAGTCTCTAGACTATAACAGTACTCCCAACAGTTCAGAAAATTTGTGATCATATGGTCGCTGTTCAGAGGTGAAATAAAAAGAAAATGATTGCTGTTGCTACACAGCTTACCTTGCTGGACACCGACATCCCCCAGTTTATCAACCTTGTGTTCTGAACTTGGTCCTGATGATAAGCCCAAAAGAAATGAAACAAATTATATTGTTACTAAGTACAGTTTTGTGAAAGGAGTAATACTTGTGATTTATTTATTTATTTTTTGAGACAGGGTTTCTCTGTGGCTTTGGAGCCTGTCCTGGAACTAGCTCTTGTAGTCCAGGCTGGTCTAGAACTCACAGAGAACCACCTGCCTCTGCCTCCTGAGTGCTGGGATTAAAGGCGTGAGCCACCACCGCCCAGTTTCCACCGCTCGGCTATGATTCTTAAAAGAAATTGTTTAAATAAGAAAAGGAAGAGTGCTTTCATTACAGAAAAAAATTTAATGTAGAAAAGATGAACATTTAGTAGCGTAATGAAATATAAACCGTTGCTATCCACAGTACCTTCCTCCCCCGGGTTCTTAGAATCTGGGCACACGCACTGCAGGAAGCAGAATCCATGAGAACACACCGAAGACCCCTGGTGACAACTGCGCACTTGGGTCAGAGGCTCCTTCCTTCCTGGGAGAACTGAGCTGGCCAGTGCTGCCTGCGGGTTCCTCAGTCAAATAGTTCTTCTTGTCCTCTACCACCCAGTACAGTCTTGTAACCTTCATCACATGTGACAGTCCTCTGTCTTCAAAAGAATGTTCTTGCCCCTAAAACCACCATATTTTTATCTGCCTTAATGGATGACAGCAAATGGCTTTGAATGAAGTCATCATGATTTAGGAAGCTGAAACTTCAAATCTTCAGTAGTAAAGTACTGTCATTGCACATTCACCAGTTCAAAGTTTGGTTTAAAAATACATTAAATAGAAGTGAACTCAACAGAGAGGAAAAGGCACTTAATACTGCAGTTTCCAGAACATAATCTGTCTGTCTTCCCCTCCTGTGATGATACTGCTGCACTGCTCGTTCATCCAGATGCATGTCACGGCACCTGCAAGACAGTCGGTGAGGGTGCATGCGGCCAAGGGCAGACACGGGGACTGCAGGGCTGACTGCTGGATGCTTAGAGAGGAAGCAGTCACTGTACCTGTCTTTCTATAATGAAAACTATCTATGAGTTTAAAACACCCACTTCTACAGAGAACTCGAGAGGAATGAAGCCATTTCAGTACGAGTCTGAAAGCAAAATGACCGATGGCAACACACACCTTGGCGGATGCTGTGAGACCTATGGGAAGGGAGTGGCAGCCCGGTCTGCAGGTTTATGCCTATTCCATTGAAAACATAGCTACATAATTTAAGATACATGTCTAAGAAGAAATAAAGCATATGAAATTAGAAGAAAAGAGAGTGAAGGTCCATCTCACAGTGGGAAGGTGTAATGGTGAAAACAGCCCTGCAAATGTAAGCAGACTACACTGAGCTTCCCAGAGTCTGCAGCTAAAAAGGGAGAGAGAGCAGAGAGCTCTACATGAGTCTCTGTGTTGTGCAATTCTCTCCACTTAATGCTTCCAGTAAAATCGATCAGCATGCCCGTGACTGGCAAACACCCCCAGACTGGGAGGTAGAATTCCAGCCTGACACCAGGAGGCAGGAAGATGCCTCGGTTTCCACGGCAGTTTATTTTTCCATTGTCTTTTGGTATCGGTTGTTCAGCTTTGCCATGGTTTTTATTCTCTAAATGGTAGTAAAGATTTTTTTCAGAGGCTGAAATAAATATAAATCTTAGGAACCTGAAAGGCATAACCACTGACCAGTCAGGATGTACAGGGATGTTCACCCAGAGGCACATGAGGTCTGCCTGAGTCAGAGACAGTTGCGCTCCTCACCTGTGTGGCCCTGTATCCGCTCACTGATTTTTGCTCCAAGGAGGTCCCAAACAAGCAGCTCACCAGACCGACTTCCAGATAAGACAGAATTTCCATCCCAGACGAAGCACCTGCAAGCATGATCGGAAGACAGTCCACCATAAAGCAAGCACGTGACCCTGGTCAGGCATGAGATGGACGATCACGAACATACTGCAAATGCCAGCACTCAGCAGCTGTACCTCTGTGGCTCCTCCGAGGCCATGGACGAGATGAGCATGCCCGTCTGCACATCAATCACGTTTAGACAGCCGTCTACTCCCGTGCTGAGGACGTGGCGACTATCTGTCATAACGACACAGGGAGCTGCTTCAGAAAGCAGGTCTGATCACTCAGACTTGGCTTCTGAATCTGCTGTGTACTTCATTTCCGTGAAGTCTGTCTTTATACAGTTTGAATAGTTTGTAAGAACAGTTTTATAGTCAGTCTTTCTTCCTACGTTTTTAAAAATGGGTACAATAATTAATGTTTGTTCCTTCTTTCCCCTCTGTCTCCCAACTCTCCTACTGGAAGCCACTGCCTTTTTGATCTGTATCTCCACTATCAGAAGCATAGCAGTTTTGCAAGCTACAAAGGTGCTTTTCTGACTAGGAACACCTACAGGTACAAGTGTGCCCAGCTGGCAGCATACACGGTTACATGTATGGTAACATGTACATGTTACGGTACAGGGTCATGCAGACCGAGACAGTTTGTCTCTTGTGACTAGTGTTTACACCTGGTAGGGTCAGGGTTCTCATGACCATCTCATCAGCTGAACACTACTCCATCTCTTCTGTGGGGCTAGACCAGGCTTTCCATTTATCCCATAGGCAACAGAACTTGGAAACTTACTCTTACTAGTTGGCTCTATTTATCTTTCGTTCTTAGAAATGAAGTAAGTGTGGGTTCTGCTTCATTCCTTGTCTTGGACTCTTCCCATTAACTAATGTATCATCTATTTAATAACATTTTCAAAGACTCTTGTGGTTAAAACCATTCTTTCCATTAACCGCAACAGTTATGCAAATACTGTTAAGCTTCATGACTCCTTCAGGGCAGTAGTGTGGTAGCATGGTGAACACAGGGAGAGCAGGCAGCAGACATGCTTCTGGGGTCATGCCTGGAATTATGCATGGACCTGTCCACGGGTCTTTGACAGAGTCTCTTGTTAGTAAGAAATGTTTTGCTTTTGAAGTTTTAATATCAGCGTTCTGAGCTGCTGTGTCCTGTACTGAAAAGGACAATACTTACCTGGGCTAAAAGCAGCATCACATACTGTCCCTGAATGGCATGAAATCTGGTGTAATAAGGTGGCCGTAGTGAGGTCCCAAATATTCACCATACCTTCTTTGGTGCCAGAAACTAACAGTGTGCTTACGGTATTTAAATTGATGGTATCGACCTAAGAAGAAACAGTGATAAACAAGTGGCTCAGATTCCTCATTAACTGCTTTTTCCAGGCTTCTTAAAATATGCACCACAAGGATTAAAAATTAAACTTTACTGTGCGGTAAACAGTTGTGCTGGCCAACTATTATGATTGTATTATATTCTAGTAGTATCTCATCAAATGACCATTTATTTTAAAATGAAGTAAAATTCTAAGTATGCTAGGAAAATACAGGTATATGAAATAATATAGGGAGTCGTAGTAATGCTGTTTTCAAATGGTCTAGAATAGTCTACTAAAAGACTACTGTATCCAGCAAGGGTCTGCCACAGTTGAAAGAGAAACACTTTCCATGGTTCAAACAGCCTGAAAAAAACCCAAAAAGAAAAAACAAAACAAAACAAAAAGTACGCTAAACAGATTACTGGGAGCAATACTCTATCTGAGGAGAGGAATAAATGCAGCCAAGTGACTAAAGAAAAATCAATGAATCCTAATTTAATGATATGCAACTGAGAACACAAACCAGAAAAAAAAAATCAAACTGACTACAGTCTACACATCCAAATACTAATGGATTAAAAAAAAACCCATTGTCTATTGTCTATAAAAACCCAGTTTGAAAGATAGGCACCATTTCCTTAAAATGAAAGGATGTAAAAAGTATTTCAAGTGATGGGAGAAAGAAGCATGTGGCTTGGCTCGCCATCCTTAATCTATGACAAAATAGATTTCACACTAAAACTAGTCATAAGACAATGAAAGGAAATTCATTCTAATCAAGGGATCAAGTAGCCAGGAAACTATCGCAATACTAGACATATATACACCAAACTCTGATGTGCCCCATTTTATTAGAAGCAGAAGAGAATTAAAGACACAGACTAATGGAGTAACAATCATAGTAGATGATTCTAACAACCCACCTTCTCCATAAGAGAGGTCATTTGGACAAAAAAGAAAAAAGAGAAACCTCAGAATTAAATATTGGTTTCTCTAACATGAAACCAATAACATATCTACAGAATATTTTACCAAAATATCAAATAACTTTCTCTCAATCACACATGGGATCTACTCTAAAACAGAGAACATGCTGGGACACAGAGCAAATCTTTGAAATAATTCCATATTTCCTATGTAACCATTATAGTATGCACTCATAAGTGGCTTTTTAGACATAAAGCAAAGAAAAATCATTCTATAGTTCACAGCCCCAGAGAACCTAAACAACAAAGAAGACCCCCGCCCCCCAAGCTGGAGTCCCCTCTTCCATCCATTTCCTGTCTGTACTGCTGTTTTCCCACCCTGTCCCTTTATCCTTTCCTGGTCTACATGTTGTGTATCCACATTGGAGCTGGGGGCTGCAGGTGATAAAGAATAGGTGACATCTAAGCTTTCGCGCTCAGCATAATCTTTTCTAGGTCCATCCATTTACCTGAAAATTTCATTTACCGTACAGCTGAATAGTATTCCATTGTGTATCAATGTACTGCATTTTCACTATCAATTATCTGTTGGACATTCTCTGGGGGAGCAATACAGAAGAGACGAGGGACAAGTAACAACAGAGCTGTTTGATAATGCCTCAAGTAATCGTATTACCTATATTGATGTTAAACAGTATGCAGCACATAAGTGTGTGTGCACACACATATGAAGTTAAGCCACCTGGGCTGACAATGCTCCCCACAGGAATCATAGACTAATGAATGCTCCAGTACCGGGCATGAGAAATTGCCTATTGCATGGTCATGGTAGTCCAAATGACTCCCAATCAATTCTTGGTGTCTCTCACAGATTGAAGGTAGGGTAGGCTCTTCTTCCTGAAGACATTATACTTGAGGACACAGAACTTGGATGACTTGAGCTGGATCTGACCTGAAAGCCTCTTTCCTGCCGTCTAGCTTCCTTGGGTCCAGAAATTACTATGCAAGTTGCTAAGGGAAGGAAGCAATTAAAGTCTTATCAAGCTGTAACACCTAGGAACCAAGCCAGTGCCAGCATGGTAAGGATAGGCACAATAAATGGCCCTCATATATCAGCGGCAACCAACAGCTGTCTAATTGGATTTAAGGCCATTTAACAGGAAGAAAAGCATCCGTGGTACATCCCTAAATTAGCCAGCTTCTTGGGACTAGTGAGGTCATGGACTTCAGAAAGCGGTCTTCACTACCACTTTGATAAGCCTTGTCCTTATATCCACAGATAAGCATAATTCCACTCCTCATCAAAGAAGCAAATAGAGACCAGCACAGAAAACCACAAATGTATCTCACAACGACTCTGAGATTAACAGATTGTAGGAAGCCCAGTCCCTCTGGTCACATCTGCATCACAGTTCCTGCATCAATGGCTCCGGGACCACAGAAGAAAAGAGGGCAGCAAGAGTGTAAGAGTCAGACTACCAGGAAGGCAGCTGTGAAATGGTCTCTCTCAGAAACAGTGACACACACCAGACTGGAACAGTGCCACATCGGGGGACATGCTAACGCAGACAGGCTCTCACAATGGATGACGGCTCAGAGGAGGAGAATGAACACATACACGTACATATGTGTGTACATATTATTATATGTATTAGCAATAAAAAAGAAAAAGACTACCAACTGAAGAGTAAAGGCACTTGGTAGGGGCTCAAGGGATGTCAGGGAGGAAATGTAGGCAAGAAGGTGATGTAATTCTATTGTAATTAAAAACAAATTTTAAAAAGTTAACTCTGAATAGTCCATTATACTAAGGTGGCAAACTACTTGAAGCAGGCTGAGCAGTGACTGTTTAAGGCTTTGTGGAATGAAGGATCTCTCCATTTGAATATCATCTTGAATTGTATACTAAAAGTCTTCAACCTTATATTTGAAGACCATGAAAACGCAACATCAATTCACAGATGCTAGAAAATGCAGGACTGCAAACTATAGCCTAAGACACAGCAGCATGACTCAATAAACCACCAGTAACAAGTTCTAGTTTGGCTCTGCTGCTAGGCTGTGCATTCTTGGCCATCCTAGATACCTCTCAGTTTTCTCAGCTTTGGGATAGTTATCTCCAGAACAGATGGTCCCTTCCACCTTCTAGGTCAGAAAGCATGAAGATGATGGGTCCCACCTCAGAACCGACATTTTGAAAATTAATTGGGACAGAATTCTGCTAATTCTCTCGGGTAAATGTGCCAAGGAACCAATTAGAGGGGGGAAGGAAAGCAGAATCAAATACCCAACAGAATCACCCAAAGAGCTAGCCTATCAATCTCTAATATGCAAATGAAAGTAAAGGAGAAAACATACACAAATCCAAGTACTTACTGCCCACCCACCCTCTGGCCCGAGAGCTTTGCTGTGGGACTCACACTGACATCATGTTCCAGCTCAGCCAGCAAGTCAAATTGGTGTCTTTTAGTGCCTGGCATGTCTGCAGGAACACCGGACCACACCTAGGACAGAGCACACCACAAAAGGTATTTTTAAACTTGGATACAAAGTTCTCCACACATTTGTAGAAGACTCTCATCTAGCATGCCTGCCCATGAAGCCCATGGGCTTCTTCCCCGCAGGTCGACACATGCCTTTGTCATACCTGTCCCTTGAACATGGTACTCTGTGTTGGAGTAGGAGGGCCTTCTGTCTATGTGTTACTTCATCGGTTAAATAAAGAGACTTCATTGGTCTTTTGATAGGATAGCAGCTTAGATAGGTGGAGTAGACAGAACAGAATGCTGGGAGAAAGAAGGCAGTGAGATGGACGCCATGACTCTCCTCTCCAAGATGGATGTAGGTTTGACTCATCCCGGTAAACCACAGTCACGTGGTGATATACAGATTATCAGAAATGGGTTAATTAAGATGTGAGAGTTAGCCAAGAAGAGGCTAGATATAATGGGCCAGGCAGTGTTTAAATGAATACAGTTTCCATGTAATTATTTGGGGTAAAAACTAGCCAGGGCTGCTTCTCACTGCCCGCCATTCCTCATTAGCCAGGTGGCGGAACGCAGTCCGCCGCTCCCTGTTACATCACTGTGTTGTGTAAGCACTGGGAATCAAGGGAAGGCTGAATGCCCAGGTGCTTCAAAAAGTGGGTAGCCAAACCCCTAATGATATTATGTACAGGAAACTTATCTATAAGGCTAGGGGGAAATTACAAAATTCAGACAAACTCTCCAAGAAACAATGGCTTTGTATCTTTCCTGTACACAGAATCGATCTGGAAATGTAGGGTACAGAGAGCACTGGAGCGGCTTGGATGGGAAAAGCACAAGGGAATCTGAAGAGAAAGCTGATGGCCCTGCAATACAGAGACAGCGAGAACACATGGATGCGTGTTTCACAATGAAACACACTGATCTTTCAATGATCCCTCAACTTAACTTGCACTGTTAGAATTAACTGATCAACCAGGAGGGCTCCAGTCTGTCATCAAACAAGGGCTCCAAATCTGTTTCTGAAGACCTAGAAACGCCTATGTGAACACACTGCAGAAGCACACACGAGACACTATTATTGAAGACACACTCATGTGTATTGAAGGTGAACACACTGCAGAAGCACACACGAGACACTATTATTGAAGACACACACGTGTGTATTGAAGGACATAAGAAACCAAGCTGGAACTTAGCTGACAATTTCTTTCCTGGTGGCGAGCTTTCAGGGTCAGCCACTGGGGTGGGTAGGGGGTCATGAATGGATTTGTCCACCAGTGGATCCTGCGTGTTATTAGACTGACGTGCCTGCTGTGTACAATAATGGCTTCCCAACTGGATCTGAAGCCTACTCCACAGGAAGGAATTCATGTCTTGTCCTGTAAACCTGGTCAAAGGCCCATGGCTGGGGAAGTCCTGGGCCTTAGGTGAAATTACTGCTGTTTTCTGACAGTCTGCTGCCTACCTATTTATGTTTAGACCTTAGATGGGTGCTGTTCTCAGCCTTGGTCAGGGAAGCTGCTTTCTGCAGTTGGAAACATTAAATGCAGACACTCCTAACCGCTCAAAGTGCTGAGTGCAAGTGACTATCAATTGCTTGGTCCTTCATGGGCATTCACACATCACCCAGTGCTGAGTCTGCAGGAGGGAGGCGTGCTATGCGCTGTCTTCTGGGTAGGACATGGCTGCCACACTCAGGAACTCCCATCAGCTGTGCTACCTGCATGAGATGTCCACAACCTTCCATCGTGGACAGGAGAAGCCTCATGAGGCTCTGTCCATGCTAAGCAGTTAGTGACAACTTTCTGGGGTAGGGGTGCCATTTTTCTTCAGGAGTGTGGCATCTGATAGGCTACCCAAACTCTGTGGATGGCCCACACCCATTCTGCCTGCAGGCAACACTAACTGGAATCTAGGTTTAAAAAGGAGAAGGAGTTGAAGGTGGGAGGGGAAGCATTGTGAGATTGAAAAGGAGCGGATGTTGGTTTTGGATATGATCAAGACACATTCTATGCATGTGTAAAACTAACAAGGAATAAAAAAGATATTTGGAAGAAATGCACAGTATACAAGCTTTAAGAGAATGCAATAATAATGTATCCTTGTATATCAATTACATACTGTCTGAACATATTGAAGGGAAGCTGAATATTTTATGAGCAAACATTTTCAGTTAAAAAGTACATGCAAACCTTTACAGTAGAGTCCCACGATGCAGAATACAGCCTGTCGTTATGCCAACAGATCTTGCTGACAGCATCATCATGTCCCATCAGTGTGTCCTGACGTCTTCCGAATGCTATGGAATAAAAATAGCTAAAAGATAACAACAACTATTAAAATAATAGCCAGGCTTAACTTTAAGATTTTAAACATCCATTGAAAAAACAAATATTATTTCTAAAATGCTAATCTTTACTTGAATTACAAATTGCTTGTTCTTATATTAGTAAGGAAAAATATTCAACATTTGGATTTGAAATTAGATTACTTCCAAATCTGTCTTAGCTACATTTCACCCAAGTTTAAAAGTTAGAAAAAAATAGATCCTCACTGGAGAAATTACTACATTAAAATAATGGTATTTGAACCCAGTGATAGTGTCCTCATGTCTAATATGTTTCCTCTAGTAGAGCCTTCTTATCCCTCACATCCACATGGGAGGAAGCCACTAAGCATGCAACATTAATTACAAAGAAGCAGGCACAGATACATACACGTTGTTATCCCACGAAGAACTTATGACAGTGGTGTCTCCTGGCAAAAGTAAACAAGATGATAGAGCCTGAAATACAAAAGATTTGATATTTAATGACTTGGAATAATTAGTAAATTCTTTACTGGTATACCTCTCTTATGGATGCCTACCAAACCAATGTCAGACTCTTTCTATAGTGGCTACCAGCTCTATAGTGGCTCATAGCTACCAGGGCTCAGCGTGGGCAAGTCCAGATGTACGGTTTTCTCCCAAATGCTTAGATTTGCCAGGAATACTGTAGCCCAGCCTGATGCATCTTGGGCTCCCACAGGGCTGGAGGGATGTTGCTAATCTGGAGTGGACTGTGGTAGGATGATAGTCCTTAAGGATGCAATGACTCTGTGTATTGCAGAGATGTGACTAAGGAAAATACAAAGTTCTTAGGGAATTTCAAAATCTCTTGGAAAGCTGACATTAAAAATAAGGCACATTTCTTTAATAACTGGTTTTATTTCCCCTAAGTAATCAGAAGTACCTAAATTATTTAAGTAACACAGAAATATTTCTTTTCTGATAACTAAAAGGAAGGATAAACTTTTTATGGAGAATTTTTCTGGGTATTCAAGATCTTACCTTAAAATGAAATCACACTAGTATAAGAAAGAAACAAGCAGAAACTGGACCTCCTTTATTGCTTCCTGCCAGCCCTCCCCCTCCACCCTCCCTGCCAGATCAAGGACCCAGGATCTTGCATTTGAGCATTTGCCATACGCTAGGCAAATGCTCAAATATAGAACTACATCCTAGACTCCATGTGTTTTTAGTGTAACACTGGTAAAATAAACTTACCATATTTGAAAATGATATGCTTCTTTGTAGCATTTTGGATTCCTTAGAAAACATCTTCAGAGTGGAATCTAAGAATCAGAACAGAGATGGAACATTTCCTAAGCATTATAGATGCCAAAGGAGAGCCACCCTACTTACTCTTGAAGGGCAGAAGTCAGTGTCATGCCATGTATGCAAGCGTCTTGCCAACATTAAGATCCTATGACCTATAACTTCCTGAAAGATCAGTTGAAACCGTACAATCCCAGCACAGACTTGGTTTGCCACTGACATTTCTAAAGGCCTTTATGCACAGTGCAGCCCACACTCAAGTGCGGGAAGTTACAGAGGAGGGATGCATGAATCTTAATATCAAAACCAAAGTGTACAGGTATGTGAGCATGCATATGTTTGCCTTTTAAATCATTTACATGTACCACATGCATGCCTGCTGCCTGTGCAGACCAGAAGAGGGTACTGAATTCCCTGGAACTGGAGTGCTAGAAGTGTTTATAAACGAGCATGTGTGCACTGGGAACCAAACCCATGTTCTCTAAAGAGTAATAGTTTTACACACTGAGCCATTTCTCCAGGCCTAATTTTAAGAAAACAAAGACTTTGGTTAATAGAAGTAATTTTTAAAAAATGAATGGCCTAATAATAGAGTGACATTCTTTTTCTGAATTATTTATAGATGAGAAGTACTTTTATTTTTATTATTTTTCCTTTTAACTGAGGAAGGAAAATATTTTGTATATACTCAAATTCCTGAGCTCTGCCCCACACAGAGCAGAGCTGGCACTGAAAAGAAAGGCGGGGCGAAAGATAACAAACTAAAAGGGAGTGGGGATGGAACAATGATAGGACACAAATGTGCCAGCTGAACACTTTGAGTTCTGTAGCAGAGCAGATGCCAATCAAGTGTGTACACTGGCTGGGAGAACCACTTACTTATAAAATAACAGCAGTGCAGGGATGAAAACACCCAAATGATTAATTTCCTTGACTAATAGACACTGTGCAAGTTCACCAACACAAACTGTTAAAAACCAGAGCAGATGCTCAGTGAAAGAGCATTACCATGGGAGCAAAGACATGGATGCCATCTCCAGCACCCAAAACCAGCCCCCAGGACTCACAGCTTAATGTTCCTACGGATATTCTATCATGCAGTAACCTACTTCCTAAATTCCAACATGGTAGCCCGTCAGAATGAGCTTTTAATAAATTTCCTCTCTACATTGAGACTTTCTTGGCAACAGAATTCATGAAAATTTATAAACAGGAGCCTCAGTAAGACTTCCCTTATTGCTAGGTTGTGAACAAACACAACTGCACTTGACTGCTCTCTGCAGGGTATCATTAATCTTGGAACAACCTCCCAATTTGCTTTTGTCCCGTTAGGCAGTGCTGTGGCTCATCACAGTCTACTGAAGACAATTTGATCACTTTACAGAGACACAAATTAGCCAAGACACTTTTCTCCAAACCAAAGATTCTGCCCCGGCACTAGAAGCTGTTAGGTAAAGACAGCAGTGAGCGCTGATCCCCCAGGTGATAGCCATGAAACCGAAGCGCACTGTGCATCTGAGGGGGAATTTAAGTGTGAGGCCAATATTAGACTGCATATAAACCAGTAACACCAAATCTAATTTGGAGAAATTTAAATTAAAACAAAAATACAAGTGTTTGACTTTAACAAAAATCCTTCCATTTTACTTGGCAAATTCACAAAGCAGTGGTACGAAGCTTAATAACCTGGGGGAGATCTGCAACCTTGATGGTCATAACACAAAACACATGATTTACATGGTCACATGAGTACAGAGATTTGAAGATTTGACAAGCCATGCCAGACAAACCATGCTACGAACCACTAGCCCAGTAGTTCTCAACCTTCCCGGTGCTGTGGCCTTTAATACAGTTCTTCATGTTGTGGTAACCCCCCAACCATAAAATTATTTTGTTGTTACTTCATAACTAATTTTGCTACTGTTATGAATCATAACATAAATATCTGAAAGCGACTGCCATGAAGGGTCATCCACCCTAAAGGGGTCATGCCCACTGGTTGAGAACCACTGCACTAGGAACTCTGTTAAAAGACACAAGTGTTTGTTGGTTGCTTACTGGGTCAACATAGGGGCTAGCAATCTTGGCAGAATACAGACGGCTTCCTTCTTACCGAGCAGCACAGTGGGTGCCCTGACATGTTCTGTGTAGTGTTCTGCATATAAACTTTCCTACACAATCGTTTTGTAGACTTTGTGGGAAATTTTATTTTCTGGAATCCAAGGTGGTATATAACAAGGGAAAATGAAATGCTACAGCTCACATGCCACAGTAACAGAATGTGGGAGCAGCGACTCATCTACCTGGATATGGTTAGCGGTATAGCATCATTTATGGCATGATTGATGGAAACTGCAGTCTCCTGTGCTCATCTAAGACTCAGAAGAGCGGCTTCATGAGAAACAATCACTAGCTTTGTCGGAAGCTGTCCTGACACTAAAATACGCTTCTAGTAATGACAGACTTCTAGGAAAACGTGTGTGCAGCAAGAGATGAATTTTACTGTTTCTATAGATCTGCACAGCCAAATTCTAATGGATCATTAAGATATAATTCTAAGTCTTACCAAAAGGCCCAGTACACTATCAATATATGAATTCAATGTCATGTTATGTCCTACAAAAAAAAATCGAGAGTCATAAGCTAACAGCAAGAAAGCTAACAGCAAATCTGCCTCCCACAGCTAATGTGCACCACCACCCTGGCAGTTCAGGTTTGGCTCAGCCCTGGCTACTCCTCCATGCCATTCTGAGTTCTGCATGCCACATAGCAGGCTTGGAACCCCTTGCAATAAGATAGCCTGGAGTAAGCAAGGCCATGGCCAATGAACTCTTCCTGCCTTGTGTCTTCAATCAGGAAACCTTGTCAGCATCAGGAAGCCTTTCTTTTTGCAACCTACAACAAAACTTTTCTAAGCCTATTCTATGTGGAAGCAGCACATGCCAATGAGTAAAGCTCACACACTGATTCTAGCTAAACAGCATTTTGTAAACGGAGACTGCTCAGACCCGAATAATCACATAGAAACTACATTATTTACAACACTGTTTGGCCAATGGCTCAGGCATATTCCTAGCTGGCTCTTATTTCTTAAATTTATCCATTTCTATTAATCTGTGTATCGCCATGAGGATGTGGCTTACCAGTAAGATTCTGGTATCTTTCTCCTTTGACAGCGACATGGCATCTCCTTGGCTTCACCTACTCTCTCTCTATATTTGGATTTCCCGCCTTGTTATATTCTGCCCCGCCATAGGCCAAAGCAGCTTCCTTATCAACCAATGGCAATGAAACATATTCACAGCATACAGAGGGGAATCCCACATCAGTTTTTCAGGCGGGAAAACATACCTTGTGATGTGGTAAAGACTGAAGACCCATTGCAAGACACTGCTATCCCTGTAACTGCCCTGTTGAAAATTGAAGTTTTATAGATTATCATTAGCCATGTGCTGGGACACCTGCTTTATTTTTCCTAAGCTCCCTTCATTTTGTCTTCATGGCTCTTTCACTTGCACTGTTCTCTGCGTGTCCCTGCCATTACATGCCATTGCGTATTAATGCCCACTTTCCTCAGACAGACAACACCTGCTGCTAGCAAACATTCCTGCTCTTTGCTCCCCAAAACTGCTGCAGATGATGCTGAACCCTACCATCCCACCTTATCTGACCATACCCAAAATGACAGCACTTATTCTTCACAACCGCTTAGCTCGCTTTATTCAGAATACACTGTCCCTAATGTCTGCCAATGGCGGGCACATGGGTTCTAGTGGGCCCTTTCAAACAATATCCAAGGCTCAGCCACTTTCCTTGTAGAAATACAGTTTATTCACACCTTCACCATCTTTTCAGGGTCCACATGGTCTCTTCCTAGGTGCCTTTCTGGAAGCCGAGGGAAGACAAGCTAATCTAAAAGATAGGTAGAACTGGCTCTCTATGTTCAAGATGCTGTACTCTGCTGTGGTCCACACCTCACACAAAGGCAGGCATTAGCACACACAGTTTACTCATGACCAGCAGAACACATGGCCACCACCGGTGGGGGACTGCTGACAGCCATGGGTGTACCAGGGCCGGAGCTAGGCTGGGTTCTTTATGAAACTAGCCTCTTAGCTTCCCCACCATGGTACCCGAGCATCCTCATCAGAGGAGACAGGGGAGGCTTCCATCCACAAACCCAATGTCCTTGACATTACAGGTGTCATTTTAAGAATTATGTAGGTTTTACAAGGCACATACCTCTTTCTTTCTCTCCCTCTCTCCCTGCCTGTCTTTCCATTGTTCTGCACAGCCCCTTCTCCTCTCCCTGTGTGACTTCATCATCTTACAGTGCCTCTTTCTCCACCCATGAGTTATAATTATCTTACAAAAGATCTTTGTCAATTTTCCCATTCATCCATACATCCACTCACCTACCCACATTTGTTATAAATTTTTGCATGTAAATACATGTGTGGTATGCATGTGTATTCACATTTCCATGTCTATAGGAGCACATGTATGCGTGTGTGTGTGTGTGTGTGTGTGTCTGTGTGTGTGTGCACACGCGCAGGTGCATGTGTGCATGTGGAATTCCAAAGTTGACCTCGGATGTCTTCCTTGATGGCTCTCCGCACACTTTACTGAGGAAGGATCTCGCTGAATCTCCGGCTAGCCAGCTTGCCCAAGGATTGTCTCTGTCTCCTGAGTTCTGGGATTACAGATGGCCATGATACCTGCCTGGCTTTTACATGGGTTCTGGGATTACAGATGGCCGCTGTACAGGCCCAGCCTTTACAGTGCTTTATCCAGTGAGCTACCTTGTTAGTCCCATTATTTTTTTTTAGGATGTACTTTTACCTACACTATCAGTAAATCCAAAGCTTGATGACAGACATGCTTGTCTCATATTCCCCCACTTTTTAAGATTTGAGGGGTGGTATATATAGCCTAGAAGTACAAAACTACAGGCTGTCTGCCAGCCCAAGCCTATTCTAAAACAGTGGTTCTCAACCTGTGGGTCGCAGGTTTGGGGTCAAATGACCCTTTCTCAGGGGTCACATATCAGATACACTGTATATCAGGTATATACATTACTATTCATAATAGTGGCAAACAAAATAATTTTATGGTTGGGATCACACAAGATGAGGAATCATATTAAAGGGTCCCCAAATTCGGAAGGTTGAGAACCACTGCTCTAGAACCACATATGACAGAAAGGACGGTAGGAAAGAGCATGGGGACAAAACTGTTTCATGCCAAATCTTCCTTTGCTACAACGGCTTCACATCACAGATCCCTGCAGACATTTTGCAGGCTGGACACCATGATGGCAACACTGAATGGACACTTCCCACATGACTTGGCTTCTACAGTCCCCCCCACACCCAGACCCCAGCTTTACAGAGACCAGAAGCACGAGGCCCTCTTACTCTTTGTGGATTTTGTACTGTTCATGCAGCTGCAGCTTGCTGATGTTATTCCAGGCCAGGCTTCTGCTTTCCTCGGTCAGGTCTTCGAATGACTCCTCCCCTGGAGAGACTGCATGAAACCAGTGCTCAGTGAGTCAGTAAGTCACGGAAAGGCAACTGCATCAGACTCACTGTGTTTTCTATTACAGTGAAGGAACCAGGAAAACAAGCTGCCCACCAAACTATGCTTTCAAAGGTACTTATCGTATAGCCCAATGTTAGCCAAGAACAAATCAAAAAGTTTAGTTGAAAGCCCAGGCTTTCAAAGTCCCAACTAGTTGCTTAGGCATCATGGGAAATTAAAGTCTGAGTGGCCATTTCCTTCTCAGCCTTTCCCTTTGTAAAGCCAGACAGTTGCCCACGCACGCTGAAGTGGTGTTTGGGTTTTGAGAAGGAGAAATAAAACAAGAACTCAAGTAAGGCTTCTGGTTCTTCAAAGGGTTTCGGGCAGAAGTAATGTTCTCGCTTCTGCATGAAGAAAAGCTGGAGTAATCACCCTGGTTAAAATGGTCACGATGGTGGCTAAGGCCGAGTAAGGGAGGAATAGAGCACTGCTGACTTAACCCTGTATGCCTCCAAGGAGTATTTTCAGCTGCCCCAGGGCAAATCCTCACAGGAAAACGCTGGAAAGTGAGCTTAGTTCCTGTTGCAGCAACCCTGAAAGCCTCAGCAAGCATGGGTGTCGTGAGACAAAACTGGAAGAAAAGGAAACGTTCTGGTGATGTGTGCTGGGTGCTGTCACATGGCTCCTCACGGGAGGCTCTGTGACGTACGGAATGTGCCTATATGGATGAAGGTGTGGGATCGCTCATCTTAGCAGCCGGCATGGCCTGGGTGGACGAGATACTCTACATACATCTGCCACATGTTAAAGAGAAAACTAAATGGAGAGAGAGAGAGAGAGAGAGAGAGAGAGAGAGAGAGAGAGAGAGAGAGAGAGAGAGAAATCACAGCATCGGAGGCGGCCGGGACAATCACGGTCACAGTCAATGGCCATTTCTTAAAGTTACAGTTACAGACAACCGTCAAGAAAAACAGGAGGAGAAGAAATATGTTTGTTTTGTGGTGCTCAGGGCCGAGCCCAAGGCCCTGCACATCCCAGGAAGGCAGGAGCTCTGTGACCAGGGCAGCCCAAAGCCTCTGACCGACGCAGACATCTCTAGGCACTCAGCAGTTTGTGCTTCATCTGTTTCAGCAGCGGGAACTTGCTGACCGCGGCAGACACACAGGCCCTCGCTAGGCTTACACTTACTCCTTACAGGGCTCACCTGGGGAGTCTGTCATGGAAGCAGTATAGCTGGAGGCTTGGGACACACTTTTGAACTTGGGGGTGATCCTTCGAGGATGCGGTGTCACAAACAACTGTTTTGGTGTCTGCCCAAATTCCAAAATTTGGGTCAGCATGGCTACTTTCTCATCAGGATCCTCAATGCTTTAGGAAGAAACACAAAAGATGCAGTAAACCACTAAGTCCCTAAAGCATGAGCGTCAAACGGTGCAGATCAGCTGGGAGATAAAACCTCAAATAAAAAGCCACCACGGGCAAGGACTAAACCTCTTCATATACCTTTACATGATACTTTTTCTTTGTTTTGTTTCAAGACAGGGTTTCTCTGTGTAACCCTGGTGTCCTGGAACTCATTCTGTAGACCAGGCTGGCCTTAAACTCAGAGATCCACTGTGTCTGCCTTCTGAGTGCTTGGATTAATATTGCTGGGCAGTGGTGGTGAAAGCCACACGTGTAAGGGTGGCTGAGGAGGCCAGAAAAAGGTGTTAAATTTCTCAGAGCTGCAGTTCCAGGTAGCTCTGAGCTGCCCGATGTGAGTGCAGGGAATCAAACTCAAGTCCTTTCGGAGAGCAGGCAAGAGCTCTTAATGCTGAGCCATCTCTCTGGTCCCTGTTTTCTGTGTCTTAGCAACTAACAATATTGAAAGCAGAATACAAATCATTTCAAAATTTCTATACTTTAACTTCTCAAAAAAGTGCATTAATGATTCAGATAGCAGTGTTTCATAATGAAGCAGAGACACCTTATAGACTCACACATACCTGTTTAAGTCTACACCACCTTCATAGGTCAGGGGATGAAATACTGAAGGAGAGATAGAAACACTATTTAAAAAAATGTACATTTAATTATAAATACCCTGTCCAGAATCTGAACAACTCAAAACTGTATTCAGAGAAATTTACTTTGGTTTGTGAACCACTGATATTCAAACAGTGAAGATTAACTTGCACTATATCTTTTGGTGAGCAGAAATGAAAGTGGCAGCTGGGATGGGCTGTTGTGTCTTTCTTGGCTGGCATTACTTTCTCCCTCGGGGAAGCGTTAGTCATAGCACTGGCGTGACTGCACTTCACGTGAGTCACTTCTGGATTTCAGTGCGAGTTCCTCACTACTGACAGAAAGACTCAGAAACCTGAGGCTGAAGAGGCAGACAGCGGCCACCTTTTTCACAAACTTGGCCCGTTGCAGGCATCAAAGTCACTGCTGTGGAACAGATTTGTTTGGTTTGCAGAGCCCAGACCTGCAGTCCAGACTCGTCTTGAGCCCCTGAGCACTGGGTCGCCAGCTTATTATCTGCCTGCCAGCATCTCACCACACTCCAAGGGAACGCCAGCCAGTGTCACATACCATTATGGGCCCTGCATCTCAGCACACACTGAGGGACATGCCAGCCAGCGTTACATACCGTTGTGGGCTCCTACAGCCTCACTCCCTTTTTGCTTATAGCCAAATATGAGATCGATCCACTCGTGGAGGTGCTCGGAGGCATAGCTGCTTTCCAAGGCGGCCTTGTTCTTCTGGAGGAAGTCCTGGGGACCTATCAGGGTAGACGTCATCAGAATTTTATGCCATCTCTGTTGAATTTTCTTTCATTTCTTGTACCTATCTACTTGTGCATAAAACTTCCAGGAGATAAAAGATACATGCTTCTATATTTTTCTTTTAAAGACATACATATCCATAATGAGTTTTATTATTCATCTTACATATTTTTTCCTAGAAAAAGTTGCAAAAGCATTTTTATGACATTTGGGTCTATTAAACATATATTGATGTCTTTACAGTGTAGACACAGCATACTTTTGATTGGGATAAACGGATTCCAGCTCAGCTAAGTAGATATTGTTAGAAGTCACAAGCAATCCAGTACAATGAATGATATCATAACTTGGGAGAGCACACAACATGATACACTGCCATGCCTCAGGAGGCACTCACTTGAGGCCCATGCTGGAAGCTCCACATCGTCAACCATCTGCCCTCCTTGTCTCTTTCCCAGATCCAGCTTCAGACTATTGACTAAAAAGCTGACGTCTTCGTCATAAAATTCCGGGATCAACTGCAGGTTGAGAGGTGGGGGTAGAACATATTTTTACAGCATTGAGAAAGAGAAGCCCATGGGTCGCCAGCTCCCTGAATCGCTTACCTCTTTAAAATCCGTCGCGCCATCCAAACAGTTTTTCCAGGTTTCTGCAATACTAGATATGAAAGAGTGATGCGCTCATGAGCAGCCTGGGCGACAGCATCAGCAGCTTTGCTCAGTGTCCTCCCCCTCACACCCACTGTCTAGGCTCCTGCGCACAAGCTTTCTCACTGACTTGGATTTTAACATGCATGTGAGGCCCTGCCCCTTGACCTCAAAAGAAGAGTGTGGCCAGGGGGCTGAAGGTGGGAGCAGGGGCGCTGGCAGACCTTCACTAGAATCACAGGAGAGTGAAGCAAGCCCGCACTACCACATGCACACTGCCCCATGGAAGGTACACACCACACCGCACCACACCAACACATGTACACTGCACATGGAAGGTGCACACCACCACAAGCACACTGTCCTATCCAAGGGGCACATCCTCAATTAGAGCAACTCTCTGTGGCTCCAGAAAAGATCAGGTCAAAAATGTATGCTGGGATAGAAGGGGACTTTGCTTCCTTTTTCTATTCTGGGAAGCAAATGCTAATCATTCAGATGTGTAAGCCAATTTTAATGCTTTTACCATAGCAGAATTATTAATAAAATTTGGGTAGACTAATCTAATTGCCCAAATAAAAAAATAACAATTTAAATAAATTGTGGTATATTCTAAAACATGACACAATAATTTTTTAAAAGTCATTGTTTTAAAATATTCTTCAGAGTATGACAAAGAGCTGCTCAGGCTGACAGGTCAGGAGAAAAATCTGATATTTAAAACTCTGCCCCTAAGCCAGGTGTGGTAACACACACCTTTAGTCCCAGCACTTGGGTAGCAGAGGCAGGCAGATCTCAAGAGTTTGAGGTCATCCTGGTCTACAGACTGAGTTCTAGAATAGAACTATACAGAGAAATATATAGAATAGGCTATACAGAGAAATCTTGTCTTTAAACAGAATGAAAATCTGTTCCTAGGGCTGGAGAGATGGCTCAGTGGACCTGGGATCGATTCCCAGTACCCGCATGGCGGATCACAACTATCTGTGACTCCAGCACCAGGACATCTCCTGGCTCCTGTAGGTAGGGCACACACATGGTGCACACACACATATGCAGTCAAATACTCAGACATATAAAATAAATTAAAAATAATATAAAAACATGTTTCCCTATATATACATTACTAAAGCTGGAAAGAAAGGACATATTTATGAGACAGGGTCTCACTACAGCCTGGCCGTCCTGAAATCTCTGTAAAGACCAGGCTGGCCTGGAACTCACAAAGATCCACCTGCCTCTGTCTCCTGAGTGTTGGGGTGAAAAGTGGATGTCTTCAGGCCTGGTTAGGCTTTACATTTTTTGCATTTTTGTTTGTATCTAGTATTTTAGACCAAGCATACTGTACATATATAATCAGAAAGTGTTCAAAACGATGAGGTCGTTTATCAAACCTGTTGAACATCCTGTCTGCATTATCAAATCTTCCATTCTGTAGACACAGCATATACTCCGGAGCTAGACGGGGAGAAACCAGGGTTAGATTAGACTGTAGAACTGTCTGCGAATCCAAGTGCAACGGTGGATGGTGCTGGAGCCTTACCTATCCTGACGAGGTAGAAGAGCACATAGCCCGGCGAAGAGTAGTGACTCCCATACATGAACTTCGGCTCGGGCATTTCCTGGTATCGTGTCTGCAACGTAAGAACAAAGAGCTACGTGTTACCTGTGAGACAGGAACCGACCCGAGGTGTCAACCCTGAGTGGAGCTCCTGACACGCTGTTCCTTGTCCCTCTCTATGAGTTAACTGTGAGACAGGAACCGACCCGAGGTGTCAACCCTGAGTGGAGCCCCTGACACGCCGTTCCTCATCCCTCTCTCTGAGTTAACTGTGAGACAGGAACCGACCCGAGGTATCAACCCTGAGTGGAGCCCCTGACACGCCGTTCCTCATCCCTCTCTCTGAGTTAACTGTGAGACAGGAACCGACCCGAGGTATCAACCCTGAGTGGAGCTCCTGGCACGCCGTTCCTCACTCCCCTCTTAGGACTAGCAGAGGGCTGGCGAGAAAGCATCAGTGACGAGCAGATAAGCATTCTCGTTTTCTAGGCTTACACTGCTGATGGAGCTGACATCCAACTAAACAGAACTGTGTGCACCTCTTTTGCAGTTTATCAAAGATTATCTTCATAAAAATAATTCAAGCTTCCCAAATTAAAGACAAATACAAACACACAGAAACAGTTAGCTGGTCATGGCAGGAAGGGGCTGAGGACTCCCTGCCACAGCACACCTAAGTCTAGGGGCGGGGCTTCAGTCACCAAACAGGCATAGGCTATGACTTATGAGGTTGCTTAGAAGCCACGAGCCCCACATACACACCAGCAGTCTCTCCAGCCGTTCCTGATTTAAGGCTCCCACTGGCTTACTAAGATCCCGGAAAGTTTCAGGATTCGACAAATCTGTAAACATAAACAATACACGAGCCAAGTTCATATTTGCTCTATGAAGTCGTTCTAAGAACAGAGATGAATCCACAAAAGTCAGAACCTATGTTATCTATACAGCTGCAAAATAAACAAATAAACCCCCCAAACTACCCTCACTCAAAAGTAACGCCTGTAGTGTGAGATGCCCAGAACAGAGACTGGTTAAAAACTGACTCTCTGTAGCAGACCAGATGGGCTGTGGGTAAAGACATCCGCCATGGAGATTGACAACCTGAGTTCAATCCCTGGGACCCGCATGGTGGAAGGAGAGCACTGACTTCCACACGGGTCCACCATGGCACATGTGCACCCACACACCCAAACCCCCATACACATACAATCAAATACATAACGTCATTTGAAAGTACTTTCTAGTAAAGAACAAAGGCAGCCCAGTTCCAGGGAAAACTACAGAAACAAATATTTTATCCATCTTCTTCCACTAAAGTTTACTTTCTATGTCTGCACTACAGTGAATATTTTTTGTGACATTAGCAAAAAATAGTAATATTTGTTTGTTTTTTAGACAGGGTTTCTCTGTGTAGCCCTGGCTGTCTTGGAACTCACTCTGTAGACCAGGCTGATCTCGAATTCACAGAGATCCGTCTGCCTCTGCCTCGCGGGTGCTGGGATTAAAGGTGTGCGCCACCACCACTCAGCTACATACACAAAATTAAAAAACCCAGGATTTGGAAATCAATTTGTTATCACTTTCAATGACATAGGGTCAACTCACCAAACTGCCAAAAAGAACAACTTGATCATAATATATAATTTTAAAGTGTTATGATAAAACTATAATATTATCAAATTTTAGAAAAATTATTTAAGGTAAGAAGAAAGAAGTTCTGATGTCATAAAAAGAAAGTGTTGATAGTTCTGAGTGTCAGTGTGAGTGCCTCCATTAGTAAGACGTTTCTGGGCGTGTCTTCACAGGCATGTCCTGAGACAATCAGGTGAGAAGGACTCTTACCTGATAGGTGGATTGATCCTTTAGCTGGTCTATTATACTATGTCAGTGTTACGAAGCAGGGAGAAATGGAGGCAGGGCCTTTGGAGGAGGAAGGCCCCAGGGGGCATGTCTTCCAGCCTACATTCTATCCTAGCCCTTAGCACTGTTCCCAGGTTCCTGCTATCCTGCTTCCTGGCGCTGCCTGATGTCCCTACCGTGATGCACGAGTCCTTTGAAATCATGGCTAAGACCAATCTTGCCACCTATATACTGTGGCCTTCTTGGGTATTCTGTCATGGTGACAACACAGAAGCCTGAGGAGGACCACTATCTCTCAGCATCCGCCTGGGATGACTTCCCTTTCCTCCTGTGGTCAGAGATGGCTGATTCTTTCATTAAAAATTTCAATGTGAATTTAAAATAATAAACTAACCTAAAATTTTGAGTGAGAAATTTATTTGGCACTTACACATAATAATAGGAAGACTGAATTAAAATTATGTACACATTTCCTATGTATAACCTTCACGAAGTGGCAAACATACATAAAACACTATTTATACAACATTTGCACAATATTTTGAAATGGAAATTGGCACCCTTTAGTGAAAAAGCTGAAATGAGCTCTAATTTGTTCCTATAATCCGACATGCTATAAAATAAAGCGCACCCTCCCGCTGGGAAGCAGGTCCTCACCAGGGTCCACGCAGGACAGTGCTCACCTAACTCCGGGCTGGAGTAGTCATTTATTATCCACGGAAACACGGGGTACTGGGAGAGGTCGTTGCAGCTACGGTCGGCCAGGTTGTTGAGGTGGAGCAGGTACTGGTAGTTGGAGAGGTGCCCGCGCTGCCACTGCAGCATGTAGCTCTCCGCAGTGTGCTCGGCAGCGTGGTTCTCTGCGGGAGAGGGTGAGGCCGGCACTGTAGGGTGAGGATCACCAGCCAGCGGCTGCTCAGTGTGAAGAGTGGGTGTCTACTAATTAGTGTGAAGAGCAGGCTTCTGCTCAGTGTGAAGAGTGGGTGTCTACTAATTAGTGTGAAGAGTGGGCGTCTACTTAGTGTGAAGAGCAGGCTTCTGCTCAGTGTGAAGAGCGGGCGATAAAGAGGTTATAAGTCTACTGAACTACTACTAAATTCACTCCCAAAAACTATATAAAAAACTATTAGACTATGGAGTGGACATATAAGCATTATGTGGCAATGGCTGGCAATTACACAATGAATAATAGATTCTATCAAATGTGCCGAGTTTTGATGAATTTTTAGAAACCATGGCCATTTGTACACACTTCCCCTTGTTTTGTTTTGTTTTTTAATGAAGCCAGGACAAAATATTGAACTTAATTTTTCCTAGGTTCTGAAGACATAGACTATTGCCAATGTATCAGTAGCTACATATCATCTATAAAATCATATGTAAAAAACCCCACAAAACTGCCAAAGAAAAGGGGGGATCTTGTAGGACTAACTGTTAAACCAGAACAACCAGGAATGCCCTCGGGAGAAATGGCCTCTCAGTGACATCTACAGTTTTAGAAGGGCCGGAATGGCTCAGCTGTCCTACAGATGGAAGGATTTGCCATTTTGTTTAGAAAACTCTGCTTTTCTGAACCTAAGATCTCTTTACTGGACACACCAGGCATCTTCACTCATACGCTGTTTCACTAGGTATGCAGGTATTTTAACTTCTCATTAGCTACCAGGAAAGACTTCAAAACAGTGAAACTTTTCTTTTTAATTTCTAGCTCTTAGAACCCTCTGGAAAGGATTAAGCAAACTTAGAAATGAGCTCAGACAGGAGTGGCAGCTGGAATGCAGACAGAGGGTGTGGCTTTGACTGCAGCTTTAGTATTCCCTAACATACTAAAGTAGTGAGTTTTCTACTGTTGTCTTATCATTTTAGAAAAATAAAAGACACCTGGACTCAGAAGATAAAAACAAATGCATACTAAATCTCTGCTCATTCACTATGTTAATGTCCGGGCTAAAATGTAAGTCTGCTGGAATAAAATCCTTCCCAAGAGAAAGGAAAGACATCCTTCACCACACATCTGGAGAAGATCTCACTGCACACCAGAGAGAAACAAACTAGGATGTATTAACAAAGTCTCACCGTCCCTGTAAACGTCAGCCCTTTCCAGTGACAGGGCAACCATGGAGCTGAATAAACAGTTCACAGCTGATGAAAATGTGGGGGATTTTTCTGATAAAGGTGGAGAACTTCACATTTTCCAGCAGGATTGAGGCACTGTTCCTAAAGCAAACGGATTCCAGGCCAAGGGTGTGGAGCCAGGCATGGAGGACTCACCTGCTCCTCCCAGTGTGCTGGCTCTCTGGTGAAGAGCTAACTAGTGATTGCAAACACATCCTCATGTCTTACAAAAACCTCAGTTTTCATTTTCATAAATTAAATCATGCCATGGAAAAACCCTTGGGTGCTCTCTGTAACCCCTCAAGTTGGAAGTCATTAAAACAGGGAAGCATTTAAACTTATTCATTAAGAGCTTTCAAACACACAAATGAGCAAAATGAATTCACATTTCCCTCGTTTGTAGGATAATACATCTGAGAACCAAACAAGTAAAACTTTGGCAAAGCAATGCTTCTTCTCTTGTTGGCTGCCCCAGCTTCTTAGGAGCTGAGCTACCTTCACACGCACGGACAATAAAGGGGGGCCAGCCAACCTAGGTATGTGGCGATGTAGAAATAGAGGTCGTCTCTGTCTTGAGGTTCATAGAACTTTAGGTATATGTCGGAGCACAGGTCGTCTTCCGTACAAAACACTTCCAAGCCCTAAAGATTCAGAAAGAATAAAACAAATAGCTCCACGTCCATCCTTCAATCACAGAAGTACACAATCTTAGGTCAGCTAAGCATTTATGTGCTTGAGCCTTGCTCACATTTATAATCTGACTCAGGATATAAGTCACTATATTCCTGTGTGTTTTCTTATAAGATGCAAACATCTTATAAGGCAAACAAGGTGATTCTCTTTAGTACCAAATATGGTTACTGACAATAGCTTTTTACTCGGAAATTTAAAATTAGATTGCTAATGAACCCACATTTCATTCTTGCACATAAATATTTAGCTTTCTTGTACAAATTGAATAACTATGTGAAACAAATTAATAATCAAATAACTCACTCAATGATGGCTATTTTAAAGGACACTATAAGCTGAATGTTCTGGGCCATCTGGGCTGCAGTAGGCCCAGTCTCAAGAGAAAAGAAAAGAGTCAGTATACTGGACATTGTGGTGGCAAAGGAAGACAGGAGGCAGCCACAAGGAGGGTCAGGGGGTCCTGGGGCCCAGCTCAGGCTGCTGGACCGCACCGGCTGGGGAAGTCAGGCAGTTAAGTCCTGGGCTCACAGCTGTTTCATCTGTAATGTACAGAGCTGTAATGGAAATGTGTGGGGCTAACCCATGCTAATTTCTCCACTTTTACTCATGGCTCTTCTATACTGAGAGCACAAGATTTTCAATAGTATTTGTTTTCTGTAGTTTTCTACTGTCATTAGAAATGCACATAAAATAAGTAACAAAGTGCTTGAATTTCACAAATTAAAAGTAGAAAAATGAGCTAGTTATGATCTGCAAAAGGAAACGAATCTATACTGGTATCAGTTTAGAACACGTGGGAATCATCTCCTGGGCAGTGACTAACTTCTAAGGTGCACATGTGAGATAAACTGAGGGAGCGGCGGGAAGAACCAACCGTCTGCTTTAATGGCATCTCCTCTATGTCTTCCTCCCTGAACTCAGGCAAACTGCTGTGGCTGCCCTGCTGTGCTCTCCTGCCATACTAGAGAGTTATGGAAGGATCTTCCCAGGATTACCCTGAGAGCCGGCTGGGCCGCAGCGAGCATGCCTGGAGGTACACTGGACCCGCTCTGCCAGCACTGGTCTAGCCTGAGCCTAGACGCTCTGGAAATTCAGGAGGGAGAAACTCAAGGATTCTCTAGCCCTTTAGCGCTTGAACAAGAAGGTATTTCCGCAACAGACGCTGTTACTTCCCGAATCATCTTCTATCAATTGCCAGCTTCCACATGTCCACACACAGCACACCTGGGTCTTCAGGCCTGCTGCGGGGCCTGGATGTCAATCAGACACACTGCAGATCTGGCAACCTCCCACAGGGAGCTACACAGCATCTGTGACCTGAACTCACCAAAGGCATGAGGCCGTGCCTCCTTTTGTAAATGCGCCGGATGTCTTGGAGTGTTATCTGGACCACAGGTTTCTTTAAAAAGGACAAAGGTATTGTCAAGAGTCACCATTCAAATACAATTACAAGTTTTTCTTTTGTATCTTAACAGCAGGGAGGGAAGGAGCCACACGTCCACATAGCTCTTAGCCCTTCTCAGTAAATTCAGATATAATGGCACCCTCATCTTTCCGATTATTGCAAGGATTAGTGTGTGGTGTGGGGCACTCAAGAATGAGTATAATAACTATCAATAAGTTTGCTCCTTTAAAACATGTATTTATTTGTGTGTGTGTGTGTGTGTGTGTATCTGAGGATATGCATGCACCTATGTGAAGGGGCTATATGTACCTGTGTGTGTATCTGAGTGTATGCATGTACCTGTGTATGAGGGACTACATGGACCTATTTGTATGGGCGTGTGTGTGTGTGTCTGAGTGTATGCATGCACCTGTGTGTGAGTGGCTACATGTACATGTGTGGTCACGTGTGGAGGTTGGAGAAGGCATCAGGTGCCTTCTGCTATTACTCCCCACCTATTCTTTGGGGCAGGGTCTCTCCCTAACCTATCTCGACCTGGCTCAGAGCTGAGATTATAGGTGTGTGGGGAACACTGGGCTTTGAGGGAGCTCGGATTCTAGATCTGGTCCCGATAACTGAGAGCACATGTTCTTAAATGCTAAACCATCGCTCCAGTTCTTAGTTTTGACCTACGAGTTTACTTTGTACTAAGATCCCTTTTAAAAAAAAAAAAGAATTGTTTTTAATTTCCTTTATTACAGAGTTTTAAACCTCATAAATTACAATATAAGGCAAGACTGTTTCTTTTTTAAAGGAAAATGTATTCAATTCTCTAAAACTTGAAAAGAATAGTAAGAGAGAATCAAGATTAGAAAATACTGTGTGCTCAGCTAAAAGGCAAAGCTTCTATATCCCGGTTCCCAGGTGACAGGAAAACCGGGTTCTGCAACAGTGACAAAGGCCTTAAAGACCCCGATACAATCCAAGAAGCCTGTCCAGGGTTTTGGAAAAATACACTGTGTCCCCTGAAGCAGTACTGCCAGACATTTTTTCCACAAATTTTTTTTTTTAACAAAAATAGTAGTAGTAGCCAATATGGGAGAACACCATGCCAGTCAGCCATGTGCCAAGTCGCTGGAGGAGCTGACCAGTATGTGCTGCCACCTAGTGGACAGAATTGCTACAACACCTTGTCTGTCCAGTTTGAGACCAACACCTAGCCTGGAGAATGACCACAGAAAACACTCTCTGTCGGTTAAAAGGCCTGGTCAAATGGCCCAACCCTGTGACCTGAGGGGTCACATAGATCCAGATGTAGCATCTCTCTCTACACGAGCACACGCTGGCTATGAGAAGCTCACATGAGCACTGGAGGAAGACAGTCTGTAATGAAGGAGAAGCAGGGCCACCTTGCTCACACACAGCAAGTGCGTACCGGAGACCTGTTTCTCATTCACTGCCACGATTTCTTGATGTTTTGCCTGGTGCTTCATAGACGGATAAATCTCCCTTGATGGGACCAGAATCAGGAGAGGTGGTGTTTCTCTACACACCACCAGGAACAAGGTCCTTCAGAATGACTGGATGCAGATCAGAGGACACTGCATTCACCTGAGTGTGCACCCAACCCCAGACGGACTGGGAAGCCACACTGCTACACGGGGCTACCAAATGACTGTGACCGTCCCCAGAAAGTGAGGAAAATAACTCAAGACAGTAATTTTGACGTCAGGTCCTGAAAAATTGAACTGAAAGACAGAAGCAAAAACTGTACAGGACCCCCTGACCTACGCATGCTGCCCCATGACCTATGGACTTAGCCTGTGACCTATGCACTCGGCTTGTGACCTACACACCGGGTGTCCGTTGAGAGGCTGGAAGTACAGGTTGGTGTCTGTGATGCACACGTGTCCCGGATTCGTCACCAGAGGCGTCACCATCTCAGCCTTGCACTCCATATGCAGCTTCTCAGAAACATTTTGGAACCTGCAAAGATGTTTTGTAGCAAAAGTCAGGAAAGGCAGAACCTGACCTATTCTCTCGGCTGAACCATGGTGTAAATTTGCCTGCTATGCATCTGAACACTACAATCAATACGAGAAAGGTGGGAATATAAATTGGCTGCTTAACTAAGGTTGACAGTCTTTTAGACAGAATAATGGAAGCATGAGTTTTATTAACAGAAAAGAGTACATATCACAGAAACAACCCCTCCCAAAATGAACAGTCCTGAAGCTAGTCCTACACCCATGCAACATCCTGCCTTTACATGGTTAAGACCTTGCAGAGCACAGACACCCTCCTGTTATCCCAGCACTGGTGAGGCTGAGGCAGGAGCACCCCGAGTTTCAGAGCAGCCTAGGCTACAGAGCAAGACCCTGTCTGCATTTACTGTATCAGGTTTTTAACATATAATTACAATTACTTGAAGGTCAGTTTGATACAAACATACAACCACTCAGAGATGCCTTCTCTACTCTGCAAATGTTTAACTTCAAAAAAAAAAATTCTTATTTGTTAATTTAGAAAGTAGTGCAGAAACAACTAAATTACCAATATTCTAGGGCAATTACTTAGTTAAATAACTGGATTAAAAGTAAATCTCATGTGCTAGGGAGTGCAGCTCAACACTAGAGTATATGCTATCACTCAGAAGCCCCAATTCAATCCTGGTACCAAAGACAAGGAAAGGAAGAAGTACAGGACAGGGCACTAGGACAGTCTTCTCTAAGAGAAGACGCTGAACTGTTGGAGACCTTGAGGCTCTTGCCTAACAATCACAACCAACTGGTAAGTTCAACAATCCTCATGAGTTCTTAGAACCAACAGAAAACCAACAGAGGGTGCAGAGGCAGTTGAATGACCTTGACTTCAAGAAGGAAAAGAAGAGACCAACAGGCTATGGCAAGAGGAGGGTGGTCTCACGGAAATAATGAAGTCTGTAGGCCAGGACAGGGCCAGAGACAGGAAACTAATTCCATAACAATTGCTGTCAGCCTTAGCGCCTCTCCAGCAAACAAAGGGCACGGCAGCAACACAGCCACTATGGTGTAGACACTGGGAACAGCCGGTATAGACACTGGGAACCACTGTCAGCTGAGCGCTATACAAACACCGACTCAAGAGCTACCAGAAACAGGAAATATTCACCAAGATCCAGCATACACTGGCTATAAAACAAATTCAAATAAATGCCAAAAAACTGAAGCATAGAACAGAGTTTCTGATCAAATAATATTAATAATCAGCAACTGTAAGACAGTTATCCAATCCTCGACTGTGTGAAGAGTAAGCCACATTCTTCTAATCACCTATTGCTTAAAAACAAATGGCCAAGTTAGTTACAAAACAACAAAGAAACCTGGGCTGGAGCACTTTCGAGGGAGGCAGAGAGCTCTACTGTGACAAACCAAAGGGATGCCCACTACTGCAGCCTCGCACACTCACACACTCTCTCACACTCACACACACACACACACACATATCCACACATTGCAAAAAAAAAGAAGACAAACTGGGAGTGTGTTTCCTTCACAATGCTGAGGAGACTGAAGCAAAATGACTGCAAGTTCTAGGCCAGTTTGAGTCAGATAGCAAGGCCCTCTCTCAAAATAACAGTAATGATGATGTTGGTAACAGTAGTTAATAATAATAAACTATATTACGTACAATCCCTAAGAATACTTTATATTTATATACCTTTTTCTCAAAGTTATACATAAAATATAAAAAAAGAATATCACCAAGTCTCATTCTTCTGGTAAACACAGGATCATAGAACACATCCCAATCCCTTCTATGAGGTCAGCAGAACCTTGCACCAAAACTATCAGAGAATGACAGAAAATGTACTGCATGTGGATAGATGCAAGAGCATCTGATAAAATGTCCACGAGGCAAGAGAGAGGGTCACACACCATGATCTTAAATAATATTTTTACATGAATACAAAGTTCATTTAACATTAAAAAATCCATACAATTTATAATATTAACAACAAATGAGAAAATGATGTCCAAAAATATAGAAAAAATATTTGACAATATTCTGTACCCTTTACTTAAAAAGAGAAGTCTCGGGGAAACCGCCGTTTTCCAGGAAGGACTGCAAACATGAAAACTGTGGAAGTTTTGCTAAAAACCCATGTGTGAACTTAGAGGAGGAAAGGTACAAGGCCAATATTAAAAAAAAAAAAAAGAATGTATTATGTTTCTATACCAGTAACAAACATTGGGAAAAGGAATCTCAGCGGCATCAAGCAATACCTAGAAATGTGCCAAGGAAAGATGGCAACATGTCCACACCAAACACCCGGTGCTGGGGAGAGCTCAGCGCAAACGAAGGAATTTCTATAGAATCCTTCATTTCAAAAACCTAAAGCAATTTTACAATAAAGAACTTTTAGAAATCCTTTGAGTGAACATGAATTTGGAGCTATGTGTCGGAAGAGATGACAAGGACGGCAAGGAAAGGACGTCCTTTATCACACCCCTAAGTACCGGCAGGACACTGACGTGATGTCCTGCAACTCAGTGTCAACAATCCGAACAACTACACTCAAGCATCCAAACACGCACATACATAATACAGAGCGATGTGCTGTCCATGTGTGCGCTCCCCCACCCCCCTCCAAATCTTTAGTCCCCTAAGTTTCTTATCTACAAGGACACAGTATTTGCACAAGCTGCAGTCACCTCCTTTGCCTGGTGAACTGGCATAAGGAGATGACTTAGAATAGCTGATGCCCTCCAAGTGTGGCACAGAAGCTGCCTGACTGCATGGCTGTGGGACAGTGACGAGAAAATGGTCTGAATAAAACAAACACGCACGCCGGAGCAGCGACGTGGACACGGGCATGGCCGCATCTGAAGCAGGCTGGAAAGACATCAACAGACACACGTCATAGGATGTCTGTGCTTGTTATAGGATTCTTTCAGCCTGACAGAATTCGGACCCTTTCAACATAAAAAGTAGGGAAATGTCATCCTATTTCCTCAATAAGAGGCGAATGTTCAAAAACGTGACGAAAGCTATGCTCGCAAGTTTGCTTTCCCCTTTTTAGAAGCGGTGCTCATGACTGGAATATTTCATCTCACACTGCAAAGACGCTTCCCTAAATCCTCAGCATGACATTTCGGGTTCTGGAAAAACAAATTAAAACTTACAAAGTGAACTACTCTTTAATTTTCTTAATATTTTTATTTCATTTTATATATATGAGTTTTGCCCATATATATGTCTGTGAGCGTATGTGCCTGGTGCCCTAGGAGGTTAGGTCTCCTGTAACTGGCATTATAGACGGTTGTGTACCACAAAGTTATCAATAGTTACAGTGAAGATAAAGGAATATAGATGAATATTGTTCTAATCTGCTGACCTGGTCTGTCACCTGACAACCCTGTTCCCTTTAAGAGACAAGGTCCACCCACTTCCAACTTCACCTCCTCCCCACATACTCCCTTCCCAGTCTGCCCTTCTTCTTGAGAAGCAGCTTTTGCCTCTCCCTCTTCTCCCCTCCTTCTCCTCTTCCCTTTGCCTTTCATAACCCACTAAATAAACTCTTTACCCCAGCTCTCTCTGCATGGCCTATCTGTCTGTCTCCAACCCACCAGGGGAACCACCAAGGCCTCAGGTGACCTGCCTGGGACAGACCTTGGGTCCCACCTCTTTATAAATGATAACAAATATGAAATGAAAACATAGGCAAATAGTCCACATTTAAGGCAAGAAAAAATAAGAAACTAGAATAAAAATAAATAGCACCATTATTTTCAGAAACTGTATTGCATACTTAATAAAGACAAGAAAATCAATGGGAAAACCATTAGAACAATAAGTATACTCTTTTGGTCCTTGTAGGGAATGATAGGCAAGTAATCAATGTAATTTGAGGGGCCTAAGAAAGACTTGCTCAAACTGACAGCTAAGCTAAAATCAGAAGCCCAGTTAGCCAGAACCAAAAGTCAGGAGGGTCCATGTTCCAAGCATGAAAAACAAGGGGCTAAGATGAAGGAAGAGAGGAAAGAGAACGAGGGAACAAGAGACAAAGGCTTAGAGGGCAGAGAGCAGGTGAGCACCAGGACCTTGCTCCCTCTGCAAACAGCCAGAGCCCAGAACTCAGGAGAGCCAACAGCCACCTGGTGCAGTGAGCAAGCCCCGCCCCAGGAGGCTGTGGCAGCAGGTCCCTGTAACTGCCAACAGCCAAGTGACAGATGTTCTTTACACAGACACAATTTAGTAGGTCATTAGGTGGGGGTGAAGCAGAACTGAGGCAGGAGACTAGCATTGAGAAGATGGACTCAAGGTTGCTATGGCGCACTGGGGCAAGCCCAGTGGGTAAGACAGGTGGGCTGGCTGGAGAGACGTCAGTTGGGGGACGGACAGGCTTCTAAGTGGCAGATATCAGGAAGAAGTTACCGTTCCTAGGCTGGCCCGTTCCTAAGACAAGCAGGTTTGGAATAAGATGATGAAAGTCGTGCTGGGGCCAGAACCAAAGTCTCACATACTTAGTTAAGAGCTCCCCGCACGCCAGCCCACCTCCGTTTTGAGCACGCTGAGAGAGGCCTACTGCATTCTAGTCAGAAAACAAAAATCTTGAAATCTTACCTGTTTTTGTCAAATGATGTCCTAGCCAAACGTGACTGCAAGATAGCTGTTATCTACGAAGAGAACCGTTTAAAATTACGGGCCTGAGTATAAGTGAGCTCGACAGAAGTAAACTTCTAGTCAAACAGCAACTGTCCAGGACACTCACCATGGCTGTTTGATCACCGAGTTTATCAAGACAGGATGCTCTGTGCAACTGCAATGTGATAAACACACAATTAGTTTCCCTTCAGACAGTAGCAGGTATTTCTTTAGAGGCAACGGAAAAACACTGATTGCTCTATCCATTAGTAACAGCAGGGATCAATTCTGATGCCTGTGGCTTCTCCTATTTAAGTTTCCAAATTCAAGTAAATCAGCATATTTAGAAGTAACAGTTGTCTGGGTAGGATGAAATCCCTGTTCCAGGGAAGGAGAGGCAAGAGGGAGGCCAGCCTGAGCTACCTGAGCCCCTGCCTCAACACAAAAGTGAAACATGGAGGCTTCCAGCTCACTCTGCTCTATGCTCTGTGGGTGTGAGACCTCCGAATGGCTGGCTTACCTGAAGCAGCGTCTCCACAACATCCTCCACCTTCCCAGAAACTTCCAGTTCAAAGGCATACTCCATCTTTCCCTGGTGGAGACAGAAGCAGTGTGTCATCCTGCTGCAGTTAGAGCATCTGCAGAGCGTCCCCAGAACTGGGCGCCTGGGAGCCAGAGCCAGGCTGTGCTGTCACTCAGGGCTCTCTATGCGCCTGCACTTGGCCTGTTCTTCCCGCTCTCATTCCCCGAGGGTGGGGTTAGTTTTCTGTGGAGTCTTTCCTTCTGTAACGTAGATGTCTAATTTTCATGCCTCTTACTGCTGCTCTGCTCCCATCACCCGGCATTCTTGTTTTGTTTTCCTTTGCCATGCAATGTTTTCAGGTTTCTCTTTCCATTTCTTCGATGCACTGCTGGCTTGAGAATGTGCTGCCTAACTGCACCATCTGTGGCTTTCCAGTCCTGTTTTCTCCTCGCTGTGGTGAGGCAGGGATTTCAGTATTCCCTTTACTATGGCTTGCTTTGTGGCCTAACATGTGATGTGTCTCACTGTGGGTGGAACGCTCTGTCTCTATCCCTGAGCTCCCCTGGCCTGCAGTGCTGGCTCCTGGCTGGTGTTCTCTCTGCATGTGCTTACCACTGTGGACGGGGTAGAAATCTCTCTCTGTCACTGTGCTGATATCTAGTTCTTCCTCAATATTCTCCATATACTGAGGTGCCCTGAGGACAGGGACACAATACATGACGGCTAACATGTCAACTTGATTGAGCCACAAGATGCCAGGACATTTCATTAAACCTTGTTTCTGTATGTCTATGAGGGAGTATCTGAGTAGAATTAACACCAAATTAGTGGACTGACTGAAACAGACTGACCTCTTTAGTGTCTAGGTCCACGGAGAACTACAGATAAAAACCTCGCCTTTGTGACACCTTCCCGCTGGAATGTGGGCTTCCCCTCCCTCAGACATAGACTCACCTCACACTGTGGGCTCTTCAGAGGTTGAGGTCTCAGTCTTTATCACCCTCACATCGATCCCTTGTAATAAACTCCTTATATCTAACACTATCTGTCTCAATCTCCCCATGTACCGTGCATAAACTATACATAAACAAATGTAACACCTGAACAGTCTATGTCTTCAGAGAACTCTCACAAACATTGATATCTATGTGCCTGGCACTTGAAATACAGGTCTGTCCTTCAGATGGTCTCAGCAGAGCTCCCGAGGAAGGGCACCCAGGAGTGCTCTAACTTGAGAAAAGGGTCGTCTATTCCCCATGGGTTTTTTTGCCAAGATGCAGAGGCAATACCACAACAAGAGAAAAGTCACGGGGAGGAAGGGACAGACACTCACACACAGTGGCCAAGCCCCTGGGTCACCGCACATGTGAGTTGTCCTGTCTCTAAGACTGTCTCTCAGCAGTTTCTGTTTCGTAAGTTGCTGGGTAAGAGACTGCGGGCTGCCTGCTCCTGGAGCTAAGCATGCAGCCTAGACTGGCAAGAGACTGTGGTTTCTCTCATTCACAGACGCATCCCTATCAGGAGCTGGCTCCACCTCCTAGTCCTATACAGACTCCTTTAGTAGGAGTGCGCCTTCCCCACACAGTACGCTGCAGTGAAGTAAAGCAACATAGGTGTGTTCAAAGACATGCCTATGCCTCCCTGTAAACGCTCTTAACTTCCACCAAATTAAGACTTTATAAAAGTTTGTTATCAAATATGGGGTAATTTATAAACTAAGTATTTCTTGAATGCTCTTAAAAATAAATTTTCAGGGGCTGGAGAGAAGGCTCAGCGGTTAAGAGCTCTGGCTGCCCTTCAAGAGGACCCAGGCTCAACTCCCAGCACCCACATGGCAGCTCACAACTGTCTGTACCTCAAGTTCCAGATGTGACACCCTCACACCAATGCACATAAAATAAAGTTAAATAATTAAAAATAAATAAATAATTTTTCAGTGCTATTAGGCAAAAAATTCTCAGCGGTACACAGTAAATATGCTTATCAATTTGTACACTCTGACTTCAGTTCCTTCCTTCCTTAGTAAGATGTGTTTATTTTTATTTTATATGTGTAGTTATTTTGTCTGCATACATGTCTATGGAGCATGTGTGTGCACTTCCTACAGAGGCCAGAAGAGGACATCACATCCTCTAGAATCAGAGTTACCATGCATGTAACATGGTTTTGAGCTGCCATGTATTAACAAACCACAGTGTTCTTAACCCCTGAGCCATTCCTCCATTTCTTTCCTTTCTAATATGATCACTAAGCTTTTGCTATTAGAATTAAAGGCTGTGGATCCCTTGGGTACTTTTGCAATAACTGCTAATAAACTTTGAAGTACTCAGTGTTTACCATATTTGATTAAAAATGTTAATAGAACCATAAAAGTCTTACTGCTCAAAAATCACTGCATAAATGTCCAATAATATATGAAAAAGTTGACTTACCCGTTCTATCTTATACGGCGCCACAATGTTGTGCTCTTTAATGAAATACACCTGAGAAAGGCAAGAAACACTGAAGGAACCAAGTTGTCAGTGTGAAGTACCCTAGAGACACTATGAATTCAGTGTCCACACTGTCACACAAGCTCCTGCTGGAAGGCTTTATGTTTTGCTTGTCTTCAGCACACACCCAGATTGTGAGGCGCTCTTGGCAGCCTGGTGCAGAGCAGCAGGGGTTCAGAACACCCTCAGGGTCTCCTGGCTCCACTCTTGACCCTCCCCAGGTTTCCAGAGCACCCAAATGAGGTCACACACTCTTAGCCGCCCAGTGCTTTTCTCATTTGCGACAGTGCCCTGCTCCTCGGCCAGCCTCCTCTGGGGTGTGCTCTGCTCTGACCCTTTGGCCCGCACCTGCTCAACTCCTACATCCCACGGTCACTGTTGGCTCGCGTGGCTGGCACTGCTCAACGGCTTTCTCTCTTTCTAACCACGTGGTCTTAAGGAGCAGAGCATCGCAACATTCCCTAGTGTGCCCAGGACACTTCTGTCCTGCTCTTCCTTTTCTTCATGACATTTATCACTGACACAGAACGAGAGACTTCCCCCTCACCATCCATCTCCCCTACTGAACATATGGCTTAAAACTAGTATTTATACATACACACATAACACACACACACACACACACACACACAAACATGTTACTCCAACAACTAAAACTGAAAGCAAAACTTTGTACCAAAACCTTTTCTGAGACTTGGTGAAAGTACTGACATACAAAGCTTAAAATAATCCTTGAAAGAGTAGCTTGCCCTGGGTGCCCCTTGATTTTGAATTGATTTCATCTGAGATCTCCTGCTAACACTACTAAAAGAGAAAGGATTCTGGGCTGTATTTCTAAAGCCAAGTTATTAAGCCTTTACTAAGATGAGCAATTCTCTAAAGAAAATGTTACTTTTAACTAAAAAAAAAAAGTATCCTTTCCTTCCAAGATACAGATGCCCTGCACTAAGCTCATGATGTCATAAGAAGTACACCTGTGAGCACCCAGGGCTAGGGATAGTAGCACTGCTCCCCCACACAGCACCAGATGGGTTGTACCTGTTTGCATGTGAGATTAAATATGAAGTTGAAGATAGTTCAACTCTTCTTTTTTAAAAAATTGGAATTATAGGAGGTTCTAACAGAAAGTTACTTAATTCAAAATCTCCCAGATCATCAGAGAAATGTCAAGGCATGTTAGGCAGTGGTCTATGCACAAAGGGTTCGGTGACTGAGACAGCAGAAGCCGCCCGTCCTCCTCCCGCCCCTCAGGCGCTCCAGGCACTCCCGTGCCAGTCTCTGCACCAAGTGCTCCGGCGCAGACACTCTGCCCACGGCTCCTGCACCCACTCATCAGAGAGTCCCTGGACCTCGACAGTGCACAGAGCCGGAGAGCTGCAGGGCGTCCAGGCAACCCCGATAAACACATCCTGAGATGGATGAAGAATGTGAAGTCAAAAACCAAAAGAACAAAGAAATCCCCCTGCTCTTACTTAAACATTTTTTAATCTACAAACTAATTAAGGATACACCAGTAGAAAAGCTGCATTTTAATTTGTCACATGATGCCGATGCGGACTTGAGTACCACAGTGTGTGCATAAGTGAGGTCAGTGTGTATCTGGGATGGACACTCCTGCCAGGAGGGACCGCCCTGCCGGAGCATTGCTGGGCTGTCACACAGAAGCCGGAGGTGGCTTCGGCGGCCTGGCACTGGCTTCCCACCTTTAGCAGGGGAGGGCACAGAAAGAACTGCTACACTCAGTTTCTTTCCAGCTTCTCACTGACCCCAAGGACAAACTGCAATTCTCAGACTTAGTAAACCCGGAGGGTCCAGTGGGAGATTTATCCTTTAAAACGTTTATTTCTCAATGACTAAATTCTCAAGGCATTTAAACATCAATTTCCAAGTGTTTCCAGTGAGATCTATATAAGTGAATAATTTCACCATGTAAAAGAAATCACACACACTCATGCACAGAAGTCTTCCCCAAGTCTGGAGACACAGACACTAACATTTTCAGGAAACATGTTTACTGGATGCTCTTACCTGTCTGAAAATGAGGGAAATACCTGAAGATTTTGCCCTGGAATGCAGAAAAAAAATCATCAGACACGTAAAATTTTTGTTAAAGTAAAATTAAAAGTGAAAAGAACGTACTTTGCAAGGTGTCTGTTGGCTCCATTTTCTCCACGTTTTCCTATTTTCAAACAATCTCTCAAAGGAATCTGGATAAAGTTGAGAGAGAATATTATAAAAAGTAGCAAAGATAAAGCACATGGACACACACCATTAGGAATGTTTCTGCTCACATTGAAAACACCTTTACCTTAATGATGGGCTGGGATATTGCATCTGGTTCAAAAATCACTGATTTTGAACATATTTTTAAGGAGCCTCTGGTTTTCCTAGGAGCCAAAAGAAAAAGGATTATTTGATGGACCAGGACATTCACAAAAGTTATTTATTTTAAGTAAAATGTGGATGGCTGGGTGTCAGCTAGTAAGAGCCCGGCAGCTACAAGGGGAGGAGGACAGTGGAGAAGAGCCGTGTCCTTCAGCTCCTCTCAGGGGCTGGGGAACCTGCACCGACTGAGGCTCTGGCTTCGTTTGTTAACTGCAGCCCCACGACCTCATTAATTATTATCAGAGTTTTCACAATTGCTCTCCAGAGAAACTGAAGCACAGAAATACTGACACATGCTAAATATGTGATGTTTCCAGCAAATTTCATTGTCTCTTCACCCTCTGAATCTGGAAGAATTGCTCAGAAAACACCAATAAATTGGTACAATTAATTAAAGACTTTTTTGCTTTTTAAAGTCATGGAAAAATTAGGTTTGAATTTTACATACAAAATACCATAAACAATGATTTTGAAGTATTCATGGAAAAACTCTATTTCCTGAAAATAAGCAGTTTTAAAGACTATGTGATGTGATGTGATATGATATCATATAATCAGATAAGGGACTGACCACTTCTTTAGCTTCCTACAATAGTCATATGGCTTTACTAAATTTTGGAAAATAACATGCTCAAATATCTTAGAGGCTGTTCTTAATTTGGCCCAATATTCATCACCTTTACTTTCTCTTATCAATTAACTTTTATCAGTGATTAAACCAAGACAACAGCTTACTATGAAGTCAGACACATGTAGAGAAAAGTAATTTCCAAGAAGCATTTTTATATACAAGTATAATTTGTATAATCTCACATTCTTTTTCTCTCATTTTTCATGAACATGAATTGTGTGTTCACGCCTGCTGATGTGGGATGTCCTTCTGCATATGTGTTGCTTTATTGGTTGATGAATAAAGCTATTTTGGCCAATGGCTTAGCAGCATAAAGCCAGGTAGGAAATCCAAATATATATATATATATATATATATAGATAGATAGATAGATAGATAGATAGATAGATAGGCAGGCAGACAGACAGACAGACAGACAGACAGACAGACAGATAGATAGATAGATAGAGACAGGAAAATGCTTGGAGGGTGCATCCTAAAACTACACCACTTTTTGAAAGGGACTTGAATCATTCAAGGACTTGGGTATCTCTGAGAATCTAAGGAGAAAAAAAATCTGTGAGTCTATGTCTCTATATAACTTAGAAATTCAAAGCGTCAAAAACAACAACAATGAAAAAAACTCACACTGAGATATACAGTCGAAAAGTTGAGAACGGCCTCCCAGTCCCAGAGGAAACACTCCTCTTTGTGGGAGGCAGTGATTACTGGAGCTTTCTCGTCATCATTACCATTCAATACATGCACCCATTGTACGGAAGGTCAGAATTCAGTTCACATCTCTCCTTTTTCAAAGGGTTTTGAAAATGTACATTTTTTTCATGCTGCTAAGTGCATTTACTTTTAATATCCAAACTTACCAACAGTTAGATTTTTTAATAGAATGAAACTTCTAAGTATAAGCAACTAGAATAGGAAGTGCCCATATACCCATCACCTAACTTTAGCACTGGTCATTTTTGTTTCTACTGCTTCTTATACAAACCCCTCCTAAACCCGGCTGATCCATGTAAGAAGCTCTGAAGAAGCTCTCATTTAATAACAGTTCTATCATTATCACACTTAAAGAACTCCTTAGGTTCTCCAAGTATACTGTGTTCAAAAACTTTCCATTTCATAAATGTATTTTCACAGTTTACTCAAATCAAAATCCAAAGAGTCCACATAACACCTGATTCATATAATATACTCCTCATACTTGCTAATCTAAAATTATTTTCCCACATGATGACTTTTTCGTTGTTCCTTTTCCAATACTTGTCTAGAATTCATGTTCTCTTGGGCATTATGGACAAGAGCCTCCCACTGACAACAGCCCGACCTCCCAGCCCATAAGTGTCGCTTACTGCATCTGTGTGATAGACACCCCTCTCCCATGTCCTCCTTTACATCAACCTGTATTAGATCAGATTCTCTGGCATCCTCTGACAGTACCTCAGGGGAGGTGCAGGGAGCGCTCACACCAGCGGGAACCGCGGGGGAGACTGAAGGTGGTATTAATGTTGACGTGCCCATTACAGACCTTCTCAGTAACCTCTCACCTGAGGGCGTTAGCAGCCCCTGAAGATTACGACACACATATAATTATGGTGAACAGTCTCTATGAAGAGCCAGACAGACGTGTCTTTGCAGGTGATCAAACAAGGGACACAGATGGCGGTGGCTGCCCCCAAACGGGTGGTCATATACCAGTAAAGCAGGTGGCCACTCAGGTTGGGTGCAAAGGCTGTGTAGTTGCTGACCCCTTTATACAGAGCCATTGCTCCATCATGGGTTTAAATTCTATCACTCCATTATACATACAAACTAGAATTTTTCAACTAAGAATAACGTCACGTTAAGCAGTACTTTAGAGGCACTGAAGCACAACCGGTACAGGAAAACAAAAATTCAAAGACAAATTATGCTTTGACTCGCAGCTTTCAAAAAAAAAAAAAATCGACCCAAGCAACTGGATCTGTTTTCAAAGGAGTAGGTAGTTACGGAGGAAGTAGATTTTGCCCCGATTCACACTGCATTATTTATTACCTCATCTTCACTTCTCCATGGCTTCTGATCATTACTTTACTGCATCATCCTGCAGTGACTGGGAGCAGGGAGCACTGTGTGACAAGGGACACAGGGACAAAGCAATGACCAGAGGAGTCCTGCCTCAGAGGAGCCAGAACCCCACAAGGTATGCCACCATCTCGTGACATAACTAAACAGAGGGAAGAGGGATTTCAAAGGCATCAGACCTCAGAGCCCACTAGTGCCCAGCGCTGTGTGAGCTCACTCACCTTTCCTCGCGGCTGTCCTGGCTCTGGACGTGGAAAGCCGTGTGCTGTTCGAAGTAGTACTCCTCCAAATTGAGCAGCAGTAAGGAAAACCTGAACGGGGAAAAGAAGACAGCTTTGTGTTGCATCTGGTCTACAGAGGTATTTAACATGCCTGCTCCACATCCCTAGGAGTCCCTCTGGGAAGCCCACACTTCTCTCTCCCGTGCCCCAAATGGAATCCTTCCCAGCACAGATGCACTGTCCACACACACACAACAGTATCAAACTGTGGGAAATTAATTTTATGACAACCTTGCTCTCCTCCCCACGGGAATGTTCATGTCTGTGTTCCCTAGCCTGCCATAACCCTGAGGCCCACACTGACTTCAGTTCCTGTGACTCCCACAAGCCAATGAGCTCTAGGAGACAGATGCACAGATGGCTACAACCAACCTAATGTTTAAGACCATGCATGTTTAATAAGTAAAACAAATATATTGAGTTGCATAGTTCCTTCAGTTTGAAGTGCTTTGTACTTTAAAAGTACAACGGCAGAAATGTACAGTGGTGAGGCGACGTGGGTAAAGGGGATTGCCTCTCAAGCCTCATGGCCTGAGTATCCCTGGAACCCTGGAGGAAGGAAAGGACTGACTCCCGCACAGACCCCACACATGCATGGAAGGTGCGTGTGCATGATTAAAAAAATAATAATTTAGTTGCACTGCCATGGAAATAAGTAAGTATAAGGCAAAAACGTGCAAAGAAGCATGTGTCTGGCTGCAGGGTAGGGCAGGGGCACTGACAGCATCTGGAGTTAGGAAAAAGCTTTCAGATGCTCTGCTGTCCTTGAGGAAGATATCTATATTAAACGTGGATAACACAGAATATTGTTTATTTTACTTCCTCCTGGAACAAACCTAAGATGTGGATAAAATATTTTTAAATGACAAAACCCAAAGGCAACAGCAAACTAGAGAGAGATCAAAGCAAGGAAGAGATGTGAGCCAGTCTGTGGGGGGCAGCAGGCAGATGGGAATTAGCTGCCCACAGATCTCAGAGTGCGGATGCTCCCCGAGACGGTACCACTCATCCGAACACCAATACATGCACAGGGCTTTCCCTGGTGTCAGCCACCGAAGTCACTCTCAGACGAGTAGCCTCTAATGTGACAGAGAAAGACCCAAGGAATACACAGGAAAGCACAGGAACACAAACTGAAGGAGCGGGGACAGCGCAGGGTCAGAAGAAAAGGTAAAAGACTAATGACCTGTATAAAGACAGAACATGACAGAGCAACACCCAAACAAGCAAGAATACACTAGAAGGCTGAGCCAACACAAGGAACAGAAGGTCAAAACACTCAACACTCTCATTGAGAGACACGGGAGAGTGTCATTCAAAAAACAAGCTGGCCCAAAAGACTGACTCATGGGATCAAAATTGATTACAGGAACTAGTTTTACCATCTAAGTTTTATTGACCTTGAAAATAAATATTGACCTCCACTTGAAAAATTTCTGAACAAGAATTAAGTTAAGTTTAGTGTCCAGTATATTAAAAAAAAAAAATTAGTCATAAGCCGAAGTTCCAGCACAGTGCCCAGGCTCGGAGGAAGGGGCATTCCTTTGATGTGTCAGATGATGTCCAGGAAGGCACCAAACAGGAACTTACCCACTAGTTACCCGCCTAAATTTTGGCTGCAACCAAATGAGCTGGGGTGCAGTCCTTCCTCTGTCCCCTGCTGTCCTCTCTGCTCCCACAGGAGGGGGAAAACAGAGAAGACACATGCAGGATTTTACAGCTAGGAAACACAGACCACCTACCAGAACAGCTGTTCTTCTACACGGTAAGTGAGGCAGATGCTGACCCTTTTTTAGCACTAATCTATCATAAATTAATAGTGGTTTCCTTCATCTCGCAATACTTGTATTTTAAGAGAAACGTAAACTACAGAGAAGGGCCCTAAGCAAACCACACTCCCTAACATTAGCAGTTTAAGCAGCTGTTTGTTCACTTGGTTTTTTGGGGGGTTATATTTTTTTTTTTATTTTGTTTTGCTTTGTGTTTTGAGACAGGGTTTCTCTGTAGCTTTGGAGCCTGTCCTGGAACTCCCTCTGTAGACCAGGCTGGCCTCGAACTCACAGAGATCCGCCTGCCTCCTGAGTGCTGGATTAAAGGTGTGAGCCACCACCTCCTGGGCAGGAGCTGTTTGTTTTGTTTGCACTGAAGTGTTTGCTGGTATTTGATTTAAATATTTTCTTTTTTTTTGATTTAAATATTTTCTATGTGAAAATTATTTCAATTAACTTTCAACAATAATTTCCAAACAATATTCTATGGGGTTAAAAAAAACCTAATGTTTTAAAAACTTTAAAGTCAGGGCTGGAAAGGTGGCTCAGAGGTTAAGAGCACAGACGGCTCTTCCAGAGGACCCAGGTTCAATTCTCAGCACCCACATGGCAGTTACTGTCTGTAACTCCAGTTCCAGGGTATCTGACATCTTCACACAGACATACATGCAGGCAAAACATCAATGCACATAAAAATAATTTTTAAAAACTTTAAAGTCACTCTTTTGTGGTTCCTTTTGTGCTCTCACACATTAATATCACAGCTAACATTAATTATTTCTTTAGGAGACTTGTGCCCATGGTTCCATCGTCTTAGTGTAACCCACCTTATAGTGTATGGGTCATTTCCTAGATACATCTCTTCATTAGTAAATCATTCATACTAAACATACACTATTCTAACCTTAAGTCACCTGAAATTCAAAGTATATGGATATGCTTAACCTCTGGCCCACTGTTCCACTCCAGAAGGAGAGAGGGATAATTTCTGATAAGAAACTTCTGAACAGGAATTAGTAATACATTAGGTGACGTCCACAGCCACTCCACAACTATTCCCACGAGTGGGTCCACAGTGTGTACCGGCCAGGCCTGGATCTAGGTTACACATGTAAATCTGTGGACACCTGGGTGGCACTGTGCACGCCACAGGAAAGCCCACTGTGCAGGGCATGTCACTCGCACGGCGAACACGCAGACCACCCTCAGAGCAAGTGCGATACCACTAGAAGACTAGCTGAACAAACTAGTCCTTGGAATCTGAAATAAGGAAGAGATTAAGAAAACGGGTACACAAATAAGCAAGATTATAGTCTGGTGACGCCACAGCTGCAAACACCCCCCCACCCCCCAAGCCCCACTTAAGCAGAGCCTGAAGAAGGTTGCAGGGGCGGAAAGAGCAAAATCTGCCCTTGTTCATCATGATAGCCACGCTCCTCAAAGGCAGGCTCATCAGAGACAGAATTAACAAACTCGTGTAAATCTTTGCACGACCGGGACACAGGGTAGACAGCGGTGTAGAAAAGTGAACGACAGAGGTGCTAGATTGGAGAGTCACCCGACAACAGTCTGCTGAGTCCTCTTGGCTTCCGAGCACAGCCAGAATCCCTCAGAGCGAAGGGATTCAAGAGAGGAAGAGAAATTGACCTCTAGTTTCTGGGGTTGGTTAAGGCAGAGGTTTTCTGGGTTCCTTGGGCAGTTGGGGGGAGTTCATGGCTCACTTCAGGGAAGAAGGCAGGCAGGAGCAGGAGGTCAGGGACCTCACTCCTGAGACCTTTCCAGCTCTTTAGTTCAAAGCACTTTGCAGGCCAGGACACTCTGGAGGATTCTTTCAGACTCTCAACAGTCACTTACATTAGAGGTCACCTAACTACATGAACATCAATCTCCCCATGTTAATTCTGTTTACACATAAACAAGTTAAAAACAACGAAACAAACACTTCATCCTCTGGCCAAGGGAAGGGGACTAAACTCTGCTTCATTTTCTACTTTCCAGTCAGAACTCTGCCCGCAGAGAATCAAGGAGCGGGGCAGGACGTCACTGTAATTCATGCTGGAGATGGTGGCAACTTCCGCCCTCTGTGGTCTCCGAACCTTCTGTCACGCTAGCACCAGCTAGTACACGCACGCTCTTTCAGAAGTCTGACTTCCCAGGTCACTAGACAGCTGCCACCTTGCTCACAAGCTTGCCCGGCACTTTTATGCCAGCAGACACCTGTGTCCCCTGCATCTTCACACATCTCGTGAAAATCTCTTTTAGACGAAGGCCGTGTCAGGAGGGGAATACACAAATAGTGTCACTTTCTCAAGTCCACGTGGCCCTGCCTAGTAGCTACATATGTTCTCATTTCAAACACAACTTCAGAAATTTTGTTTTGTTCTCTTAACCTACAGCGTTTTTAAAAGCTTCCGTTCAAGGGAGGCTCCAATTTTCTTGAAGGCAGTTATAGATTCTGGACTCAGATCTGGAGAACAATGTGGAAAAACACTGCTAAACAGCCATCTGTGTTTGCTTGCCTTGCCTTCCACACCTGTGCAGGAAAGGCGATTTGGACAAGTTCTAAATTATATTTTTGATGGTAGTATATACCTCTTGCGTGAAAATGTTTTCCAGAACAGTCCAGTAATAATGACTATATTTTTTACTTGAAAGCTTTGAAACTGCTTTCTTTAAAACCTAGTCTTTAGGTAAGGCTGTAGCCTCAATCCCTTCGGCTCTTTCTGAGTTTCTTTACTGGACTTGGTTCACGAATGTGTCTTTAATGTTTGGAATCAAGTAAACTCTCAAGCTCTCTGCATTAGGATAAACGAAAACTTTAAGAAAGGAAGTGGGGATCTGTAATTAGCTCACTACACTTCTCTGTTGGCATTTGTCACTGTTGCCACGTCCTGTTTTCTACACCAGGTATGCGTTTGTCACTTTTTCCCCTGTCCCCTGAGGGGGACCTGCAATGAATGAATACAAGTATGTTATCTCTGTTCCTCTTTCCGAAAGGTCCTCGCTGTGTGGGCCCCACCTACTCTGGTCCTGAATTCCACAAACAGATAGGAATTTTGCATCTTCTTAGTATTTACAACTCTCTAGCAGGTTAACATTTCTGCATAAACCTGCAGCTCCTCAGCACTGGATTCTGATCTCAAGCCCCACCTAAACACAATAATGCTTCCTTTGCTGTGATAAACACAACGACCAATACCAATTTACGGAGGAAAGTCCTTATTTCTGCTTACAGGTTACAGTTCAATATCCAGAGCAGTGGTTCAACCTGAGGTAGAACGACCCTTTCCCAGGGGTAGCCCAAGACCATCAGAAAACACAAATATTTATATTACAGTTCTAAACTGTAGCAAAATTGCAGTTATGAAGTAGCAATGAAATTAATTTCATGGTTGGAGGACACAGCATGAGGAACTGTATTAAAAGGCCACCGAGTTAGGAAGGTTGAGGACCCCTGCTGTACAGACACCAAGGTAGAAACTCGAGGCAGAAACCTGGAAGCAGGACCTGAAGAACCCTCTGGGAACTGCTTACTGGCTTGCCTCCCTGTTCATGTAAAACTACCCAGAACCACCTGCTCAGGACAGCGCCTCCCACAATGTGTAGGAACTCCTTCATCAATTAGCAATCAAGAAAATGAAAATGCCCCCACAGACAGCTCACAGGCCCCTCTGATGGAGGCAATCCCTCACCCGAGGTCCCCTCTTCCCAGGTGTCTAGTTAGTATCAAGTTAGCCAGCCACAGTCTACAAATTTGCATAGAAATATCTGAGCCGTTAAGGAGTCTGTCTAGTTCCTGTACCCATTGGCTGATGTACATTACTGGTCCCTAACCTCTGCAGAAGGTGTGGTTCCCTAGTAAAACCAATTTCACTATTTCAGCCGACTTTTGTAGCCTGTCCCTGCCACAGCATGTCTAAGGCTCCAACACTTAGCCCAGCTCTAAGAAACGATACTCTCTTCTCAGTGGGTGAGATCATTACTTCCTGACTCAGCTCAGCCACCAAAACCCTTTCTGTTGACACTACCCATAAAGCCTGGGGCTTCTAATTCCAAGTCTCCACGGTCTACAGTGATGAAGGTAGAAACATGATCAATGCTCTTAAAAGCCCTTCTGCTCCCTCACTCATCAAGAGTCACAGCCCAATGGGCAGGTGAGCAGCTCAGTGGTGAGGTGCTGACCCAGCACATTCAGGCCCTTGATGAAATCTGCAGTCAGCACACACAAAGCCACGGCCCAGGGAGCCATGGGGACCAGAGAGAGGCATAGGAGTCACTGGAAAGCAGCAAAAGCCAGAAGAAAGCAGGGAGGCATCGCTGACATTATCTTGAGTTCTCTGCCTTGCGTGTGCACAATCATCTAGGAGGCTGCGAACACGAGCTTCTGATGTGGACCCGGGACGAGCTCCAGGCATCTCATGCTGCTGGCCTGCGGGTGCAGTCAGACTAAGATTTCAGGATCATAGAAACTAAGCTTCTGTTGCACCAGAATCATCTTAAACTTCAAGAACTTAACAGTGAGCGCTGCCCAGCCGTTTACATGCCTTGTACTGAAAACAAGATCAGTAAGTCACCGTGGACAAAGGCTGAACTTGGCCCAAGAACTCAGCGCCAGGGCTAGTTTGAACACAGTCATGGTGTGTTAGTTTTGACTTGTGACTTGCGATTTCACAGATGTCAGCCTATCCTGGGCAGCAGCAGCTAAAGTCCCGGACACAGAGAGAGCTAACTACCCATGCTAACAGGCTCTTCCCTTTGTCCTCTGTAATGGCATAGCAGCCATTACATTCTGATGTTTCTTGTCCTCTGTTAATCTTCTCTGGAAATGTCTTCAGACACACTTAGAGGTGTGTCCACAGGTGCTTCCCAATGCAACCAAAGTGACAAAATTAGCCATCACATGTGAGCAAGCTATGTGCCTTGTCAAATCATCTATTTAGTTACTCAAGCTCAGCTACAAGATGTAGTGGAAATATTGAATAGACAACCTTGGAAAACAGACCAAAAATTCTGAGTGTAAAGAAATCAGAAATCAGCAGGGCAGCAACCACCACAGAGAGGAGGCCTCCTGAGCTTCCAGAGAGGACCTTCTGCTTATCAACAACAATTCAGGAGCAGCAGTACTGGCTGGTTGTAGGTACCCTGTGAAGTTACCTGGAATCTGGCTACAGAAATTTATGTTTAAGGTCATCAATCCTGGTTGTCCACAGACAACCAAATGAGGCCAGAGAACATGGTCATGTTTCCTAACTCTAGACAGGGATAACACAAATCCAGCCAGATCTTACAGATGTCGGTAGTTCCCAGTCAAGCCAGTGGGGGAGGACTACCCTCAGCCACAAATGCTGGGCTGCCAGGAGTAACGAGCAGGACCTATTATGTTTTGCCAACTGGTCATTCTACAGGCGTCAAGTTTCTCCCTATCTCAAGTGGCAAAATTGGGTAGCTGAGGGCTGTCCAGAGGAACACACCTGCGACCAACCATTTCTCTGCTAGTGATATCCTGACTTACAGCACGTTCTGGCCTATCCTCTGGTCATCTGCCTTTGTTTAGAGTCTTCTAATGCTACAGGAATGACTATTCTCAAAGCAAGGGCAAAATAAGGATATGTTTAGACATGCAAAACAAAGGCAGTTTACTATCATCAGATGCTGCTCAGAGGAACTTTTACAGAATATTATTGAGAAAGAAAATTTCCAGAAAGAAGACAAGACACGCAAGAAGGAAAACTAAAAGACTTTAGCAAACATACACATAAAACCACACAATTATTAACCAGGCAATCATAATGCCGAATGTGTATATTTAACCGGACAACAGTGGACTATAATTAAGTATGGGACAGCAGGAATAATTATTCCAGGGCCTGCACATTGATAGAGAGGAAGGTAAAGTGAATGATTAGCTTCGGATAGTGAATTAAATGTTAGAATTTCAAGCATAAGCACCAAAGCAAAGATAAAATTAGGATACAGAACCCCATACTCTGCACAAACATTGAAGAGAGCATAAGGACTTCACTTAATCCAAAGGAAAAGGGGTTGGGGGAGGAGAGGAAGTCACAGGATGCATTAAGATAACAGAAATAAAATCTGTAATAATAATAATAAACAATCTGTTTCTTAAGACTAAGCTTCAAAAGGAACTACTAAAAAATTCAACAAGAAGGGACCAGCAAACAAGAAGGGCAGTTCAGTATTTGCTGCCAAGCCTGACACCCCAAGTTTGAGCTCCTAGGCCCACATGGTGGAAGCAGAGAGCTGACTCCTACAACTGACCTCCAGACACCCCCACACAGGTACACAGGAACAAAACAAGTCACACCCACACCCTAGACCAAAACATTCTATGGCAAACCACTCCCTGAGTGGAATCCAATGTTATCTCCATAAAGGAACTGGACCCTTGGTAGAAACATATCTACTTCTCTATTCCTGAAATATAAGGTCTGAATATTAGCCACACCTACTGACAACAGCCTTGAGACAATTCTCTGCTTTACACTTAGGTGGGGCAACTGTTCGAGGAAGAAACACAACAACCTTGGAAGAAAAGAGGTAAAGGTGCAATTCTCTGACCTTTGGTCAAGGTGGAAATACGCTCACGTAGGGCCTCCACAGCCAAGAATTCAAGTCTAGCCTGGACTACACGTATTTTATACTCTCATAAAACAAAAAAAAGAATGGGGTGGTGGGGAAATCAGGGAGGGAAAGAAACTACAATTAAGTACTGAATTCTTAAGGACCCACTCCTATTGATATCATACTTAAGATGATATAGTTGATGCAAATCATACTGCAAAAAAACTCAAATTCCATCTATGGTGAGAGTCTTGTTTTGGAATAAGTTAATTTGAAACAATAATGGAATAAGGAGATAAGTTACTAAGCATTTTTGATGAAGCCAATATAAATTCTAAGTTAACCAAAATATTTGCAACATTTATTTTCTTTCTTGCTGATTTATATGTGAAAAACCGAGTCCATCTTTCAAAGGTACAATTTCTTGTGATCCATTAGAGTCCTATCGACTGAGTGCTGATTCTGCAATCTATCTCCTTTTCCAATCCCTGGCATAACCTACAAAAGGGAAATCGAAGACTGGTACGCTCCACACTAGAAATGAAAGATTGCACAGTAACGTATCACTTAGTATTTTGAAAAGCAATTATTAATAGATGTCAACTCAATTGATAAACAAACATGTTAAGTAAAAAAATTAATACCAGCATAACCAAGGAATTACACATCCATGGGCTCTCTAAAGTCACGCGTAAGTCTCTGGAATGCCTGTAAAACTATTAACGTAACAATCAGACGTACAACAGAAAACTAAGGGTCACTAACATGTTAGCCTGACACGACAGCTTACGAACGGCTGTTCCTTCTCTCACACCACAGAAACCAAACGACAGCTTTCACTGTGAAGACATGGGTCTCAACTTCTACATAAGTAAGACAAAAATACTTGTGAAGACAAAATTTAAATAGAAGTCTTCATAAATAGAACAAGCGGCAGTTCATAAGATATCTTCATTTGCTTGACCACTTCTGCCACGCTCAACTATTTCAAAGAATGTGTGTTAACTTGTCTCTTTACCTTTTGATTTGCCTTCATCAACAATCTAATCATGACGTTTTTAAATATCTAGCAAAATGAATATGGCCCCTAAGAACTACAAAGGCACTTCATTTGATCAGACAGAACGAATCATTTATTTGCTTTCTGGTCCTGAAAACTGCAAAAGCATTTTTTGTTCCCCATAAACTTCAGCAAACAGCACCAGTGCGTGGTTATTCAAATCATTAGTCTCAGCACTGGGCTATGTGGTTTAGCAAGTAGCAAGCAGTACAGGATTCCAGTTAAAGTTGAATTTTAGATAAACTACAGACTTAGTCTGCCCTAAGCTTTTAGTATAAACATATCTTCATCTTCAAATCTACATGGGACATATGCCAAAAATGATCTGAAGTTAGTATTTAACTGAGTGCCTCATATTGTATCTAACAATCCCAGCTGGCTTCTTTCTCCAGTCGTCTTAAATGCCACAGACACTACCACCAGCAGTCACCTCGATCCCACTGAACATCCAGAATACATATTTACTTTGCTGCATTCTTTCTTGTCCCCACTGATGGAAAGCACCGGCACAGAATCTCTCAGACAAGCTCCGCTTCTACTTTTGTAGAAAATACAACCTATTCCTAAGTGGAGCTGAATCAGCAATCAGAGACATACACGCTAACTTCAGTTTCTCTTTCTCTGGGGTCATTCTTGGGTAACTTTAAAAATCTAAAATCCCTAACTCAGTATGACTGGAGCCAGGGAGTGGACAGAGCAGAGGGAGGCCTCTGGTTATCTCTAAAGCTTGCCTCAAGCTCCCCGGGAGAAGGAACAGTTCTCCGAGATAGCTGGAACCAGCGGCCTTTAGCATCTTGCTCACTTGTCCTTAATGTTGCCAATGATAGATAAGCCACAAAACACGTGTGCAGAAATGTTAAATTTGGGTCTCGGCAAGGTTGCTTTTCCAAGTTGGTCTTTTTGAATGATTTATAAAGAGTCTCCTTGATTTAAGTTCAAATCTCACAGTCAGAGATGCTCCCCTAATTAAAATAGATATCTATGAATAACACCGAAGACTGCAAAGTCATTAGGCAGAGGAAAAAAACTTGGGGGTGATCATCAGGAAGTAGAATTCAACTGTCCATGCTGATTGCAGGGAGCAGTTGATGTTGATAACTGACAAATGTTTGGGCTAGGAGAACTTTAACATGTAAACAAAACAGCCTATGCTGGAAATAACAAGGGCAGCAGGTTCCCCTAACAGGCTAAGACGAGCAAAGTAAGAGTGAGAATCTAAAATTCAGATAAAACAAAACGTCCCTCCCCGGTTCTCCTGTTCATCACCGAGGTCACAGGATTGTTACAGATGACTAGTAATGAAGTCTAGAGCATGACAACAGTGCAAGCCTTTAAAAGGTTCCTGTGAAGACTCATCGACGCAATACAGAGAGCGCCAACAAGTCTTAACAAGTCCTTGGTGCCAGACAAAGAAATCCCACGTAAACTCAGGTGGGAAATGCACTTTTGGAACGCACCCCCTGGCCAGCCCGACGTGACAGATGAAAGAGGGGTGTCTGGGTGAAGGAAGCCGGCGGGTGGAGTAAATGCTACAGGTGAAGGCTGGGCAAATCCACCCAGAATTAAAAGCTGCACCTGCGTCTCCAGGTATAAACCAGCTTTGCCGGCTCCGCAGACCGACAACGTTGACAGTCCGACCGCAGCTCCCATCAACAAACCCCGTGTTTGCAAAAACAAATAAATAAAAACCCCAAACGGTGTAGCCCGCATTCCCGGATTAGCCGCCGGCGTGTGGGTCGCCAAACCGCCCTGGGAAGGACACGCGAGGCGGAAGTGCGGTTTCCTAGCCGGGGACGGGATCTGAGGGAGGCCGTAGCTCTTCCCCCAAGTCCTTCCTGGGCCGCGGGTGACCGCGACCGGGCCGCCGCACGCGCTTCTCCCACGGCCTCCCGCGCAGGCCGGCTGCGGGCCCGGGGCGCTCGGCCCCACGAGGCGCGTCCCCAGGTCCCCGGCAGCCGGGCCCACTCGCGGCTCCGGGACCCTGGAGGCGGCCGCGGCCTGCGGGCGAGCGCCTGCTGCGGCCCGGCCTCCCCCGCTGCCGGCCTCCCGGCCCCGCTCACCTCTCCTTGGAGGAGTAGAGCTGCAGCTGCTGCTCGCGCTGCCTCTTCCGGGTGAACGCCATGGAGGCCCGGGCGCGCAGGCCGCCGAGCGTCCGAGCAGGTCCCGAGCGGCGCCGCCGGGCGGCCGAGAACCCCACGCTGCCAGCGCCCCCAGGGCCCCGAGGCGTCCCGACCGCGCTCAGCGCAGCATCCTGGCTTGGGGACTCGGCCGACGCGGTGACTCAGGCCCGGAGGAGGGGCGCGCGCTGACCTGGGGCCGCGGGAGCCGCGTCCTAGCCTGTCCGGACCAACCTCTGCAGACCGCACACGCGAGTGCCTGCCCGGAGCACCCCCCACCCCGCCCCCAGGGGTGTGAGCGGGACGGCTCGTTTATCATGCCCTGCTGTTCTAAATTCAGTGATGGGAATCGGCAAGGGTTCTTCCCCTGGTCCCACCCCTGATTTAGAAAAAAAAGGAACACCGGGGCACAAGTCCCAGACCACCTAAGCAGGTAGGCGGCGGTCGACTGCCTTTCTGCAGAGAATCAAGACGAAGTGAATGTTTGGACATAGGGGCAGTGTGGTAGTCACCAAGCGTCATGGCATTGTTGCGATCTGCAGAATCCAGAGTTCCCACAAAGTGTGTTCCTGAGGAGTTTAAGCAGTCTTCAGCACCCAAGAGAGAGATGTGGGAGAGAGTTGGGGTAGTAGTTATTATTGACTCAGAGCAATTTGCAGGCGGCATGACAGGAGAATCTAATAAGACAGTGAGTAGGTGAAGCCACAAATGGTGGTTGTGAGTTTGACCCAGGAGGGACACACAAACAGCATTCTTCAAAGCGGTCAGGCAAGGCATTGGTCAATAGCAAATATGCAGAGGTTAAGGTTTGAAACAAAAGATATGACAGGGATGTGGGATTACTATCATCAAAAAGAGGTGATATTAGTGATATATGGATCATTGAGGAGCTCTGAACCACTTCTGCTGTATCTATATCTAGGGACTGAGAGTGCAATGTATACCTTCTGTATTCTGAGCCTGCCTGATGGGCAGCTGTAGTAAGTGCTATAGTAAAGTTTACCAGTGACCCCTGTCTCCCATCTGGAGTGCCATGAGTCTTATAAACATCCCCCATTATGCATAAAAGACAGAGTACCTTCCTGAATATGCATCATGTCTCTTACAGGACCAATAAGGGCAGCCTCCAGGCTCCATAAGTTTCTGACCAGCGTCACAGTAATCTCTAGTTTGATCGTCGAGGACGGAATAAGTAGCAGGTGCTTTAAAATGGCGTAGGTGTCGAAGAGAGGGGAAAGAAAAAATGAAACATTTTCTACCAACCCTCAATCAGTTCCTTAGACCTTCAGAACTTTCATTTACATTACCCGTTCTTAGATCCTCAGACTTAATCTTCCGCATCCTCAGACAACACTTTCATAGACCTTCAGGACTTAGTTACCCTCAGTGCTTTCCACCTTCAGAACTTTCGCTTACATCACACTTTCTTACACCGTCAAAACTTATCCGAGTGTTCACATCCTCAGACAACACCGTTTAGACCTCAGAACTCGTCCTCGGGGCTTACTTCAGCGTTCACATTCTTATGACACTCTCCTGGACTCTTAAACAGCAGAAATTGTCCTACAGGAATGGAGAAAACAGGCGTAGGTCGTAAGCCCCAGTGAAGGGAGGACGAAGGAGTTACAGGTAACTGAACCAGCCTTTGTCAGCCCGAATAGAGATTTCCTGACCTTATTAGGACAGGCTGTTGGTTGGAGGTGAGGGTCTCTTGGACAATAAACATCCGTATGGAAGAGCTTATGCCAGACCGGTATAGATAAGAAGAAATAGAGAAGAAAGCAAGTTTAGATATCAGAGAACATTGGAGGATGACTTGTTGTGCCTATCATTGAAAATTGAAAATGCAAACTTTGGCCATTTGTACTATACTGAGGCCAGACTGAGGCTTTAATGACATTGGTGTCTGTGGAGGAAGAGGGGAGGGGTCACAGTGTGAACTCCACTGGAGGGAGTTTCTATCGCGGAGGCCCAGAAGGGCTTAAGAAAGCTGTGGGAGCTTAGCAGGCAGCTCCCAGGGGAAGGAGAGAGAGAGAAGGGACTGATAAAGAGGAGGGTTCCTAGTGTGACAGAAAGTAGAAGAGGAATTATCTGGTTTGAGTTTCATAACTAGGAGTTGCTTCCTCCTTGATTGGTTTATCCCAGAAAATTGCATCATACCGTGTGGCTCCTTTAAGGTTACCTAAGTATAGACTTTAAACTGTCCACCCCAGTGTTACAGATTTTTCAGACGTGTAACATTACCCAATGTGCTTACAGATTTTGAGGTAAGATTTATACCTCTGTGAAAGTTTTAGAGAACAAAGCCAGAAGTGTTGTAGAAGGCTGCTTGTTCATCCCGGCCGCCCAGAACTGAAATAACAACACAGAAACTGTATTAATTAAGTCACTGCTTGGCCTATTAGCTTATGCATATTTCTTGTTCACTCTTATCTCTTAAATTAACCCATTTCTATCATTTTGTGTTTTACCATGAGGCTCGTGGCCTACCAGCAAGGTTCTGGCTGACAGCTCACATCTTTCCCCTCTGACAGCTACATGGCATCTCTCTGACTCTGCCTTCTTTCTCCCAGCATTCAGTTTAGTTTTTCCCACCTAGCTCTGCTCTACCCTATCATAAGCCAATGCACACTCTTTATTCATTAACCAATGAATGCAACACATGTACAGAAGGACTTCTTACGTTACAGAAGCTTATGAGATGGGTAACAATAGTCCCCATTGGGAATAATCTGTCCCTTTATTTTGCTCTCCTTTTTGTCACATAACAGGTGGCTTGCCTGATACGGGACAGAGAATTTTGGAGGAAACCTCTTAAACAAGCATGTTTGGGACTAGAGGAGGGAAAGCCATACCCTAACTCCAGAGCCAGCTTTTAATTGAGGTGGGACAGCATAAAATAATTGCCCAATGCCACTCGTACCTAAAGGACTCCTGAATTTCTGTATAACTGAATCAAGTATGCTAGCAAAGAAAGCATAGGATAGGAATTTTTGAGCCCTAGACACTGACAGAGGACTCTGCAGGAAGAGAGATGCACCAGCCAGGGAGGATTGTGTGCCAGGAATGCACATGCTGTAGCTGGCCTAGTCCTTTGCTTTCTCTCCCTACTAGATACAGCTTCCAGCTCCCACTTCGTAACATTCTCATAGATCTATCAGTGGTTCCTTAAAAGACAGGACATTTACATGCATGTGGGGGTAAGACCAGACAAAGAGAAACTGGCCTTGGAGTGGAGAAAGAGAAGGCTTGAATATAGGGAAAGGTAAGTCTCTTTCCATGTCATAGATCGCTCACAGTAGTGATGAGAAGTGGGTGATGTTTGGCTGTAGAGGGGTTTTGGGGTGTCCCATACCTGAGGATCTACCTGAGAGGCTGATAAGGGAAGAAGTGTGTGAGATTGTGGGGTTTGAAGGAGAGCAGAACATCTGGCGAGCCTGGGGTTGTGAAGGGCCGCATCCACATGCTCCATTACAAGATGGCGCTGGCATCCGGTTTCACCGCCAGGTGAACGCACATGTGCTCGGTAACTTTCCACTGCTGTCCCCGCCTACTCCCGAGGCTTCACCTGGGCTAAGGGGCAGCGGGCCAATCCAAGGGTGACACGTCCGAAGCAAGGACTGTTTCCTATATAAAGGAGGGGTTCCCTCATTTAGGGGTCCCCGGCCATGTTAGCTGATGCTCTCTCTCTCAGGACACATTAAAAGCTTTTCTGCAGAAGAATCCTAGTGTCCCGCGTGGTTCTTAGCGTGGGGCATGGGGTCAAATGGATGGGGGAACAGAATAGAGGCTTCCACTTTGGCCATGAGGTCCCTTCCTAGCAACGGGATGGCACAGGTTGGTATCGCTAGGAAGGAATGAGAGGTGGGGCCCCAGAACTCCGTCAGGGCTGAAGAAGCAGGCCTGGTGTCCAGTAGGAAGGGGCTGAATCGCCCTGACACTGTGATAATTACCTGAGGCTCCTGTCAGAGATAGAGGTGCCCGGGCCCCCTCAGTCATCCATGGACAGTCCAAGGAAGTCGGATGTAGGGTGATCTAGGTTTGATGTCCTCATGCCATGAGGGACATGGGGACAATCAACACCCCAGTATCTTCCTCGATGACACTTTGGACATAATCCAAGTGGTTTATGAGGGTTTGGACAAGCTTGGGCTGTAACATGAGGGCTGGCTGGCTTGTTGGGATTTCTGTCCCACCCAGTACCCCACAGCTGGCAGGTCCCAAAGAAAATCACACTTAGTCTACATTAGGTTATAAACTGATTGGCCCATTATCTCAGGCTTCTTGTTAATTTTTATAGCTTATATTAACCCATTATTCTGATCTATGCTAGTCACATGGCTTGGTACCTTTTTCAGCTGTCAGCTCACATGTTGCTTCTTTGGTGGTCTGGGCAGAAATGGCAGAGGGAGCTTCCTGCTTCCCAGAATATTCCTGTTCTCATTGCCCTGCCTCTACTTCCTGTCTGGTTGACCCACCTATACTTTCTGCCTGGCCAATCAGCATTTTAGTAAAATACATAATTGACAGAATACAGACAATTCTCCCACACCACTTCCCCTTCTTTTTTTAAAAAAAAAAAACAAAGGAAAATATCCATAGTCCATTTTTGGGGAATGTGGGCGTAGTATTCCAGGCTACTTCCTGCTTATTGGGGGTGCTGATAATCTTATGGGGACCTAAAGAAAATTTAGAGTTATAATCAAGTCCTGACTGGAGTATCCTGGGAGTCTTGAACATCTCAGGCAGCAGTCTTGAATCTATTCTGGATGTAGAACTCTGACATCTGGGCCATCTGTTCCTATTGGAGATTTCTCAGGTGGTCTTCCTTTATCGAACCTGATTTTTCTTAACTCAGAATGAATCCACAGTCTCTCATCTTCTGTGGAAACAAAAGCAAAATCTCTTCTCCAATGTAACATACCTTTTGACTTCAGTTTTGAAGCAAAGGTATTTTCAAAATACCTATCTTGGATTAGTTCAGCAGCATTTATAAACAAAAGTCTTTTAGCAGCTGTTGCTCCTTCCTCAGCATTCAAACAATTCAAAGAGAGAATAATAGCATACAGTATCAAGATTCTCTGTATATTTTCCATCTTTATGTGGCTTTACTTTAACCTCTATTTCTTTTATTTTTACTTTTACTTTTTGAGACAGGGTCTCTGTATATCTTTGTCCTGGAATAACTCTGTAGACCAGGCTTGCCTTGAACTCACAAAGATCCGTCAGTCTCTGCCTCCCCAGTGCTGGGATTAAAGATGTGTGCTACAACACCTTGAATTCACAGAGATCTGTCTGTCTCTACCTCCCAGGCATTGGGATTAAAGGTGTGTCCTACCACACTTTGAAGTCACAGAGGTCAATCTACCTCAGCCCCTTGAAGTCACAGAGGTCAATCTACCTCTGCCTCCCAGGCATTGAGATTAAAGGTGTGTACCACCACACCCAACTACTCTCTTTCTTTCTTTCTTTTTAACTTTAAGAACTTTAACTTTTAGCCTGCATATATTTTTAACACATAGTAAATCATTTAAAGTTTTTTTCATCTTTGAATCTCTCTTTACTGTATCTCTCTCTCTTTTTCTGACCACATGAGTCTTTAATTTACCAAGCAATATCGGTAGGATTAAAGCTGTGGTTTTGATGGCTGGATCCAGCCCATTCCTTAGCTTTCCAGCCTCATGGCTTAGGTACTGCCTGTAGCCATTTTTATTGCCACAACTCTATGATGTTTCAAGGTCCTTGCCAGCAAGCAAGCTGCAGCATTCTACTCACAGACCACACTCAGTCGGACTGCCTGCCTGAAAGAGTCAGAGATTGCCCAGCAGGACAGCCCAGAAATCTGGCATTTTAAAACAGCACAGCTTTTTTCCTGCTACAGCTGAAAACCAAAAAGCATGCGTTCAGCTTTTCATCAACACTATTTAAGTGTTTCGTGGCAGGACCTCTTAAAAGAGCTGCAAGGTTTTGCAGCTAAAGCTGAGTCAGGAAGCCTCTCTTAGATGAGAGTGCTTGCTTGCCTCTAGCAAGCAGAGCAGACCTGAGAAATTGCTGGTACCAAGAAAACATGCTTTACTCTATTCTTTCCCAAGCTTTCTCAGGCTTTCTGTGGGTGCAGTTATCCACATGGGTGCCATTCTGTAAAATGAGGGACCGGCTTGTTGGGGTTTTTGTCCTGCCAGGTACACCACAGCCAGCAAACCCCAAATAAAATCACACAGAGATCTCCATAAGTTATAGACCTGATTGGCCCATTAGCTCAGTCTTCTTATTAACTAATTCTTACATCTTACGGTAACCCATAATTCTTGTCTGTGTTAGCCATGTGACTCAGTACCTTTTCCAGCTGTCAGCTCACATGTTGCTTCTTTGGTGGTCTGGGCAGGAGTGGTGGAGGGAACTTCCTTTTTCCCAGAATTCTCCTGTTCTCATTGCATCACCTCTACTTCCTGTCTGGTTTTCCCACCTATACTTCCTGCCTGGTCAATCAGCGATATATTAAAATACATGATTGACAGAATACAGACAATTCTCCCGCACCACTGGACCCAATGACACTTATGACTACATTTGTAACAAGAACTTGAAGGTCCTTGGCCTTTGGGAGGGCAGGGAGCCTTAGGTTTTGTTGTGCATGGTTGAAAGGCCGTAGCCATCAACAGGCATTTTTGTTTTGGGTTTTTCATACCTTCCATGGTACACCTTAAAGGTCATAGTTATGACTTCTGCCTGTGGAGTCAGGGTTTTTTTAGCTGGTTTGGGCTGGGAAGGGGGAGGTAAAGAGGGTCTCTTGGTAGAGCAGAAGTGAGTAGTGGAAAGACTAGGGGCTGCTAGTGTACTGAAAGTGGGCGCTAGTCAACCAACTTGAGTGTAAGGGAAGTTGCAGGGGCCAGAGGAGCTGTGGGTTTGTTCGCTTGGGGGAAGGTTGATTAGCTGGGTCGGAAGTAGTGGAAGGAAGGATCTTCTTGTTCAGTCTTCATAGCTAGGAGTTGAGAAGAACATGAGTTACAGAGAGAAGGCTTGGAGCAGAGCAAAGAGAAAACTTGGACATAGAAAAACCTCTTCCCATTTGCCTGATCGCTTATAGATTTGTAAAGGTTCTGAATAATATTGGGACCTAGGGTGCCATTAAGCGGCCATTTGGATTGATTATCTAAGGGGTTTTTAGGCCAAATTTTATTGCAAAAGCAAAGAAGTTTAGGGCCTTTGAGTATGGGTGTCAGGTGGAGAGGTTGGAGGTTTTCTAAGAAGCTTCCCAAGGGGGAATGAGAAGGGATGGATGACACCTTCCCCATGGATGAGAAAGGTCACTGCAGCCTGTAGTCATGGACATCCACAGGACTCAGATGTGGAGGCCCAAAAATGTGAGCCTATTTCCACCTTGTCTGAAGGTCAGAGAGTTTGGAGGTTGCTAAAAATTACTGACAACAACAAGGGCTACACATCCTGACTCAGGTGTGGTTGCTTGGTTCTTTTGACATTAAGATGGCACATACAGGAAGATCCACTCCAAACTGACAGATGGTCAGGATATGCAAGCACACTTCTGCTCCTTCTTTTGTAATTATGGGCTTACCTGGGGAGTGGCTGCTATCAGGATACTTGGTCTAGTATGGCTTTACTGCACAAACAACAGAATGTAATGACTTGATGTCTCAAAGTGCTGAAGCAATTAACTGTTTGAGTTGTCCTTTGTATCATGTTAAAGAAGTCTTTTGTTACCTTCTCCCCCCTTTTTTGTACAAGTGTATGGAAAATTAAACATGGGCAATTTTATTATTCACTGGAACTCCTTCCTGATACTATCTTACATTTTCTGTTTTATTATTTTACTCATGTCTTTATATTCTTTACTAATTTTCCTAATCCCCAGGCCCTTACCCTAGAAAGAGGTGTTTTTGTTGAGTTTGGTCCCTGATACTAAGGGAGGACTCAGAGCCTTCCCCAGCAAAAGTGTTACAGAACTGATCTATTCCCTCCACTTCTGACTTCTCCAGCAAAGCTGTAACAAGTTGGGGCTGCTAGAAGAAGGCTCCCTCAGCAAAAGTCCAGCTCTGCTCAGGTGAAAGAAGGTCTTCGCCCAAACCTCCAAGAGATTTGTTGGGAGGTAAAAATCCAGGAGAGTGGCTGCCTCTACCAGGGTGGAAGAAGAATCATCAACTGAACAGGCTCAGGGCTTATACAGGGCTTCTTAGGGGCAGAGTTTTCCCAGGGAGAAGAGGGATTGCTAAATTTTTCCCTGCTCAGCTTTTTGGCTCTAGTTTGAGGACCAGGTAATATTTCTTTCACTGACTCTGAATCTAGTGACAAAGTGTGTTTCTTTGGCACTGGTTTCAGAGTCAAGGTGCATTTCTTTGGGTCTGGGTTCAGGGCTAAAGCATTTCTTTCACTGGCTCAGGTCTTAAGAACCAGGGTGGGTACCTTTCACCAGCTCTGGTTTCAGAACCAGGGTGGGTTTCTTTGACTGGCCCTTTTCCCCTACATATTTGAAATAACAATGGTTGGGATTTCCAACCCCAAGTTTCAGTTAATGAAATAATTGATGACATTTTTTTAAATAACATCATTAATGGAGGACAATCCAAGTGCCAAGCAGCTCGCCCACTTTTTAGTGCAGCAATCTGTGGTTCTTAGTGATATTCACAGATAGGTGCAACCGTGACCACAATGCTAGGATATTTTCATAGACTCCAAAAGAAACCTTTTAGAAATCACTGCTCCTAGCTGCCTTAGCACAAACCTTTGCCTAGAAAACACTACTTAACTTTCTTTATGAATTTGCCTAGTCTGGACATTTCAAAAAAAAATTGGGCCATACAATATGTGGTCTTTTTGTCTGATTTCTTTCATGTAGCTTTCAAGGTTCATGAGCTGTGGCATAAGCCAACATTCCATTTCTTTTTCTCACTGAAGAATATTCCATTATATTCCATACTTCATTTCCATTAATATATTCAGTAAGTGCTAGGCATGTCAGAGTTTCCACCTCTTGGCTATTAAGGATAATGCAGTTATAAGCATTCATGTACTCGTTTTTGTACGTGCATGCTTTCCTTTCTGTTGAGTGAAGCTGAAATCAAGGAGTGGAGTCACTAGACTGTCTAATAACTCCATCTCTGAGCTTTGCAAAACCACCAAACTGCTTTCAAAGTAGCTGCACCATTCCACTCCCACTAGCAGTGAAGAAAGGTTCCGAGCTTCAACGATACGTATTATCTTTTGTATAAATCTATCCTACCAAGTATGACTGGTATTTCGTGGGGGCTATGATTTCTCAGTAACCCTGAGAATAAGTGGCAGATTGCTTACCTTTGAGGGACCCTCGGATAACAAGCCTGCAAATTGTGTGCATATTGAAACACACCTTTCATTGTCTTAAGGACCAGATACTGCAGGGCTAAGTTAAAAAAACAAAAACAAAAAATAGAAAAGACCCAAGGAGAATGGTGGTAGAAGTAGCAGTGCTCCTCGACTGTCTTTGCTGGTGTCAGAACGTGAGCAGAAGCTGAGGGTAATACATGAAGAGACCCGAGTGCCCTGTGTCGGCGCATCTCTTCCTTGTATCCCAGTGCTGCACAGATCCTGTGAGGGGAGGCACTGGCTTAATGGGGCCTTGGGGAAGTTTCATTGTGTGCATATTTGCACAGTGAAATAAGATTATAAGAATTGCTGAGGTACCATGTGAGAAATTTTGGTGTGAGACAAATCCCAGGAGCAGATGCTATGAGTCAGAGGAGAGAGACTAACTTGGCTAAAAGAAGGTAAGGAAAAGATAGACCAGATATAACTTTCCTTTTGAGCGACAGATAATCTTCTGGACCTAATAGCCAGGTTCCTGTGAGTCTCCTTAAATAGGTCTTGCCCTTGGCTTTCAAGATTTGTGGACTTCCAGCACACACCCTCCCCACATGAAAAGACTTAAACCCTGGTGCCATTTCTAACAGTTCCTTCAGATGATCCGAGCCCCCTTTAGTGCTCGTTCAAAGCTGTCAAGAGAACTTGCTGAAAAGACTCATGGGGCTGGGAAGAGCTGTTAGCTAAGTTTCTGCCACATAGGCATAGAGATCTGAGTCTGTCTCCTAGCACCCATGTGAGATAAAACAAGCATGGCAGATCCTGTGCCCCAGAACTGGGGGTCCGAGACAGGGGATCCTCAGCACTAACTGGCTAGCCGCTCTAGTCAGTCAGGGAGTGGTGAGTTCAGGGAGACACTGTCCCAAAAAAGGGAAGGGAGGTGGATAGCAATGGAGGAGCCCCCCAATATTGGCCTCTGGCCTCTGTACATATGCCCACTGCTCAGGAACACACAAATATGAACACAGACCCATACCTATATCACACAAACTTACCAACAAATAAGTCACTGCTTGGTCCTGTTGGGATGCATGTTTATCTCCTGCCACTTGGAAGTGTCTTTTATAAGGGCCTACAAGTCATTCTTCTGGTGTGCTCCTCCCAAGTGGGAAGACAGAATCCTAGCTTTTAGAGCAGACCCAGCTGCCTGACCATGTTTGTATGGACTAACCCTTTGGAGTTTCTCACTGTCCCAATGCTCTTGAACCCCCATTGTTCCCTTTCTGAGTCTTCCATGGTCCCTTGACTCTACCTTTCCACAAATCCAAGTTCAGTTCATCTTCTGCACCTATTGCCAGAGCGCATTTCTGATTAAAAGTGTTCCATCCTACTTTAAGCTTTTCTAGAAAAAGCAGAAGGGAAAAATATTTTCAAAGGGTTTTCTTCAACTCTATCCCAGAGGAGAGACGTTTTGTTGTATTGGTCTGTGAGGAGCTAGAAGGTTTAAGACAACCGAGGACGACACTCTCATCTCCCCACCACCTGATCTCTACCTAACTGCTTTTTCTCTCTTGGGTTCCATCTTTGTTTATATTTTAGAGGTATGGATAGTCTATCCAAGGCTCACTTTTTTCTTCCCAGCAAGTGAGAATCTGGATCCATGTTCTTTTCTGTCACGCTAGTTCGTCTGTCTTCCCTCACTGTTGGGTTATTTCCTTCTGGACAGCAATGTAAGGTCTCATTTAATTGAGAATAGATTATTTTGCCATACAATATATCCTGACTATAGTTTCCCCTTCCTCTACTCTTCTGACTTTCTCCCCATCTCCTCTCCCTTTCTGATCCACTTCCTTTCTGTCTATTGTTACAGGCTTCTAAGAGATAACAACCAAACATGACAAAATAAAATATATGAGGCCATAACTATCGTATCAAAGTTGGACACGGCAACCCAACAAGAGGAAAAGGAGCCCAAAGAGCAGTCACAGGAGTCAGGGACCCGCCCGTTCTCGCACTCAGGAGTCCCATGAAAATACTGAGCTGAAAGCTGTAACACATACACAGAGGACCTGGCGCAGACCGCTGTAGGCCCCGTGCTTGCTGCTTCGGTCTCTGTGAGCTCACACGCATGTGTCTTGTTTCGTTGATTCAGAGGGTCTTGTTCTGGTGTCTTACATCAGGCTCTGACAATCTTTCCACCTCCCTGAGCTCTGAGGGGGAGGGTAATGTAATTTTAAGATTAAGACAAACTTTTCCTTATCTTGCATTCACTCCTACCACCTCCTTCCTGACATAGCTGCCTCTGCACGCTGTTTCCGTTTTTTTCTCATTTGTTCAGTCCATTTCAGTTGAACTTCAGTTCCTACCTCTCCTCCACAAGGCTTCCTTGTCAAACCTTCACACTCATTGCCACTTTTAGCTTCATCTTTTCTGAGCTCTCAGCAGAGCCCAGAGTAACTGAAACAGCTTTTCGCACAGCTCCTGTCTGCAGTACTTGACCCCATTACTCCGGGCCCTTTGCCTGCCCCACCCCCACGCTTGGTTTTATAGCCTTGATTCTCTGAGACCTCTGACTAGAAGCTTAACCAGTTCTCTAACAGGAACTGAAGGGCTATTGAAGACAGAAATTGCTGCTAGCCTTAAGCTGTTTGTTCTGGCTCAGGGTAAATGTCTCAAAAGATTTGGGTAAGTCTATTTAAGAGTTAGGGTGTGTGTGTGCTGATTAAGAAATTAAACATCTCCAAAGCTTTGGTCCCTGCTGTTGGCAATACTGGGAGGTGGTAGAACCTGCAGGCCATGGGATTCAGACAGTGGGATGCCTTTGCAGAGACACTGGCACTCTGGCTCTTCTTCTAACAGCTGGGTACCTTTCCACAAGACTGCAAAGCAAGGAAACCGAAAGGCTGTGGAAAAGGAGCTCTTTCTCCCCTCAGGTTGATCTTCTCTTGATAGATCAAGTATAGAGATATACTTGGATGGAGAAAGCATAAAACCCAACCTGAATTACCACAGCTTTAGGATGGCTTTTCAAGCTATAGAAGTTCATTGAGATATGTAGATTTTGAGTCTGGTTAATATCAGTATGTGATTTTTAAAAATTTCCCTGTTTTTAATAATAGAATTTGAAAAACTTGCACTCGTAGCTAGTATTGCTTCTAAAGTTTAATTTCACTCACCGTCTCCCCCTCCTCTGTTGCTCTCTCTTCAGCTGGTGGGGAGATGTCCTGCTATGTTGCCAAGGCTAGCCTCAGACTCATGAGCTCAGTGACCCTCACAACCTCAACTCCCTAACTCCCGACACCCACACCCATTCCTGTGTATACATCCAACTGCTAAGAAGGCACAGGTATGCTATAAACCAGCGGTTCTCAACCTGTGGGTCACAACTCTCGGGTTCAACCAACCCTTTTACAGGGGTCACATAGATATCTACATTACAATTCATAACAGTAGCAAAATTACAATTATGAAGTAGCAATAAAAATAATTTTATGTTAGTGGGAGCCACCACAACAGAGGAACGGTGTTATAGGGTTTGAGTGTTAGGGAGGCTGAGAACCCCTGTGTTAAAAGGTCTCAGTGTTAGGGAGGCTGAGGACCACTGTGTTAAAGGGTCTCAGTGCCTGTCAGAGATGAACACAAATTCGGTTGGAAAATAAGAGGGAAATTAAATAAAACAGTGTGGGGCTAGAAAGATGGCCAAGTAAGTGGTTAAGAGCAGTTACTATTCATGTAGAGGACCTGGGTTTGATTCCCAGTACTTGTGTGGCAGCTCACAACCATCTGTAACTCCAGTTTCAGGGATATAACACCCTCTTCTAGTCTCTACCAGCACCAGGCATACTCATGGTGCACAGATATACTTGCAAGCTAAACATCTATAAAATAAAATATAAAAATGTATGTATGTATGTATGTATGAATGAATATTTTTAAAGTATATGGTGCATTTTCCCAAATATAGACATTCAGCATCAGCTAGGTAGCTCGGCCATTGCAATGTAAACCTGAAGACCCAATGTAGATCCTCTGTGGAATGAGTGAACCAATTGCCACCTTGAATCAATGCAGTCTAGAAGATCCTTCACAGACATGTCCACAGACCTGACTCCTACATGATTTTAGATCCTGTCGAGTTGGTACTCAATAGAAGCTATGTATTTACCAAAGTAATATCTAGAAATATATTGTTAAAGAAATACTCAGCAGCCAGAATAAAGAGAAATATTCAGCAGCATCAAGATTTATGTGCTAAACTATTTATTCAACTATCATTTTATTTTAATGTGTGAAAAATTAACAGTGATCTAGTGTCTAATAGAAGATTGATGGTTAAGTAAATTATTGATGATCTGTTCAATGGGGTATTTGTAATTTGTCCTCTTAAAAGTCTGTTTCTAATGAGGATTTAATTACCTAAGCAAATGACTGCAATGTATTTATGGAAAAATACTAAAAGCATTTATTTTAAAAATAGGAGAAAAGCAGCAAACATTTGTATTAGTTATCTTAGAATGGAAAGATAAAGATTTCATGTTATCTTCATTATACTTAGACATATTTTCCAAGGACTATATATATTTTTGCATTTGGGAGCAGACCATATTAACTACTCATTTTGTGTTACAGAAAAAATAGCTATTTAGTGTTTATATATAATATGCTTTTCCTAATTTTCTCTAGTTAATTTCCAGACATTGAGTGTTTTTTAACTTCTATTCTCTCTTCATGATTCCAGGTAATCCCTCATATATGAGTTACTTTTTCTCTATATCCCTGTTCGGATTTCCCACCTGACTTTACTAAGCCATTGGTTGAAACAGCTTCCTTAATAACCAATGGTAATAAAACATATTCATAGCATACAGAGGGGAATCTCACATCACTTTCTCCTCCTCTTCTCCTTTTCTTCTTTTCTGTGACCCGCTGGGTTTAGTTATGGTTACTTATAGGAGCATGGAGAACTTACCAGCGGCTACACTGCTGAAGAAAACTGCAGGGGGAAGGTTTACAGCTAGTAACTACCTGCTTACTGGGGCGTGGCCTCATAGACTATTTACCGTGATGCAGAAGCTCGTCCCCCTGGTTCCCGCTTGGCTAGTTCAGATTGTTTTGGATCTCATCTCCATCCGCCGTTCAAGCAGAGAATCCTGGTTTGTAAGTTTTTCCCCTAAATAAATAACTGTCTATCTCTCAGTTCTGAGCCAGTGTGAGATTTCTTTTAAGCGCCCGATATCTTTGCCGTCATACCTCCCTCTCCCAACAACCAATGACCCTGTAATATAGTCTACATGCGGGGGACTACACATTCAATATGTGGCTTTTGAGGTACATGTAAGATCTAGTCGTAACAGCAATAATAATAAGTCAATCATCAGTTCAACAGAGGTGGTTCTAAGGAACTACCAGGAAAATCATTCACTTCAAGAACTAACCCTCTGAATGCAGTGTAAATCTGTTGAAAACTTCTCAGTGATAAAAAATTTTCTGTTTGACTTCCCAGACCTAGTTGTTTTAAGTGTCTCAGTTTATTGATGCCTCTGTGTGGTAAATGTGATGATACTTTGTGCTATGTAACAAATAAAGCTTGCCGGAGGATCAGAGTGCAGAGCAAGCCGCTAGCTAGCCATAGAGGCCAGGCAGTGGTGGCCCGTACCTTTAATTTCAGCATTTGGGAGGCAGAGGCAGACGGATCTTTGTGAATTCAAGGCCAGCCTGGGCTACACTAGATTGAACCAGTGTAAAAGAGAAACAGGCCAGGAGGTGGTGGCTCACACCTTTAATCCCAGTACTTGGGAGTCACATGTCTTTAATCCCAGCACTAGGGAGGTAGAGACAGGAAAGGATATGGCCGGGCAGAGAGGAAATAAAAGGTGGGAGGAGACAGACGCTCAGGGCATTCAGTCTGAGGGTTTGTAGAGAGAGGATTTCTCCTTCTGTTTGAGGATTCAGCAGTGGTAAAAACTGACTGCTCTGCTCTCTGACCTTTCACCGTTAACCCCTATATCAGTGTTTACCTAAGAAAATGTTTTTAGGTCTAAAAAAAGACAGTTTTAGGATAGTAATACAAGTTATTATAGAAAATAGTGTAGGTATAAAACTGAATTCATCAAGATAAAATAGATAGTAGTTTCTCTGAATGTGCCAAATGCAAATGGACTAGATACTGTGAATGTATTCTTACTTGATAATTGTTCTTATTGTATATAACCATGGTATAGTTAAAGCTTTTTCTTTTTATTTAGAAAAAAGGGGAAATGTGAGATGTTTGTACACTGTGTGAAGTATATTTGTATATTGCTGCAATTGGTTTAATAAAGAACTGAATGGCCAATAGCTAGGCAAGAGGTATAGGCGGAACTTCCAGGAAGAGAGAAAGAGGAGAAATTTAAGTGTGCAGGAGAAGCCAGGAGATAGGGAGAAGAAACAAAAAAAGCAAGATGGAGTGTGATTGAACATAGATGGGTTAATTTAAGTTATAAGAACTTGTTAGAAACACGCCTAAGCTAAAGGTCAAACTTTCCATAGTTAATAGTAAGTCTCAGCGTTGTTTTTTGTGGGTGAAAATTACTGCAATAACCTCCCTCTCATCCAGGAGAACTGGCCCCAGTGTCATGGGCATGGAAAGCTGGTCCCAAGACCATCAACAGCCTCGGGATAACTGCCCTCCCCTCACTAGCCATCACAATGGAAGAGCTGGCCCCATCCCTCACAATCCACACATGAGAGCTGGCCCCAATGGTATGGGTGAGAAAGAGCTGATCCTGACCCTTGCCTGGCATGTGTGTGTGAAGGTTCTGACAAAGGTGCTCAAAGTGCCGACTGACCAATTCAGCTACTACCCAGGCCCACATTCAGGGCTTTGAGTCAACCCACCACAAAATACCTCATCTATGATCTGGTGGGGCATGTGAAGGGGCAGATCCTTTGGAAACATAGCTGCAGGATCTCCATGACTCAGGGCCAGAGCAGGATATTCATGAGAAGTTTCCATGAGGGTTCAGTATTGATGATGTACCAGAAGCCAGAGACAATGAACCAGACCAACAACTCATTACAATGACATCTGCATGCAAGTAAAACTGTTTGAGCAAAAGGATTACTGCCTGGCACACCACAGCTCCCTTGGCCGCTATGAAAAGTGAGTATGTGATGGAGAGTTGGAAAAAATAGAGAAGAGAACTGGGTTTTTTTTCTTCCTTTAAAAAAATTATTTTCTTATACTGAGGGATGCTACAAGGATTGAAGGCGGGCATAGAAGGACTGCAAAAGGAGTAGGATTGGGTACATGATGTGAAATTCCCAAAGAATCAATATTAAAAACAAACACACACAAAACAACAACAAAAACCAAAAACATGTGCCTCTATTTGCAGCTGCTTCATAATTATCAACACCAGTGCTACCAGAATTTACTTGGAATTACTTTCTGTCAAACACTGAGATCAGTATGTTGGACTCTAGTGTCCAAACCGAGAAGGAGTCACCCCCAGAGACCACCTCATATACCACAGCCGATGCAAAAACATGAGGATTTTATTAATTCTGTCATGACAGGGTCCCTCAGCATTCGGGAAGCCGAGAGACCTCGAATAGCTGGTACAGTCTACTTTTAAAGGAGAAGGCCCCATAGAAACAAGAAAGGTTGTTCCTTGACCATTATGATCAATAATTGACTGGAGAGCTATTGTCAGATCAGATGAGGCAAGAGGTCATTTTGACCCCGTTTCCCAGGGGACTGAATCAAAACGTATGTGTATGGGTAATTGTTCAGGAACTGAGTACGTGCATGTGTAGCTGTTAGGTCCTTGGTTCCCAGGGGAGGAGGGGAAGCACTAAGGCACGGAGGCTGAGAGGGTTCAGAATTGTCAGAAATGGCTTCAGAATTGTCTTAAAGTCTTATAAGAAGTTTGCATTTAGTTTTCTCCTTTGATCCCACTGGGAGAATAGTCTCTGATTTTCCATGACTAAATCTCAAGCAGTTACTCAGATTCATTCATTTTCTCAATGAGCCTCTTTGTCCCTCTCTGTCCCTGACCTGTTTCTATCTTTATCCCCTAACCTCCCTTCCTCCCTCCCATCATCCTTCTTTCTCTCCCTCCTTGTATTTGAGGGTAGTGAAGATGGAAATTTCACTTTCACCTGCCGGGGGGATGTTAGCTTACGTCCCAAGTAACACACACAACATGTCTCCTCTAAGGTTACAGTGGGCAGTTTAGCAGCAACTTCTCTGTAGCTCAGGGCTTCTTACTCTTGACATCTCTCAGACGTGACAAGACCATGTATGGGGGATCCACTTGGGTTGTGTCATGAAACCTGAGTTAATCTTGACTGTCAAATTGGTGGGATTTAGCGTCACGGTAGAAACCTGGGCATGTGTGTAAGAATTTTCTAGATCGAATTGATTGATGTGGCCAGACTCAACTGTAAACGTGGGAAGCACCATTCCACGGGCTGGGGGCCTGGACTTTAATGGGAGAAAGTGAGCTGAGCACCAGCGTTCACATCCCTGCTTCCTAATGAAGACACCGTTCCTGCAACCATGCCTGTCTGGGCATAATGAACTATGCGACCAAATAAAGCCTCCTCTCCTTAACTCGCTTTGGTCAGGCATTTTGTCACAGGAAGCCAATAGACCAAGGGGCAGGAGAAACTGATTTGGTGGGGAAAGCTCTTGGTGCCTGGCCTGCCTGCGGCCACAGACTATTTAAATTAAACTCACAGTCTCACCGTCCAACCTATCACTGCTCCTTAACAACGCCGTTGGCAAATGCTTAAGGTCGCCTTGTGAGATCATTCTGTTATTTCCAGTCATCGGAAGATGCTAACTCAGGCTTTAATTTAGTAACAGGCACAGTGCTATCCACTAAGCGGCAGGGACACTATTTGATCCACGACTGCCTGACCCTTCAAGGTCTATTTTCTTACTGTTTGCTGAAAGTGTGGATGGTCAGAATCTATTGGTTGGAGTAGAACACTCAGGGACCTCCTTAAGGGACGATTGCTCTCCCTTTGTCTGTGCACGAAGGGAAGCTGCCATGACCTGTGGGTATGAGTCTGTCCTCAACGGTCCTGTCTCACAATTCTCCTTTCAAACGTCTTGAAGCAGTGGCGCCAAAGAAAGGGAGAAGATGCAGTGCGGGCTCCAATCTGTGGTGTCAATCTTTGCCTTTCCTTTTCGTGAGCTTCTCTTGGTAGCCATTTAGGATAATTTTACATTTGCAAATGCATTTTTTAAAATTTTGTTGGGTATATGGGTGTTTTGTCTGCAGATGACTGGTATCCACAGTACTGGAAGAGGGCATTGGATCCTCTGGGACTGGAGTTTTAAAACGTTGTGAGTTGCCATGTGAGTGCTGGGAACTGAACTCTGATTCTCTTTAAGAGCCACCATAGATTTTCTTTTGAGCCACCTCCTCAGTGCCTGAAAATCCATTTTTATTGGGTTTAATGAGGCATAATTTGCATATGATGAAGTTTACCAATTTTGGTTGTAAACTGGATGAGTTTTGATAAATGCATGCAGTCTCATAACCACCATGACTATGATCCAAACATTTCACCACCTTAAGTTAACAAGCTTCCTTACGCCACACAGTAAGACACGCCATCATTCCGTGTCTCCAGAAACAACAAATCTGCTTCCTTTTGCTGTAAATTTATTCTTTTCTAGATTTTCACCCATTTGGAATGTGGGACACAAATGTGTTCATTTTTATTGCTGAGAAATAACACTTGGAGTGTTATGGAGTTCAAGACTACCAGGAAAAGCCTAGACTCAATACAGATTAAAATCAGTCAAATTTATTAAAACTGCTAGCAGTGCTGCAGTCTCTAAGCATTGTTTCTAAGCCAAATCAAAGACACATCACAGAGAAGCTGATGAGGGAGGGCTTTTAAAGGTGAAGACAATTACTTCATTTCTGCAGAGTTTGCAGTCACGTGAGGAACTGCCTCACTCCTGCACACACTAATAAGCAAGTTTACAGAAGCCAGAGCAAGCAGTTCATCATTTCACAACAGTTGCGCTGTTCTGGGGGAGGGAGCAGATTGCCAGGAGCTCATCTTTCAGGAATTTAGTTCAGAGGGCAGCATCAGCTAAAGGGGGTGCCTGGTACAAAATTGGAGTTTCCTTAACCATCTGTCACAAGAGCAGCCAGACCAAGTTTCTCTCTTCAGCAGTTGACAGATCTAGGGTGTTCGGTGTTTTTAGGTATTGCTAATGAAGTTGCCTCTAATACTGATACAAATCTGAGTCAGGATGCATATTTCTCCACCTCCCATGAACCACTGCTTGTAGAATATTCTATGCTTCCAGAAAATATTCCAACTGTGTCATATGGCATATGATGTAAGAACTTTCCATGATCTACAATCCCAGATGTTGGGAAACTATGTCAGAAGGATCACCATTAGTTTGGTGGCAGATGAGACAACGGTACAGAATTTGAAGCCAGTGTGAACAACAAAATGTGACCCTGTCTCAAAAAAATAAATATTTTTTTCTATAAATTTCTATTTTTCTGCATTATCTGTAAGTATTTTTCCAGGCCAAGTGTATGTTCTTCGATGGCAAGAACTAGGAATAGATGTGAATGTGACATGCTTCTTAGTTCTTACATCTAAAATGACTGCATACCATGACAAAAATGTCAACTCTTAGTGTCTTTGTTAATATGTGGAAAACATGTTACCTGGGGCTGGCTTGTGCCTCCTCCCCACTAAGTTAGTGCCATGAAACCCTAATATACCCCTCAGCATGGTTGTGTCTGGAGTGGTGATCTTTAGAACATTCCCATGGTCATGAGAGGGAATACTAATCTGATAGAAGAGAAACAGCTTCCATTCTTTCACCATGTGAGGACATAGAAAGTGATCACAGGCAAAGATTTCTTTACTAGTCAATAAGCTGTCTGATTTCCCAGCCTTGGGCTTTCTGACCTCAAGAACTGTTAAGAAAATGAACTGCATCAGGCTACCAAGTCTGCAGTATTTAAAAATGGCAGCCCAAGCTGGGTAACATCCATGGTTGGAGGCGAGAACGTTACCCATCTGCTGTTGAGATCCTGGGAGGCTACTGTGGGTGGGATGAAGGAAGGAGCATGTCTAGCACTCGCCTTTAGTAGTCTTGTGGCATTCTGCTTTGACACAAGCAGTAGCAGCAAGTGGTGTCTTGTCTCGACTCTCATGCAGGAAGCCTCAGGTGTGAGGACCCTTATCCCTGCCATATCTTACCTCAGTTCTACAAATGTTATCACTCAGCTGGCGCTTTCAGACCTAGCGGCCCAGAATCCTTGGCTCTTGACTGTGGCCTTTTACAGTTTCTCAGCTTAGGGTCTTTAAGACCCCTGGTCCTGAAGACTGCCATTACCAATTTTTCTGTTGTTGTCATTATTTCTACTGCCTTCACTGCCGCTCCTTCTCCACTGCCACAGCTTCTCCTCAACTCCTGCTCTTGCGGTTCCTCCATTCCCTTGGCTGCCTCTTTGCCACCTCTGCACCTCAGCCTGCAACCTGCTGCAGCATCACTGCCACTGTTCTATAGTCTTTGCTGCCTCTGCTTTCTGTCCCCATCTTGGACCTTCCTACTAAAAGAAAGCTAGGAAGGAGCTCTCAAGAGAAGCCTTTATTGTAGCTTCAGAGGAGGCAGCAAGGTGGTGTGTCTCCCCATTCACCCATGAGCAGAATATCCTGCTTTTACATACATAGGCAGAGAAAGGTGTTTGCACCAGGCACAGCTTATCTTTCATGCAAAGGAGTCCTGTGTCATATCCACCACCACCAATCATAGCATTGCACCTTCCAGCCAGGGAAAGCAATCCCCATGCAAGGCCACTAGGGAACCAGTTCTCTGGCTTCAGTAGAAATGGTTGGGTTTCTAATGCAGGGTGGTAGAGTACACCAAGGCTTATGACAGTATGGAGTGTGATGTTGACAGAGACAATCCTGGTGAGGTTTACACCTTGAAGAATTGTAGCAAGCAGCTGTGATCATTTTGTACATTCCTCAAGGAGTCCAGAGTGTTAAAAAAAAATGACTGGCTCCGACTTTTTGCTCAAAGGAACAAGAGTCCCACAGCTGCCAATTGGATGGAGGGTTAAATGGCTGTCACCCTTCCACCTGTCTTTGCTTATTTATTTATTTATATTTCCATTTATTTATTTATGGCTTGTAAGTTTTATTTATAAATTGATAACTCAGGAAACAGCAGTACTGGTAGACAAGCGGACATATGAGCTCACAGACGCGGTGACAGCACACCCAAGACCTGCAGCACACTCAAGTCAGCCAAAATCCCAGCACTGAAAGGAGGAAGTGAACACAAAATCCCATCCTTAACCAAGAAGCTACTTGAAAATGATGCCTTCTGGGAAAGGGGAAATCTGTTTTCTTCAGTGGTGTGTCACTGGGTGTATCAAAAACATTCCAGGGTGGGCCCCAAGCCCAGGAGGAGTTGACCAATATGTAACAGACCCCATACTTTTCTTAGGCATCTCTGTCCTACTTGGTTATGCTTGTTTTGTGGGTTTTTTGTGTGTGTGTCATTGATTTTTTTACATTTTTTTTAACAGAGAGAAAACATGAGTTGGGTGGATAGGAAGGTATGGGTAGATCTTGGAAGACCTAGGGAGAGGAAAATATGATCAAAACACATTGCATACATTTTATAACAAAAATCAAAATAAGTAGGGTCTTGGAGATGGCTTTAGTGGTTATGAGCACTGGCTGGTCTTCTAGAGGATCTGGGTTCAATTTCTAGTACCCAGGTTCAATTTCTAGCACCCAGATGCATCTCACAACTGTCTGTAACTCCAATTCCAGAGAATCTGACCCCTTCACACAGACATACATGTAGGCAAAACACCAGTGCACATAAAATAAAAATAAAAATAACATAAAATGCAAAAATAAAATACAGAATTTAATTGAAAAATTTGTATTTTTCAGAAAAGGGATACTAAAAAATTCTTCAGGATGATATGGAATTCCACTAGCAAAACCTGGTTCAAATCCCCAATGCAATCTTACTAATCTTGCTGTTCCTTTTCATAAATGGGAAAATTTTAGCCTTGTTTTAGTGATTCAGTTGTCAATTAAACTGTTATACAAACAAACTTAAACTGTTTAACAAACTTAAACAAGTTCAGAACATTTTAAAACTGTTTTCTGTAGCATGAGGGGCCGGCTTATTGGGGTTTCTGTTCCTGCCTAGTACCCCACAACCGGCAAGTCCCAGAGAAAATCAATCACACAGAGATCTCTATAAGTTATAAAGCTGATTGGTCCATTAGATCAGGCTACTTATTAGTTCTTATGACTTATCTTAACCCATTATTCTGATCTATGTTAGCCACACGGGCTCAGTACCTTTCTCAGTGTGACAGCTTACATGTTGCCTCTTCGGTGATCTGCGCAGGAGTGGCAGAGGAAGCTTCTGCTTCCCAGAATTCTCCTGTTCTCATTGCATCACCCCTACTTCCTGTCTGGTTTTCCCGCCTATACTTCCTGCCTGGCCAATCAGCGTTTTATTAAAATATGATTGACAGAATACAGACAATTCTCCCACACCAGTTTTCTTTATTTATTTTAGCATAGGTTGAAGACGGTCAGTTCTATTTTTCCACCATGTGGGTTCCAGCAATGGAACGCGGTGTCAGGCTTGTGTGCCTTTGTTTGCTGAGCTGTCTTACCATCCTGCGTCTTTAATCTGGATTTGGGAGTTTCCTTTCAAGTGAATTCTCTTCCAAATACTAACTAAACCTAAAAAAATAAAGCATCGACATACCCGGAGATAGGATATAAAGATGGTAGTAATGGCTATTGTCATGTTTGTATTTTGTCAGGCTATTCCAGAATCAAGCACTGGAAAGGGCTGTGCAGGTCCAGAACACAGTCCTAGCCGTCCTGCTTTCTACAATGGGAGACTGACCTGATGCTAGCTCTCCAGCAGCCCAATGGGAACCATGTGGAAGCCATTGCACAGTTCACAGATCCTCCACCTCCAAGCTCCAGACAGACACCTTCCAGAAATCTGTGTTTTAATTTCCTAATTAACTCTGGTCACTCCTCAGGTCTGGTCCCTTCTGATGTTCTCTTCTTGGTAACGATTTACATTTGGAAGTATATGTTTGCTTTTCAAGACTTAGGACTTTTTATTATCTTTTCATTTTTTTAAAAAAATATCATTTTAAATGAACGGACTCAATAAATATGCTGGCTAATAGGTCTGATAGTAAATTAAAGGCAGACATGGTTTACGGTTTAAGAAAATGTGTTTTCTTAAGGTGTTAGTTGAGCACAATAATTAAAGCCTTATGCACAAAGAACTTACAGATCACATGTATTTAATAACAATTATTTAGTTGTTGGGTAAAGTATTTTGAAGATTAACTACACAGTTTGAAACCAAAGAATAGATGTGTCAAAGGAAATCTCTTTATATTGTCAAAGTCACAAGCCACGTGACAGGACGCAGATTAATAGAAATGGGTTAATTTAAGTTATAAGAGCTAGCTAGAAACAAGGTTGAGCTTTCATAATTAGGAAGAAGTCTCCATGCCATTATTTGGGAACTGGCAGCACAGAGAAGGATTTGCAACACAAACTTTAAATTTTTCTACTGCAAACTTCAGCACGACTGTGGAAAGGCACACTCTCAGGAGGGCCGAGAGTTCTGTACAGCAGGCGTCTTTTGTCAGAGAGCTCATAAAGGAATCTTGTGCCTTCAGAAGAGAGTAAAGAGTATTACGGTTCCAACTTAGGACTGGCTGGGAGGGAAGCCATTTTTGCTTCTTTATAAGAAGATGAACATCGAGGGCTGGAGAGATGGCTCAGAGGTTAAGAGCATTGCCTGCTCTTCCAAAGGTCCTGAGTTCAATTCCCAGCAACCACATGGTGGCTTACAACCATCTGTAATGGGGTCTGGTGCCCTCTTCTGGCATGCAGGCATACACACAGACAGAATATTGTATACATAATAAATAAAAAAAAAGAAAAAAAAAGAAGATGAACATCAAAAGAAATGTTTGTATAAAATCCTAAAGAGCTAGGGCTGGGAATGTAACTAACTCAGCTGGTCAAGAGACCTTGACTAGCCTGCTCCAAGCCCTGCATCCTGCACCCAGCACTGCACAAACCAGGTCGTACACATTTGTGATTGTAGCCCTCAGGAGTTGGAGGCCGGAGCATCAAGATTCCATGGTTAGGGTTTCTCTTGTAATGAAGCACCATGGCCAAAAGCAAACTGGAAAGGAAAGAGTTTATTTCACTCACACTTCAATATAACAGTGCATCTGCACAAACAGTCAGGGCAGGCTCTTGGAGGCAGAAGCTGATGCAGATGCCATAGAGAAAAACTGCTTCCTTGCTGCCTCTTTGTGGTTGGCCAGTCGGCTTTCTTATAGGACTCAGGACTTTCATCCCTGGAGTGGTACCACCAACAATTATTAATGTGGCCCTCCCACCTCAATTACTAAATTTAAAAATACCCTTCAGGCTTTCCTACAGTCTGGTATTATGGAGGAATTTTCTTAATTTAGGTTCCCAACTCTTATACTCTTAGATGACTCTAGCTTGTGTCAGGTTGACATAAAACCCAGCTAAGACAGTTACCCTTGGCTGTAAAGAAAGTTTAATGCCAAAATACTTTTGGCATTTCAAAGCTAAAAGTTTTCACTAAAAGTGAAAGGCTAAAAAAGAACTTATGATAATAGTGATTTTAACAGTTTTAAATATTGTTTTAATAGTGCTTAACACCTGTCTAGTTACCCTGGACATGTAGGTTCTCATTTGTCTTAAGAAGATCAGAGAACTCACAGGTTAGGATATTGGATGGATCAGTCACAGGGGTGCAGATGCCATAAAGAATGGGGACCAGGGGGCTGGAGAGATGGCTCAGCCGTTAAGAACACTGGCTGCTCTTCTAGAGGTCCGGAGTTCAATTCCCAGCACCCACATGGCAGCTCACAACTGCCTGTAACTCCAGCTCCAGGGCATCTGACCCTCACACCAATGAACATAAAATAATAAAATAAATAAAAAAAGAATGGGTACTAGATAAAGAGAAAATCAGCTCAGAGGGCTAGAGTCAACACCTTCCTTTCCGTATACTGGTTGGTGTTCCTCAGATGTCAGTGGATGAAAGTAGTTCTTGTGTGACATTCCTGATGCCATTGACTTTTAAGGAATTCTAATGTCTTGTTGGTGGAGGCTGCTTGTTCATTCCTGGCTGCCCAGACCACGAAATAATCACTCAGAAGCTGTATTATTTAAATCACTGCTTGGCCAACCACTTAAGCATATTGTTAGCTAGCTCTTATATCTTTGGTTATCCCATTTCTATTATTTTATATTTTACCACAAGGCTTGTGGTTTATGGATGTGTCTGTCTCTGGCCACAGCTGCATAGCATCTCCCTGACTCTGCCTTCTTTCTCCCGGCATTCAGTTTAGCCACACCCCCTAGCTCTACTCTGCCCTATCACAGGCTAAGGCAGCTTCTTTATTCATTAACAATACATATACAGAAGGACCTCCCTCATCAGTGTCTAAAGAATGAAGCAAGAACAATGTTTTAGGAACAGCAAAATGAAGCCAGGAAGACAGTTATCTCTTATTCCTCATGTGCTTGGGGCATGAGAACGCAGAATTATGAGGAACGTAGTAGAGATTTGGGAGGAAAAGGAGATATGAGTATGGGATCCGACTGTGTAAATCAGAAGCTTGGACTCTAATGATGGCAGACGTCAATAGAAAGATATGGTGTGACAAGCTGGCAGCAGGCAAGTGTAGTATTTAGACTTGACTGTATGGCTCCGTGGCTTTGGGCTACAGTTTATCTCTGCCTCTCTGACCAGATTCCCAAGACCAAAAGGGGAGCTCTGCTCAAGGTGTGAATGACACCAGACACGCTGTGCTCATCTATGGACTCAAGGTTTTGTAAAGATGCTGTGGATTTAGTGATCCCTCTTTCCCACAATCTGTCATTTTCAACTCAAATCAAATTCATCTTCTACTTCAGTCATCACCAGTCACTGTTTTCCAACACTCTCACCCCAAGTAAAGCAGAATAGAAACGGAATCTCCAATGATCTTGTAGTTCCCTATTGTCAGCCTGCGTTTGGAACATAATATAATGCAGGTTTTTGCCTTATCTGCTTGTTCACCTTTTTCTAGTAGGAGATATTTAAAGACAGCAGTCATCTTACCTTTGATCCCTAGCAACTATATGTCTACTCGATCTATGTCTCACTGCCTCATTAGTGAATGTGGCTTGAAATAAAGAGACCCCCAAATTCCCTTAGTCTATCGCTTTTATTGACTCTACTTTGTTCAAGTTTCAGAGTATGCTATCAGCTGATATTCTGAGGTTGGCTGACAGATCCACTTTACCATGTGCAGTGAATTAGGGTTGTGTGTGTGTGTGTTAGGTGTCTTTGTAGTCTGTACCCTGATACTCAGAAGTGTCCACAGTTTGTGGTTTAGTCTGTCAATTCCATTTCTCCCTCCCCCTGCCTAGGCACTCTTGTTACCCTTTTTCCTATAAGATTTTTTTTATAGTCTGTGGGATTCTTTTACATTCTGTTGCAATTATGTGATCATAATTCACGCATTGTAATCCTATCACATGGGATTCCACCACATTTCAAAGAATGATGGGCATGATACAAAATGAAAGAAGCCAGACACAGAAAGACAGTGTATGATTCCATTTACGTATACTATGAGAGTAATCAAGAGGATAATTCAGAAATTATACTGGAAACCGCAAAGGCCAGAGAAAGGGGAGGGGGTGGATGAGAAGCATAAGCTCACTGCTTAGTGGGCGTGGAGTTTTCAGTTTACTAGATGAATGGATTTCTAGAGATGGATGATGGTAGTGATTGCATTATGTTACAGCATCAACTGAAATTAATATATTTAAAGTGGTTAATATGGGAAGTTTTGTTATGGGTTTGACCACATATAAATAAATGAGGGCAAGGAAGCAAAGCCTTTTCATAGGGTTCTGAGATCCATTTAGAGAGCTGTCCTGAAATAGCCTTTCTTGTTGCTGCAAGGATGAGAAATAATATTCTGCCTGGTGTTTGGGGCATGTTAGTTGCAAATTAAACTAGATTTTTAAAAAATGAAGATACATATTCAAAATATTCATTTATTTTAAAGTAATTGACCAAGAGTAGGCACAACATGAAGATAAATGATGTACTGCCTGTACCCTGTATACATCAAGGGTCTGAACAAAGGTCTAATTCATCTCTAGGACAGAAATAGGTGTATAAATCCAGTTATCACTGGTTCATGGATAAGTACCAGTGAAGACTATCCAGTGTAGTATATGACTTTTTGAATTGCTTTCGAGCATAGTGAAACTGTCTCTGGCATCTGCCTGTAATTGTTGAAGGCAGAATAATAGGGCTGGAGAGATGGTTCAGCAGTTAAGAGCACTGGCTGCTCTTCCAAAGGTCCTAAGTTCAATTCCCAGCAACCACATGATGGCTCACAGCCATCTGTAATGAGATCTGGTGCCCTCTTTTGGCCTGCAGGTATATAGATAGAAAACTGTATACAAAATAAATAAATCTTTAAAAAAACCAAAACCAAACAAACAAACAAAAAGATAAGGCAGAATAATAGCTCCTCCAATGTCAAAGTCTGAATTGTCATAGCCTGTGAACATCTGCTTTCTTGTAGACAAGGAAAATTTAGAAGACATGCTTAAATTAAGGAGTTTAATATGGGGAAACCAAACCAAGATATTTCTGTAAATTAGTTACGTTTTTATAGCTGTAAACAGAATACCCATGAGAACAACCTAAAAGAGGAATGAATTACTTTAACTCACAGTTTGAGGAGATTTTGTCCATAATTATTTGGCCCCATATCACTGGCCTGTGGTCAGGAAGAACATATGGCTGCAGGAGCATATGGCAAGGGCTGTTTGCTGCACAGCAGACAGGAAGGAGAAAGCACAAGTGAGAAACTGAGAGAAGAGAGGAAGAGCGAGGGAGGGAGAGGGAGAGGGAGAGAGGGAGAGGGAGAGGGAGAGGGAGAGGAGAGGAGAGGAGAGGAGAGGAGAGGAGAGGAGAGAGAGAGAGAGAGAGAGAGAGAGAGAGAGAGAGAGAAAGAGAGAGAGAGCGCAACACACAATACAGAATAATACCTCCGTGGGCTTTACCTCTTCAAGTCGCTAGAATATCACAAATAGCACAAGCTGGGGAATAAGTGTTCAACTCATGGGCTGGTGGGAAGCGCTGCTTAGTATTCAAACCATACCAGCTGGGCCCTCTACTGGCTGTGGTCAGAGGGTGCCATGCTTATCAAGAGAAACCCCAAGATGGTAGCATTGTGATGTGTGCCACCTCAGTTGCTTTGGATGGCAGAGGAAGGAAGCAGTGAAACCAAGAGATGGAAGCAGCCTCTGTGCCCTGGGAGAGAAAGCCGAGCAGAGTCTGCTACATTGTAAAGAGGGAGGAAGCTCTCCCCATATGGTTTCAAAGTTCCCACTGTAACCATTCTTCTAGAAGTCACCACTAGCTGAGTTCCAGAATGGAACTAACAAAGAGTATCTGAGAGCCCCCAGAAAGGAAGGCAGCTCTTCCAGCACACTGCTCAGTCAGAAGACTCTATCCAAGGGGGTCCTTTTATTCATGTTCTTTGTTTTGATTCTCTTGTGTCGGTGTGTGGTATACCCGTGTGTATGTATATACACATTTGCATGGGCATGTGCATGCGTATGTAGGTGTTCCTGCAGAACTGAGGTTAATGTTGGGAATCTTTTCCCACTGTGTCTAATTAAGTAGGGTCTCTCAGTTAACCCCAGAGCTCACAGATATGGCTAGTCTCCATAGCCAACTTGTTCGGGCATTCTGTCTTTGCTTTCTGAGACTGGAATCACTGGTGAGCCACCAGGGCATGCCTGGCATTTCGGTGGGTTCTGGGGATCTGAACTCTGGTCCTCATGTTTGCACAGCAAGCAATTTAAGCCTGCGACTATCCATCCCCCCACCAGTCCCATAGTACATTTGGTGAAAACCTCAAATTTGTGTCGTTGATATGTTAGCCATAGGAAACCATTATAGGATGGAATTGCTTCTAAGGAAGAGAGACCACTTGGCTGGGAGTTTTAATTAAGATGAAATATGTAGAACAATTTTAGAGTATTGTCTTGGCCTCTTCTCTCCCTGGGAAAGCCGACTTCATGGCTGCTTAAACCAGAGAGCAAACAGGAATGGTGGAAATTCTGTGATCTGGATTATGGATTATTTGTTATTTCCTCACTTTTAAAGAAAAACAGAATTCTTCATTGATTCGTTGGGAATTTCACATCATGCACCATCCACCACTTACCTTACAGTCTCTCTATATCTGCCCCTCATCCCTGCAGCATCCCCCCTGCCAAAAAACTTAACAACAAAACAAACAAAAATCACCTTGCTCCTCCATCTTTCCTGCCTCTCCAATACCTCTTCATTCATAATATCATTGCACCCAGACATGGCCCACAGCAGTAGCCTGGGCCCAGAGGACACCACGGCCCCAGATGACAGCACAGACCACTCAGATCAGCATGGCCACAGTGGCAGCAGGGTCCTCAGACACCAACACGGTCTCAGGTTGTGGCCCGTACCCCAGGCATCCATGTGGCCTGTAGTGGCAACATGGGTCACAGATACCAACACAGACTCTGGCTGCAGTAAGGCTACAGATCCAGACATGGCAGTTTCATGAGCCTTGATTTCACCATGACCTTGGGTGGCATCACAGGACAGTTGGATCATCATGGCCCTGGGTGGCAGCTCAGGAAACTCAGATCAGCATGACCTTGGGTGGAAGCTCAGGACACTCGGATCAGCATGGCCTTGGTGGCAGCATTGCTCTAAGACACCAGCATGGACTCAGGTGACTGACCACACCCCAGGCATCCTTTTGGCCTTTGGTGACAACATGGATCATGGACATCAGTACAGACCTTGGTTAGGTAGGACCACAGACTCAGACATGTCCCTCAGCAGCGGCCCATGCCCAGACATCACGGGCCCTGGGTAGCAAGCAGGCGACCCACATCAGCCTGCTGCTCAGCACCTTCCCTTCTTCAGTTCTGCCTCTCTCCACAGCACATGAACCAGTCTGCTTCTCTTCCTCTTCTGTTTCTCCACCATTAATCTGCTCACCATAACGGCATCCACCCAGCTGGTGCCCCAAGGCCTGTGGATGTCGTCAGCCAGCCAGGACTGTAAGGACCCAGGCTGGCCTGTGTTTGTTGGGCTATTTCATAACTTTTTAAAAACAGTGAACATATATCTTTTTTTGTTGAAAATTACTCACTATTTTATTACGTGTATGAGTGTTTTGCCTGCTTGCATGTCTGTGCACCATGTGCATGCAGTACCTAGGGAAGCCAGAAGAGGGCGCCGGATCCCCTGGAACTGGAGTTACAGATGGTTGTGTGCCTCCACGTGGGTGCTGAGAACTGAACCCGGGTCCTCAGGATGAGCAGTCAGTGCTCTTAACCCCCGAGCTCTCTCTTCAGTCCATGTCTATCAGTTTTATAATAGCAGACTATTTTTGCTATTATAAAGAGGAATAGGTCAAAGAAGAATGATTTTTGGGAAAAACGATCTGTTTCAAAGGTAGCAACCACAATAGGAATGAACACATGGAACAATCAGTAGGAAATTTTTCCTTAAGCATTCAGAGGTGGCCACCTCTGAATGCACGCACACACACACACACACACACACACACACACACACACACACACTCATACTGACATACACTGCACACACACATGTATATGCACACAGATTTAAGTAAAAATTAAAAATAGGAAAATACTACCTATGCTACCATGATCTTATCAATGCTCCCATTTAAAAGAACGCTGGGGAGACGAATAGGAATTTTAACTAATGTTATTTCTGACATTGTTCTAATCAAACTTGCCAACAATTAGCAGTTACAAAATCATGAATGGGCTGGATGGTGGTGACACACGCCTTTAATCCCAGCACTTGGGAGGCAGAGGCAAGCAGATCTCTGAATTTGAGTCCAGACTGGTCTACAGAGTGAGTTTGAGAATGGTCAGGGCTACATGGAGCAACCCTGTCATAAAAAAAAAAAAAGAAAAGAAAAGAAAAGAAAAGACACAAAACACAAAAAAGAATTCATGAAGTTGGCTAGTGGGTTTTGCTGTAAAGAGGAAGGAAACTTTACAGTTTGGATCCCCATGCCCTCGCCCCCGCAACTGCTCTTTTGGATATTACCAGTAGTTAAGCTCCTTCATGACTGAAGAGCGTCTAGTTAGCTGAGGAGACCGTAAAATACTCTTTGCTTTTCTAACTGTATGTCCGTACATAACTGGATTTCCTTCTTGTTCTCCAGCATCCGTGAGCAGCTTAGGCATGTGCCTTGGTGGTGAAGCACGTGAATGGGGCTGTGTGAGTCAGCGTTTGCCCTGTGCTGGACAAACACGGAACTCTGCGCCACAAAGTGTGAGCAGATCCCTGCCGGACACTGGAAATAGAAGATAATGAAACGGTGTGCATCATCAAAGAACTTAGAGAGAAAACACACACACACACACACACACACACACACACATACATACATACACACACACATACATACACACACACACACATATATACACACACACATACATACACACATACATACACACACACACATATATACACACACACATACATACACACATACATACACACACATACATACACACATACATACACACACACATACATACACACACACACACACACACACACACACACACACACACAGAGAGAGAGAGAGAGAGAGAGAGAGAGAGAGAGAGAGAGACAGCCAATATAGTTAGGGCAATAGAGATAAACAGAGGATGAAGTTCTTTTTTTCCTTTTTTTTTAAATTTGCATTTCTTCAGTTAGAAAGGGAGGAAGGAACAGAGGAAGGCGAGAAGGAAGGAAGGCAAGCAGGAAGCAAGAGAACACCCAGGGGGATTAAGGAAATCTGAACCACTGGCCTGCATGGGGAGGAGGGAGGACTTCTCCATAGTTTAATGCTGAGTATGGAAGGCAGTGGCGGGGGAGGAGACACTACATTCATCATGATTTCTAGGTTCTCTATGTCTTAAGGTGCTTTGATATTTCTCAGGGGCCTTGTAAATCTGAGGAATGGCTGTGTGTTTTCCCAACGGGTTAATTTCTTTGGGTGTCAGAGCCTGCCATCATACGTGAGCCTGCTGTTAGTATATAAATGATCCACAGCCATGTGCCATCTGCCTCCTGAGGTAATTCACGTATACTGCAGCAGTATCCACTAGGGCCTGAGTCAACCCAAGGCAGGTACCAGGCAACAAAGAGCAGTCCTTGCACCGTAGAGTTCATTAGAATAATACAAATTACCAGCCTTGCCCCAGGTTGGTACGGGAGAATTGTCTGTATTCTGTGAATCATGTATTTTAATAAAACGCTGATTGGCCAGGCAGGAAGTATAGGCGGGTCAACCACACAGGAAGTAGAGGTGGGGCAATGAGAATAGGAGAAGGCTAGGGAGGAGGAAGCTCCCTCCGCCATTCTTGCCCAGACCACCCAAGAAGCAACATGTGAGCTGACAGCTGAAAAAGGTACCAAGCCAGATGGCTAACATAGATAAGGATAATGGGGTAACAAAAGTTATAAGAGCTAATAAGTAGCCTGACCTAATGGGCCAATCAGTTTGTAATCTTATGGAGTCCTGTGTGTGATTTTCTTTTGGGCTTACCAGCTTGTTGGGGTACTGGGCAGGACAGAAACCCCAACAAGCTGGCCCGTCATGTTACACCAGGTATACTGCTTTACTGAACATGCCCTAGTTAAGGCTTGGGCCCCAGTTCTTATGTTTCCTTACCCAGACTGGAGTTTCTCCTAGGAATACTGTGTGACAAAACATGTTCCCTTCTTGAAAAGCATAATCAAAAGTTCTTTTAAACTTTTTTCTACCTGGGCAGTGGTGGCGCACGCCTTTAATCCCAGCACTTGGGAGGCAGAGGCAGGTGGATCTCTGTGAGTTCAAGGCCAGTGGTATACAGGAGCTAGTTCCAGGACAGGCTCCAATCCAAAGCTACAGAGAAAGCCTGTCTAGAAAAAAAAATGTTTTTTCCAGTATCATTGACTCTCTGGGCAGCTTCTCAATCACTTCTATGAATTAATATCAATTTGGGCAATGTAAAACTGGAAGAGTCATGTGTATGTGATCATATACATATCTATATATATATATCAGTTACATATGTGAGTGTGTATATATACATATATGTTCATAGATGTCTATGTGTGTATCATATGTATGCATGTGTGTATAGACACACACACACACACCACACCACACCAAATCACCTGATAGCAGCAAGGACTGGGAAGAAAGGAGACACAGAATGAATGTTGAGTGAATATAGCTGGCCCTGAACAAGATAGTGAACATGGGCTGGGTGATGTGTAGTCTGGTGAGAGGAGAGAGCAATTCTCTTTAGAGCAGGCAAGGAGCACTAGCAGTAGAAGCCTCTGAGCTATCTGGAGTGGAAGTGAGGGAAAGGAAGGAGAGTGGCAGCCAGGAGACAGAGCCCTGAGCTGCTGTGGGTGTGGGATCTGCTTGCCCATCTCCAGCATGCTGAAAGCTCACAGCAGTGTGGATTTTGTCACTACTGGCCTCAAGACCACATAAACCAGAGTAGGCATGCAGCAGAAACCTGTTGAGTGGTTCAAGACCTTTGTCTCATTCCTTAGGCTAGCTGCAGAAAATACTAACTCATGTGAGCCTCGAAAACCAGGGTGGTTTTTTGTTTTTTGTTTTTTTTTGTTTGTTTGTTTAGTTTAGATCTTGGGTTTTTGGAGACAGGATTTTTCTGTCTATCCCTAGTTGTCCAAGAACTCACCAAGTAGAACAGGTTGGGCTTGAACTCAGAGATTCACCTGCCTCTGCCTCTGGAATTAAAGACGTGCGCCACCAGCACCTGGCTTTTTTTTTTTTTGCCCCCCCTGCCTCAAGTTCTTAATTTTACACTTCGGTAGAGCTAAGCTTGAGCCACTGAGAACTGTATAATTGGCTTCATTTTGCTTCTAGGATGATTTTTAATGGCCACCCACTGACGGATACAGAATAGCGATGCAGACTTCCTTGGGTCCTGCTAGGTTTTAGTTCATCAGGACCTTGTAAGCTTTAAGGCTTAAGAAAATCATAGTCGCGTGGAATATGTGTCCTGTCCATAGCTTATATGATGCCTGCTAATGCCAGAAAGAGTAAAACTTTTATGGCAAAGGCCACCGACAATTTTGTCTTTGCTACTCTCTTTGTAAAGGGAGTTACTGTTTTGTTTGTTTGTTTTGTTTTCATGGAAAGGGGGACAAATGGCTTCTTTGTTCAAGCTTACAGCTGTGGGAAATTAAACCGTGAGGGTGATGCCCTAGGGAAACAGTTTCTTTTTCTCTTTTACATTAACTGACCACTGTGCTGGCTTTCCATTCCTACAGAGAAAAGAAACACAAACAAGAACAACAAAGCAACAGCAACAGCAAAAACCCAGAAATAAGCTACTTAAGTAAGGCGAAATTTGTGTGTGTGTTTGTGTTTGAGTGTGTATGTGTGCGTGCGTGTGTGTGTGTGTGAGTGTGTGGGGGAAGTTTCAGAAATTTCAGCTCGTGATCTCTTGGCCCTCATAGCGTTAGGCCTCTCTCGGTGCAGAGCACTGCATTCGGGGCCAGCAATAGAGCAGAACTGTCACCTCAGAGCGGCCAGGAGACAGACGGTGAGAGGAGCTGGGTCACTCTCTTCCACCGGGCTGCTTCTCGAGTTTGAAGGACTCTCTAACAGGTCTGAGCATGGCAAACATGGCACCAGCCGGTCTTGCCCACCCTTTTCCCTCTCCTTTGCTAAACAGATTACATTCCTAAAGCTAACCAAAGACATCTGTTCCCTAATTTGGTCACTTCGTTATGTCTGACTAAAAACTCCAAGGTCCAGCTCTTAAGACATTGGAGTCCAACAATCAGAATTCATTGTTTGGCTATACAATGGTTAACCTGATTGGTTAACCCATCCAATCAGGACTTCCCAACTCACTCTAGCACAGACTTCCCTTTTTATCCTCCTGAAGAACCCACTTCACTAGAGACGCCTGATATCTGTCTGTGCCCCATCCAGAGACAGCCTCTCTCTGTTTGTCCCTCTGGGATAATAAATCTCCTTTGTGCTGAGAACTTGTTTGAGTAAGTCCTGTACTGTAGTAAGGAGGCCGCTTGTTTGTTTCTCGGCTGCCCAGACTTCCGAAATAATCATGCAGAAACTATATTTTAAATCACTGCTTGGCTCATTAGCTCTAGCCTCTAATTGGCTAACTCTTACATCTTAATTTAACCCATTTCTAGTAATCTGTGTAATGTCACGTGGCTGTGGCTTACCAGGTAAAGCTCCATTTGGCTCCAGTGGGGCTACATGGCTTCTCTCTGACGCTGCCTCCTTTCTCTCAGCATTTAGTTTAGATTTTCCCACCTATCTCTGTTCCCCTATAGCTCTGCTATAGGCCCAAAGCAGTTTCTTTGTTAACCATTGCTCTCCACAGCATACAGAGGGGAATCCCATATCAGTGTGCCAACTCTGAGGGCCCCTTACAGATGATGCATTCTGAGATGCTCTGTGGTCACAGGGATAATGTCATGGATAGTACTGAATATTATAAATGATGTTGTTTTTCCTAATAACCATACCTATGACAAAGCTTAATTTATAAATCAAGTATGCTAAGCATTTAATAACTATACATATTATTAGGGCAAGCACAGCAGTATAATACATGTACTATTCGAGATTTACAGAAACACTTAGAACATGAAACCACAGATAAGGGGGAGATTTCTGCAAAGTCACTGTTTGTGAATGTTGATGTTACTGATGCTCTAGTGAAGATGACGGCTAACTCACTCTGGAGCATGAGGTACCCAGACAGCTGTGAGGGTCGGCCTTGGTTGTCCACTTGACGTCTGGGATCAACTGGTGGCATCCCAGATTAAAGGACGCAGACCAAAGCTTTGCTGTTTGCCTGTTGGCTCTCACTCTGCCTGGCAAATTCATCTGTCCTGTTACTGAGATAACTCCGCTGGGATTCCAAAGTAGACTGAAGACTAGCAGTCTTGGGGAGCCCCCCAGTACTGCTGCACCCCCAGCCGTGTAGACTGAACAGCTGCTGGATTCTCAGCCTTTAAACTGTGAATAGTGATTGTTGGATTACCCGGACCACATCTTGTAATCCAGTCTAACAATTTCCCTTTTAGTATCTATTCATTTTATTATCTTTTCTTTTTTTAATTTGGGGGGAACTGAGACTACTATGATTCCATATCTTACGATAGAGCTATGTGAACTCTCGTGATTATTGCTGTCCTGTTCACTGTAGCAAGGAAATGGAATTAACCTAGCGGTCCATCAAAAGATGAATGGATAATGAAAGTCTGAAACATATGCGACATGGAATATTATGATTAATAATTTTCTCTAAGGAAAAATGAAATCACAAAATTGGTAAGAAAATGAAGGGACTTAGAATATACGAGTGAGGTCACCCAATCTTCAGAAAAACCTGCATTTTCTATTTGAAATGCAGATAGATCCTGGCCTATAGTCTCCACCTATGCATCAGTAACTAATTATGTGTGTGGGTGTAACACTGAGAATGGAGAACAAGAAAATGTAGTGAAAATCAAATGCATACTAGTGAGTTTACATATCTATATCTATGTGTCAAGTATGTCTTTTGATGATCTCTCAAGGTACAACACATTTTCAATGCAAAATAAGTCCTTAAATGGTCAGGGTCTACATATGATTGATTCCACGAGGTCCTGGAAGCTTATCAAGGCCTGAATTTTGCATCATGTTTCTCATTGAATATTCCTACAGGAATAGAGTAACTTCCCAAGAGTCTGAAAATACCGAGAAAAGGGCTTAAAAAAGAAAAGAATGTTAGAATTCTAAACTGTATCATTTCCTGAATAAATGTACTCCTTTAAAGAAGATGGTGTAGTCGAGGCTGCCTCTGGGTGCTCTGGTGAGGGGAAACAACCATAAGAATATGCTGTATCCCACAACGAAAAGGGGGAGGAGCCTGTGAACCCACATCTGAAGTGAGAGGGTCAAGAACCAGTAGAGACCACAAAGAGAAGGAAGCAGAACTTCAGGCACCAGAGAACAAGGCAGTGGCCACTTCCTGGACGTAGGCTGACTGAAAGCTTTGTGTTCCTACTCTCTGAACAACCCCCACGGGCTCAGCTCCGTGGAGCTGTAGGCAGACAGTCTATGATGAGGGTTTAATCTTCCTGTAGGATAGATAACCATACTCCACGACTCAGGGCAGCGAGGAGCATAAACTTGAGAGGGTCTCTTGCTAAAAGCTGAGCTACTTCAGGGAACTGAGATCAGGGAATACGCCTGGGATGGGGAGACTCAATGTGGCCTGCTGGAGCCCCGGTGTGAGGGAAGGCCCAGCCAGGCAGCTGTGGAGGGGGAGAGTAGGTGCCGAAGTGAAAAGGGTAGGTAGCAAAGGCTGGCTCAGGTCAGGAAGTGAATAAAGACGGCTTTTATCCGCTGAGATGCAGTAACACTGCTGAGGCTGAGACCTACAAATGTAACGGCTCAGTCTCTGGGGCCATCCATGTGCGTGCATCGCCCCCTGCGGTAGCTCCTGGCAACTCCGGAACTTCCAGGGCGGCTCCAGCACGTCTAGCAGGGTGATTAGCAAGCCTGAGGACTACCTCAGCTCTGTGGCTGCTTCTCAGTTTTTCTTGGTCTTCATACATTCATCTGATTATTTTTTACATTTTTCATTATTGGGCAATTTTTTTTTTTTACCTTGCCAGGTGTCTTTTCTTTATTTCCCTGTCTCCCCTGTCCCCTGTGCCTCCTTTCCCCTTCTCTACATTTAACACTGTTTGACTTTCTACCGTGCTGTTTTATAAAACAGTAACTTATTTTTATTTCCTTTCTTACATTTATGTGATTTTATTTTTAATCTCTTTCATTATCAGGAAATACCTCTCTCTCTCTCTCTCTCTCTCTCTCTCTCTCTCTCTCTATATATATATATATATATATATATATATATATCTTGCTCTTTTTTCTCCCTTCTGTAGCATTCTCATTCAGTGAGCAGCCTGGCCTGTGATGCTCACCCAGCCCCACCCCTCAGGCCCTTCCACCTGCCTCCTGGACACCTCAGCACTGCCGTGGAATGCTGGAAAGGGGACTGTCAGGGACTGGATTGTGTCCCCAGAAAATGCACATTTGGAAGCTTAAACTCACAGCATCACAAAATATGACTGTGTTCCAAGATGGGCCTCTTGGGAATTGATTAGTAAAAGGAGGTCATTTAGTTACGCTCTAAGCTTGTAACCTGTGCCCTTCTAAGATGGAATGATAAGAACACGTACACGGAAAAAAGACCATGTGAAGACATAGGAGGAACATGGCTATTTACAGTTCAAGGCTGACTCTTGGAAGAAATAGCCCTGCTAAGGACTTGATCTCAGGTTCCGGCCTCTGGGACTCTGTGAAAAGGTTTCTCTTGTCTGAATCGCTGGGTTTGTGGTAATTTGTTATGGCGGGAACAGTGCAAGGGCAGAGTTTATTATTATTTTTACGTTCCTGGCTGTTATTTTGTTATTTGTATCATTTCGTGTGTACCCAGGATGCTGACAGAGTCCCCAGCACAATATTCTGTTGGCTATAAACTGCGCTTCACACACCTGGCCTCCTGCCTATAGTAGGAAATCATTATCGTTTTAGTCCTTAGTGCTTTCCCTTCCTATTAGATCACGATGTCTATTAAAGGATTATGCCATCTGAAGCTAAATCTTGCTGATAATAGACATTACCCACTCGAGTAGAGAGGAAGCATTAATTATAAGCATCTGGAATCTTAGGAGAAAATTAAAGTCCTTATTGTGGGAGGCAAATCTTAAGAGCTTGAGGTGTCCGAGGTGGATTAGAAGGATGCAAGGAGGAGTATGCCAAAGGAAGGAGAATTTTGGCAGATGGAAGGGTTGAGAAACTCCGCGTCGATTCTTTCTATTTAAAACCTCAGGGCTTGTTTAGCTTCTCTAATTGAATCAATATTTCTTGTGTATTTTTTTCTCTTCAAAACAAAAACAAAAACACAGCACTATCAGAATGCCTCAAGCATTTGTGTTCTGTTTTGTCTTTGGGGGAGTTTTTAGTGTTAGAATTCTCTCAGCCGCTCTGTAATTCTTCATTAAGTTTTAATGCAGTTTAAACTTTCCAGCTGTAGGCAGTATATCCTTTCTCCACTCTGCCAGCAGGCTAATCGGTCCCTGTAGTGTGGTTCGGAGCTCCTTCTGGTGGTGAAAAGCTATAATGACACATCCATCTGCAGCATCTGCATCCCTTTCATGTCTAGTGAGGGCTGAGCCCTGGTCATCAAAGCAAATCAAAACAGTGTTTGCAACACAGTGACACAGAATAGTGTTTGGCTTTACAATAAAGATCATTCTGGACTGTCAGAGCAAGGATCCCATCCCTCTGCTAAGGAGAGCCTAAAAGATAAACTTGGTATTTGTATTGTAGATGCATTTGGCTAATTTTAAGCCAGAGTGAAGCGAATGAAAGATTTTGGTTTGCTGTTGTAGTCTGCTCATATTAAGTCACTCTTGAGAAAAGGGACATAGTTCCTTTCTAGATTTTGTAGTACTTAGTGACAAAATGTTACAAGAAAGAACTAAGTGACTTCAGATGGAGATTATTACTTACCTCATGATCACTCTATGCCTTTGCACATGGATGTAGAAAGTGATCTATCATCTGTCACTCTGTCTGTCTATCTATCTATCATCTATCTATCTATCTATCTATCTATCTATCTATCTATCTATCAATCATCTATCTAGTGGCAGAAAAGTACATACCATAAAATGCACCAATGAGCCATTTTCAAGTACATAGTTTGGTGTCTGTGCCCTTTGCCCTGCATCTTTGGAAGTAAATATTCTGTCACGTTTTTGTTAATTCGTTCAAGTTGTAAAGTAGAATTTAAGTACTTGACTGTAGTCTGAATATTTATGGTCTCTCCAGATTCAATTAACCCCGAGCCCCCACAGCGATGGCGCTGGAAGACGTTTAGGTTCCAAGACCTGAGCTCTGATGATGTAGTGCTTTCATAGAAGGGTAGAGAGACTGCTCAGTCCCTCCCTAGCAGGGAAGAGCCTAGTAGAAGTCACCATGTGTCCCTTACCCCAATCTCCTGGGACTTTGGTCTTGAGTCCCTTTCCCTGACTGAGAATTGTGAGAGATGAATTGTGGACATTAATAAGCACCCACAGTATGTCACTTTATTATTGGAGTCTATGATGTTGAAATGAAATAAAACATAATGATATTATAGATCCAAAAATAGGTAGTAAATTAGCATTAAATAGAAGAAACAAATTTAAAAAACAAAGAACAAACTAGATGTATGTTAAAATGAGTGTTTCCTTATCTAAAGTCACAACTTTGAGGTTTTAAACACCTGTTGGAAAGATTGTATCTAAATCTTCAGTGTTCCCACTACAGATCCCAGAACCTGTTTGTATTGGTGAGATGCAAAATCCTCCACTTTTTAGAGAATTGACTTTTCAGAGATAGAGGAAGTGTGGCTAACAAAAAAGACTAAGTAATGCATACTTCGATTAAGAATAAAGCACCGCTCTTAATTACTGTTCTGTCTTCTAAGTCATGTATAAATAGATTTGCTACATCTTTCCAAAAAAGATGGGAAAAATTAAAATTACTTCAGGAAATGCCAGGATTGTTGTAATAAAGTAAAAAAAAATTTCTGTAGACTATTTAGAGGTTGTGAAGTATTTCTTTTGTATTTTATCATTGGATTCTAAATAAAAGAGTAGATAATCAGACACGATTATTATTTTCTTCAGCATGTGTGTGAGAAAATCAGTACTTGGGAAGAAAGTGAGCGAGGATGATTGCCCTGGAGATCAATAACTCTGGGCACAGGACAGCAGATCGTGTGTCTTTCCTGATCCACTTCATCCCTCAGGAAAGAGCTGTAGAGAAAACAAACTGAGATAAAGTTCATTTTTTTTAAATTAAAAAACCAGATGCTTTTTACCATAAGTGTAATCTATGACATTGAAGTTAACTGACAGGAAGAAAGATCAAAAGAATGTTGGGTTAAATATTTATGCGGCTTTATTTTCTTTTCAATAAATATTTATTGTAATGAGAAATATGTCTTCATGAGAGAAGTGCTAAAAGAAATAAATGCAGAGTATAAAATTTGAAAATCTTTTAAAGAAATGTTTAGATTGTGAGAATTTGCCTTTTGACTTGAGCTGTAACCCTTAAGCCTTAGTTTATGGCTGTGGATTAGTTCTTGGAAGTGAATGAAGAAATTATTAACTTTTTAACTGAATAACAACACAGAGGTGGACTTGAACTTTTAAAGGGATCTCTGATCTATTTTATAACATGCTTGAACTTTCGGCAAAAATCAAGAATTCACTCATCAGAGAAAATGCATTTCTCAATATTTTACTGACACTTGGAGCTCTGGAAGGCCATGGACGGGTCGTGCGGTGCTGGTTTCTGTTTCCCATCTCTAGGATCTACTTTTCCAACTATAAAATTTTATTTTTTATGTATACTAAAATTGAATATTATGATAGGTGGTAGATTTAAATGGACAAGTTTTTAGAAGCAGAAAAATCATCCTGTATTGGCGTAAGATGATGATGATGATGATGATGATGATTTGTTTTTGGCTTTTTTCAAGACAGGATTTCTCTGTGTAACAGTCTTAACTCTCCTGGAACCAGCTCTTGTAGACCAGGCCTATAGTTATCAATCCAAGCAGGAGATCCTATGAAATATGATCTGTGGACCTAGAGTTATCACTCATGACTCCAGTGACCCTGCAGGTCCCATGGCAGGTGGGAGACTGCGGCAGGTGAGAAACAGGCAGATAGAGCTTGGGTATAGAGTTTATTTGTGGGCGTGGGGGAGAGAATAACAGAGAGAAAGAGAAGAAAGAAAAGGGGAAGGGGGAAGGGAAGAAGGGAGAGAGACAAAATCTGCCTCTTCAGAAGCAGGATGGACAGAGAGCGGTGGAGGTAGAAGATCTGCTTGCCTCGGCAGGAACGGGGAGATTAGGAGTGGGCATGGTTTGTCTACGTGACAAGGTAGGCAAGCAAATCACAACATTTCCACCTTTCTCTTATAATTAAAAGTCAAGGAGTTAGGCATGGCAGGTCAAGGGGATGAGGGTGTCAGGTTCTCAAGACTGCTTCCTGCTGGTTTGTGGATGTCAGAGTCTTGGGGGACCTGAGAAAACTGGGTGCTGGTCATGTCCTGGCTCAGGGTATCTGGGGTACTCACTCCTGTCCAGGATTTGTGGTGTGAAACTTTCCAGTGTCTCTTGGACCTGTTTAATGTGAATCATTTTTTATTCTGCTCCATGGGACTGACAAGAATTCTTTGAGTTTGTAAAACATAAGTTTTAGACATATACACTTTATAAACAGCAGCATATTTATGCCAGTGCTGTGAGACAATGGTCTTGCATCCTGTAATCTTTGTCACTCATATTATTTTAATAAAATGCTGATTGGCCAGTAGCCAGGCAGGAAGTAGAAGCAGGGTGAGGAGAAAAGGGGAATTCTGGGAAGAGGAAAGACTGTTGGCAGTTGTCACCCAGACACAGAGGAAGTATATATATCAATTTAAAATATTTGAGACATTGCTTTCTTAGTCTGGAATGAGATAGAATGAACAGAGCTCATTAGGACTGGGAATACTTAAAACATTTTTAACAGTAAGTTTATGTACAAATAAATATATACAGTTGAATTTAAGTTTCATACACATATATACACAGAGTTAAAGCTAACTTATGTTCACACATAAGTTAACTCAAAAGTCAGATGCATGCACACATACATATATTAAACAGGAGTTGGGTGAAGCAGATGCTTTGGTGGGCCCTACCAAAAACATGCCACTGCACAGAACACACATGTAAAGAGGAATTTAGAGACATAAGTAAAGGGCGAGATGAGGCAAAGAGAAGTACCTCAGTAAAGATGGCGACTTGGTTACCTGCCCTGCCCTTGGTCAAGATGGCGGTGAAGCCATCTGACCTGTCCTCCTTGTCCTTAGTCAAGATGGTGGCAGTCACATGTTGCACAGAGAAAACACGTTTTCAGAGTTGTGGCAGGAATTTTAAACAGATACACATAACAAGAGAGACTTAAAGGATGTGTAGAACACACATTTAAATCAGAATCACATCTGTGTGGCCACACCATTTATACATTCTTTCATACATGAAGTAGACAGGAAAATTACTCAGGTAGTGAGGGCTGAGACTGGCACAGCCACCTGGTGGATCTGGCCAGTTTTGCTGACTCCTGTGGGACTAGTGGTAACAGTGACAGAGACAGAATAGGAAAGAGAACAGTAGCATTTATGGGGGAGGGGAATGGGGGCTGCCCAGCGAAAGGAAAAATGGATGGGCATGAGATGCTGGCAGGACAGAGTTTAGCATGGCTGGATAGAAACTCTTCTGTCTCCTGTTTGCTGATAGAAATTAGGAAACTCCCACTTTGGCTTGTTCTTTAACGGGTGTGTAGGGTATTTGCTAGTGCAAGGCAGGTAAGGTTAGGAATTTGTAAGTAAGGCATTAAATTTAGAGGTTTAAACATCTATAAAAAATCTCGGGGGGGGGGAGGTTGGACAGATAATATTAGAAAGTTTATTTTCCAAGTCCAAGGACGTGAGAGACTCAAAGGCTAGTTGTCTGCAAATGTCTTTGAGACAGAGCAAGGGTCAAGTGATAGGTCAGGCCATCCTAAGGCTCCTCAGTTCAGAGGGTGGGGACCAGGGCCATTCCAAATGGCTGAGGGACTACAGTCCAAGACACAAGACATGATATCCCAGTCCTCAGTCATGGGGAATTAGCAGAGATGAATGTCAGCGAAAGCTACTTGGAGAAGGGGACCTTACAATTTAGTCTGTGTTGTGTGTAGTGATGGAGCAGATGCAGGAAGTTGGAAAGTGGTCCAGGTCCAGGGTCCCTGCATGCCTTAGCCTGCCCACCCACAGGAAGGAGGGGACATGGAGAGAGCCTGGCTGAGTCACACACCAATGTTATAATTCATGACATGGGTGATCCATCACAAATGTGCTAAAGGTTGTTACTGTGTGTTTGTCTGTATGTGCCTGTGTCTACCCTCATGTGTCTCTTCCTAACAAAGGCTTTGCTCTGTCTTTATTGAACAGTAAAGAAAGCATTACATGAGGAATGTATGAGGGACACTTTACAGAAATCTTTAACACAATTTTACAAGGGATTAAATCCCTGAGTGCTACTGACCCAGATAACAAACAGTATTATAAACATCACTGTTTATCAAGTAACATCCATATGTTGCATTTAATATTAATGGTGGATATTCATTTGTAAGACCGTTTTTGGCCTATATTTGTTGTTTCAAGATAATAATTATAAACCACACACATTACTCTGGGTCAGAGACATGGAAGAATACATAGTTTAGGATTACAGCTTTGTTTTAGCTTAGGTTGTAAAGTTGATTATGTGGGACATTCATTGCAATCCAAGTTTGATTTTTACATTGTTTTCTTAAAGGCATGTGTCTTCTTTGCTATTCTGTTGTTGAGAAGAGACACCACAACCAAGGCAATTTATACAAGGAGACATTGAATTGGAATCTTCCTTACAGTTTTAGAGAGTCTGTGACCATCATGATGGGGAAGATGGTGACATCAGGCAGGAAGACATGGTGCTGTAGTGTAGCTAAGAGCTGATGCCTAGTCCACAAACCTAAGGCAGAGGTAGAGATGGGGCCTAGAGAAGGCTTTGGAAACCATAATGCCACCCACTCCCCAACCACACACCTCTTCCATCATGATTGTTCTTCCTAACCATCCCAAATAGGTCCACCATCTGGGGACCAAACCTTCAAATATGTGAGCCTCTATGGGGACCATTCACATTCAAACCATCACAGCCAGTTAGTTCAACAGACTGATCACACAGTAGGAGACCAGTCAAGTCTGCAGTGACTTGAAGGTGTATTATGAACACCAGCTGTGTGATCCAGCACAATTCCAGTCTCTTAGACGATTGGCAGAACACAGTCCAAGGGATTACTATGAGGACATTTCTGAGTGCTTGTGAGAAAACGCCAAGGAAACAAGAGTCTTGTGTCCTCAGTTTCTTCAGAACACAGACTTGTCTTGGACTGTGTTCTTGTGCTCCTCCCGGGTGCAGCAGACCAGAGTAAGATCCCTTCAGCTATTGTTACTTGTCTATGCTTTTGCCATGTGTGCCTTGTGATTGTAATTACTCGTGTGATCCTTAATCCTCAGCGTGTAAACTGCTCGATGCTCAGAGTTGGCTTCGGTGTGAGACTGAAGCCTCCTCGTTTATCAGCTCCGTTCTCCCAGGTCCCAGCACCTCTAGAGTAGCGAACAGACCATAAGAATATGGCGTCACGTCATATGCCAGGCTATGCGGTGTTATGGATAAACTTTGAGAATCCCTAAACACTGACCGGGTAAAGCTCTAGAAAAGAGGGAAGAGACAGTTTAAGGCTGTCAGCCATCAGGACTGACATTCTCATAAGAAGAGGCTGGGCATGTGCACACAGAAACATGTGCCCAGGGAAGGCCAAAGAGAGAGCACTCAGCATAAGTCAGCCCCGACAGGGCTTTACTCTTGGAGTGCTGGACTACAGCAAGGGAAATCAATGCCTGCGTTTAAATGTTTCCTGGTCTGTAAAATTTTGTTATGATGGCCAGAGATGACTTTTCAAATAGAACAGATTTTATGGGTGAACTGGAGCTGGGAAGGAGGTGGAGTAGGGTGGTAAGCATGGGTGCAAGCATTGCAGCTCGGATGGGAAGGTATTCTGGCCGTCGGGAGTCAAAGAATAGCGCAAAGTCACTGCAAGCTTAGCAGCCTATGGCCCTGTTCTAGGGAAAGGTTTCCCCAAAGCAAATGTTACAGCTCAGCTCCGGCAGGGGGGGAAGGGGTTTCCCTGCTAAGTTGTTACGGTTTTGCTCTGGAAAAATATTATAGAAGACACCCAAGTGTACAAAAGTGCTTCCGATGAAAACTATAGCTAGCGTTCGAGAAAATAACCCCAGATGGGGCTACCTGGATCGGAGATGATCGGAACACTGCTCATCCTGGATTTATTCCTAGCCAGCTATTTGGCATATATCAAGCAACAACAGCCTATGACACACCACTATTAAGGAAAGGAGAATGGATTGTGTCCTGTCACTCGGGAGCTTAGGCCTATTATGTTTTTTTCTCTACATCAGTGAGTGGTGTAGGCCAAGCTAAATATATTCAGCTGGCTGTTATATTTCTGGCTTGATATTTAGAGTATTCATTTCATGTCTGACAAGCAGTTTTTACCTCTAATAGCTGAAAAACATCTGCAAGCTAGAGTGTCGGATGGTGACACAGTCAGTCCACAACTCGGAGATGAAAATGAAATTGCACGGTGGCTACTTCCTGTCTCTTCGGAGGGGATATGACCAGCCTCTGGGATCTTGTTTTAGTTGCCTGCAGCCATTATATAAAATACCCCAAGTCACGTGACTTAAATACCTGGAACCCATTCACTCATGGTTCTGGAGGGCAGAACTCTGAATGAAATCAAAATTATTAGGGAACAACTAGGGAGCTGACAGTATTGCATCCCTTTGAGTGTTCAAGGGGAGTGCATAGGTAGTGTGACTTCATGCTTCTGTTGCTTGCTACAGTCTACTGGTTCACAGTTCTGTCTTCAAGGGTGTTCTTCTCTCTGCCACTTCACCTTCTATTCTGTGCCTGAAGTGAGCTTCTGAAATGCTGGTAGGGTGACATTTGTGACGGCGGTTAGGAACATCTCTGCTTGAAATGTGCCTTTAGTCCATCCCATGTGCAAAGACCTTGTCATGAAGGTTAAAGAAATTAGGATCTGATAATGTGTTTCTGAGTCTGATCAAGCCAACAAACGAAATTATCCGTCAAAAATATACACTCAAGCAAACCACTGCACACCATAATATCCCACCCCTGTTCTTCAAAGCCTTGTGTCCCTCTCATAATGACAAATTCATTGTGGGGCCATTCATAGGTTATCAATGGTGCTCTTTAATCTGTTAATTAAGTTCTCGCCTATGCCTACATCTTGAAGTGTTTTACTTATGTTCAGTGTCTTCTTTAATTTTTTTTCCCCTCAACGTCGGAATTTTCATTGTGAAGTTCTTTCACCTCATTGGTTAATGTAAAAGGAGCAGTGGGCTGCATTCCCGCCTGGCTCCAGCATGGCTAGCTTTACACCCAGAAATAACAACACACAAACTGTATTCATTTAAACACTGCCTGGTCCATTATCTGTAATCTCTTATTGGCTAAGCCTCACATCTTAATTAACCCATTTCTAATAATCTGTGAAGCACCACGAGGTGGTGGCCTACCAGGAAAGATTCAGCATGTCTGACCTGGAGGCTGGTTCCATGGCGTCTGCCTCATTGCCTTCTTCCCAGCATTCTGTTCTGTCTACTCTACCCACCTATGATCTGACGTAACAGGCCAAGCAGTTTCTTTACTAATTAGCCAATGAAAGTAACAGAAATACAGAAGACTCTCCTCCATCAGATTAGATTTATTTCTAAGTATTATTTTGAAGCTTCTGTGAGTGGAGTATTTCCCCCTTTTCTTTCTCCATAAGTTCAGCCTTGGTGTACAGAGAAGCTTCTCACTTTCGCAAGCTGGATTTCTCTCTGACTGCTTTCTTAAAAGTATTTATTATATAATATTATAATATTTGTTTCTGGTACGTTCTGCAGGATCTTTTAATTTTAGGACCATGCCACCTTCAAGCAGGAATAATCTGACTTCTTTCTTTCTTGCTGGTGTCTCTTTTGTGTCTGTGTTATTTCTCTAAGATTTCAATCCCTATATTTACTAAGAGTGAACACTGGTTACCCATTTATTTTCCATTTCGTCCTGTCTGCTAAGTTGTGCTGTCATTTTTATTTGGGTCTAGGAACTTTTAGTTTGCACTCTGATTTCTCCAGTGATTCATTGTTCATTCAGTGTAAAGTCTGAACCAGCCTTGCATCCATGGAACAAAACCAACTGGGCCAAACTGGGCAGTGGTGGCATGCCTTTAATCTCGGCACTTAGGAGGTAGAGGCAGGTGGATCTCTGAGTTTGAGGCCAGTGTGGTCTACAACGTGAGTCCAGGATAGACAGGGTTGCACAGAGAAACTCTGTCTTGAAACAACCACAAACAAATAAAAGCCCAACAAAAAAAGCAAGCAAAAAACCACAATCAAGCCACGATTTCCAATTTTTATAATGTGCCCTTGAATTCAATTTACCAAAATTTTATTGAGAACTTTTGTTCTGTCTTCATTGGCAAATTTGGTCTTTAGTTTTTCTTTTTTTGTTGTTTTGTTTGTACCTGGTTTTGGTCTTTGGTAATACTGGCTTTGTAGAGTAAATGCGGTAGCTTTTCTTTCTTTCTTATGGAGATTTGATAAGGGTTGGTATTAGCTGTTCTATAGTAGATTGGAAGATTTCAGCAAAGAATCACCAAGTCCTGAGGGCTTCTTTGTGAAAAGAGTTCATTATTGCTTCAGAGTCATTGCTTACAATGGGTCTGTTTATTTATATCTTTTAAACTGAATTTTGGTAGATCATATGTAGCATGATTATCCTTTACTTAACAGCCGATATACACTGAGAAAGTAAATACATACCATGCTTGTCTTTCTGGGTCTAGCGAACTGTTTATCTAATTATTCTTTATCAATAAAAATCAGGAGTCAGATGTCGGGGTAATAACCTGAGAAGCTTCAGAAAAGCCACCAGTGACCTCCACCTTCTGCTCCTCAATCCCCAAAGGGCTGAAGCTCTCTTTCAGCTCCACCTTCCTACTTCCCTAGTCCTCTCAAACCTCAGTGGTTAATTTTGGTCAGCTAGTGGCCAGCTCTGCCTTCTGGTTAAAAAAGTATATAGTCAAAATGCAATCAAAATAACACACAGCAATCTAGGTTACCTCACTCAGGATGATGTTTTTCTAGTTTAATCCATTTGCCTACAAATTTCATGATGTCACTGTTTTAAATAGTTGAGTAATACTCCATTTTGTAAGTGGACCACATTTTCTTTATCCATTCTTCTTTCAGGGGTTCAACTAGGTTGTTTCCAGTTTCTGGCAATTATGAGTAGAGCAGAAATGAACATAGTTGAGCAAGTGTCCTTGTCATAGAATGAGGAGTCCTTTGGGTATAGGCTCTAGAGTGTTTTGGCTGGATCTTGAGGTAGCTTGATTTCTAATTTTCTGAGGAGCACACCACATTGATTTCCATAGTGGCTGTACAAGTTTGCTCTCCCACCAGCAATAGAGGGGTGTTTCCCTTTCTCCATGTCCTCACCAGCATGAACTGTCACTTGTGGTTTTAATCTTAGCCATTCTGACAGGTGTAAGATGGAATCTCAAAGCAGCTTTGATTTGCATTTCCCTGGTGGCTGAGGAGGCTAAACATTTCTTTAATAGTCCTCAGACATTTAAAATTCCTCTGTTGAGAAATCTCTGTTTAACTAGCAATACTGTTTTTAAATTGGATCTTTTGGTTTGTTGATGTCTAGTTGTTTCTTGAGTTCTTTATATGTTTTGGATATTAGTCTGCTGTCAGATGTGGAGTTGGTGAAAATCTTTTCCCAGTCTATAGGCTGCAGTTTTGTCCTATTGAAGGTGTCCTTTGCCTTACAGAAGCTTCTCAGTTTCATGAAACCCCATTTATTGATTGTTAGTCTGAGTATCCTTGTGATTGGTGTCTCTGTTCAGAAAGTTGTCTACTGGAACAATGAGTTCAAGGCTATTCCCCACTTTCTCTTCTATCAGGTTTAGTGTATCTGGTTTTACATTGAAGTATTTGATCCACTTGAGCTTTATGCAGAATGATAGATATGAATCTATTTGCATTTTTTTATATGCTAATGCCCAGTTAGACCAGCGCCATTTGTTAAAGATGCTTTCTTTTATTCGTTGGGCATTTTTGGCTTCTTTATCAAAAATCAGGTGTCTATAGGTGTGTAAATTTAATCTGGGTCTTCAATTGAATACTATTGCACAACCTGTCCTTTTTTAAAATAAGCATTAAAAAAGATTTATTTATTTATATGAGCATTCTGGCTCTATGTTTCTCTTCTCTGGAGAGAAGAGAATCTATAATATCTCATTATAGACGGTTGTGAGTCAACATGTGGTTTCTGGGAATTGAATTCAGGACTTCTGAAAGAGCAGCCTGTACTCTTAATTACCGAACCATCTCTCCAGCCCCAACTTGTTTATTTTTATGTCAATACCATGAGATACTCATTACTAAAGTTCTGTAGTACAGTTTGAAATCAGGGATGGTGATAACCTCTAGAAGTTCTTTATTGTACAGGATTGTTTTAGCTATTATGGTTTCTTTTTTCTTGCTGAGTATTGTTCTTTCTAGGTCTGTAAAGAATTACGTTGAAATTTTGATGGGGACTGAATTGAATCTATAGTTTGCTTTTGGTAGGATAGCCATTTTTACTTTGTTGATCCTACTGACATATAGGCATGGGAGATTTTTTTCCATCTTCTGATAGCTTCTTCAATTTCTTTCTTCAAAGACCTGAATTTTTTTTTATCATACAAGTCTTTTATGCTTTTGGTTAGAGTTACCCCAAGATATTTGATATTATTTGTGGTTATTGGGAGAGGCATTACTTTCCTGATTTCTTTCTCTGTCTGTCATTTGTATGTAGGAGGGATATTGATTGTTTTTCTTGTTGGTGGTGTAGTTAATCATGTATCCAGGCACTTTGCTGAAGGTGTGTATCAGTTGTAGGAGCTCCTTGATAAAATATTTTGGGGTCACCCACGTATTCTACTATATCATCTATGAATAACAATACTTATACTTCTTCCTTTTCAATTTGTATCCTCATTAATCTCCTTAAATTGTTTATTACTTTTGTTAGAACTTCAGCACTATATTGAACAGATATGGAGAGAGTGGAAAGCCTTGCTTGTTCTTGATGTTAGTGAAACTGCTTTAAGTTTATCTTCATTTAAACTGATGTTGGCTATAGGTTTGCTATAAATTGCCTTTATTATGTTTAGGTATGTCCCTATGATACCTAATCTTTTCAAGACTTTTATCATTAAGAAGTGTTGGACTTTGTAAAAGGCTCTGTATGCATCTAATGATGATGCGGGTTTTTTTTCTTTCAATTTGTTTATATGCAAGAATATATTAACTGATTTTCAGATGTTGAGCCATCCTGCATCTTTTGGATGAAGCCAACTTGATCGTGGCGGATGATTTTTCTGATGTGTTCTTGGATTCATTTTGCCAGTATTGTATTGAGTATTTTTGCATCTATGTTCATGAGGGTAATTGATCTGTAATTCTTTCTTTGTTGAATATTTGTGGTTTGGGTATCAGGGTGACTGTGGCCTCATAAAATCAATTTGGCAATGTTTCTTTTGCTTCTGTTTTGTGAAATAACTTGCGGAGTATTGGCATTAGCTTTTCTTTGAAAGTCTGACAGAATTCTGCACTAAAACCATATGGCCTGGAATTTTCTTTTTTGGGGGGGGGTTTAATGACTACCTTTGTTTCCTTAGGGGTTATAGGTCTATTTAAATTGCTTATCTGACCTTGATTTAACTTCAGTAAGTGGTATCTATTAAGACAATGATCCATTTCTTTTACACTTTCCAATTTTGTGGATTATAAGTTTTTATAGTATGACCTAATGATTCAGTGTCTATTGTTATGTCCGTCATAGTTTAAAAAATAGCAGGTGGCAAGAGAGAGAGAGAGAGAGAGAGAGAGAGAGAGAGAGAGAGAGAGAGAAAGAGGTGCAAAGGCCTAGGTCTGCTAGGCCCCAGAAGATCCAACAGACATCTTGCAGACTAGGAACTTGTGTGAGGATCAGACAGCCTACCTTTGTCTAGGTAACTCGAGGCAGTCAATTACCCAGTGTCCTCTTTTGTCCATGGTGTGAAGAGGGTCTTGGCAGTAGTTGAGGTGAAAGGTAGTTTTTACTCAGTGGCTGGGGTTGCCACTTTTGAAGCAAGTTCCGGGTGGAGGTTCTTCTGTTCCCATCCATCTTCATTGGAGGAAATGGGGTGCTGACAGGAGGTGGCATGTCTCTCTATGACAAAAAGCTTTTTAAGTAAACATTTTAAATGTCTTATTCTGCGGATCTCTAACATTGAGGACTGTCTGTCTATCAGGGATATCTGAATAGGCAAACTCTGTTTTTAGTTACTTGTTTTAAGTTTTACTATGAAAACATGTACAGGGGGTAAGGCTTATCCCTATAATTAATTACATCAGAATGTAGTGTGAATACAATTAAAGAACTTAATCATTTATAAGAATGGCTATTTACTTCTATTTCATAACACTCTACAATGTTAGCAGCTTTCATAAGACTAGAAGCTTGGTGTTGAACACTTGGCAAAGACGTATTTAGGTGTAAATCTGGGATAGTCATAGCGTCCCAGATTTCCTGGATGTTTTATGTCAGGGAACTTTAAGATTTAACATTTTCTTTGACTGATATATCTATTTATTCTACCATAGCTTCAATACCTGAAATTCTTCTATATCTTGTATTCTGTTGGTGTTGCTTGTACTGTAGTTCCTGTTTGCTTACTTAGATTTACCATTTCTAGAATTCCCTCTGTTTGTCTTTCTTTATTGTTTCTATTCCATTTTTTAGGTCTTGAACAATTTTATTTTTTTCAATGGGTTATTTATTTATTTATTTATTTATTTATTTATTTATTTATGGCTTTCTTTAAGGACTTTATTCATTGTCTCCATTCTTTTGTTTGTCTTTTCCTCTAGGTCTTTTTTTTTCTAAGAAGAAAAAGTTTATTCTGATTCACAGTTTCAAGGTACATCATGATGGGGAAGCCATGGCAACAAGAACGGCTCTTCACGTTACGTCCACAGCAGGAAGCAGAAAGATAAACTGAGCTTGCCTTCTCCTTCCTTTCTGTTTAGTCCATGACCCCAGTTTATGGGATGGTACCACACACATCAGTGTGGGACTTCTCACCCCTATGAAGCTAACTTAGAAACAGAGACTTGCTTCCTGGGGAATATTGGATCCTGTCAGGATGACAATCAGTATTAAGCACACGTCTATTTCTTGTCAACTTTATACCCAAACATGTTGCTTTTAAGCCACTACTTTCTACTCTGTCCTCAAAGGGTCAGGGACATTTCCCAGTGCAAAATGTGTTCAGTCCAACTTCAAAGGTTTCCGCAGCACAGTCCCAATACAAAAGTGTAAGTGCAAAATCTGGTTTGGGACTCTGAAAGTCTCTTAAAAATGTACAATGACACAGAGTAAATGATCCAGTTCTGAAAGAGAGGAATGGGACCTTAACTAGGATATATCAGACTGAAGCAAGACTGAAACCCAGCAAGGTAAACACAAAATTCTGCAGTTCCATGTCTGTCACCCGAGTTTCTCTAATTCTTCTGGGGGGTTATTCATTCCCGCTTTAGGGATCTCTAGCATCTCCCCAAAGACGGTTTTAAGGTTGTTTTCTTGCGCTTCATCTGTGTTGGAATATTCAGGTCCTGCTGTAGTACGATAGCTGGGCTTTGGTGGTGACATACTGCCCTGGCTGTTGTTGGTTGTGTTCTTACCCTGGTGGCTAGGCATCTGGGCTTGGGGTGATTATAGGTCTAGGTGCTGATTTCTGAGTTTGTCTTTGTTGGATGGGTGTTTTGTTTTTTGGTTTCTGTTTCCTCTCTGGTCTTTTGCCTGGGGTGGCCTGTGGTTGAGTAGAGGATCTCCACCTGAGTTGGGGGCTGGACATCTGATGGTTAGGTGGCCTCTGGTCAAGTAGGGGGGTTTCAGCCTGAGTTGGGGACTGGAGTTCTGGCATCTGAGGTGCGTCCTCTCATTCAGCAGTGGGTCCTGGGCATGGGTTTTGGCTTTATGCATGACCTCTAGTGGAGCAGGGGTTTTTGGCTGGAGTCGTGGGTCTGTATATGGTGAGGATGAGAGGAGAGGATTTTAAGTTGGGATAGAATCGGTGGGCACTGAGGGTGGAGGCAGTCCATGGGTAGGGCTCTTACCTGGGGTTCTAACCTCCAGACAGGGCCTCTAGGAATCTATATTTTTAAAGTTCACTAAAGATGTTATAAATTTCATTGCAGTCTGCTTTACTGATGTACTTTCATCTCTGATTTTGTGAGATTAAGTCTTCAATGGCCTTTGGTTAATTTGACTTTGGGTATATCCATCATCTTCACAGAGCCAAAGCTTTGTTTAATAGGCCCTATGTATTGTTATTTTCATCTCTATTTTAATAATTTTGTCCTAATCTATATTATTTATTGCTATCTACTGGGTTTGGCCTTGGCTTCTTGTTTTATAATTGCATTATTTCTGATTAAAAAATTTTGAAAGATTTTTATTTTTTTAATGTATGTGAGTACTTTGCCTGTATGTGTGCATGTGCACCACATGCTCGTTTGGTGCCCTCAGGCATCAAAAGAAGGTATCAGATCCCCTGGAACTGGAGTTATGGATGAGTGTGAGCCACCGTTTACGTGCTGGCAATTGAACCCGTGTCCTTTGCAAGAGCAAATGCTCTTAATGGCATAGCCTTCTCTTCGGCTCTTCTCTGACTTTTTAAAAAGTGTAAACATTTATAATTATAAAATTTCCACCTAGAACTGCCTTAGCTTTATTCTAGAAGTTGCTAAATTCTGCTGTCATTTTTAGTTGATTCTAGAAACTTTTTAATTTTCTGATTTCTCCAGTGGTTTAATTTCCTGCTTTCTCCAGTGTTTGTTCATACAAAAGCATATTGTTTAGCATCTATTTGTGTAGTTTCTTTTCTTATTGATTTATAGTTTTATTTCACAGTGTATGATAAACTATAAGGAATTAGGTAAATTTTTGTACTTGTTATTTTGTCATGGTTATCCTTATATGTGAGCTGGCGTTTTCTCCTGCAGTTCGCTTGTCAGATAAAATATTATGTTTGTTTAAAACTTTTTTATCTTGAGTATGCAAAATACAAACTCCATGAAATATTCATCTTTGACTATGAACTTGGAAAATAAACAAAGTAGAAATTTCATTAAATTTGTGTCATGTATTTATTAACACAAAGAGCTACAAGAACAGCATATTTGTTCTGCCTAAGACAGCCATGGGAATAAGCCACTGGACAGAAGGCTGCATATCTGAAACCACAGCATATAGCACTATTTATACAAATGTTAAAGAAGTAAGCCAGCTGGGTTACCCAAGGGAAGCCACAAATAGAGATTAGAAAACAAAAATGGCTTTTTATTTGCTAAGTCTTTTCATTTGGTGAGAACGCATTCCTTCAAAACGTTGGCTTCCTCTTTTGGTAGCTTTAAAAATACAACTCACCAGGTACTATCTATCAATTATGTTACTAGAACATTTTCTGTACCTTAATTTCTTCTTCTTACTTTTGTTGAGTTACTTTTACTTTTGTGTACATGCCTAAATGTACGTTTATGTGTCTGTTTGCACATTGGCACTATGTGGGTGTGGTGCCCGAGAAGACTTGAAGAAAGCAGCAGAGTCTTTGGGGTTGGAATTAAAGGTGGTTGTGAGCCTTTTGACGTGGGAAGGAAATTTGGATCTTCTTGAGACCAGCATGTGACCTCTTTTCTTTTTTCCTTTTCTTGTTTTGCTTTTTTCAAGACAGGGTTTCTCTGTAGCTTTGGAGCCTGTCCTGGAACTTGCTCTGTAGACCAGGCTGATCTTGAGCTCATAGAGATCCTCCTGGCTCTGCTCCCATGTGCTGTGTGGGACTAAAGGCATGAGCCACCACCACCCGGTCCAGCACGTACTCTTAATTGTTAAGATAGCTCTTCAGCCCAGGCTTCCTTTTCTCTTAACTAAATAGAGCTTAGAAGACAGAGAACACACAATTGTCTTTATGCTTACAGTGAATCGAAAGACAGTTCAGGGGACTTCTGGCTCTCCTTTTCTCCTACTCAGAGATCTAGTGTGTACTCTGATGTGTACAACTTCCATTCACCTCGCTGGAGTTTCAGAAGTCCAGCTTGTTCAAATTTAGTTTGAAATTACAATGAAGGGTGATCCAGTCTCAGACCACATCCGTGAGTTTCTACTTTTGGTGGCGTGAGCCCTTAGTAATGGAGAGGAATGATTTGTGAATGTCTCTTTCATACTCATCCTGAGAACCATTACAAAGGCCTGTGAAACACACAACCATGTTTTTTCAGAGCTACAACCCCACTCTTGGTACAAATTTTATTATTACTGTGAGAAAATATCAGACAAAAATAACTTTTAAAGAAGAGTTTACTTGTGCTCATAGTTTGAGAAGACATAGTTTATCATGGTTTAAAAGGCACAATGCTTGTGGTTTGCATTTTGCAAGAAGTAGAAAGAGATGAATGCTAGTACTTAACATGTCTTCAATATTTTCTTTTATTTGAATAATAAACTGAATGTTTAGGATCCCAGTTCATGGGATGGTGCCGTCACATTCAGGGGCATTTCTCTTAATTGTTTCTAAAAATATCATTACAGACATACCTAAAGGTGTGCCTCATCCAATACCCCCAGTGCTTCTTAATTCAAGTTGTAATTAAATTCTACCCTGACAGATAATGAATAATTTTCTCATAAGTTTTTTGCTGCTTGAATTTCTTCTCTTGATCAATGGCTATGCATACAGTTTACCAACTTTTAATTGAATAATTTGTTTTGTTTTCTGTTAAGCTTTTAAAGTTTAAAATACTTCATACATTTTTTTGTACAAATCGTTTGCCAGGTGAATATATTACAAGTATCTCCTCAACTTTTTGTAGGTTATCGTTTTACTCTGTTCTTAAGTTTTGGCATAAAAATAAGTGCACGGACCACTGAACAGAATGGAGATGCTAGAATTCCATCTACCATCCCTCAGACAACTGACCTTCAATAAAAGCACCAACAATGCATTGGAGAAAGAATGGGATTTTCAATAAATGGTACTGGAAAACTCAGGCTCCATGTGGAGAAGAGAAAAAGTTGGCTCAGTACTCTCATTCTGTATAGAAATCAATTAAAAAATGATCAATACATAAAAGCAAGGCCAAAAATTTTGTAAGTACTAGAAAAAGAGAAATATTTCAAAACAAATCATAGCCATTTTTTTTGTTTTTAAAATAAGGTCCAACACGTGTGCAACAAACCCTCACATGGAAACATGGGATTGGGATGGACTAGAAAGAGGAAGGAGAGGGCTTTGCCATGAAGCAGTAGAAAGAAATGAAGAATAAAAAAATTGTTGTGCATCAAGAATTTATGGGAGTCTATCAATATGAGGGGCCCCATAGCTACCAGGACAGTCTGCATTAGTGTCAGACAGTTATATGAAAAGTGGCTGCAAGACAGAACAGGATTTGGTTTACTTAATTAACGGTTGTTAATATAGAATGCCAGAGCCACAATTCCGAAGAAATCAGGCTCGTTTATTCTGTGTTGTTCAAATTGATTTCTTTCTTGTAAGTCAGAGGCTTGATGTCTGTCTCAGTCCAGCTTCAAACTTGCCATCCTCCTGCCTCAGCTTCTTGAGTGCTGGGATTATAAGATCACACCATTTTACCAGCTTGTTCTTCAAATTTCAGTATCATTTCTTTTTTTCTGGAAAGCCATTCCTAGACCGCTTGTCAACAAAACACATAAGAAGCCCTGTTAAGTCACACCTTTCCTTCCTTATCCATCCTCAAGATCTCACACTGAACACACAAACAGCTTTGAAAGTCCCACAGTGTTTACAAATTCAAGCACATTAAAATTCCCATACCTTTGAAATATCTAATCTCTCTAAAAGTTCAAAATCTCTTTTAAAATTTCTAAGTCTCTCAGGTTTGGGCTCCTGTAAAAATCAAAATTAAATTAAATACTTTCTTACTTCAAGAGGGAAGAACCAGGGCACAGTCATAATCAAATTAAAGGAAAACCAGACACCAGCTGTGTAAACAACGCAATGTCTAATGTCTGGGATCCACTCAGCTTTCTGGGCTCCTCCAAGGGGTCTGGGTTGCTTCATCTGCTTTACCCTCTGCAATACACACTTCTTGTCTTCTAGTCTCTGGCTGGTTCCACTCTACTACGGCTGCTGTCCTTGGTGGTTGTCCCAAGGTACTGGCATCTCCAAAACTGCTGGGGTCCTCTGCTACAACTGGGGTGCCCTTTCATCAATAGTCAGGGTTCTCTAGAGTCACAGAACTTATAGAATGATTCTCTTTCTCTTTTTCCCTCCCCTCTTCTCTCTCATATGGAATGACTTATAGGCTACAATCCATCAAAGGTTAGTTGTGAGTGGAAACTCCAGGAATCCAATAGATGTTCTGTCCCACAAGGTTGGAGGTCTGAACTGGTCTTCTGTATACACTGGAATCCTGAAGAAGTGAGCTCCAATGTCAGTAAAAGAATGGATGTGCTGGCAAGGCCAGGGCAAGCAGGTGAAGAACATACTTCATTCTTTCTTTCCTTGTTCTTTTTTTAAAATTGTTTTTATTGAGCTATTTATTTTTCTCCACTCCCCTCCCTTCCTTTACCCTCCCCTTCTACCTTCTCCCATGATCCCCACGCTCTCAATTTTCAGGAGAGCTTGTCTTTTTCTACTTCCCATGTAGATTAGATTCATGTATGTCTCTCTTAGGGTCCTCTTTGTTGTCTAGGTTCTCTGGGATTGTGAATTGCAGGCTGGTTTTTATTTGCATCATATCTATGAGTGAATACGTATTTGTCTTTCTAGGTCTGAGTTACCTCACTCAATATGATGTTTTCTAGATCTACCATTTGCCCCGCAAATTTCAAGATATCATTATTTTTTCCTCTGTGTAATACTCCATTGTGTAAATGTATCACATTTTCTTTATCCATTCTTCAGTCTAGGGGCATCTAGGTTGTTTCCAGGTTCTGGTTATGAGAAACAATGCTGCTATGAACATAGCTGACCACATGTCCTTGTGGTACGATTGAGCATCCTTTGGGTATATACCCAAAAGTGGTATTGCTGAGGCTTGAGGTAGGTTGTTTCCTAATTTTCTAAGAAATCGCCATACTGATATCCAAAGCAGCCGTACCAGTTTGCACTCCCACCAGCAATGGAGGAGTGTTCCCTTTACCCCACATCCTCTTCAGCATAAATTGTCATCATGAAAGCGAACCCTGCACCTCACCTGGGCAAAACAGTAGAACTGTCTATAAGGGTATGAGTGAGGGTAAACTTCACCCAAGGGTATAAAACTAGAAGAACTGGCCCTGCCTGCCCTGTCGGGTGAGCTAGCCAAAGCAGTGTTGGCATTACCATCTTGGTGGTGATAATGAGAGAAAGCTGGCAGCCTGACCAAGCCAGCTACTACCCAGGCCCAGAACTAGGGCTATGAGTTAACCCACTTCAACATCCACCGCATCTCTAACTGATGGAGCATAAGAGAGGTTGGACATGCAAAGCTACAGGATCTCCATGATACAAGGCAGCAACGGGATATTCAAGGAGAGTCCCAACAAGAGCCCTGTATTGATATAGCAGAAACCAGATGCGTCGAACCAGGTGAATGAATCCTACAAGTAAAAATGTATGGACTGACGAGCATATACTGTGTGGCTCACTGTCACACCACAGCTTCCATTCCAAGAGCTTTGATTTTTTTTATTTGCTTGTTTTTGTTTTGTTGTTTCAATTTTGTTTTGTTTTGGGTGGAGTTTACAAGAACATAGGGCAGATATGAGGGGATGGGGAGATGAATGGGACTGGGATTCAAGATATGAATCAAGAAATTAAAAAGGGGCTGGAGAGATGGCTCAGAGGTTAAGGACGCTGACTGATCTTCCGGAGGTCCTGAGTTCAATTCCCAGCAACCACATGGTGGCTCACAACCATCTACAATGAGGTCTGGTGCCCTCTTCTGGCATGGAGGCAGAACACTGTATTGTACACATAATAAATAAAATCTTAAAAAAAAAGGAAAATAAAAGGATTTTTTCCTAGAAGATTTCACCTCAAGAATGCTGGTGTCTTCTCAATCGCTGGTAAGTTTTCAGCTTTAGTTGACCAGCATCAAGTGTCCTAGCAAAGAAAAGTTTGTAGTTCTGGCATTTTGCTCACCACAGCTTTAGTCCCAGCCAACCAGAACCATAAATCTTAAACCAAAATAGCAAATGCCTCGATAGAGTCTTTAAGCTTCCCTTTGAAATGTCACAAGCCAGGCCTCCATCTTCTGCACTCTTCTCAACATTCAGATCTGCCAAGTTCCCACAGAACCTCCCACAGAGCTCTTCACACTCAATGGCTCCCCACCAAAGTTCCAAAGTCCTTCCACAGTCCTCCCCAAAACACAGTCGGGTCTGTCAGAGCAATGCCCTACTATGCCGGTACCAACTTTTCCTAGTTAGGGCGTCTGCTGTGATGAAACACTACGACCAAAAATGGTTGGGGAGGAAAGGGTTTACTTGACTTCCCCTTGCACAGCACTGCCCATCACTGAAGGAAATCCGAACAGGAACTGAAGCAGGGCAGGATTTCGGAGGCAGGAACTGATGCAGAGGCCACAGAGGGGTACAGCTTCCTGACCTCCTTCCCCTGGATTGCCCAGCCTGCTTCTTAAAGAACCCAGGACTTCTAGCGCCTAGGGATGGCATCACCCACAATAGGCTGGACCCTTCCTGATTAACCACGAATTAAGAAAATGCCTTACAACTGGGTCTTATGGAGGCAGGCTTCTTCTCAATTAAGGTTTCCTCCTTCAGATAACTCCAGTTTGCATGTCATGTTGATGTAAGACCAGCCGGCACAATGTGCATTTCATGTAATCTAAGAGAGTAAAATTTAAACACATCAGGGGAAGATAAGTTCCTATTAGATCTTGACAGGACATATTTTCAATTGAAAATAAATCTTCACACAATATATTTTGATTACACATTCCCCTTCCCCAACTCCTCCAAAACCATCCCTCCCAGCTCAATGCCCTTTCTTTCTCTCTCTTCCTAGAAAACAAACAGGAAAGGGAAAAAAACAAACGAACCAGAGTTAAAAATGATAATCAGAAAAACACAAGAAATACATACAAAAACAAAACCCATAAAAATATAAATTCAGAAATCATAATATTCAGGCAAAAGATCAATAAAAACTTAAGCAAAGGCATATGAGACAAGAAGTCTACAAGAATACCACTGAGTTATTTTTTTGTGGACCATCTACTGATGGGCATGGTGCCTACCCTTACGCATGGTTAATATACCCAGGGAAAATCCATTGAGATTTTTTTTTTCTTTGAAAGCAGAGGTCAATTGGAGATAGTTTCTTAGGAATGGGAGCCCATGTCTCCTTCTCCCTCCATCTGACTTGAACCTGTGCAGGTCCTGTGCACGCTGCCACAGTCTCCGTGAGTTCATTTGTACATCAGTCCTGCTGTGTCTGGAAGACACACGCTCCTTTTTAAGAAGGTAACTCCTGGATGGAGCTGACGGAATCTGGTCTCTCATGCTCCCATATTCTCCTTCTTACGAAGGAGTAGGAGAGAAGAAGGAGCTGGTGGAATCCGGTATTTTCATGAAGTGGCAGGAAGCACTTTGCGCCTCTCCTTTCTGATTGACAATGTTGGCTGGAGTGGTATGGAAGGAATGTGGTTAGTTCAGCCAAAAATGCCATTAAGTCTTTAAAGTGGGGAGGGGGGGAACCTGGTTACTGCTGTACTATCAATAAAAATAAGCTGCGTGTATGAGGAACATGTGATAGAATCTAGATGTTTATAGGACAGATTTATGTATAGCCTCTAACATGAGCGTAGCCTTTTTCAAATATGATATGCCATTTTGTGACTATAACTTCATGTTGTTGAGTTTTTAAACTGCTTGTTCCAAACACAGGAAAACATCAAGAGTCTGTAGCTGAATCATGTGAGTATAAGATCCCTCCTTTTTTCTATATTTGTAAAATGGTTTATATATTCACTTCTTTGCATATTTGTGTCTTTCCAGAATTTGATTTTATGGTATATGGGAGTGGAGGGCTCTTTAAGAGACAATGAGTGAAACTGAGAAGAGGCCCCAGGTAGCTGCCCTTTCCATCTGGTATGCTCACACGCCCTGGGAAGCACCACTAAGGCCGAGAAGCAGCCCTCATCACGTACTGGTGTGTATAGTCTTGGTCTTCCTAGAGCTCAGAACTTTGAGAAATATGTTTCTGTTGTTTATAAGATGTCCCCATTGTGTTATTTTGTTACAGCCTCCTGGATAAACTAAATCAACCTAACCATGGGGTATTACTAGCACTAATAGTTGAAAACACAATAATATTAGTGGATTCCAAATTAATTTAGCTATGTCTCTGTATATATACTTAATGTAGACATTTCTTATTCAAATCATGGCACCCTGTTCCTGCTGTATATGAGAGGGTTTGGAGGGAAGAAACACAAGAGACAAATTATATTATAATTTTAAAATAAAAAATTAAAGAAAAGTAAAATACGATGAGTACTTTATTTAGAAATCTCATGCATTATTGCTTGATCATGTATGTTCCCACTAGCCCTATTTCTTAGTATTTCTGCCATCCTATAACCCTTTCTATTGACTCACCTCTAAAAATCAGGATATAGCAGATTGACATTTTATTCTGTTATTTTACTTTATTTTTTTTTCAGGTTGATATTTTATACCAGTTGATAGTTGGAAAAATCCAAAATCTTGGAGACAGAATTTTCCAACAGAATCCCAATGACTGCATTTTAAAGTCAAGGGAACAATTGAAAACTTTTATTAGGCAAAAATCATGGCTTATCCATTTTTTTTGTATCAGATTAGAATTATTTATCACATGAATGTTTGCTAGAATTCGCCACTGCAGAGATCTTGGTCTGTAGTTTTCTCTTTCAAAAAAAAATTAATTCAAGTTGTAAAGTATTTATAAGACTGTTTTCTGTCCTTCTGAAAATTTCTGCGTTTTGTATTCTTCTCAGATCATGGTCATGTCAGCTAAAATGTACAAATCGGGAATCTTACACTTATTCATGTCAGCTTCTAGGCGGGAAAGTCCGACTCAGGGAGCTCACTTCACTTTGCTGTCTAAACTCATAAGAACAGTATCAGGAAGTGCATCTATCTCCCTCAATATAGCTGCAAAGGTTTGAGGAAAGAAAATTAAACCCGTACATATTTATTGGTAATAGCCACAGTACACCATAGTGGGCTGAAGTTTCTTTTGAGAAGGTAAAGTTGGTTTCACAGTAGATTGTCTATCACTTTGAAAATTATATTACCATAAGAAAGACAGATTCATAACCAGCGTTGTAGGTGTCAAAGGGACAGTTGATATTATTCATCCTGTCATCATAATTTCAAATTCATGCCCGGGAAACACTTAGGAAGGAATTTCCTTAATCTGACAAGGGTGTCTCTAAATTCAACCAATCAGGTGCCATCGCTAATGGAAAACTTTTAGAAAGTTCGCCAGTAAATTTAGAAGTGAGGGACTTGGCTTCTGTTCACGTGACACATAGAGGACTTTGCAGCGGAGGGTCTAGCTGGTTCATTCCACATGTTTGTCAGCTTCCTGTACTGGTACCGAAGCCGGAGAGAGACAACCGAAAGATTTACTCTCAGAGCTTTGGAAATTTCATTCAGTGATTAATTGGCACATTACTCTGGAGCTCTGGGGAAGGCTGCACCTCAGAGCAAAGGCACCAGGGAAGGACGGGAGGACAGCAGGCTTCCAGCACCTTGGCAGGACAAGTCCTGGAGGATCTGAGTCCCTCCCACTAGGCTCTGCCTTTTAAATTTTATGCTCGCCAATAGTGATGAGATGGGGCACTAGCCTTTAACACACAGACCTTTGTGGAACATTCTAGATTCAAGCTACAACATCACAGTGAATAAATAAGTGAAACAAAAGAATGAGGGCCAGAAAGACTTGAATCAGTCCTCATCTGACAATAACGATAGCATACTGATTTTCCTAGAGAAATTATTATAATTAATTAATGTATATAATATTTAGCCAGATTATTAATGCTCAGAAATCATATTTCTATGTATTATGTATAACTAGTAAGAAAATGAAAAAATATAAGTTGCCATTTATCACAAGTTTAAAGAAAAGCTGAGATGTTAACGGGAGCATCAAAGATATGTTGAGCCACAACAGAGACGACCATAACCTGGTAACATGGGGCATTTAACCTAAGAGAGTGGAGAAATACATCACGAACATACATGGGAATGTGACTCTGTAAAGGTAGCAATTCCGTCCAAGCTGGTCTACAGATTCAGTGTAATCCAAGTTAATGCAATATTTTTATTTTTAAACGAAACTACACATACCGCTTATAATCTTGGTTTAAAAGCATGAAACACTAACTCAGTCAAGATCCTTTGGAAAGCTCAAGATGGATGACCAAGACTCACTCTCAAGGCCGCATGGTATGGACATTGCATAAGCACAGATTGGTGCAATCAGACAGAGACTTTGGAAGCAAATCTTCTCTGCATTTAAAGTTCTATATAAAAACAAAGATAACTGGAAAGAGGCTCCTTGTTTTCATACTGATTGTGAGTGAAGAACTCACTAACTCATACCACCAGTAACATGGATGCCGGGTGGATTGCAATCATTGAGATGAAAGGCAAAATTAATAATTATGAGAGTATAAAGTTTAGATGATGGTACAAGAGGATGTCTTCATGTTGATGGGTGTGGTAATTTGAATTAATTGGGTCTCATAAGCTTATAGGGAGTGGCACTATTGGGGGTGTGGCTTTGGTGGAATAGGTATGACCTTGTTGGAGGAAGTGTGTCACTGTAGGGGTGGACTTTGAGGTCTCATATATGCTCGAACTACTCTCAGTGTCTCAGTTCACTTCCTGTTGCCTACAGATCAAGATGTAGGGCTCTCAGCTCCTCCTCCGGCATCAGGTCTGCATGTGTGTGGCCATGTCCCACCATCATGATAATGAACTAAATCTCTGAAACTGTAAGCCACCCCACCAAATGTTTTCCTTTGTAAGAGTTGCCATGGTCATGGTGTCTCTTCACAGAAACAGGACAATAGGGTTTCTTAAAATGATATGAACCTCCAATCCTAAAGCAGGGTTACAGACTTGAATGAAATTAGGACCTTACATTCATCAGAACACTGAGTGAACAGAAAGGCAAGGCAGAGAGTGGGAGATACCTGTAGTAACCATTGGCAGGTGACAAAGATCATGTCTAGATTGTAGAAACATCTCCTGAGACCCATATGGGACTCACAGCACATCTGAAAGTAGTCTCTTTTAAAAACACAAATTGGGTCTTCAGACATATGAACATAGGCTAAACTTTATTGGTGGATTAGTCTGAGTCCTCTAGAGTAACAGAATATCTTTATATATATAGAAAGGGGTTTTATTAGAATGACTTACAGGCTACAGTTCAGCTAAGCCAACAATGGAGGGCTGTGAATGGAAAGTCCAAGAATCCAGTAGTTGCTCAGTCTGCAAGTCTGGATGTCTCAGCTGGTCTTCAGCCTTAGCTGAAATCCTGAAGAGTAGGCTCTAATGCTAGCGAAGGAATGGACTTGCTAGCAATGTGAGGGTAAGCAGGCAAAGAGAGGGAGCCATTGAGCCTCGGTGGCTTAGGTTCTGAAACTCTCAACCCCCCAGTGACACACTTTCTCCAACCAGGCCACACCTCCTAATCTCTTTTAAGTAATACCCCTCTTTAATGTCCAAACATGCAAACATTTGAGCCATTGGGGACCATTCCTTTTCAAACTATCACAGTTGTTGTCTGAAATGCAAATGGAAATGAAAAGGAAACATCAGTGCTAATAGAGTGTTTAAAATAACTGAAGGTAAAGTGCTTGCATATAGTCTCTTTTTCTGGGAAGAAAGTACTCCATGACTGAGACAATAGCCATTTTAAATCAATCAGTTGGTATCTTAAATGTAATGAATACAATTTCAATTGAACCTAACATTATCCAATATTATGTTGATTGAGAATGGATAGCAATATTTTTTCCTATTAATATTCCAAAATATGTTCTTTCATAAAAAAATAAATGAAGAAAGCCAGCAATATCAATACGGCAGGAAACAGCCTTATAGGGGCTTGCACACCGCTGGTAGGAAGTGTGAATTTGCACACTACTAGTGTTGGACTAGAAGTCCAAACATCAGGGAGGAGTTGCTCCAGACACCACTCACATGACCACAATTGACGCAAAAGCAAGAGGATTTTTATTCTGTCATGACAGGGCCCTTCAGGTTCGGGATATGAAGGATATCTGATATCTGTTACAGCCCCTTTTAAAGCAAAAAGCCACAGACCCAAGGCGGGGGGGGGGGGGGCGGGGGCCCAAAGGTTGTTTTCCAACTTATTGGATTGGCTTATTTAATAGGTTACTAGCAGTGATTGGTCTATTCCAGGGCAGGAGAATAGCTGCGTGGTCAGGTTAGATAAGGGGAGAGCATCTGTGGCCTTCCTGACCTTATTTCAGTGACAAAAACAAAACATCAGGAACTGAGTCAACATCCGTGGGTTTTCTTTGCCTCAATTCCCAGAATGGAGTTATGTTTCAAGATTATTCACAAGGACACAGGAGGATGAGCAGTCCAGCATGTGTGTATTGGGGGGGGGGGTTGACTGTCCCGTTTCCAGATGCTAAGAGGCTTCAGAAAATGTCTTTAGAGCTGAGAGGCCTCAGAAATGCATTTAGAGTCTTTCACTAGCATTCGCTGGAAAAACTGAAAGTGTGTGTCCCTTGACAACTTCTTACTCTTTTATACCCACTTAAACTATCTGTGCTAAGTAGCACAGTGTCACATGTCTGAAGACGTTCTTAGCGCACTATTGAAAATACACCCACACTGGCAGGACCTAAGCACCAACCTGCACGGAATAAATGGTAATTTCTGCAAGGGGAGATTGTATAGCAATAAAGCAATCTTGTAAAATTTGCCTTCTCTGGTGTAGATGAACCTCAGGATTCTCTGGTTGACCAGGAGGAAGCAGACACAGACTCACAATGCGCACGCAGAGGACATGTGCCGGGTGGCTCTGTTCACATAAACCTAATGCATTTTATACACATAAGGATTCTCAGATGAACATGACATTGTGAACAAAGAGAAGAGAGGTACTGCGTTTTTAGGTCCCGAGAGTGCTGTGCTTCAGAAAGCAGGGATTAGCATTATCAGTGCTTTATAATTATATATTTATTTACCCCAATAGGGAATATGACATTCCATCAACCTTTTAAGGACAAACAATAATTTTATAATCTGAAGAAATATTTAATAAAGTCCACCGTACATGTAGTGGCTTAGAGTTCAAAGCAGCACAGACCCGGGCCCTCCTGAACTTTCAGTCATGTTTTCATTGCGAGTGCTGAAGACAGAATGATTTTTAATAGAATTTGTTGACAAAGACAATCTGCTTCATCAAATTTTGCAGAAAATGTGAGCCAATTTCTTTTATTGTTACCATATGGAATGTGAAACCAAAAGTCAAGATTTCCTGAATTTACGCCATTTTCAGTATATGCCTCTAGGCAGTGAAAGGGGGAACCAAAATGTCTACAAGGTAAAGCTAACCTCCCAAGAGCAACTTTCCATCCCGTCCACTTGGTGGCGCTATGCTAACGTGGAATGCAAGTCTTTCTGCGCCGTGTCTTTAGGCTTTGAGTTTCTACAGTCCCAGGTCTTGTGAGTTCTAAAGGTCTGTTATGTTTTAGGGCTTTGGACATATAGAGTAGGCAGAACAATTCAAAACTCTTAAATTTCACTCTTAAATTTGTAAGATGACAAAAAATGTCCTTATCCTCGTGTTTTTTTGATGACTCTAGATTATGAGCCCTAGGGAGATAAAATAATTTTGTCTGTAAGGTATTGGAGGCTTGGTGGAAACACAAATCACAAATCTGAAATGGAATTATAGTGTGGGAGAGATGGGGAGGAACGTTTTGCTGCTCAAAGCTTCCTAGCAGATGGGGGAAGGGGCGGGGTTTATTGCTCCTGACATCTAACCAGGATGCAGTTCAGCCGGCCAGGACTAGGGTGGAAGGAGGCATAGATGCTGCTTTCCCTCTTGGAGAAGCCGCTTTGCTTGCAATGTCCCAGACAGTCTCAAACTTGAGATTTCCTGTTCCAGGCTCTCAAGATTGGGGTGAGCCTGTCTTTGCTTACCTCTCACAGACAAATGAGGTCTTTTTCTGGGGCTTCTCACCGATGAGCGAAGGCAAGAGGTTGCAGGCTGGGAAAAGTCGGGGTGGATCGTGGAGTACGGAAGAGTCTTTAGGAGCCTTCGGCTGACAATTGGGGGGCATCAAAGTTTCCCGGTTTCACAATACTTGACCTGTTTCTTTTACATAGATACTACTATGTTGTCTACCTGCAAATAAATCAGCATCATCTTGCTTTTTTCTTTTAAAATGCTGTTTAAGAATTACTAATATGTGCCTCTGTCTGTATGGGGGCATGAGCACACCTCTGTATTTCCTCTGGGGGCCAGAAGGTGCCAGATGCCCTAGAGCCGGTCTTATGCTGTTGTGAGCTCACCATGTGGGGCGGAAAACTGAACTCAGGTCCTCCTAAAGCACGCTGGTGCTTTTTACTTGCTGAGTCTTCTCCCCAGGACCCTCACATCTTAAAGTAGACAACTTTGAGCAAGGCATGAGACACATGCCTTTAATCCCAGCATTTAGGGGCGAGGCAGGAGGATCTCTGTGAGTTCGAGTCCAGTCTGGTTTACATAGCAAGTTCCAGGACAGCCAGGACTGCATAGCAAGACCCTGTGTGGTGGTTTGAATGAAGTGGCCCTCACAGACCCATAGGGAGCAATGTTATTGGAGGCGTGACCTTGTTGAAGGAAGTATGTTGAAGGGGTGTGGGATTGGCGATATCAGAAACTCACACCAGGCCCATTGTCACTTCTTTTCCTGCAACATGTCAATCTGGTAGAATTCTCATCTACCTCACCAGCACCATGTCTGCCTTCTTCCTGATGTGGTGGCAATCCACTAAACCTCTGAATTCTAAGCCAGCGCCAATTAAACTATTTCCTTTGAAAGAGTTGCTGTGATCCTGGGGTTTCTTCATGGCAACAGAACCCTAACTAAAACACCTTGTCTTGAAAAATAAAATAAGGTAAAATTTGATGGAAAATGAAATAGGCAACGTACATGATTTTCGGTCCCAACGCTGTAACTTCCATGGTAGCGCCACCCTGTGCTTTCTGCTTGCTTCCTGCTGTGGAGACCTGCCCGCCCTGTGGGCTTCAGACAGTAGTTGCCTCCCTCAAGAATGGGGGTTAAAAAAAAAAAACCAAAAATTTTAAGCAGTGCTGAACCATCTTAAGCAATTTCAGTTGTCTGTCTGTTTTTATTACCCATAAGAAACAAAAAAGAAATGCATCATGGTTATGAGAGTTTAAAAAGTTAAATCGATATAGACAAAAACCATCACATCAAACATGATCCTTTTTATATGCTCATCCTTGTGTTTCTTGAATCACCAGACATTGCTGAATACTGAAATTGCTATTAAATCCAACCTTGACTCATCCAGAGAGAAGTCTGTGGGCTAAATTTGTATTCCATGTAAATTTTATGAAATACAATAATAGGAAATCCTCACTATGTATTTCTTAAAATTCAACAAAAGGCAATTGAAAAGTTACAACTCAAAGACCTTCCGTTTCTAATGATGCTCTCCTAATGTAGAAGCACGTCTTTGCGGAGAAAAATGGAAGATCATCTTTATAATATGCTGCTTCGGCACATCTAAAATCCATAACAATTTTATTAGACTAGAAAAGAGAAGAGTTGCTGAGGCCTTGTGTTTCATGTGGATCTTTTTGACCATGTCTAAAGAGGAAAATACTTTTGTATTTGACTAAAAATATTTTATTCTACCTATATTTTTTTAAATGAACACAGGAGAAAAGTCAGTCATTCACTGTGTCTATAACCTGAAATTGGAATTTGTGTGCCAAAATTGAAAGATAAACTATATTGTTAAGACTGAATTTAGTCTACAAAACAGTCTCTTGATTTGGATGTGCGTGCCTGTCACGGTGCTCAGATGATGAGAGCTGCTCAGTGAAGCTGGGAGGGATGAGAGGGCCACTGGATGATGCTTTCTCTGGAGTGTTATCCCTCCTCTTTCTCCCAGCCAAATCCTTCGGGCTGGTCCTTATTATCTCTGGCCACCTGGGGACCAAGCAATCAAATATATGAGTCTATGGGAATACAATTCTCTTTCAAGCCACTGCCTTCCACTCCCTGGCCCCCATAAACTTGTGACATTTAGTCCAACTTCAAAAGTCCCCATAGTCTGCGAAGGGATCAACCCTGTTTAAAGTCTAAAATCCAAAGTCTCAGCCGAGACTCAAGACAGTCTCTTAACTGTACCCCTGCAATACCAAATTCAAAAGGCAGATCAGGTACTTCCAGCATACAATGGCAGAGAGTATACTCTACATCCCAAAAGAGAGGGAAAGGTGCATAGTGAGAAAACCCTGGACCAAAAGCAAGACTGAAACCCAGCAGGCGAAACTCCCAGTTCTGCAGTTTCATGTCAGACGTCCACTACTCACCTCTCAGCTCTCCTGAGTGTAGCACGCTGCCCTCTCTCGGCCTTCAGCACCCTGCATGCGGCTTTCCTTGGCAGGTGTCTCACTGACATCTCCAGCGGAGTCCAGGTTTTCCTGTTACAGCTTCCCGCCAAGGTCTCTCTGTTCTCGAGTTTCTTTTGCTGATCAAGGTCTCCTTCCATTCATTTTCACTAGCTTAGCTGGGTGACGTCTTGCTCTGAGGTCACCACTCCCTTTACTCCGTTTAGCCTTGAGCTTTTCTTTCTTTCTTTCTTTCTTTCTTTCTTTCTTTCTTTCTTTCTTTCTTTCTTTCTTTCTTCCTTCCTTCCTTCCTTCCTTTCTTTCTTTCTTTGTTCCTTCCTTCCTTCCTTCCTTCCTTCCTTCCTTCCTTCCTTCCTTCCTTCCTTCCTTCCTTCCTTTCTTTCTTTCTTTCTTTCTTTCTTTCTTTCTATGTCCTTGAGCACAGGCCTGGGCTTCAACCTTGCACTTCCTGGGGCTCATTTTCCCCCTCAAGCTGTCCATTTGTGTTTCTCTTTATATTGCTTGCTCCTTGTTGTCGTAGGTCTGTGTAAGAGTCATCCCTAACAACCAGAGGACACGGTCACTACCGGTCACTACCAGGCTGTCTTGAAATCTCCTTTGCCAAGGACATGGACCGAAAACTCTTCAGTTTAGTTTCAGGCAGATTCTTAGGACAATGGCAAAAAGCAGCCACATTCCTTTTTTGCCAAAATATAAGAATTAGGTTGACCAATAATATTTTTCCCCTTTGAAAGCTTAAATATGGACTGAGCCCCCACAGTCCACATGCCCCCCAGTACTTCCGGGCTCCTGTTAGGACAGCCCATTAAACACCTCCGACGTCCATCAACTACTTTTCTAGTCCAATGTCCCAAAGTCTTTCATATTTTTCCAACAAACAACATGGTCAGGCTTGTCACGGCAACACCCTAGTCTGTGGTATCAACTTCTGTCTTGGTCTTCTATTGCTCTGAAAAGACACCATGACCCCTGAAGCTTTTATAAAAGAAGTCCACAGGCAGCAGGCAGTGAGGACAGTGAGGGGCAGGGGTGAGGGAGCACTGGGGTGGCCCAGGCTTTTGAAACCTCAAAGCCCTGTCACAGTAACATATTTTTCCCAACAAGACTCCTAATCCTACTCAAACAGTTCCACTCCCTGGTAACTAACATACGTATGTGAGCCTATGGGGGCATTCTCATTCAAACGGCTATGCCAGATGACATGTTATGATGACTTATGGTAGTTGTTTATTAATTGCATTTGATTGATGAGATTATTTAGCCCCAGTATTTGTTTGATTTGCTTACGTCTGAATGACCTGTCTATTGGCAGGAGTGGGGTGCTGCTGTCTCCCACTATCAGTGTGTGGGCATCAGAATGTCATTTAAGCTGTCGCAGTATTTCTCTTGGTGCCCGTGTGTTCGGTGCATGAAGGTTTAGAATTACAATATCCTCTTGGCGGATTTTTTTCCTTTAAAGATTTTCTAGTGTTCTTCCCTGTGATTAGCTTTGGCTAAATATTAAAAAGGCTGCACAGCTTACATTAAATCCATTTGTTCGGAATACCCTTTTCCATCCCTTTACTCTGAGGTGATATCTATCTTTGATGATGAGGTATGTTTCTGGATGTTTCTGGATGCAGCAGATAGATGAGTCCTATTTTCTAATACAATCCGCCAGTCTTTGTCTTTTTTCAAAAAATATAATTCTTTATCGATTCATTGGAAATTACACATCATGCACCCCAATCCTGCTTGCCTCCCAGCCTCTCTGTAGATCATCCCCTTACCCCTGCAGCATGCCCCCAAAGTAATTAAAAACAAAATAAAATAAACAAGCAAACAACAACAGCAGAAAAACCCCACCTCTCTTCTCCGACTTTCCAGCACCTCTTCATTTATCCTAGTGATGCTGGGAGCTGTGGTGTGTCACGCAATATACCCTTTTGTCCAGTCAACCCCACCCACAAAATGTCTATTGTAATGAGTCATTGGTCTGGTTCAAGGCCTCTGGTACACCATAACCACTGGACCCACACTGAAACTCCTCTTAGGTATCCTGATGTTGCTCCAAGTTATGAAGATCTTGTGTCTATTGTACTGCAGGACCAGTCTCTTCATGTGCTCCAGCAGTTACAGATGAGGTAGATGTTAGGGTGAACCAACCCAAGGCCCGGGATGAGGGTCTGGGTGGTAGCTGAGCTGGATACTTTTGTATTCCTAGTAATTTTATTTATTAGATCCATGGCACTGAAAATTCTTTATTATATTTCTACTCTTATGAATATTCTTGAACCTTTTTCACAGTGAAGTTAATTAGGAGCATGGATCCTCTGATGTCTTGATTTCAACATTTATTGGGGAAGCTGTGTCTTGTCCGCGATAATTTCCACAGCGTCCACAAGGATGCCTTGGGTACTCTCCTCGGTGTCTCGTGATCACGGCTTTCCAGCTGGACAAGTAGGAATAAGTGCTGTCCCTGGCCCCCGTGAAAGGCCTGGACGTGGCTATTTCTGTTGCTTTGTGAACCACTCCCTTTATCTGCACACCCGGATCTGCAGTCCGCTGAACGCTCTTGAGAGCCCCCCAGAGCTCTCTTTTCCAGGACTCTGTGGATACTGGTTGTCTTTGCCCTTCAGGACTTTCAACTTCATCTCGTGACCCGAAAGTCCTCTGGTTCCTTTGCTTCCCTACTATGTGCCACTCGGTCAAGTCCCCTGAATAGAACAATCATGGGCTGAAGTCATTTTCTGCCGGCTTCTCATAGATAATTGTTCTTTCTTACCTGACTCATGTGCATTTCATTTTCTTGTCTACTTTTGGCTATTTCAGGTGAAGGGTAAATTCTGTCTATGTTTTCCATTTGGTACCAAGTTCCAAATATACTGACAAAATGGTAATGAAACATTTGTGTACCTTTCTGTCACATACCATATTAGCACAGAAATTTAGTGTGACTGTTTATATGTTTCTGAACTTAATTCAATTTTCTCCCGTGTAGTCATGTTACTGCACTTATGTTTATATTTATAAAGACAAGAAGACATTTGCTGGTTATATTCAATGTGGCAAGCACTGAGTCTTGCCTAGCAAAAGAAACAAAGAACAAAGAATCGCGCTTGAGAGAGTCTCGGAGAGAGTCAAGAACTCAGGTAAGCTGGCAGTGTGATAAGAACAACTAACCTGATTATAAGTTGCTATGGTAATTGAGGTGTGACGCTGCCCACATCTCACGGGAGTAGAAGCTCGGGTCAAAAGGGTGTAACCGATGCCCACGCCTGTCTCCTTTTTGCACAAATGACGTGACTTAACATTGAGAGTCACTTTTCTCCCTTATGAATGCTTAGGAGTTTGATCAGTGTCTACACTTTCATTATCGCAGTCAATGATTTGTTTAGCTATGAGTCCAGGAGGTAACATGGAGAAAGGAGATGTTCAAGTACTCTGCAATTGGCTCAGGACAAGCTTTGCTCTGCTAAAAGGAGATACTCTTTCTGATGGTGTTGACCAGACCTGTGTGCCAAAGCATGTGTATGGTATTCTCCTTACAGTTCTCCAAGATCAAGCCCAAGGATAATCCCTAACATCTCAAGGATGTAAGGTCAGGGAAGAGAAGCTGCTGGTCTTATTTCCCTCATTAAGTTGATAAATTGCAAGTCTGGAATCACCCATCTTCAGCTCTGCTGTTGTTACTGTTATGTGAGATCGTAAAGCTTTATTGTTCTAGCCAGTTACTCCGTTCTGTGGTCAGAAGTTACTAATGGATAAAAAAGTTTCCCATAGAAGTTAAGTTTGCTTCATACTTAAAGGGATGAAGATACTCAGAGCATATTCATCTTAGGGAAGAACAGAAGGAGGGCATCCCAGGAAAGGGAGCAGCTTATGCAACAATTTTGAAACCTAGAAGCATGGAGTTTGAGAATCCATCTCTGTATTGGCTTCATATCTCAAACAGAGAGAATGTCTTTTGCACATAATGGTTATCAATTACTCTCTGTTACCTGATTGCTTTTAGGTTTGCTTTAATTACATTAAATTCAGTACATGCCTATGAAATGCATGTTCTTTACACTTCATAGGTTCATATGATAGCTCTATGTGTTGCTTATTACAGTCTGTCAGTTTCTAAAGTGCAGAAAACATTTCCCTGACTGTCTTAAGAGTTGCCGTAGATTGAATGTTTATGCCCCCTCGAAATGTGTATACTGAAACCCTAATTTCAGATTTGAAGGGACCTGAAGGTGAGATCATGAGGGACCTTGGTGAGCTAATGCGGTTACATTCATAATGTCCTTGCTAGACACTCTATGCTCTTGTATGAAGAGAATAACATGCAAGAGCCTGTTATCCTGCTTCTATGAAAGATAACGTAGGGAAACCTATAAGAGTGAAGCAGAATCTACAAATTGTTTTGGGTTCAGTATTAAGTTTTCCAATAAATGAACTGAGATACCTCAGCATTTATTTGTATCGCTTCAATTACTATTGTATGTACCAGGCTTTTTTTTGGGGGGGGAGCCACCAACCAGCTCCCAAATCACAACACAGAAACTTATTATTAGTTATAAATGCTTGGCCTACCTTAGGCACATTTATGGCTAGCTCTTTTAAGTTGAATGAATCTTTTTCTCTTTATCCACCCTTTGCGTCTGGGCTTATTACCTGTTTTACTTCTGTATACCTCATTTCGCTGCTTCTCTGTGTCTGACAGACTGGCATCTGTCTTGCTTCTTGTTCTGGACATGTCCTCACTCTCCTGTTGTCTCTCCGTTTGAGCCTAGGTTGCTCCTGTGTAGTCTCTCTGTCTGCCAGCATCACCTGCCCCTCTCCTGCCTAGCCTAGTGACCTTTCAGCTCTTTATTAGACCAGGTGCCTTAGGCAGGCCAGGTGAAACACATGCAACACAATTTTACATCATTAAACAAAGGCAGCAGAAATAAAAGCAGCACAGCTTTGCACAGTTAAAGTGATATTCTGTAGCATAAACTAACATAAGACATCTTTGCCAGATAAAGTAATATTCTACAACATTTCCCCGTTTTGTTTAAATAAAAAGAAAGTGTTTTAACTTTACCAAAGTAAAAATTATATAGCGCAAGAACAATTTTCAAGTAAGGATTATATTTGCAATATCTAGTGCATTTGTATTTGGAAAATTCAGAGAAAATATTCCATTATTTATCCTGTCTTGGTGAGTTCAAAAGTTTGTACATAATTTACCTTCTATCATAACTAAGGACAACTATAATTATCTAGTTTTCAACTTCCTCAAAAAGCCCCAAACCTCTAGAACTTACAGAGACATCTGGCTGCCTGTATAGTCCTCCAAAATTCTTCTGTAATTGGGGCTTCTGTAGATGAAGGCTCTTGTTCAATTTCTGGTCACTCAGTGCTCAACCTATTAGCTCAGACTTCTTATTAACTAACGTTTACATCTTAAATTAATCCATTCCTATTATTTTGTATCTTACCATGAGGCTCATGGTTTACTGGTAAGATTTAAGGGTGGGCATCTTTCTCCTTTGGAAGCTATATAATGTCTCTCTGATTCTGCTTTCTTTTCTCCTCTATCTCTGTTTGAAATTTCTGCCTTGATCTATTCTGCCCTGCCATAGGCTCAAGTAGCTTCTTTGTCCATTAGCCAATAAAAACAATGTATATACAAAAGACTTCCCATACTAGGCATCCAATCTTCAGCCTACAGGCCTAAAATATTAGGCAGAATTTTCTATGAAGTCGGAATTTTGAAGAACTGTTCTACCTTGTTTTGACAAAGTTTGGCAATCTTTTTCCTTCATGTCCTGCTTGTCCAGTTAGTACAGTATACTGTCAGTAGTCAGGACAAGAGCAGTTTATTGTCCAAATGAAAACTAAGTCCATTGGAGTTTCTTTGATGCCCATAATCCTTTTATGAAATAGATTGGTGCTTCCAGGAACAGATGTGTCTCACTATCATGAAAAAGCCTCAGGTTATTAAAAATCTTAAATACCATGTTCTGTAGGTCTTTATCTAAAATATATCCGTTTAACCTTGAAAATGTACCAAATATGGCTACAAGTTTGATTACTATACATAACAAACTGCTAACCTGCATTTCTTAATTATACAGTATACTTAAAAATGAGTGGCATAAACACAATACCTTACACAAGAGTAGAAACATGCATATGGTTTAACAAAAATGACATTAAATTTGCATCAATATACCAAAATCCATACCCATGTAAACTCTTTGAGGTTAATAGTTGTCTTTTAACCTATATTCCTATATCCCCACTAAATGATGACAAATAACCATAACCCACAAAATGCCCCCAAACCACACACCCCACCTCTTGGGAATGTGGGCATCATATTGTCTAGCCTATTTCCTGCTGTTTGTAGATTAAGTCATCTTTTTAGGGAACCTGAGAAAACTGAAATAATGGTAAAGTACTGAGAAAACTACTGTAACATTTGTTGGTCATTCCTTGTGCAATTACCTATAGTCTTGGATAGAAGTGTCTGTGAGGCTGGATCATTTCATCCAGTAGCCTTGAAGCTGTTCTGGATGCAGAACTCTGAGGAAACTACAACAGAGGCACTCTGAGAAGCTGGAACACCTGGTCCACCCATTTTTATTGGCGTCTGGTCCACTTGCTCTGAAAACACTCAGCTTTCAAAAGTAGCGTACATATCTGCATTAACACAATGCGAACTGTGCATTGTACACAGGCCAGCCAAATATGATTTTTTATTTTGTTTGAGTAGGTAAAATAACATTTCACCTGGCTTGTAGTTCTTTAAAGTTTATTTCTTTATGTCTGAAACCAGGATTTTCAGGAGGTCTTTCCTGATCAAACCTGATTGTAAGCGGAAACTGTTCTTTTGTTTTCTGGCCACTCAGACCCGATTAATCACACAAAAACTTTATTAATTACAATGCTGTTTGGCCAATGGCTTAGGCATATTCCTAGTTAGCTCTTATATCTTAAATTAAGCCATAATTTTTTTATTTTAACACAAGGCTTGTGATTTGTATCAGAAGCCTTGGAGGAAGGCTGCCTACAGTTTTGCTTCTCCTAGCACACTCAGTTTGCTTTCCTGTACATGCCTGGATCACATGCCCATGGATGTGACCTCCCACATCAATCAAAAACTGCCCCACAGACTTTTTTACAGTTCAATTTGATAGATTAAATTCCACTGACATCTCCTTTTCTTAGATGGCTGTAGCTTCTGTCATGTTAACAAAATGCTAACTAGCATCATGTGTGAATATTTTTTACATCTGTATTTCTCAGCGAAATTGGCCTTTGATTTTCTTTTTTATTTCATCCTTATGGTAGTCTCATACTCTCTGCCACATACCCAGTGACAGTGGTAAATACAAGTGGGTGTGACATAGTCTTAACGAAATCCGATTGTTTGATTTTGGGAAACACTACAAAGACAGAACAGCATTAAAATCACTCTTATCACACATCTGATGTTATTCTACTATCAACAGAAAGTTCATCGAGAACAGTCACTTTTAATCAGAAGGATTATGTAGGAAATGTGTCTAATTGATTTTACTATTGACAGCTGAAAACCCAGGATAGTAGATAAGTACTATTGGTCATAGTCCTGACTTTGACAAGCTTCAGCGCATCTATGCTCCCGGTTCCTCAGTTCACTCTGCAGAGGGAATATCCATGCCCATCCTGCCTCTGAGGTCAACCATTGTCAGAAGCACTGCACAATTGTTTACACTAACAATTGGGCCAGTTCCAATCACTAGCATTAATCAGCTAAAAATATGGCTCACCTAGGGAATTTCAGCCTTATCTCAAATTAGCAATTAGGCACCCCTGAAAACATGAGCCAGAGAATAAGTCTTTCCTTCTGAGAAGCAGATCATCTCAGACATTTCATCACACCAGCAGAAAGCTAACACAAACACGCAGCTAAAGTACTTCTTTGTAGAAAGAGGCGATTGCCGGGAGGATGCTCAGCATCACCAAGCATGCTGAGAGCATGCGCTCAAGGGTGGAGAATTCCACAGCTCTATTCAAAATCCTCAGGATGCCCATATTTTTCTTGTAACATAAACCATGACTCATATCATCTCTTTTATCTTTTAATAATGTCAGGGTTTTTCAACACATCATTTTATTCTGCATTTCCAAATTCAGATAAAGAGGTATCTTTTATTACTAATCTTGTGTCATATGTCTGACTTAATTTGAATGATGCTAAATCCACCCTACAAAAATTTTGAGGGGAATCTGTCTACCTATAGACTGTTACATAGAACAGTCACTGTCACAATTGTCCAGACCTCTCTGCCTTCCACTACATGGTTGACCATGTGTGACTCAAATGAAAACTCCTCAGGAAAGGGAATGAGTTTTTGCCATGTATGAGTAGTATGAGTATTCTAATACTACATTTTGAATTTCACGTACAAGGTCTGGTTGGGGGGCAATGTGGGTACCTGTGAAAGCCACAGTTTTATATCTCACCAGTGAGCAGATGGCCACAGCTGATCTCACCAGTGAGCAGATGGCTGTAGGTGATCTCAGCAGTGAGCAGGTGGCCATGGCTGATCTCACCAGTGAGCAGGTGGCCATGGTTGATCTCACCAGTGAGCAGGTGGCCATGACTGATCTCACCAGTGAGCAAGTGGCCATGGTTGATCTCACCAGTGAGGAGACCATAGCTGATCTCTCCAGTGAGCAGGCATAGGAATACTGCAGTTTTCTCATATGTGATGCTAGGTGCTGTTTTGTACACTGTGTGAAAAATGTGTTGTTGTGATTGGTATAATAAAAAGCTGAATGATCAATAACTAGCCGGAAGGTATAGGTGGGACTTCAGAGCAGAGAGGGAACGCTGGGAAGAAGAAGGTGGAGTCACCAGCCAGATGCTGAGGAAGCAGTACAGAGAGATGAGGTAACAAGCCATGTGACAGAATGACGATTAAAATAAATGGATTGATTTAAATAATCAGAGCTATTTATAAATAAGTCTAAGCTATTGGCTGAGCTTTCATAATTAATATTAAGTCTCCATATTGTGATTTGCAAACTGACTGACAAGACAGAAAATCCAGCTACAAATGATATCTACCATGGGGCACATAGTTCCACATTAAGGCCTGAGAAAGCTTTAAAAAATGTTATAAAACACACAAAAATGGAGCCAAATGTGGCATCTTAGTTTTGCAGTCTCTCACGAGGGCCATAGTACAGAGAAGCATTTCTGGCCACTCCCAGCATGCCATGAGCTAAGTTGTGTTGTGGTTTAAGGTTTTACTCATGTAGACAGAAAAGTTTACTGATGTGCAGTAAGGCAGGTTTAAACAGAAAAACCCTCTAAATGGGTTGCAGTGTGTGTAACTATGTGTATAGGTTTAAGAAAAGAGAGAAAGGATATAGACAGTCATAAAAATTAATAAAAATAATAAAATTTAAAAATAACAAAGTAGTTTAAAATAATAAAGTCATTAAACGGAGTACAGTAATAAAAAAGCATAAGTCATATAGAGATGGGAAATACACAGGGAGTCTGGATCCTGTATGCTACTGTGTTGTCTTTGAATTGTTTGATTGCTGATAAACAAACAGTAACTGCTGGGAGACATGGAATTTTGAAAGGGACTGCTGAAATAAACCAGCCTAGACACTTTAAGAATGCCTTAACTTTAAAATGGAAAAAAATGCATTGTTTTGGGGAAGAGGTTATGCTTTTGTTTCCACGGGAAACAAAAGGCTTTGGATTTGTTGAAGGCTGATAGAGGCCTGATTGGTTTAACAGAAAGCTGAACGAACAAGAGCTGGGCGGGATTTTCAGCGAAGAGAAGATGGCGGGAAGAAGGGCAGAGCTGCCGGTCAGACAAGGAGAAGGCAGAGAAGCAGCATGGCTAGTACAGAGTAAAGGTAGCAAAGTCACGGGCAGCATGTAGATTAATGAATATAGGTCAAGTTATAAGAACCAGTTAGAAACAAATAAAAGCTTGTTTTTGGTCAAGCTTTTGTAATTAAAAATATGTCTCCATATCATGATGTGGGAGGTAGGTAGTGGAACAGAGAAAGTCCGACTACAAGATAAAGGTTTTATTTTTTTTCAAAATTTATTATACAAGATTTATAAGTTCTGTGTGACTGAACACACACACACACACACATACACACACACACATAAATGAAATTACCTCAGTGTGTCAGTGGAATTTACACTTACATCCTTGTGTGCATTCTTCACAACAGTAAAGGTATGGAGTAACTGTGCTGTCCATAAAGGGATGGGTGTGTGTGTTCAGTGTCCAACACATTATTACTCAAGGTCTATCCTTCTGAATGGTTTAGATTTCTATTTCTGTGTTTTACATATGAAGCATACCCTCCCTGAAAACCAAATCCCCTGATTCTGTTCCAGTGCTAACGTTTCATGTAAGTTATAGGATAGCTTTTCTGTCTCTTCGGGACAAAATAGACCACGAATGATAAACTACTTAGTGGATCTGCAAAGATGAATGCTTGTTTCCACTTTTATGAGCACAAGACTTTTTTTCTCTTGTGGAGGTTGGAACGGGGTAAGAATTAAAACTGTTGTAGCAACAACGTGAAAAATTCTCAGCAGTTTTTCTTTTACATCCCCTAACTCACTATGTCTGAAAATGCTAACTTCCCATCATTTGACAGCCAGGAATACAATCGAACCCCAAATCTATGGTGTTTTAGCATCTTCATCAGATTCTTAATTTACATCTTCAGTGAGTAGCCACCTCTGCAGGAATGACAACTGTGACATTTATCTGCCTGAGTCTTGTATTTTCTGCCACAATGTCACGGACCTAAACTCTGCCCTGTGGAGGAAGAAGGGCTTACTGATGCCAACATGGGCCAACTACACTCACATAATACCTGTGAGAGATCTTGGGAAGGAATTCTAGACACAAAACAGCAGAGTTAAGACGGACTTCTTGGTAGCAGCATTTCCTCGGGTGGACTCTGTTTGCTAGAAGCAAGCAGAGGTGCGATTACTGTTTTGTTTATGTAATTTTACTATGTTAAAGTTAAAACCTTCCTTTTTAATTAGACAGGAAAGGGGACATGGTATGGGATATCCTTCTGTATATGTGTTGCTTTTATTGGTCGATGAATGAATCTGTTTAAGCCAATGGCTTAGCAGAGCAAAGCCAGGTGGAAAATCTGAACAGAGATATTTATAGAGAGGAGGCAGAGCCCAGTAGACATCATGTAGCTGCCAAAGGAGAAAAATGCCAGAATGACAGAAGCTTACCAGTAGGTTACAGACTTGTGGTGATACATAGATTAATAGAAATCAGTTAATTTAAGATGCAAGAGTTAGCTAAAAACATGCTTGAGCCATTGGCCAAACAGTGTCATAATTAATATAATCTCTGTGTGATTTTTTAGGTCTGGGTGGCCAGGAAACAAAAAAACAGCCTCCGTCTACAGGCTGATTCATAGTGAGCTCAAACCAGAGCATTTCCTCCCGCGAGCAGTTGCCAGAGTAGCAAACACTTGTGCTGCCTCTGATCTGAACCTAAAGGAAGAAGAGTAGACCTGTGTAGCCTTAGTTCTCGCTTGCAAAGTAGCCTAACACTGGGAACTGGGACGTTGTCACAAAACCGTCTCTCAAGGCAGCATTCTAACCTCTCTCAATGCATTCTGTGCATTCAGTGCATTCTAACTGGATGCATTTTCTACATCCTTAAATTGTCTATTAATTGTAACTATACAGTGATGACATTACCGGGCTGACTGCTCTCTGGATTAGAAAGGAAGGACACTCTCTGGGAGAATGTAGTTGCTCCTTGATATCTTTAGGGTTGTGCTCCAAGGACACCAGAACATCAGGTGTTCAGGTCTCCAATGTGAAATGGTACGGCATGTGTATATGACACATAGACCCCATATACTTTAAATTGTCTCCATGACTTATAATACCTACAATAATACGAAGACCACACAATAGCTGTACTAAATTGCTTAGGAAACAAGAAAAATAGACAGTTAATGGATTTTCATTACAAATGGGTTTTTAATGAATATTTCAATCAACAGTTGGCCTAAAAGACATGTACAGAACTCACAGTTGTGGAGGGTTGGCAGTACAACATTAACAGGATTATTATATTCTAATGGCATTACTCAGAGCAGTAACCCTGAGCTTCCAGCAGGCAGTACAGAAAAGGGCCTGGGGAGGAATACCGCCATGCCATACTTGGTTAAATCACATTTTTTTTTAGCACAATAAGCCAGGCAAACTTGGTAAAGCTTTTTGAGAACACCAACAGTGGCTTCCAGAAAGTATTACCACCACAGATGTTACTGCAGGATAATCAAAAGAACACATCTGACTCGGGTAGCGAGTCCTTGTTTCTCTTGCTGATTCTATCATTGAAGCTTTCAAAGCTGAAGGCTTTCATGATTAAGCACATATTATCCTCCTGGAAGATATTTCTCTTTTGGCAGATGAGATAATGGAACAGATCCACTGCTTGTCAAGAGGAGTTACTATGTCATTAAAAAGCCCTTAGTACAATGTTTTTCTCTTTCCATGCTGGTTGAAAAGATTTGAATGCAGAAGCACAGATATAACAATAACAATACAAAACCTAAATTGTCCATGGAAAAGCTTAAACCAAGTTAAAATTTTCCATTTGCCAAATGTTCTTCAGGCAATTTAAATGTAATTCAAAACAGGCATTCAGTAGCCACAGATGTGTGTTGTATCAAACGGCCTTTGTCTTGGATGCATACATCCAATTTCTTTCTGAAGATGATTGTAAAAATTACCTCTATTGCCACAGAAGAAAGTATGCACAAATTCAATTATAAAATTTATACAATTATACTTTTTCTTATTAACCCCAGAAAAGTATTTTCACCCATTTAACAACAACGTTCTTAGTTATAGGACTCTTTCCAACTAGGGAACAGTTCTAGAAAGGTCTTTTGTAGTGCTAGGTGAGTTAATGAACAAAATTTTCAGGCTCTGAATTAAAGAAGTTACAAGAAATCCTGCTTGTTTAGGAGACCAAACAGAAGAGTTGTTTTGCTTATCAAGGGTGAGGCTCTCACAGTGTCCTGCGTCCACTAGAGAACAAAACTAGACACGCAATACTTGTCAAAGGAAATTCACCATGGACAGATGCTTCCCTGCCCTCTCCAGTGTGCTGCCTCCAACTCTGTAGGAACTGTAACGACCTTGAAAAATTATGGTTTTGGAGACACACAAACAAAGGAAGTCATGAAAAGTTTCTGGGAAGTTTTTGGATGTTAATAAAAAAAGTTTCTGTTATGGAAAATATGTGCACTGAGACACCTACTTAGCACCGGAGTTCTCGGTCTATGTAGACGCAATGTCTATTAAGTCTCCTCAGAGAGAAAGGTATAGACAGGAAGCTCAATGAGGGACTCTTCTGTCCTGTAGCATCTGGGCTCTCAGGAGACAACTCCTGGACTTCTGAACCACAACATCCTGTGGTCTTGAACCCCAATGAAGAGAGGATGTTGCTGGAGTTCCAGTCTTTGATTGGCTGGGTAAGACTGTGGTTCTTTATTTAACTGATATTTCTTTGGCTCTCGTGAATGCCATCGGAACATTAGGCTACACCCCACAGGGCTGAGAAGCCAGTGAGATTTCCCCCGCGGCTATTCATCACAACACCTGGCACGGCGTGAATGCTCAGTGAACCATGGCAAGAGGCAGCACAGTCAGATGGGCATCAACGTCCATACTTAGTTTACGGAAGGAGACCCGGCACCCAGACAATTTGACTTTGGAAAATTCTTTGTTGTTGTTGTTGTTTTTTGAGACAGGGTTTCTTTGTGTAGCTTTGGCTGTCCAACTCTCTTTATAGACCAGGCTGGTCTCAGACTCGCAGAAATCCACTTGCTTCTGCCTCCTGAGTGATGGGATGAAAAGCGCGTGCCAGGCAGTTTGACTTCGGGAAATTCTTAGCAAAATAGTCATGAAGAATAAGAGTACTCTGTTTCTTCCTTAACAGTGACACAAATGCACCACAGATTCCATTTAGATTGCCAAGACTAATGTTGGTTAGAAATCATGAGGTTCACCCTAAAGTTCTCCGGTAGCGTCTGGAGATTTCCATTCTAGAGCCAGTCTTTTTGGCCAAGACCGTTTCTATGTGTAACAGTCCTGGAACTTGTTCTGTAGGCTGGGCTGGCCTTGAACTCACAGAGACACACCTGTCTCTGCCTCCAGAGCTGGTATTAAAGGCCTGTGCCACCAGTGCCCAGCAAGAGCCAGCCTTACACTGTGAAACGGGAGGTTACTGGGGAAAGCAGTGGGTTTGCAATCTGTTCTCTTCCTCTCTCACCCCTGTACTCTTCCTGTGAATATCTAAAGGGTAGTCCTGACAGTTAAGTGTTTTTAGGCTGTACCTTGTTGAGGGTTGTTTGTAGGGAGAACACAGGGATTTCCAGATATAGAGAGCTTGCCCCCTAGAGCAAGCCACATATGCCAGGTGACTTTTGTGTATGGAGTGGAAAAAGAATGCCCGAGGCAGCTGTCTCTGCAAAAATCATGTGAATCTCATCCACAAGTCAGAGATTGCATACGATGATGTGGTCAGAGCGTGCCCACATTAACCAGAGAGGCAAAGGCCCCTGATATCTGTACTGAAGGCTCCAGACACTGCCCTGCTTCTTTGAATCACAGTGACTTTCGACTGAGGATGTAAGAACTAGATCCTACATGGGACCGCCCACTCTGATGTCTCTGTTGTTTGAGCCTATGCACCATGTTTAGAAGTAAGGTCAAGGGGTATGAATATGTCTATTCTTAAATTACTCCTAACATTACAAAAGAGGGCTGGTATGTCAACATCTTTTCTCAAATATTTGATGAATGAGCGGAGAAGGGAATAAGAGAATACACGGAGAATCGGGGGGGAACGGGGACCTGCTGTCTTTTGGAACTCTCCAGAAGGAATTAACCGAAACAAAAGACCAGACAGCATCAGGATTTTCAGGCAAGACTGGGTGAGAGAGAAAAAAGTGTCCATGAATCGGTTCCTGAAAATCTTTAGATCTTGAATCCGATTTACTATGACTATTTTCTTTGGGTTGTAGCAGAGGAAATAAACCTTAGTATGTTATTAAACATATTTCCAAAGGAATAGTTTGAATAAATGATGAGTAAAAACGGGCCTGATTGCACCTCATATGTCCCAGGATTCTGGGGAACATCTTGTGAAACCTGTCTATGGTGATTTTTATTGAACTGAACAATCATCGGGATGGAAGTTTCCTACACAAACTCAGATGCAAGAGACTGGACTGGTTGGCTCAGCTTCTTGCTTCTAGGTCACAACCTTGCCCATCATCTTTCTGTCCTACCAACTGCAGAGATGTGTAGTAAAAGGAGAGGTCAAAGGTTTTATTCAAATGATGTCCAGTACCAGTGAGTGAGACCCTGTGGACCTCACTGGAGTGAATCCGTGGGGAACCGACCTGGTGTGCGCACACATCCTGGGCTCCTGAGATGGTTTTCAGTACTTAAGCTTGAACCCTTCCATGGCCTTAGCTTGTCGGACATATATTCTGTTTACTGGTGGAGTTGGTCATGTTTTCCTCCCTCAGCTTTGTCCTGCAGATTATTCTATGGTATAGTTCTTTTCTTCTTGTTTTCAGTCATGGGTGTATTTTTTTTTTATTATTTTTAAACTTTTTTCAATTGATAACAGATTCTTCTCTCATACAACATATCCTAACCAAAGTCTTACCTCCCTCCATTTAGCCTAACGCAACTCCACCTCCCCTGTCTCCCAGATCCACCCCTCCCACTTCCCCCTCAAAAAAAGAGCAGCCCTCCAAGAGACTACAGTCAAATGAGACAAAACAAGACATAATAAGACAAGGCAAAATCTGTTCTATCAAGCAGGGCTTGACAAAGCAACCCACTAGGAGGAAAGGAGTCTCAAGAGCAGGCAAAAGAGTCAGAGATATACGGGTTCCCATTGTTAGGAATCCCGTAAAAACACCAAGCTGACAGCCATAACATATGCACAGAGGACCTGGTGCAGACCCTTGCAGGCCCCATGCTTGTTGCTTCTGTCTCTGTGAACCCATGTGAGCTCTGCTCAGTTGATACAGTGGACCATGTTCTCCTGGTGTCTTCCATTCCTTCTGATTCCTATGGACTTTTCTCCCTGTCTTCTGGGTTTCATGAGCTCTGAGGGGAGGACCCGATGGAGACCTCCAGCTTAGTCTCTGCATGTCAGGTTGCAGACTCTGTACCTGCTCCTATCGGCTGTGGATCTATGCATTTAGTAGCACGTCATTAGGAATCAGTTCATTGAATTGTTTTTGCCAGTTGTATTTGGTTTTACCCCCAGTCTCTGGGCTAATCAACCTCTGGTTCCTGGCCAATCAGGCAGTATATGGCACGGGCTCCATCCCATGGTATGGGCCTCAAGTTAAACCAAACATTTACTGAGCTTTCCCACCAATTCTTTTGCCACCTTTGCTCCAGCACATCTTGGTGGTAGTGCAGATTGTAGATGGGTTGGTGTCTAGGTTTCTCTTTCCATAGTGTGCAGGGTACCTCCTCATGCCAATGAGTCTAGAAAGTTGAGGAGAAGGATCCCAGCCTATACTCGCTGGACATCTTATGTTCAATGAACTATGTGAGAACTGTTCTCAGCAATAAGCCCTCTCCACCCCCTGTCAGTTTTCAGAGAGTAAGTAACCTTATGTTCTAGCATCAGCTTGTGTTTGTTGGGGATCTCCACCGGACCTCCTTAGCAACAACTCAACCAAATGTAACCTCTGGAAGCTTTGACTGACTGCAAAAGACGGCCAAGTCAGACTCCACATCCTCCGTTACTGGGAGTTCTTGCTTCACATAGGCTACGTTCCCCACTACAACAAGAAAGGGAAAAAAGTGACCATCAGACACTTGTAGCCTCAGTCAGTCTTTCTGCCCCCATGCTTTGTAATTTGAAGACAAAAATGAGAAGCTGCATTTGTTTACTCTTGGGGCTGTGTCTGTGAGAAGTTTCACTAGAGAATATAGGAATCTGATTTTGCCGTGGAGGCTACCACTGGAGGAAGAGCTAAGGAAAGCAATCTCGTAATTGTGTTCGCCAGGATGTTGAGTAGAGAAAGCTTCATCCCTCCAAAGCGTTTTTTGAAGTAGAGACATATTGGTCATTTGTTCCACATTGAACAACTAAGATAAACAAGCAGACTCCTGGCTTTTGTCGCATGTCAAGCATTCTGTCCTCTGTAAGAATAGAAACTACATTGGAAACCACATGTGGTTTCTGAGCTCAGGCCTGTCCATCAGCAGAACACACGATCCGAAAGCACCAGCAGGCCGGGTATGCGTTGGGATACAGGCACTATTCCAATCTATTGCTGCCAAGTAAGAGCAGTGTAGTCTCTGTGAATGGGGGAACTGATAGTTGGTGCTGGAGAAGAGAGCTGCGCTGCTGAGGACCACTGGGGAAGGTGGATTGTAGGGCGCTGAGCTGCAGACCGTGAAAGCGGTGAAGTTAGCAACAGGGAAGGGATTATTTGAGAGTGCATTTTGGAATGGGAATAGAGTTGGGATGTGGAAAAGCAAGATCCCCATTAGGAGAAGTGTGTGCTGACCGTCCTCTGCTGCCTGCCTCTCTGCTGACACGTGGTCCTGGAAGAGGGTGCAGGCAGTGTGTTCTCAGTCTCTATGAGGGGAAGGGTTCAGGCTGACATCTTTTATTCATGCAATACTATTTCTGAAAAGCTAAAAGTAACCTTCAGGGTCCTATCAATTTTAAAAAGACAAATCTTTTCTGCGGAGTTTTGGAAGCTGATGGGACTACTCAAAGTTTTAAATATTTGTTTTGGTTAAAAATAAAAGTGATTGCTATCCATTAAGACTGCTAGTTTTTTTCTCTTCCTTGATCTGTAAGAAATTATTCAAGGACCGAAGTAATTACTACACCTGGGATTATAAATTATTAAAGCACATTCAGACTTGGTCTCTCCTTTATTTTTAGCATAAATTAGACACACTTATTTGTGTGAAAGGGAGATAAAGTCTCCATGCAGACGAGGCCAACGCATTTGCTCAGTCTGATTCCATGACGGAGAAAGAAGTCAAAAGTCATGCTATAGTGTTAATATGTGCAAAAGATACACTGACCAAAGGAAAAGAAAAGAAAAAGCGATGTTTTCTAACGTATGCTCCATAAGCCTTAGCTGCTGTCTTCCTCGCTCTGTGGAAAAAGTATTTGTACTACTGTCTTAAAAAGTAGAAAACTGGGATGTTTGGCAGGTTCTGTGTCTCAAAAGGACAGGAAGTGTTGAATGTGGTGGTGCACGCCTTTAATCCCAGCACTTAGAAGGCAGAGGTGGGTGATGTCTGAGAGTGTGAGGCTAGCCTGTACTACAAAGCAAGTTCCAGGACAGCTGAGGCTACACAGAGAAACCCTGCCACAAAACAAAACAAAACAAAACAAAACAAAACAAAACAAAACAAAACAAAACAAGTGCAGGAAGCAACGATGGAACACAGGAAGGTATCAGGGCCTTCTGGTTCATTAACTATGTATTTTCTCTTTAAAAAAAAACTATTACTGTTTTGTCTTATGTGTTTAAGTGTTTTGCCTACATACCTGACTGCGTACTACCTGAGTGTCCTCAGAGGCCAGAAGAAGGCAATGGATCCCCTAGAATTGAAGGTACAATTTGTAAGCTTCCATGTGGTGCTGGGAATCGAACCTGGGACTTTTGGAAGAGCAGCCAGTGTTTTTAACATTGAGCCATCTTCCTAACCCAGAACCCATAATCTTAATAACCTCGCTTGGCTTAGTGCACACCTGTGAGGTCTGCAGGGACTCACGGCCTGAGGAAATTTCCCCTCAAGGAAATACTGTGTCCACACTCCTACCACTACTGTGGCTGCTGCAAAATTTGCATGTCTCAGGGCAGACAGGGAGGCCCAAGATGGTGTGTGCATGACTCTGCAGCCTGCAATGTGATTTTCAGTATTGCTCCCCACGTCTTGCGATAGTATCACCATTAGCAGCTTAGGAGTAAGAAGTGAAACCAGGTCAGATTTGTTTTTGTATTTTTTTTTTTTTTAGGTCAACTTCACCTCAGCTACCAGACTTTTCACTAGATGGATGCAAAGCTCATTTTGAGGAGAATCCTGCAATCAGATGGGATCATGGGAAAGACTCTCTAATTCTCTTAAAGGCACTTGGTACCTAAGGCCATGATGTTTACTGCAGAGTAGAAATGCAAAGAAAATGGTTACTTTATACTTATTTTCTTAAAGTTTATTTTATTATTTTCTGAGTATGAGTATTTTGCGTCCAGGTTTTCTGTGAACCACATTTGTGCCTGGTGCCTGAGGTGGTCAGGACAGGTATCAGGACCTTTGGGAATGTAAGCTACCTTTCCAATGGGGTTGAGAACCACCACGTGGATGCTAGAAATCCAACCTGGATCCTCTGCAAGAAAATTAATGCTTTTAATCTCTTCAGCTGGAATGTTACTTTTATTAACAATAGCATATTAGGTGTGACCATTAAAAGTGGCTCTCAGGTATGTGGTCAGCTTTGGTAGAAAGGATGTGGACTATGAACTGGAATAGCTGTATCCTGGTGCTGTATCCTGTATCCTGTATAATATAATCCTGTATCCTAGTGCTATCCTTATTTAAGGACCCAGGTTAGGCAAACCAGAGAACAAGCCTGTGTGTGGTGTGGTTCTTCGGAGAGTTAACGGTGAGACGTATCAGCTAGGAGTTTATATAATGAGTTAGGCTGTGCTTTTTGGTATTCTTAGACAAACATGTTGAGTCTAGTTTTAAAACCTGCTTTTTTGTTTGCTTGTTTACTTTTTTCTCTTTTGGAGTACCTTTACCTATTATTTTAGAGCAAATTGGAGTAAGTTGGTCATCATGAAAAAAATCAGAGTTAAAGAGTTTATGTTTTTGCTTGTGTACTACATGCTTCACACAGGGAACTTACTGACCACAAATTTGGAGCCTAGATTTCCTTTTCCCATTTGACATCGACTTAATACAAAACCAGATGGGAACAAAATAAAACCAACACCTCTTCCCAAGTCTGTTTCCTTTTTAAATCTCAGGAAAGTAGCAGCTGCTAATTGAAATGCTTTGTCTTCCTTTCACCATGGTATGCGATTACAGCCCTAATATTACTCAAAACAGAAAATCAAAACACCCCACCATTGTTTACGAGTACAGGGAACTCTGGATCTGTTTTCACGAACATGCAACATTTGACTTTGCTTTGGGTAGCGCTGAGAGAAACGATTCCAGCTCTGCCTCTAGAATAATCCAGATCACTTTATCATTTTAAGGACATTGATAATTACAGGCACCTTCCAGAACCTGGATATGGACAAATGGGTGAGCGCTTCCTCCAAGTGTTTTCCTCAAATAACTTCTTGAAGTTAGAGCTCATTTGTTCTGGGAAAATTTCAGAAAACACACCAAAGCAAGGTCAGTGAGGTGATAGAGGTCACATGTAGTAATGTTTCACCATGGGTTACACATGTGGCAATGGTTCACTCTTGGGGTGCTGCTCTCGTAAAAACTGGGTCAGATCTTGGGAGCTTGTCATGGCTGTCCCACAACCTAGATTTCTTTACTAATACGCCACTGGTTCCTTTTCTATTGGTCTCATGTAATCCGCTTGATTCCTTGTAAGACAAGTATAATACCGTCCCTGAAATTATCCTGCACAGTGGTTCACCTCAGTCAGTATTCTCTGGTTTCGTGAGAAGCTTGTAGCTATGAAACCCAACACTGATATTTGATAAGCACTTTCAGAAAGCTCGTCTCTGTTTGGATGTTACCCAGGCACAATGGGAAACATTGGAGGGCAACGTGACTTGGCTTTTAGCGCAGATGCTGCAAGCACGCTCTGGGAAGGCACCCTGTGAACCCGCATTTCCTGACAGTTGCTCACTAGGTGAACTTGCCAGAAGAGAATCGTGTCTAATTGCCCTGTCCTATTCCATCTATTTTTGCTGCCATCTTGCAGTGTTGCTTTTGGAAAGCTGTTATTTACATCCTTGATCGAAAACAAAAGTGAGATACTCCTATTACAAATATTTTCAGCCTTCCACTAAACACCGAAAAGCTGAGTTTTCTGTGGTGATTTGAAGTTTTGTCTCTGACTTTCATTAATAAGAGTTAAAAAAGGACATGTCTTTGTCTGTCCATAGGCTTTTATCTCTGCATATTATTTAAACATCTTTAGCTTTTAGTCTGTTTCTTTTAATGATTTATTTAAGTTTTACTGATCTTCCAAAATGACTTGCCTATTTTAATCTTAGGTTTTAATGCATTTCCCTTTGCAAGAAAAAATGATAACTTTTAAAAGGTAGATAGATGAGAATTCTAGAATGGAGATATTAAGGTGTGTGCATGCATGCAAGCATGCATGTGTTCATATCTCCCTTCTTTGGATTTTGCTGTTTTGAGATTGTTTATTATTATTATTTCTTCCCTAGCATTTTCATGGTTTTGGTTAACCTTGGGTTTAGTTAGGTTCTAGCTCTTTCTGTGTAACTGGATGTTACTTAAATTTGCTTTTATCACAGCATATTTTATTTTCTTTATCCATGGTGAATGAAAATTTTACTGGGTATAGTAGTCTGAGCTGGTGTGTTTGGTAGAGTCTATGAGACAGCTATATAGGACCTTCTGCCTTTAAGATTCTCTATTGAGCTTCTCTAGGATCATGAACTATAGCTCAATGTCCTTTATTTATGGCTAGAATCCACTTATGAATGAATACATACCATATTCATCTTTTTGGGACTGGGTTTTCTCACCCAGTAAAGTGTTTTCTATTTCCATCCATTTGCATGCAAAATTCAAGATGTCATTGTTTCTTACTGCTGAGTAGAACTCTAATGTGTATATGTTCCACACCTTCTTTATCCATTTTTCTATTGAGAGGCACCTAGGTTGTTTCCAGGTTCTGGCTATTACAAATAGTGCTGTTATGAACATAGTTGAACAAAAGCTTTTGTAGTATGATTGGGCATCTCTTGGGTATATTCCCAAGGGTGGAATTGCTGGGTCCTGAGGTAGGTTGACTCCCAGTTTCCTGAGAAACCGCCACACTGATTTCCAAAGTGGTTGCACAAGTTTGCATTCCCACCAACAATGGATGAGTGTTCCCCTTGTTCCACATCCTCTCCAGCATAGGCTATCATTGGTGTTTTTGATTTTAGCTATTCTGACAGGTGTAAGATGGTATATCTCAAAGTTGTTTTGATTTGCATTTCCCTGATCGCTAGGAGGTTGAGCATGACCTTAAGTGTCTTTTGGCCATTTGAACTTCTCGGTTGAGAATTCTCTGTTCAGTTCAGTACCCCATTTTTAAAATTGGGTTTATTAGAGTTTTAATGTCTAGTTTCTTGAGTTCTTTATATATTTTGGAGATAAGATCTATAATTCGTGATCCTAGAGAAGCTAAATAAGAAGGTGAACCCAAAGAAAAACATAAAGTTATCCTCCTGGATATTGGAAGTAGACAAGATTGCCAGGCAAAAGTTGGGAGCACGGGAGTGGGGGTGAGGTGAGGATAAGGGAAGACGGGTAGAGAGAAGGGAGAAGGGGAGGATTGGGGAGAGCTTGGGGGAATGGGAGGGTAGAGATGGAGGAAGGGTGGATATGGGAGCAGGGAAGTAGATATCTTAATTAAGGGAACCATTTTAGGGTTGGCAAGAGACTTGACTCTAGAGGGGTTCCCAGGTGTCCAAAGAGATGTCCCCACCTGTACCTGTTGAATGTCCCTAGAAGACTCAGCCCTTTCTGACATCACTGGGTACCTGTTGAATGCGCCTGAAATCTTGGAATTTTATGAGAAATTCCAGACACAGCTAGAACTTGCCAAACTCTGTGTCTGTGGATGTGAAAATTAATTTAATACTAATTAACCTGATAATGTAGAACAAATTGTCCATGAATTTTAAAGTTCTGTTTATACACAAAATGATTTAAAAAATTACAGTAAATTTAATTAGTACTTCATTCTCACTTTAACTATCTGAAAAATATACTTATTTTCATGCATGGAATATGCTTAAACATTAATGTATTTAAAAACTTCCCCACATGGTCAGAAATTAATTCTTTACAATCACAGAGGAAAACAGTGATGTATCACTGTGAAATAGTTTGTAAAGGTAAATTGTTTATATTTCTATTTGATTTTCAAATGAGGAGTGATGGTTATACTTGTTTGTCAACTTTACATCTGGACTCATTAAAAACCCAAATGACTGGACACAACTGTGACAGATTATTTTTAAATTAAATCATTTGAAGTGGGAAGATCCACTTTTAATTCAGATCTTTGAGAAGGGAAGGTCCACCTTTAATCTGGACCACACCTTCTGCTGGCAACCTATCTAATGTCCATGGAAGAAGGAATCTCTCTAGCTCTCTCTCCCTTTGCCTGCTTGCCCTTGCTCCCGCTAGCAAGTTTATTCCTTCACTGGTATTAGAGCCTATTTTTTCAAAATTCTGGTGTATACTGAAGACCAACTGAGATATTCAGGCTTGTGGACTGAACAACTACTGAATTCCTTCTGTTAGGAGGCTGTCATTGTTGGACTAGCTTTACCACAGCCTATAAGCCATTCTTGTAAGTTCCATTTACATATATATATATTCATTCCATAAATTCTCTTTCTCCAGAGAACACTGACGAACAGAAGCTGAGAAATAAGCCCTTTCCATTCTGTGGCAATGCAGCTAATGTTTGAGGAATGTACAGGAATGTTCTCTAACACCATGTGCTCATAAGGATAATAGTATTTTCCTCAACACAACCCGAAAAGAAGGTATTATAGCACCCACTTTACAACAAGGGAAAGAGTGCTCAGAGGAACTGAGCAACCTGTCCATAGTTACCATAGGGTAGATGTGGAAGGAACTAGAGAGAGTTAGTATCTGTCTACAAAGCAGAAGGACCTCCTAACCAGCCAGCCTGCTACCCAGGATGCATCTGGCCAGTTCAGCCGACCACTTGCTTGATTTTTGTTTATATTGTATGAATTGCTGACTTAATTAAATGTTCTGGATCATAGAATTATATTATTTTGGACTGACAGATTTTTTAATTAGAAAATGATAAAGGACTTACATCAACTTTTAATATTGTTTCTTCATTAAAAATATTTTGGGAGTTGAAAGCATAGTTCCAGGAAGCAAGCTCCAGGGAGCTGCCCATTCCTCCCCTACAACTACATGGCAATCACACGCAAGCATTGACATCCCTGGCTTTCTCATGGAAGTAGGGTCTATACTCAGGTCCTAGGTATATATGTGGCTCAGTTTACCAACGGAGCCATCTTCTCAGCCCCTAAAAATCTTTCTTAAGTTAAATAGGAGTCATTAAACAGCCACAGGGGAAAACAATGGAATATAAAATGTCTGGGTAATTCTGCTTCATTTACTAAGGAGATGATGGCTCCAGTTGGTCTTAAAGTTCATGTAGTTTGAAGTTTTCTCGCATGACACAAGCAGGCTAAACACATGTCTTGCCTACCCTCTGGGAGATAGTACTTGTAGACCACAGCATCCACAGGGCCCAATGCAAGATGGAGTAGCCTTCACCCAGAGACTAATTGAAAACTCAGAGTGAGCAAACCTTCTCTGTAGGTTTCTAGCATGTGAATGGCTGAACGGGGGAGCCTGAGGCACACCCTGTGACTAGGGAGGTTTATCATGGGTGATTGTCTTGGACCACTCTAAGCAGTCAGGTTTGGTATTTTCTCTCTAGTGTTCCGCTGGGGGATACATGGCTTAAAGGAGGGACGGTTTTAGGAAGAGTTAACCCTCTCACCTTCTCATGGGTCCTGGCTAGGAAACTGGATCTTTTAAGTGCTAATGATAATACAAGTTCGCGCAGACTGCTAGGAGAGGCAGCTCGGTTGTCTGCTATTAAGTTGCTTATATTAAGGCATTTCTTCCCTCCTTCAAGTAACACATTATTTCTATGTGACAGACATGGGACATGCTAATTACAGCGCTGGCCCCTTCACAGACTTCCATGGGCTAAAGAGGACAGGCATCTTGACACAAACCTTTTGACAGACCTCAGATAATGGCTCAACTGAGGCTCCCTTGGTTATGGGCAGAAACGAACCTGTGGATTACCATTAACTAGAAATAAATGTTCCCAGCAGGGAAGAGCCATCACCGACAGGATGTACCACTGTTCTGTTTACAGCTCTGTGAAGGATCGTACTGAGGAAATTTAAATAAAACACCGTTGATTTGGCTTTAAGCATGCATACATGAAATATTGATTTAGTGTACTCTTAACTTGAAATGTAAGATGAATACAATTGAACATGTCTGTCAAGTTCACTGACGGGCAATGCACAGTTAGAGTCTCCCATGGAAATGTGAGAAGGACTTAAGAGCATTACAAGGGTCTGGGGTGCATGGTGGTTGTTACATTCATTTGGCTAAAGGGGGGGGGGAGATGGCTTTCATTACAAAGAAGATTGAACTATCTATTCATATATACACTCAAATGCTATATGCATTTTCTTTATTTTAAACCCAAGCAAGGAAAACATGTGTTGGGATTTATCACACAGCATCTCTCTTAGTTTCTATGGTAGAAATCCTTCTTGTCTCTGCTACTCTCATTTTCTACAGACCATAAACATGTAGCCTGCGTGGGCGCTGTTAGCTTGTCAGTGCTAAGGACCCTGCCCAGCCTACATTTGTAGCTCAGGAAATATTTGCTAAGTAAACGAACATGTTGAAGTTGGGGAAATATTGCTCTTGTGTCAGGACTTCTCTCGTTATTAATTTGTTTTAATTCCTGGGTAGCTTTATTTAAAAAAAAAATCACTGAGTTCAACTGTCTGTTGTCCATGAAAGAGTCGCTTGAGGTGAGATAAGCCAGCTCACTTTATTCTGGGATTTTGGCACTACTGGGAATGAACCAAGATGCTTTAGACAGTCTATAGACCAAACACTTCAAAGGAGTTGATGCTCTCACCTCTGATTTCTGTGCGTTCACTATTAAAGCATACGCCCAGTCTCTCCACAGTCATGTTCCTTACTCTTTATAAAAGAAAGTTTCTCCTTCTAAATTCTGATTACTACATCACCTGGCGTATACAAACTCAGGTGACCATCCACTCTGCCACCTACACGGGGGCATTCATGAGTGTAGTCATGAGAGTGAAGGTCAGCTCTATTAATAACCGACTTAGGACAGTGTACCGTTGACAAGGTGAGTCAAAGATGGCGCTGTCACAGATCCTGCACGCTTCTGATTATACCAAGTTAAAAAATATTGATGCTAAGCAATTTGAGAGAGAGAGCAGCCAAATGGAAAAAAAGTTGTTAAAAATTGAAAAGAATTCTTTACAGAACCGGTTAGTTGACTATATCTAAAGAGTTAAAGATTTCTAAAACAAACAAATAAATAAAAACACAAAGACCAAAAAAACCAAAACAGCATCATTTCAAGATATCTGCTGAGAAAAAAAATGATACACACGAAGATATTTATACTAGTTATATGTATAATATTTCTATGATGGATTATTCAAAATTTTCAAGTGTAGAATGGTTTATAGTATAGTCGCATAACGGGATTATATATAGAAATGATAAAAGAAGAAACATGCTTCATGTATTAGTATGGATGGCTTTTAAAGACATAATTCAAGTGGATTCTGCTACATGATTCCACCTTTGAAGTCCATCAGCAGATGAAGCTGATGTCTAGGTTAGGGATTAAAGTGGCAGCTGCTTTGGGGGAGTCCAGCCTGGGAAGGGGACGGGATGGATTCAGTGACTGTCCACACCTGCCCTGGGCCACTGTTGATGAGGCTGACTATTTAAGACTCCACCAGGCTCTCTGTGTGAGATTCAGCGGCTTTGAGCTCAGTGGGTGACAGCGCTTGTGTGCAAGCAAGAGGGCCTGAGTTCTAATCCTCAGAACCCATGGGGAAAATCCCTGCAATGGGGAAGGAGAGGGATGGAGACAGGCAGATCCTGCGACAGAGCTGGGTGGTCAGTCTAGTTGAATGGTGAGCTTTGGACTCAAGAAACCTGTCCCAAAGGAATATGTAACATGAGGGCCGGCTTGTTGGGGTTTCTGTACCACCTGGTTCCCCACAGCCGGCAAATCCCAAAGAAAATAACACAGAGTCTACATTAGGTTATAAACTGATTGGCCCATTAGCTCAGTCTTCTTATTAGCTAATTCTTAAAGCTTATGTTAACCCATTATTCTCATCTATGTTAGCCATATGGCTTGGTACCTTTTTCAGCTGTCAGCTTACATGTTGCTTCTCTGTGGTCTGGGCAGAAAAATGGCAGAGGGAGCTTCCTGCTTCCCAGAATATTCCCAGTCTCTTTGCTCCACCCCTCTTCTTGTCTGGCTTTCCCGCCTATACTGCCTGCCTGGCCAATGAGCGTTTTATTAAAATATGATTGACAGAATACAGACAATTCTCCCACATCAGGAATAAGGCAGAGAGAACACCCAATGCCCTTCTCTGGTCTGCATTTGTGAGTGCACAGGTATGACCCTCACACAAACATACATACGTTCCTCTCTCTCTCTCTCTCTCTCTCTCTCTCTCTCTCTCGCTCGCTCTCTCTCTCTCACCTCAAAATTTTGAAGTTTGGATTTAAAAAGTAGTTCATGGGAAGATTTCCCACTCAGCATGTATGAAGCACTGGGTTCAGTCTCTTGTACTGAAAAATAAATAAAAAGACTTGTTAACTGTAGAGAAGGTGCATAGTTATAAGAAAGAGAAAGAATCCAGACAGTGATTAGAGGGATTTGTCCCTGATTTTTCCGGTAACCCAAGTCTGAGTCCTGCAACCCAGTTGATGGAGCACAGCACAAAGATCCTTCCACACAGAGATCTCCAGAGAACCCAGGAATCTTAAGCCCTCAGGGTTTTTCTTTCAAAAGGAAAGACATATAGCCCAATTTTTCCAGAAAGCTAGCAATTGGAAGTGATAGGTAGCCGGGTGATCTGTATTATCCATTGTGCCAGGCTGTACCAGGCTCCTACAGCCAGGACTGGAGGGGAGCAGTAATGTAAATAGGCTTTACAACCAGGGCATCCCTGATCTCCCACAACCAGGACCAGAGATGGCTAATAGCATGAATGACCTCTATGCTATCTGTATGATCAAGACCGGGCCCGATCCCTCCCTAGGCCCTTAAGCTGATACAAGTAGCCTATCTCTGGAACTCATCTTCTTGGAAGAAATGACATGTATCCCGAGTCAAGTTCAATGTAATTATGCTTTTTTTCTGCTGTGCACCTAGGATTATATTTTACCAGGAATCTTTTTTTTCCCCCAAAGTATACTGAGTTTAAATTTGTTGGGAATAAACTGCCTGGTATCAGAATCGTTAGACAGAAGTCTTGATGCAGGTTGGTGAAGTCAATCTGAACAGAATTTTTATTCTTATCTTCACAGTTTGCTTTCCTGCCTGGACACCATCAGGGATCCCTGTCACCATGTAAAGGTAGAAGGAAGAGAACCAACTTAAAATAGCTGATCTCTGACCACACATGCACAGTGTGGCATATCCCCCTTCCCCAGCCTCTCTCTCTCTCTCTCTCTCTCTCTCTCTCTCTCTCTCTCTCTCTCTCTCTCTCTCTCACACACACACACACACACACACACACACGCACTAGAAACTAAAACACATCTTTATAAAGAAAAAGGAAAGGAATCAGATCTGATTTCCAGAATCAGTAAAGGTTTGCTGGTGCTAAATTGAATGCTGGTGTTATAATAATTAGCAGGCTATCCAAAGCCTTATTAGGTGGAAGAACCATGTCTCCTCAGGCTTTTTTTGCATAATTAATGCTTTCTTGAATTCTCAAAAATGTCCTGTTCTCTGAAAACTATATATGTAACAAATTCCTCTCAAAGCTTAATTAAAACAATTCAAACATAGCTCATGATATTTCCATCGGGCTCAACTGGGCAAAGTTTTTATTTCTATTGGTCCTGAAGGATGGATTCAGCAAATGAGCTGGTTTGGACAGCACAGGGGTGTTCCACTCTTGAATTCTGGTGCTTTGGTGGAGATGGCAGAAGGCTGGGTTTGGCTGTGGCAGTGGCCTGAGGGTTTAGCTTTAACTCTCCCCACAGTAGAGGACCTGTTGTGCATGACCCGAGGTGAAGTCACGGCCATGGTGAGTTCAGCTGACAAAGCTCATTCTAGCCAGGGTGATGGTTTACACCTGGTATGGAGGCATAGCGTAGGGCGTGAGTTCTTTCCTGACTCACTCCATCTGTGTGGCTCCAGGATGCCCTCATTCCAGCTGGGTCACTTCGGCTGTATGACAAGATAGCACTCATTTTAGCTGGGGAAGCGCTTCAGATGTGGCCTGTCGGGGAAGGGACGCCCACACTCTTGTAAGTACCCTCTCCCATAAGCTCTGTAAGGAAGCCAAATAAATTCCCTCATTCCGCAGAGTGAAAATTGTTAGAACCATACCTCAGTTTGTCATTGGGACCTTGGGAGGAAGGAAAGATGTTGCTTTGTGTCTTCCCCAGGACAAGAATTTGGCAACAAGATCTTGGGGTCGTTAGTCTTCAAACATGTTTCTATACAGGTGGAAACAACCTGAACTTTTAGGATGTAGCTTTCAAAACCCCTGCACGTCTTCCTGCTTCACTCTGCTGATTAAAGCAGACGTAGGCTGCTCATGTTCAAGAAGAAAAGTCAAAGTCCCCTTCTCAGAAGGAGGATGCCAAAGAATTGCAGCTATATATCATAAACCACCGTGCTCCCCTTGGAGCAGCTCTAAGGAGAACTTTTAGCAAGTCCACACTCTTGATATCTTCTGTCTCCTGTTCTTCTCATACTTCTGCACTGCGAGCTAATACTTAATTGTTTCCCCGTTCTTGTGTTCATTTTTCCTTACCAGTTGCTAACTACTGCCAATTATTTTTTTTTGCTAAAAGTATCCTAAAGAATCTTTCTTTGTTTGCTAATAAAATCCAAACTCCTTTGTCTACCATTCAAAGGTCCTTATCCCCCTAGTCCGTGCTGCTCCAGGTAGTTCCTCACCATGCTGCTCTAAGTGACCCCCACCCAGGAAACTGACTGATTTGCCAAGATGGACTTTGGTGGGGTGGTTGTTTGGTCTGCTGTTGTCTTCCTATGTGGGATGTACATATGTCTGCTCATGTCTCTGGTAAAAACCACAACTCTCTTCCAAGATGTTCATTTGTTCCTTCAACAGCTATGTACTGACGGGCTGGTTTCTCATGCTCCTTGAGTAGCTGTGGAAACCAGCAGAAAAAGAGGCAAAAGTCCTCCTTCCTCAAGAACACTGACAGGTTTCTGTTGACCCATCCTAACCCTTGACCTTCTCATCGCCATTCACTCGGTTTTTTCTTTCACCCGAGAGCTTGTGTGAGTAGCTATACTCCTAAGACCCTGAAACTGGGTAACCTTGAGATAGTTGGGCATTGGGCCTCAGGATTTGTATTCTTCCTGTAAAGTGGTTAATAATATCTGTCACAGAGGCCTATGCCATTCAAATGTTATTAAATATAAAACACTTAAGGTAATGCTCGGGGAACGGTAAGCAATTAGTAGGTGTTAGGAACGATTGCCACTTTTCTTAAAGAATTGTTCTTCAGAATTCTCACAGTAGATACCCGCCCCCTTAGGCTGTAGACTTGCTCTACTGAGGCTGAGCAATGTCCCTTGTGTAGTGAAGCTAGCTGGCAGGGGCAGGAGCTTCTAGGCCAGGTGGGATAGCTGGAGTCCCGCTCAATGGCCCATTAGTGCAACCTCTGGCCAACTTCCATCTCCGTATTTTACTTTTTCAGTTTTTAAGCTCGGCATAATGATATCTAACACGGAGTTGTCATAGGGGCATAATGAGGTCTGATTTGTAAATTGCCTAGTTAAGTGTCTGATGCATGGTACGATTGCCCAAATGATGATGATAATGATGCAGACGAGTGTAACGATGATGGCGAAATGATAACTCTGACAATTCTTAGACTCCCTTCCAGTTGCTCTGCCACACAATTCGGTAAGTGTCCTTCTGGATATTCCAATACCATTATAATCATAGTTTCCCTAACTAGCATTATATTATATTTAATTAATCTCCTTTTTATAATTTACTGTAAATGGTTTACGCTTTAAGTTCCAGACCGTAGAAATCGGCTTCACCCTGGAAATGATTAAGGTGCTCCTTCACACATGTTCATCACAGTTCCTTTCACTAGTGCCTTCCAGAAGAACAGTCAAGGGTTTCCAAAGTTTCCTGTTATGTATCAGGGCATCAAACAAGTGAGCTAAATCGATGCCTTCCCTTGCTTCTGTTATTATTTGATGAAAAACTACTCATACCAAGGAAATTCCTCAAAGACTTCTATGCGGGCTCAGCTGTTTATTCCCATCACTGTTGTAGATATGTCCATGGTACCATGGGCTTTTTAAATGATCTATGTTATCCACTGGACAGCCCGACAACTTTGATATTGTCATATGTCAGGTACATGCTTGAGAGCTCTACAGAACAAATAAACAATCTAATAAATTGTCGTGTGATGTTTTACTCTTTTGGCTTTCTGAGGGGCCATCCACCCAGCTCCCAAATGAATCACACACAGAGGTTTATTTTTTTTTTAGTTATGACTGGCCTTAACTTGTTTCTTGTCAGCTTTTTTTTTTTAACTGAAATTATCCCAACTACCTTTAGCCTCTGGGCTTTTACCTGTGTCTATTTCTGTATACCTTTCTTTCCCTCTTACTCCATGGCTGGCCGTGTAGCTGGATGACTGGCCCCTGACGTCCTTCTCTCCTTGTTCTCTTGCCCCTCTACTTCCTCATTTCTCCCGTTTATAATCTCTGTCTGCCAGCCCCGCCTATCCTTGCTCCTGCCTTTCTATTGGCTGTTCATCTCTTTATTAGACTATCAGGTGTTTTAGACAGGCAAAGAATCACAGCTTCACAGAGTTAAACAAGTGCAACATAAACAAAAGCAACACACCTTAAAATAATACTTCCCAACGATAAATAAGTCATATCAATAAATCTTAAAATGTTTTAAGTTAGTGTACAATTTTGTGTTGGGTCACGTTCATAACTATCTTTGGGCACATATGGCCGACATGTCATAGGTTAGGCATGTCTGCTGGTATGGGGCTTCTTTGTTTAAAAACTACCATGTACTAATAGTACAAAAAATAGAAGATAATGAGTTTCATTATGCACATAACACACTCCATATGCCCTTTGATTAGCATCGTTTACTCTCCCCTGCCTCCCTGCCTGCCTACTAGTTCTCAGTCAACATTTTAACCACCGCCTACATCCCACACATGAGAGAAACCATGAGTACTTGTTTTACTGAGTCTGGCCTTGTACGCTTTATATGATTATCTTCAGCTCCTAATGATGTAATTTAGTTCTTCTTTGTGGTGGGATAAAATTCAACTGTGTATGTTTACCACACACATTGATTCATCTGTTGTGGGATGTCTAGGCTGATTCCATTGATGTGGGAGAGTTGTCTGTATTCTGTCAATCATGTTTTAATAAAACGCTGATTGGCCAGGCAGGCAGTATAGGCGGGAAAACCAGACAGGAAGTAGAGGTGATGCAATGAGAACAGGAGAATTCTGGGAAGCAGGGGTTCCTCTGCCACTCCTGTGCAGACCACCGAAGAGGCAACATGTAAGCTGTCACACTGAGAAAGGTACTGAGCCCATGTGGCTAACATAGATAAGGATAATGGGGTAATATATGTTATAAGAGTTAACAAGAAGCCTGACCTAATGGGCCAATCAGTTTATAACCTTATACAGTCTTGTGTGTGATTTTTCTTTGTGGCTTGCCGGTTGTGGGGTACTGGGTGGGACAGAACCCCAACAAGCCAGCCCCTCATGTTACATTCCATATCTTGGTATTATGAACAGAGCTACAGTAAAGATGTCTGTGCAGGTCCCTCTGTGGTGCAAACTTTTATTTCTTTAATTCTACCAATGATTGGTATAGCTGGATAACATGGTAGTTTTACTTAAGACTTTTGGAATCTGTCCTGGAACTCGCTCTGTAGCCCAGGATGGCCTCGAACTCATGGAGACCCACCTGCCTCTGCTTCCTAAGTCCTGGAATTAAAGGCATGTACTTCCACCATGTGGTTCTACTTATGACTTTTAGGAACTTCCATTCTCCTTCCTGAGTGGCTGAGCTAATTTACATTCCCTCCAGCACTCTCGTTCCTTGAGGAAAGCGAGCCCAATACTTATAGTAGCGTACGTTACTTCAGGAGTTGCCTCTCTGGAATCCCCAGAAAAGCATTCTTCTCCTCAGTAATGATCTGCAACTTTAAAGATAATCAAGACCTTCAGCAAAGCTGCCCGTTTGTCCGTTAAAGAGTAGATAAGAAAGAGATGGTGTTAAGTGATTTGAAACCAAAACTTGTATCTAGCAATTACTTTCGTTCGAAAAACAGCCCTTTGGGGGTGTTGGTATTTTCTAGATATGATGGATTCAGAGCATATAAGTACTGCTTCAAAACTGAAGAGAAAGAAAGAGACAGATGAAAAGGAGGACCCCAGAGACCATGATATAGCACCAGTATGGCCATCACCTCTGCCTCTCAGGATGCCATCCCACCGTCTCCCAGCAGTTGGAAAGGAGTCAAACGTGACTTTAGGTTGTTCCAAGAAAATCATCAAGGGGCAGAAAGGAGAGAGAGTGTGGCGTGCCTGCTACTGGATGGCAGGGTCACTGGGAGAAAGGCGCAGCTGCAACACAGCTTGTCCTCCATATCAGCAAGTTCTGGATATACTACGTCAACCAACTGAGGATTAACATGGCTTGCCAATGAAGGGCGTCGTATCGAGCACTTACATACTATTCTTCATTGCTCTTTCTAGGCAAACAATGCAGCTATTCTACAGCACTTCCTCGCCATTGGGTAATATAGCTAATCTGGAGATGATGTAATGTACACAGGAGTGTGTCCATTGGTTATAGGCCAATGATATGTCATTTTATGTCAAACAGTCGAGTGTCTCCAGAGTCTGGCACCTGTGAGGAATCCTGGAACCTATTCCCATGGGTGACCAAAGGCCAACTGTGCTTTCTGGACATGCTGGTTTTATGATTTAGTAAATAAGAAAATTGCATAAAAATAACAAAAAAGTACTGTGTTTTGAAGCAACCATGTTGCTGTTGAATGAGTTTGGATTTCAATACTGCAAGGACTAACATCCTAGGTGCAAATCCCGAGACTTAGCATTTCTGCAGTAAAAAGCTGCCAATTCGGTGATCCTGAGCCCTAGTCAGCCTTCAGATACATTTTATTTGTGCCACACAAAGTAGGCCAGATAATATGGAGTTCTTTTTAGTAATTAGCGAGATTTCTAACTGGAGATAGGCTGGCTGTTGAGCAGACTACACCTGCTTGTCCCTGAGCATATATCAGGATGGCGTTTCTCAACCTCTGTGACACAGTGCCTATTCACAAGGCTGAGGGTTAACCCGTGGATTCTGTGTGAGCAGATATCCAGGGCATCTTCTCTAGGCCTGGCTCAGAACACCCACCTTGGGTAGCACCCTAAGCCCTGTAGGCTTTTGTCTCCCCTCATGGTAATGTGGAAAATTTCCTTGCCCTGCTTCTTACCTCTCCCTTACTCACCCTGTCTTGGGACGGTATCGTGTGTGCAAGAAATGAACTTGTTATTTGTGAGCCATTATATGTTCTCTTTTTTATGTGTCCCTAGTGCCAGTATGAGAAGAAGAATGGTATTCAACAGCTCCAAACTATAGATGAGTAAATAGTGACTGTTTAATTGAACCTCAGAACACTAAGGACATCCCTTACTTACCCACAGGAAACATATCCTAAGACACACAGTGGGCGGTGCAAGTCACAGATAGTACTGACCCGTGTTTATACTACAGGGAATAAAATTTGATTTATAAATTTTGCACAGTGAGAAATGCCTCATAACAAAATAAAGCAATTACAGAAATGTGTTATAAAATTTATGTGAGTGTAGTGTCCCTTTCCTTGTCATGTAGAAGTCAGTGCTGATCTGTCAGACCAAAGACACGACAAAGCGGGATGGTGGGAGATTTCATCCTGCGACTGAGACCTGCACAATTAAAACTTTAGAGCTCATTTATTCCCGAACTGTCTGTTAATCTCTTCAGATCACAGTTGACCGTGGGCGGATGAAAGAGTGATATGTAAAAACGCGGAGAAGCAGTGCCGATGCAGCTGAAACCTGAAAGAAAAATCGGCTCAGATCCGGGCTCACAACACTGGTGTGAAATACTGACCATGGCGGTGGCAAGGTTAAAAGCGTCAGTGACATTAAAGAGCGCTGAGATAATTTCTGGGAGAATATATCCCGGCTATCCAGAGAATTTAAAGTAAAATAAGAACGCTTAAGAGACATTAAAGGAAAGCCTCATAAGATAATAACATTTAAAAGCTCCACAGGATGCCAACAGTGTCCTCACTCTGGGCTGGTGGCAAGGCCAATCAGATGTGATCTTCTTTTAGGCTCTATTCCTTGTGTTCCACTGTGGAGCATTCTTTCCTACCCTGATCTTGGAAATCTGAGGACATACAACAGAAATAGAAGACCCAAATTCCATCCTTATTAACTTCAAAATGTGACTTTGAATAGATGCCACCTATAACTTTCCATTGATTTCCAGAGATATTAACTCATACTGGGGAAGCAGCGTCCTCTGTGATAGCTGTGCAGAGCAGTTGAATGAGGTCCACAGTTACGAAAATAATACTGGGCTCCAAAGAGAAGTGGGCACAGCCCTTCCATTTCAGGGAGGATCCAGGGTTAATGGATGAGAGATGTCTATGATGCCTTCCTGGAGATGCAATATTGCCCATCCTCTGACCCAGTGAGTGACCTGAGTCTACAGTAAAGGATATCTTTAAAACTTAAATAAACATAGAAACATTGCAATAAATTCAGTTTTTAAATTCATGAGCAGTGCTTTAGTTCCTAAAAATCTCCAGCATCATGGAGAAATTAAGACAATGTGCAAAGTTGGAGACAATAATATTGACTTCTTCTCTTCCTAAAAATTTGGATAAAAGCCATTGCTGAAATAAATCTTAAAATAGAGGAAAGCTTTCCATTTTCTCTCTGCTATAAAACCCTGCTTCTGCTGTGAAGATTGACTCCCATGCTCCTGGAGCTAAGATGGGGTTGCAACCTTCTAAATCCCCTGCAAACTGAGAGCGCCATAGCTGAAAGCATGTTGTCTATACCAAGGCTCTGGTACAACAGAGAGTAGTAGTGCATCCACTGCAGAATATCTGTGGGTCCCTTGCTGACGGAATAACTGCCTGGGAGCTGTGGCTTACTGCCACTGCCCAGAATCACGAGAGAGGGTTCTCCAACGCTGTTGCCAAGCTGAGAGAAGATACCAGTTCAAGATTAAAGATGATATTCTATGGAATGCATATTGTCTTTATCTATGATTAGGCTGAAAGGTGTAATTTGAGCCATCGTAAGTTGGGGACCATTTGTACGTCTATTCAAGTTTGGCTATGGTTTAGTTATGAAGTGTTCCTTGTAGGATCTCTATGAAAGGCTAGTCTCTGGCTCGTGTGATTATTTTGGAAATCGGTGGAAATTTTAGGAGATAATTATAGTTAAAGGAAGTAAAACATGGCGATATATTCTTGGGGGCTGCACCTTGTACTTGGCACCTGAGGCCTGTCTTTCCTCTGGCTTCTCGATTGCCTGAGGTTTGCAATCCTTCCTCCACCTGGTCCCATGCCACTATATGCCTCATTTCAATTTCAGATCATGGAGCCAGCAGACTTTGGGATGAAACCTCAAGAGGCATGGTTAACCATGGACCAAGGTAAAGGATTCCTGTCTTGAACTGGGTTGCTTAAGTATTTGGCACAGTGACAGTCTGACACAGAAAAAGTATTGCCTGAATAAGGTCCTTTTAGTGACCATCTGACAGAGTGCACTGGAGGCCCTGTGTTGGCTTACAGGAGGAATTTAGATGAGTTTGGAGATGCAGGCTAGAAAACTTAGACTATTGCAAGAAGGACGTAGTGGGCAAGTTCTAGTGGATGCACGGACCACCAGATGCTGATAGGAATGTGGACAGTGAGACCGTACCCCTGAGGTTTTAGGTGGAAATGGGGATTCTATCAGGAACTGGGTTACAGGCCATTGGTATTTCATTCCGGCAAAGGACTTGACTGTATTTTGTCCGTGCCATGAGACTTGGAGTGAAGTCAAGTTTAAATGTGATAAACTCGTCAATCATTCCAGAAATCTCCAAAAATCCCAGCATTCAGGCTACATTGTGGGTTTTGCTGGTTCCTTTCAGTCAAGTATGTAGGGAGGATCAAGTGTGAAAGGCAGAGACAAAGGTTGGCAAAACTGGCATGTTGGCCAGAAAAGACTGTGTGCCAGCTCCATTCTTGTGTGAGTGCAAGCTTGGCTATGACTGATGAGGTCCCCTGTGGGCTCCAGACTCCCTTTTCTACCCTTTCTGTGCAGCACCACAGCTGGGCCTCCCTGGAGGTCTCCCAGGACTCTATTCAGCCGTGGACCAGAAGTATATTATTGTTCCCATTTATTCTAAGGCTTCTGGTTTCTTTGACAGAACCACTTCTGGGTTCTCTGTATCTCCAGTGTGTAGACAGCTGTTGTGGATGCCTCAAGAAAAATTTCGGGAAATTAGTCCAACCAAATAGACAAGTTAACAGTTTCTAACCATCTCAATCTCACGCAGCAACTAAAAATAAGTTAGGTGATTTCATTATAGTTCATTGCCGTTTCATTCCTCAGCCCTCTTCTATGGTATTGTCAAAACTTAGAACAATAGCAAATCTATAGGAATGTTTTTAGCATTTTTTGATGCTATCCCAAACAATAGAATCAATTTTGCATCAAATTCTGAGATTTTGTGTAGTCTTTACATCTACCTACTTATAACTATAAATTCTATAGTAAGCTAAAATAAAAAAGAAGGTCAGACATCAGGCAAAACATTGAGTTTAACTAGAAAAGATTTTTTTAAAAAAAATGAAAGAAAATAGTAAAATTTTTACTTTAGACAAAAGCGCCAAAGAAATTTATCAACATGTGTTCGTAGCTTTTCTGCATGAGAACATCAGAATAAATATTTTGGACATTTTCTGTATTGTGATCATGTAGCAGCTCCAGGAAGTCCTTAAGCATTCCTCTAGCTAATCAACCACAAGGGGTTCAGAATGATTGGTGAATCAAACAAAGCAGACGAAGGACTGATGACTACATTTACAGGAGAGGGCTGGGATTTCTGATTTAGAAATGTGTTCCATGTTCTGAGATATAGCACAGGAGACATAAAGAGAAGAGGAGGGAGAGGAGAGGGGAGAGGGGGGAGGGAGAGAAAGAGGGAGGAAGGAAGAGAGAGGGGGAAGGGAGGGAGAGAGAGAGAGAGAGAGAGACAGAGAGACAGAGAGAGACAGAGAGAGAGACAGAGAGACTGATTAAGAGCAGGCCTCTAGAAGCTGGACAGTGGGTGCCTATGCCTTTAATTCCAGCACAAAGGAGGCAGAGGCAGGTGGATCTCTATGTTTGAAGCCAGTCTGGTCTACAGAGTACCAGGAAAACACCAGGGCTACACAGAGAAGCCCTGTCTCTAAAAACAAAACAAAACAAAACAAAAACAAACAAATAAACAAGGCAGGCTGGTAGGCCGGAGACCTAGGGAACATCTGACATTGCCTAGAATCTAGAAGCTGACTTGAGTCAGAATCCTATTCCTCAGGGACCACAGTTATTCTCCTTAGCATCTTCATCTGCTTGGGTGAAGCCTGCCGACATCACGGGTTTGCCATCTGCTCTGGTCAAAGTCCACTGGTATAAGTGTTAACCCCATCAGACAAATAGCTTTGGGTCAACATCCAGACTTGGGTTTTGGCTCAAAATGGAATTACAGTTTATTCAAATTGCTCAATGAGACACATCCTCACAGGCTCTAACTTTCCTTCAGTAGTCACCAAGGGAACAGGAAAAGGTGCTGGTGCCTTCAGGCTGCACCTCTGCAGGCCTGAATGGTATGTGACCGCAGCAGTGTCTACCATCTGACAGGACAGCTGAAGAGAATCAGAAGGGGTATATGTAACAGGCTCCCAGACCTTAGCACAACTGACACCATGTTAGAGGTACCACCCAGGCCATGAAACCCATCACAAAGGCATCACCACCTGCCAAATCAAGATCCTAATCCATCAAATTTCACAGTTATGGGAAAGCCCCTAAATGTACTAACCTTACTCTTCAGCTTCTGTAGTTTTGTTTTCAGCTAAGGGTCTCTGGCTGGCTAAAAAAGACTTTCTATCGACTTGAACCCATGTCCAAATAGTCTTCTGTGGTGGACAGCCCACAGCATGTGAACATTAGACATTATTAGTTTGAATAGGCAAGATATCAAGATTTGTGCGCGATTCCCTGGACTGAGGTTGAAGACAGAAATATCCGGAAAGAGAAGACAAGCCATCAGAGGTGAGTATTAAACAGTTTCATCACTGTGTCAAGGCTGCAGTATTCATCAATTCATGTGAGTCGAACAGAGGGTCAGTGATTTTTACGATATCGAAGCTGTGCATTTATGTTGAAGTGATTTGATTTAAGGTAAGTGCACATGAACACTAGCCTATTAGAAGAGCTTGTAGTAATTTGCGCCCCATCACCAACAGGAAATAACATTGTTGGGCTTTGGTCTCCATTCTTTACAGAAACAAAAACTTTCCTGTTATAACTGGTGACATAAACCTGTCATATTAACTACTCAAAAAACTGAGGTGGGGGAATCACAACTTCAAGGCCTGCCTGGGCTACAAAGTGATATCAAGATCAGCCTGAGTAAGTTAGTGAGACCTTGTATCAAAATAAAAAATATAAAGGGACGGGGAATCTCTCAGTCGTAGAGTGCTTTCCCAGATACAGAAGGATGGGGCTATAGCTGAGTCATAGAGTGCTTTCCTAGATACGCAAATGATGGGGAGCTACCTCAGCCATAAAGTACTTTCCTAGATACATAAAGGGATGGGGTTCAGCTCAGTCGTAGACTGCTTTCCTAGATACACAAAGGATGGAGTTATAGCCCAATCATAGAGTACTTTCCTAGATACACTAAGGATGGGAAGATACCTCAGCCATAAAGTACTTTCCTAGATCCACGAAGGGATGGGGACAGCTCAATCATAGAGGACTTTCCCAGTATTTCAAAGCCTTGGGTTTAGTTCAGTGTCACTCATGCACACCACTCTTGGATATTTACCCAAAGGACTCTGAGCTAACGTGTCGCAGAAGTACACGTACATCATTGTTTACCACAGCACTATTTACAAGTTCTACATTGTAAGATCAACCTAGGTGACTAACAGCAGTGGATAAAGATATATGCATGGGTTGGAAGTTCATTCAGCTACGAAGAATAAAGTTATGTCATTTTAAGGAAAATGGATGAAGCTGGAGATAATCCCACAAGTGAAATAAGCCAGTCTCAGGGATAAATCATGTATGATTTTTCTCATTTGTGGTTCCTACATTTTATATTACACATCAAGTTTATGTGTTTATGTCATTAAAACAGAAGAAAAATTGCTCAAAAGTAACAAGATATGAGAGGGAGAATAAAAGGATATTGAGGGCAATAGGACACAATATATACTTGTATCAAAATTTAAATTCATTAACAAATTTAGATTAACTTTATTAATGAATTTCAAATCAAAATCTCTTTCAGATCAAGACTTGATCCCAACATCAGCATCAATAAACTACTGATGATGTGGTCTGGAGGTGAGCCTGAGTGAATATCACTTTTGTGTGTAATTCCAAAGACACAGAGTGAAGCCCGGGAAGGGTGATGAAGCCAGTCAGTCACACAGAGGACATTTGTCCTTTCTAGAGAAGGTCCACTTGTTTCAGCCTTTCCAGTCAGAGTATCCTAACAGACAGTGGTACACAAACTGTAATCCTGTAACTCCACCAGAGTGAGATTAACTCTCCCAATTAGACTCTGGACTCCCCCACACTAAGGTTAAATAATAATCTATTTAGGTGGTGTAATGATTGTTCTGTCTCCCTCCCCCATCCACTGAGGCAGGCATCCGCATCCATTCCTTCCTGCTTGCGGCCTTAGTCTGTCTCTCTTTTCCGGTTTCCTCTCAGAGAAGCAGCTTCTGTCTCTCCCTTTTTCTTTCCCTTTTCCCCCTCTGCCCCTCTCTCTGCTATTCTCCCCTTCTCCCCTCCCTTCTATAACCACTAGATAAATATCCAACCTTACTCTGCATGGAGTGTCTATTGGTCTATCTCTCTCCCGCCACGGCCACATGGCTCGCTGCTGGGGACCAGCCACCTTCGGAGACCTGCTGCAAGGTCTTGTGTGCAGTCTCTGCTCTCGGGACCTGCTGCCCCCTGCCTGCCACCACATGACCCACTGCCTGCCTCCTCTCAGGGACCTGCAGCGTTTCTGCCACTGCAGCTACTCAGTAATCCGCAGCAATTTTTAATTAACCAATTACAGTTGAGACCAAGGTTTCACAGAGCAGTGTTTCTTTAAGAGTTGCAAGATGACAATGAATGGCTTCCCAGTTAGAAATATAAAGGGGGGAGGTCTGTATTGAATTTTCTTTCAAATCCCTTCAGGTGTTTATTACAAGACACATAATCTTTTACTTTTATCTATGATTACGATGGTATGACATTCTTATTAATTCCTCACTATTGGCAAAAATAATAATATGATTCTATCTAGAATATGTATAAAGATACAAATATTTATTGTGCTTCCAAAACAAGGTAGTCCTTTTTTGAACAAGCTGCAAGCAAGATTAGAGAAAAACATCAGAAAGGCATCACTGTAGGTCAGTTGCCCATAGATCAATAGTTCCCCACCTGAGAATTGTGATTCCCCCTCCCACAGGTGTTACATATTAGATATCCTGCATATAAAATACGTATAACAGTGGGAAAATTACAGTTATGAAGTAGCAACAAAATAATTTTATGGTTGCAGTCACCACAACATGAGAAACTGTATCATAGGATTGCAGCTGTAGCGTAGGATCAGGAAGTTGAGAACCACTGCCCTAGCTGATGGAAATGTGGTTACATCTCAGACTGCATTTACACACAAAGTTCCAGAGAACATCCTATACAGAACAGAAATCATTCAAATGGCAAATGCCAAAAGAATAAGAGAAAAGATAAGAATTCTAAGAGGGTCTGGGTAAAAGATGGTTCAGAGACAGATGAGTGAGAAGAGAAACGAAGGAGAATTCAGTGAAGAAAGAACACGCATTGAGCAGCGTGCTCTAGGAACTACGAGGAAAATAGTTGGTGTTCTTTGTTTATGAGGAAATATTAGATGTGGGACTCAGGGCTGTATACTAAGAACACAACATAGTTCCAGATGGTAGCTTATCTTAGGGAAAGTCACAATATGATACACTATGGAGATCCAAGAATGTGAGCCTGTTTCCACCTTGTCTGAAGGTCAGAGAGTTTGAGGTTGCTCAACACTGTTGCCAACAACCAGGCTACACATCCTGATCCAGGATGCATTACTTGGTTCTTTTGACATTAAGATGGCACACGTAGGTAGATCCACTCAGCCCTGACAAATGGCCAGGACCTGCAAGCTAACTTCTGCTCCTTCTTTTGAAATAGGAGGTTTGATCTTGGGAGTGACTGCCTTCAGGATATTTGGTCATGGGTGGGTGAGTTCAATGCTGATGACTTGCTATCTCCAAGTGTTGAAGCAAGTAACTGTTCTAGTTGTCCTTTGTGTCGTGTTAAGGCAGTCTTTTGTCTTCTCGCCCCCCCATTGTATTGGGGTATAAAAGTGTATGGATAATTAAAAGCAGGCGATTTTCAATATTCACTGGAACTCCCTCCCGATACTGCCCTATGTATGTTTCTGTTTTATTATTTTTAGTTGAGTCTTTGTCCTCTTTACTATTTTTCTGATCCCCACGCCCCTACTCTGGTAAATGGCATTTTTGTTGAAGCTGCTGATTGTGCACCAAGGGGACGTGTAAATAGTTCAGGTGCATAAGGCCAATGATCTATTATAATTACACGCTGCGGTAGAAGAGCACAAGAGACCTGGGGACAGGAATACTCAAAGCTTTCTTGGGGAAGTCATGTTGAATTGTTGATACTGAGGAAAATGTCCATGTGGGAAAAGCAGGTACAGGCATTGTAGATTAATGAAGAACATGGCTAACAAAGTAGAGGTATGGACTGTAGTGCCTGGGGAAAAAGACAGAGAAGTATAGTGCAAGAATATACATGTATGGAGCTAAACACACACACACACACACACACACACACACACACGCACTTACACACACGCACTTACACATACACATATGCTTTCACACACCTCCAGAGCGCAGGTCAAACAATGTGTCATCAATATGCACTATACAAACTCTGAATTTTAATTTCATCTTCACTACAGTGAGGCAACATTGAGAGATTTTAAAGCAGGATTGGAACACTTTTTCTAATTTGAAATATCTCCTAAGTGACACAAAATAGTGGACAGTTAATATGAGGAGCATTTGTCTACAGAAGTCCAAATAATGAAAACGAGGGGGAGAACAGAGGAAGTGAAGGTAGAAGGGAGGGGAGGGACAAATCAGGGAGGTCTTCTGAAGGCTTTGTAATGACCTCATTGCAGGGGAGGAAAGAGGGAGAGGTGGTTGAGGAGGACTTCCATGTTTTGACGTGGGATCAATGAGAAGAGATAGGAGGACAGAGGTGTTTTCCACTGAATGAGAACATGGTAAGAAATGATCTGGGGAGGAGGAACAGAATGAGTTCAACTTGAATCACGCAACAGATATATTATCATTGTATTCATTCATTGGGGGAGCCTTCGGTGATGACAGAGACAGATGAGAGAGAAGAGCAAAATCTCTGAGAGCAGGAAAACAAGACAATGAAAAATCGGGGTGGGGTAGAGCAGAGCAGAGCAGGTGGATCTTCTGTCTTTCTGTGATACATTATATATTCCTAACACTGAAGATAGTTCTTTCTTCATTGTAATTATAATTGAGAAAGGGTTTAGACAGCTGAAAATGTCACTGGAAGTATTTTTCTACAGGTTCACTCATGCTAAGTGACTACCCAGAGTTATTATAGTACAATGCTTTAAGGGTCACTCTGAAGAAGTAAAAACACATCAATGCAACTCAAAAACTAAAAAGCATGGCTAGTTTTTCATGATTTTGATGCTGTGATAGGAATAAGGCAACACAGAAAACAATTTTGTTGTGTTTTTTAATGAATGAAGGTTGAAACAAATTTTTAGTGTTGAAGCTCATAAAGGCCACATAAGAATGGGTTTGTCTTTGTATGAGAAGGTGGCCTTATCTTAATGCCAAAGTAACTCAATTCTCCAAACATAGCTATATTTGCAATTGTTTCTGGAATAACAAAACAAAAAAACTAACAACAAAAATCCATCTCTGAAGATTAGATGTTCTTAAGGGCAGGCTTTTATCTCCTCACCCCAAGCCCTGCTGGGTTGGGGGCTTGTCCTCCATAGAAGATTTTATCCACTAGAAAAAATGAATAAAAAATAACAAGAATTGCAGGCCCAGTCTCCAGATGTTCCCACACCAGCAGAGATGTTCCTACATTTTAGGACACTGAGAGAAGACAGGCCTGAAGTGCACCAGTTGCTGGAGAAAGGGCTCTCTGACTGTGTTTGATGGGATTTCCTTAGAGTTCACCGGGTTTGTTCTCTGTCAGACTTTCCCAACAGATATCACCCAGAGAGACACTGCTATTTCACCTTGGTTTTGTTATGTAGCCTAACTGTCCTTGATCTTGAGATCCACTTGCCTCAGACTCCTGAGTGCTAGAATTAAAGCCATGCACCAAAAGTAGACTCTTGAGTCAGGTGAGAGAGGACAAGGCAAGGACTATTTGGGTTCAGACAACAGAACAGAACAAAACGAAACAAGAAAAAAAAAAGCTGGAATTTGTGAGCCATAGTCTGTGTAAGGATTTCAGCCACAGTAAGGTTGATTCTTCCGGGTTCTAGGGGCCATGCACATACAGACAAGCCTACAGGCACAAGTGCCTAATGGCCCCCGTGGATGTTAAAGGTCCCTGTGTGACCCACATGTGACATGGATTACATCATCCACATATGACTCAGCTAAGCCCTTGCACACATGCGTGGTTGCATCATCCTCGTATTACTATGCTAAGCCCTTGCACGCATGCGTGAGCCCTGTCATCTGCATATGATAGAGCCATGTTAACTCCCTGTGTGCATGAGTTAGGCAGCTTTTAAAAGGTGGTCGTGCCCTCTCTCCCACTCTGCATACTGACTTCCCCAGGCCCGTACATGTTCCCTCTAATAAACTCCTGAGCAGATTTGTTGCGTGTTCTGTGTTTCCTTCTCACTCGCGCCAGGTGCTTTCAGTCTGTGCTGTGTCCCGGGGCGATTTGTTGTATGTTAGGCATTGGATTCCATTTGAATGGAAGGGAAAAAAGAAAAAGAAGCCTTGTAGATTCCTCTGACTGTCTGTTGAAAAATGCTAACCCAGGGAGGACAGTGATGTGTAGCTCGAGTTCTAGTTGGTCTTAATAACAAAACTCTGGAGTCAGAGAGATATAGGGTTAACGTTGAAAGATCAGAGAAGCGGAGCAGCCAACCACTAGAGAGTTCTTACCTCTACTGAATCCTCAGACCAGAGGGGCGATTCCATTCCCATGAATCCTCAGTCTGAAAATGCCTTGAGCTCCTGTCTCTTCCTCTCAGCCCCATCCCTTCCCACAAAAAAGAGTCAATTGGAGCTTCTTGGTAGCTACACTTTTTCAGATAGGCTATGTCTGCTGACCACAAGCAGAGGCTTGGCTTCATTAAGAGATGGCTTTCTGGTTCATGCTGGTGGTATGAATAGCTCTGACTCTTCTGGGAGGTCCCATTACAGAGCACTTAAATGGGGTCTGTGAGCAGAGTGCTACAGGTTGCTTAATGGCAACATAGACCTGCTGTCTCCCTGGAGCTAGGGCATGACTATTGCTTGCAGAGCTGGTGGTAAACTTACCTATGCCATGCTGGACCAGGTGGAGCCAAAAGGCAAAGCCACAGCATTAGTCCTAGCCATGCTGCTTAGCATTTTAGAACATGCTCCTGGTTGTCGCCGGGCAGTGGTAGCACATGTTTTTAATCCCAGCACTTGGGAGGCAGAGGCAGGTGGATCTCTGTGAGTTTGTGGCCAGCCTGGTCTACAAGAGCTAGTTCCAGGACCGGCTCCAAAACTACAGAGAAACCCTGTCATGTGAAAAAAAAAAAAAAAGAAAGTGCTACTGGTCAAAAAGGCATTACAGATACACAGCAAAGCAAATTCAGAGAAGAAAAAGACTTCTAAGTGGATCAGTGTTGGATATTTTTTTATAGGCTTAGGAGAGAGAGAGAATAAAAATACAGACAGACATAGATTAAAGTTATAAAGATAATAAAATAAATATTAAAAAGTAATAGGGTAAAAATATAAGTCACACAGAGATGGAAAATACACAGAGAGTCTGGATTATGTATATTATTGTGTTCTTTTTTGAATTTTTGACTTCAGATTGTGGGGGATGCTAAACCAACATAAAGATATTTTGACTTCAAAATTTGAATCTAAGGATATGTTACTTCAGAAAAGAGTTTCTGCTTTTGTTTCCTGAGTGGATGAAAGCCTGCAGATTCCTTCCAGGCTAATGTGGTTTGATGGGACAAGAACCCCTGAAAGGTCTCCATGAACCCCTAAAAATACTTTGCCAACAAACAGCAGTAAGCAATTTGGAGAAAGCTATGAAGTAATTGGAGCTGCCAGAAGCAGACATGTCTCATTGCCAAGAAAAGTCTAAGTGCTTAAAACATTTTAAATGCAACATTCTGTAAGCCTTTGAAGTGTTTTGAATTTGTTTTGGGAAACAAATTCCCAAAAATGATTGCTTATAAATGTCTGTTTTCATTTTAAAAGGGTTGGTTATAAATGGTTAATAGTCACAGTCAATTTCTTAAAAAAAGGGGGGGATATGCTATAGAGATGAATACTTTGCATGGGCACGAATTTTGATCTATTGATATAAATTTTAAGGTCAATTTTGCTATACTGTGTATATGTATTTCTGCTCTCGTTTAAGGTATTATGTTTGTGCAGTTCATTTAAAAATGTAACATATAGTTAAGAAATGCAGATTAATAAATAGTCATCTATAATAATCAAACTTTTAGTTGCATTAGTTAGGTTTTCTAGATATATAGAGTTATATTTCAGTTAGATAATCTTTAACACTTCAAAGGCTTACAGAATATTGCATTTAAAATGTTTTAAGAACTTAGATTTTTCTTGGCAATGAGACATGTCTGCTTCTGGCAGCTCCAATTACTTCAGAGAGGTTGATGGGCATTGAAGAGACTCGTTATGGAATTTGCCTTCAGTGTGACAAGGCTAGCCAGACTGCTCTTGTCTGGACTGCCTGATGGTATGATGCATGAATCGTACATGCAGGACTCTCAGAAAAGCGACTGCTGAACTTTCCAAAAGACAGGATGGTCCTTCAGGGTGTCTACTTCATGAAAGAGTCTGCCAGACATTTTGCAGGACGTAGAAGAAAGTGACTGACAAACTGCCAATATAGATGATATTCAAGTTTCCTGCTTCATGGAAAAGTCTGTTGAATACTATGGGCCCATAGGCTGAAGATGGATGATTCAATGGTACAGAAAAAGTTTGGGTGATTGTATAGGTAGCGAGATTTGTCTGTCAATTCAAGTTGCTTACAATGCACTTCTTGTTAACTTAGGTGATATTGTATCCTTCTGGAGTCTTTGATGGTGTTGAAGACAGATAGCTGTAGTTTCCCTTAGTTATGATAGATGATAAAGTAGATACGAAATTTTAGAGTCTCAAAGAAATATTGTAACTCTAATTCTTGCTTGATATCTGTTTTGTTATATGTAATTTTACTATGCTAAGGTTAAACCCTTCCTTTTCATTTAGATAGAAAAGGGTAAATGATGTGGAATTTTCCTCTGTATGCTGTGAATATGTTTTATTACCATTAGTTAATAAAGAAGCTCCTATGACCTATGGCAGGGCAGAATATAGAAATGTGGGAAATTCAAGCAGAGATAGAGGAGGAAAGAAGGTAGAATCAGGCAGATGCCATGTAGCTGCCCAAAAAACAAGATGTGAGGTAACAAACCATGAGCCTCATGATAAAATATAAAATAACAAAAATGGATTAATTTAAGATGTAAGAGTTAGTTAATAAGTAGCCTGAGCTAATAGACAGAGAGTATGTCATTAACATTAAGTCTCAGAATGGCTTCAGGAACAGGCAGGCAGAGAAAATCTGGCCCAGAGGGAGGAGCGGAACAGAAAATATATTTAGCAAGACTAAGGAATAATAATCAAGTAAAATGGAATAAGATTAAAGAAAAGCAAACAAATCTAAATAGAACAAAGCAACCAAATGGAAAAAGAGCCAAAGAAAAAGTGTGAGAAATGTATTTAGGCCCACAGACAATACTCATGTGTTTTCACAGACAGGATTCCCATAAGAACAGAAGGCAGGAAGCCATAATATCTATGCAGAAGACCTGTAATGCTTTTTGCTTAAAGACCTGAAACAACATTATAAGACAAGGACCCACCAAAGATGCTGTTGAGTTTGTTTTAGGTTTGGCATTTACCCCTAGGGCCTACACCTAAGAGTAGTTTGTTTTCCACGTGAAGCTCCCTTGGAGAAAACTAATTTTTTTAAATATGTAAATGGTTATCAATTGGAGACAGCTTCTGAGTTTGGGATGAGGGCACGGGCCCAAAGCAGTTTCTTTATTAATTAATGGTAATCACAGTGTACGGAGGAAAATCCCACATCACAATGGTACTGACTTATGAGTACAAGAAAGGGTTTTACCTCTGCAGAGATGGTCCTATGAACACATGCTTCTTTCTCTACTCTTTAGTTCTTCATATTGCTTCAGGTCTTCAAAGTGGACCAGTATCCTATTGCAAATCTAAATAATTCCCTTTTCTGTGAATTTCAGTCACCCAGTTTCAATTTCACCACTAATGTGATATGGTTCACAACTTAAAAGGAAAGGTTTGTGTGCATAAAGCATTTTCAAAAGGGAAGTCAGTATCTATTACTTTATGGTATCTTTCTGCCCTTGAGCTTACAGTCTTTGTAGATGAGAATAGCTGCATTTTGAGGGTATTTTTCTGACGTGTCCAGAGGATTTCCTTTCACACTGACCTGATTTAGGGAATTCTTATTATCAAACTGAAAAACATTTGTATAACTAGAAGCCGGAGGGTTCCCTCCAGCAAGTCTGTAGAGAGCTCTGTACAGAAAAAAGAAAGGTCAAATATGAGAGGGTTTTCCCTTCATTGCATTCTCAGCCAAAAAACTTTGCTGTAGGAGTAAAGTCTTCAGAAGAGAGATGCATTGAACTTGAGACCCAGGGGCACCACAGAGCAGCCCTCTGATATCTGCATCACGGGGGACCAATGGAAGTTATTCCCTCCATCCTTCCTTGTCTTCTTCTTTTTTTCCTTTCATATCTTTCCTTCCTTCCTTCCTTCCTCCCTCCCTCCCTTCCTTCCTCCCTCCCTTCCTTCCTTCCATTCTTTCTTTCTTCCTCTCGATAGGGTCTCTTGATTGCCTGGAACTTGTTAAGTAGGCTAGAGAGCACCTCAGATCCACCCGTCTCTGCACCCCAGCTCTAAGATTACTCCGTCCCAGGCTTTATTATTTATTTATTTGTGTAATTTATTCATTTTATGATAGATTCTAGAGTTCTAACTTGGGTCCTTGTGATTGAAAGTTCTTTACCAATTGAAATATCTTCTAACTCTTATGGGTTCTTTTGCTTCTCCCATACCTCCATAGAAGGTCTTTATTCCTTGAAACTACTGAAAATTCGGTAGATTTCTTAAAATGAGCAAGTAGATAATAACAAATGAATGTCTCTCCTCCTCCCAGGATAATTAATGAATTTAAAATATGGATATATATATATATATATATGAAATTTTAAGAAAGTATTTGTTAAAATGACAGCTAAATGATTCTGTTCTCACTGGCCAGATAAAGCCCACTTCCCCCAGGCTACTATGGCTCTGTCTTTTCTGAGCCGTCATGTCTGGAGGTTGGCATTGAGAGTATCATTATCTCACTCTAGAGGGAGACCTGCCTTCCTCATATTTGGGGGTGTTTATCATATACTTCTTTATTATCAGTTGCTCTTTTTCTCCAAGAAGCCAAATAGAGAATTAATAAGTTGTCATTAGTTGGATTTCCCAGGAAACAGACTCTAGGATGGGCACGTGCTTGTAAGATTATTGTTAGAGAACACACCGGGCATCATTTCCAAGGAAGGAGAAGGAAGGAGGAAAGGAAGGCAGGACGACCCCACATCTGAAGATGTAGAGTCCTGGGACTAAAATGAATATGTGTAGCCCTTGAGGAATGAACTCAACCTTGGGGACGGCAGCTTTTTGAGTACGCTATGTTTAGGGGCAGTTTTTTGAGTATGCTATTGGAAGGTGTGGGACATTTAGAATATGGGGCTTTGTGGAAGATGCTTATGTTATGGGGTGTGTTCTCAAAAGGCCATGTGGAACCCCAGAACTTCTGCATTCTTCTTAACTTCCTATAGCAAGACGTGAGTGCCTTTGCTCTGCCACACACTCTTGCCTATGTTCTGCCCTCTGAGAGGCTTTGACAAATGAAATTGCTTGACCATGAACTAGAAACCTTACAAACATGAGCCCTCCAAATAAATTAACTATCTCAGGTAGTTCCAAATAGTGGTGAAAATGACTGATAGACCTATTGAACTACTTTTCTCATTGATTTAGGAATTAGGATTCTCCTATGTAAAGTATGTGTGAGTATGCATACTTGTATGCATGACATACGTAATTTTATGTATTACAATATCTACATGATCTGTATCTATCTGGGCATATTCCCCTGAAATGCTCAGAATTCATGGGTCTTTCAGGATGTTCCAAGGCGTGTAAAAGGCTGGAGAGAAGTAGTTCTTAGTTTCCTTCCCCACTGCTGTGAAAAAATATGCTGACAGAACCAACATAAAGGAGAAACAGTTTATTTGGCCTTTAATTCCATGTCACCATCTGCCATTGAAGGGAATCCAAGGTAGCAGGAAATTGAAGCCACTGATGTCATCTATACTCAAGACTTGAGATGCTGAATTCACACACACATACTAGTGCTTAGCTTCATTCTTGTGCAAGCCCGAATTTCCTGTCCAGGGAATGGTTCCACTCATAGTGGGCAAGTCTTTCCATCTTAAGGGACATGATCCAGACAATCCCCACAGACATGCCCACAAGACAATCTAATTTATAAAATCCTTCATTAAGACCCCCTTCCCAGGTGACTCTAGACTTGGTTTACATTTTCACAATCAAAACCAACCATTACTAGGTGCTTTTGGATTAGATTTAAGTGTCTGAGTCAAGAATCACCTGCCAGATATGGGTGTGTAGGACAGTGCACAGCCCTGGCTCCCTGACTGTCTGCAGTGACAGGATTACCCAGAAAGTGTGTTCCCTCAGCAGTGCACGACCACTCTGGGGTTTGGAAAGTAAGTTGAGTTTTTAGATCAGAAAAACACAGTCCTTTTGGAGAGGTCTTTGCTCAGAGGTCTTGATACATAGAACCACCAAGTTCTAGGGCTTTGCTGTTCTCTGTGTGGCAAAATTGGAGCCAGAAAGCTGTTCTATGGTGGGTGAGTTCCTGCTGCTGGGGGACCTATGTTCATGTATATAAGAGCGTGCCTCTCCTCCATCACGCTTCCTTATCTTCTGCGGACTTTCTCTCAATCCCTGATGTGTTCGAGTGTTTCTGATTTGATTTTGGGATGAAGAAATAGAAGCCCTATGAGTTGAAGTCACTCATGAATGAACTGTGTGTCTCAGAGGTAGGGTGTGCATATATCTGGGTTCTTCAGGATGGTCTTACTTCTGTTTTTTCAGCACGTTGGTAGTGCCCTCTTCTTCATAGGGGACTTTTATTTTACATTTTATGTAACCTGCTTTTGAGCTCAGACCTCTCTTTAATAAATTTTGTTCTTTGATAATTACATATATGTAAATAACACATTTTGGGGAGTCTTCTTTACTGTCTCTTATTTCCCTTCTAATTCTGCCAGTTTCTCTTCTTCTTTACAAATATCTTTCCCATATTTTCTCGCTTTTGTTGTTTTTGTTGTTTACTTTGTACTACAGAGTAGGACCATCTGTGTGACCTAGAATTTGGAACGTTAATTGATTGGTTACATCAAGCCTGGGGGTTTATCAGTGAATATAGTGCCTCTCCTAGAAACTGTTAGTTGCTGTCTTAGTTGGGGTTACTACTGCTGTGAAGAGACACTATGACCATGACAGCTCTTATAAAGGAAAACATTTGATTGTGGTGACTCACAGTTCAGTGGTGTAGTCCATTACCATCATGGAGGGAAGAAAGGCAAAATGCAGGCAGACATGGCGCCAGAGAAGGAGATGAGAGTTGTCACATCCGGAGTCACAGGCAACAGGAAGTGGTCTGCCTCACTGGGCATGACTTGAGCATATATAAGACTCCAAAGCCCGCCTCCACAGCAGCACACTTCCCCTAACAAGGTCATGCCTACTTCAACAAGGCCACACCTCTTTAGTAGTGCCGCTCTCTTTGGCAGCCATTTTCTTTCAAACCACCGCAGTTGCCGATAGATCATCAATAAGTTCTAAGCCCCTGTGAGCCTTTTCTTCATCCATTGCTGACTATTAGGAGGGTCCTGCTTGCACAGGCCAGGTGCCAGCAGGCACAGCTGCTGTAGCTTTTGGTTGCCATGGCAATACCATGCTTAGTTGGAAGGCACTTTGTAACCCTTTGCCCTATCTCATAGCCTTACAGTCTTTCTGTCTCCTCTTCCACTGCGTTTGCTGAGACTTAAGGGAGTGATATAAATGTCATGTCCAGGGCTAAGCCCACAACTGTCCTTTATTTTCAGGGTCTTGTGTGGCCACGGGTCTCTGTGTTTACCTCTGTTCAATACAAAGACATGTTTCTCTGATTAAGGCTGAAAGTTGCCTTTGGCTGTAGGTATAAGCACTGGTATTTCGAGGGTGGCTCGAAAAGAGGGAGGAAAAGGAAGAAGAGAGAACGAGAGAGGGGAGAGGAAGCTGGAGAGAAGAGTGAAGGAGAAAGAGAAGGAAGGTTGGGAAAACCTCACGTTTGCATTGTGTGAGAGCAAGTCTCTTTTGAGCTTTCACTTTTCATTAAAACACACATGTGAATTAGAAAATGACAGCGTTCCCAGAGAAAAACTAACATATAAATCTAAAGCACAGGCAGAGCCAGCAAGCCCCCCACCCTGAGAAGCACAGCCAGCCTGCACAGGCCTGGCTGCTGTTCAGCACTGAGCAGAAATTGGAGACTTCCAGTAGCAGGGGATGGAATTGTCAGTTAAAAAGAAGGCTCAGTGAAGGAGTAAAAGCCTTGGAAAAGGCAAAGAAAAAGTACAAACAAACCCAGAATCAATGACCCATTGCTATTCTTCTCCTAAATTACTTCTCTCCCTGGGACGTTTAGAAGAAACTTGAAGTTTCAGGTTAAACCTGGCACCCATTCAGAAGGGTCTCAGGGAGATGTCTCATCTTCCAGGACTTGGCAAAGCGAAGATAGTGAAGCCTTCACCTCAGTTTTGGGGATTTCTGTCTTCAGAGGCATGTTCAGGATCTCTTTTCCTCTTTGTATCCTAAGGAACTGTGGGATAAATTTAGTGTGACCAAACCGTGGTGAGACCTTTATGCAGATCAGTTGGTAGAGTGCTTGCCTGGCACCTCAAAATTCTGAGATTTGATGCCCAGCACTGCACAAAAACGGGTAGTGGTGTAGATGTAAGCCTAGCACTTGGGAGGTAGAAGAAAGAGGATCAGTTCAAGGTCGTTTTGGATGACTTTCCAAGTTCTGAGCCAGCCTGGGACCTGTGAGGCTCTGTTTCAAAGCAAAACGTTATGTAACTCAAGCACATGACCACAAACAAATGTCTTAAGATGAGCAGATTCTCCTTTGTTTTCTCACCATTCTCTACCCACTTGGCTTCCTGGCTCCAACCTTGGAAAGACTCTGGAATGGAATGCATGTGTGCATAGTTACCCGAATTAGTGTGCTAGCTATTAATTATTATATTAAATACCTAAGGCTGGTATTTATATTAAATAAAAGGGGCTAATTTAGTTTGGAGGCTCAGGGGAATGTCACCAGCTCTTCTGAGGACCTTGTGACCCATGGAAGGACCCTGTGGGACAGGAAGCAACCACAGCGCTAGGCAAGGAGTCAGAACAGTTTTAGGGAGATAGCTGCAAATTGCAGGGTCTCAGAACCGTTAAATGTTTTCTAATGTCACACCCCAATGACTTAAGGCCTCTCTCAAGATCCCCCCTCTTTAGAGATCCAACCAACACAAGGATGTTTAAAGTCAAGACACATTCAAGTGTTAACAATGATGACCAAGGTTTGCTTTTATATTTTCGTTACCTGTTAAGATTTCTTTTACTGCTTTTAATTATCTATACCCAGATATGCCTGGCTTGAAAACAGTTAGCTGCCAGCTCAGAATATATATATATATATATATATATATATATATATATATATATATATATGTATATATCTCATATTATATATATGAGATCATTATGTAAACTTTCTAAACAAGTTGTTTGAGGCCTTCCCACCTTATGTTTTTTTTCTTAAGATTTATTTTTATTTCATGTGTATGGGTGTTTTGCCTGCATGGATGTCTGTGAACTACATTTGAGTCTGCTGCTCACACAGCAGCAGAGGAGAATGTCGGAGGCCCTGGAACTGGAGTTTTAGACAGTTGTGAATTAGAGATAGAACGGATCACAGCCAGTGCTGTTAACCACGGAATTGTATCTCCAGTGCCCCCAGGAATTTTTTTTATTAATCCTTTGCATTTAGTTAGCATTCTCCTGCCTGGTTACTGGGATAAGCCTTTCTGCCAGCCATGATGTCATGACACACACATGTAACATGTTCTGCTGGGATTAGAACACAGTCTTTCTTCAGGTATAAAATTAGCCATCTGGAAATTTCCCCATCACTCTTCTCCAGTTCAGTCACATTATACAAGGGGAAATGTCACATTAACACAGAGGAAACAAAGGGAAAAAGAAGGAAGCCTTCATTATCCAAGTCATAATTAGATGTTTGCTTACTGATTTTGGAAATCTCTACCACGAGTCACAGTAATAGAATATGTCTGCAGCACAGGCAATCTTAATTGTTTTGCCTACGGTATCTTCAAAAATTATAGATAGAAATTCTTGTGGACACAATGTCTTTTTATGAAGCCACGAGGCAGTGGTAGTTAGGGTAAGGACTGGGAGAGAGGTGTTAAACTAGATATGAAAATTGATGAGTGTAATGTTCTTGGACTTAAATGTCCCTGGTTGTCTGGTGGATTGGCTCAGAAATAAAAAAAATTCAAGTGTTGGAATATTTAAAATATATAGATAACAACACATGGTATTAAAATGAAGTTCAGTGTACCCTCCATCTGTCTTAGAGAATCTTAACCTTAGGGCATGCATTTTGAATACACATTGTGTGTCTGTGTGTGTGTGTGCGCGTGCGCACGCGCACAGGTGCATGTGCATGTGCGTGTGTGCAGCATTTGCATGTGTTTGTGCAGGTACACTTGTCCACGCGCATATGGATATGGGGGTCAGAGACTGCCATCGCACATCCTTCTCGATGGCTCTCCACCTTGTTTTTTGAGGCAGCTTCTCACTGAGTTCACAGTGCCCTGTTTTAGCTAGGGTGACAAGCAGTGAGCCTGTGGTGGGATCTGCCTCTCTGCCTCTCTCCCCAGTGTGGGGTTTAGAGGTGTGCAACTGCATCTTGCTTTTCTGTGGGTACTGGGGATGCTAACTCTGGTCCTCATGCTTGCACAGCAAGTCTTTCCCCCACTGAACCATTACCTCCTTAGTCCCGGGTACATTTTTTAAAAAGAAATAAAGCATCATAGAGACAGCAAATGTTCCTATACAGAGTTCTTCGACTCTTCCTTGCCCTCTGAGAGAAAGTTGCTCTCAGAAACCCCCTCATCATTCTCATATATGTTTTGATGCTTTTGCATAATCTTGCTGGATATTACTGTATCACATAGTTGGACCTTTACATAACTGATATTGTGTATGTGGCATTATTAAGTGTCTTTTAAAATTCAGCATCAACACATATAGTGCTGGGTTATTTCCCAGCCTTTCCCCCACTTTAGTTGTTGTTATATGAAATAGGGTCTTGTTATACTGTTCAGGCTGGTTTCGAACCTTTAATCCTCCTGTCATGGCCTCCTGGGGGCTTAGATTATAGGTGTGTATCACCATGCTCAGTGTCTAGGATGTCTAGGACGCTATAATGAATTGTATGAAAATTCTTTGTTTTGCCCACTTTCCTGATAATGAAAATTTAGATCGTTTCTGGTCTTAGCAATCACACGCAATGTTTTAATGAGCATTCTTTTTCATTTCTCCAAGGACACATGCCTTTGTACCCCTAAAGAACATATGTGAAAATGACATTGAGTGCTGTGTGTCCCCCAGAGCCAGGCATCCACTCACACTGCTGGCTACTGCGATTTGCCCTTCCTTCTTCAACCCTCTTCTTCATCTCTCCCTCTGGTCTGAAACATCTCCTTCTGCTTAGAATTATCACCATTTATTATTTTCCCCTCCTGGTCAAATAGTTTAGCTCTTTCTCACTCCGAGTCTTAGTTCCTGGTTTATCTTAGCAAAGTCAGGTCCGCTGTGACTGCAGACAAAAAGCAGAGGAAAAAAAAAAAAACACACCTTTTTAAATGGGGCTTGTTTAGTCCCTTAGCTGTGAACATGCTAAACATTTTCTTCCTCCATTATGCTTGCAAAAGGACTCCCTGCGTCTTTTGCTGACAAGGAGCCTGGAAGAATAAAATGGAGCTAGCATTCATTGCACACTGGACTTACGTATGATGGACTAACAAAGCTGCTTTGGAACTAAGTGAGGAAACAGCCCAAAAGCAAATATTTATGTTCATTATTTTTTTCTCCAAAAGAGCAACAGTGTTGTAGAGATGTTAAAAGGGGACTGTGTCATTCCACAAGAGAAGGGAATTCAGAAAGGAGGTACACGGGGGAATGACTAAAAGGTGCTGTACCTTAGAGTCCTGTGCATTCAGGACTGATAAGTAGTTTGATCATCAGGTTATAGAATGTTGAAATGTGCAGTTGGGGAACAGCAACAGGTGACATGGAGTGTTACCAGATTTTGTGTCGTTGTACATGCAGGCCTCCTATACACAAGGGAAAAGCCACGGGAATGTGAATAATGACTCCTCGTAGTAAGAAGAAACCAAAAAGTTGGGTGGTGGTGGCTCTTGCCTTTAGCCCCAGCACTAGGGAGGCAAAGGCAGGAGGATGTCTGTGAGTTGAAGGTCAACTTTGTCTACAGGGGAACATTCAGGGTTACACAGAGGAACCATGTCTCGAAAAACCAACCAACCAACCAAAAAAAAAAAAAAAAAAAGAGACACTCAAAACTGTCTGTAAACAGAAGTGAGGAACCATGTGCTACTGTAGTTAGGGTCCAGAGGACTGATGTAGGTGGGCCTTCTGTTATGTGTTATTTTCATTGGTTAATAAAGAGACTGCGTTGGCCCTCTGATAGGACAGAAAATTAGGTAGGTGGAGTAAACAGAACAGAATGCTGGGAAGAGGGCAGTGAGGCAGATGCCATGGAGCCAGCCACCAGGTCAGACATGCTGAATCTTTCCCGGTAAGCCACCACCTTGTGGTGCTACACAGATTATTAGAAATGGGTTAATCAAGATGTGAGAGTTAGCCAGTAACTAACTCTCTAGAGATAATGGGCCAGGCAGTGTTTAAATGAATACAATTTGTGTGTTGTTATTTCCGGGGCTAAGCTAGCTGTGTGGGAGCCGGGCGGGATGAAAAGCAGACCTGCCTGCAGCTCCTTACTACATATGGCGCCCAGATGTGGATAACGAATCTACAGAAAGCCTGAGAAAGTTTGGGAAAGAATAGAGTAAAGCATGTTTTCTTGGTAGCAGCAATTTCTTGGGTCTGCTCTGCTTGCTAGAGGCAAGCAAGGCTCTCATCTAAGAGAGGCTTCCTGACTCAGCTTTAGCTGCAAAACCCTGCAGCTCATTAAGAGGTCATGCCACAAAACACTTAAACGGTGTTGATGAAAAACTGAAGGCATGCTTTTCGGGTTTTCAGCTGTAGCAGGAAAAAAACTGCACTGTTAAAATGCCGGCTTTCTGGGCCATCCTGCCAGGGCAAACTCTGCCTCTTTCAGGCAGGCAGTCCGAGTATGGAGAATTTGAATGTGGTCTGTGAGCAGAATGCTGCAGCTTGCTTGCTGGCAGGGACCTTGAAATGCCACAGAGTTGTGGCAATAAAAATGGCTCCAGTGGTACCTCTGCCATGAGGCTGGAAAGCTAAGGAATGGGCTGGATCTAGCTGTCAAAGCCACGGCTTTAGTCCTACTGATATTGCTTGGTAAATTAAAGACTCATGTGGTCAGAAAAAGAGAGAAATACAGTAAAGAGAGATTCAAAGACAAAGAAAACCTCTTAATGGTTTACAGTGTGTTTAAAAATATATGCAGGCTAAAGGTTAAAGTTCTTAGAAGTAAAAAAGAAAAAAAAGAGAGTAGTTGGGTGTGGTGGTGCACACCTTTAATCCCAATGCCTGGGAGGCAGAGGTAGATAGACCTCTGTGACTTCAAGAGGCAGAGGTAGATTGACCTCTGTGACTTCAAGGTGTTGTAGCACACACCTTTAATTCTAGCACTGGGGAGGCAGAGACAAAGAGATCTCTGTGAGTTCAAGGACAGCCTGGTCTACAGAGGTATTCCAGGACAAAGATATACAGAGAACCTGTCTCAAAAAGTAAAAGTTAAAAATAAAAGAAATAGAGGTTAAAATAAAGCTGCATAAAGATGGAAAATACACAGAGAATCTTGATACTGTATGCTATTATGCTCTCTTTGAATTGTTTGAATGCTGAGGAAGGAGCAACAGCTGCTGAAAGATACTTGTTTATAAATGCTGCTCAACTAATCCAAGATAGATATTTTGAAAATACTTTGACTTCAAAATTTGGATCTAAGGTTATGATGCTTTGGAAAAGTTCTTCTTTTGTTTCCACAGAGGATGAGACCCTGTGGATTGCTTCTATCCCAATAATGGTATGATAGACCATGTCCTCCTGAAAGATTGCTGTGAACACCCTCAAAAAACTACTTCACTCAGGATACACCATAAAAGACCTAATTAACAGCGTCCCTATACAGCAGGAAGATGTTTGGAGAGAAATAACTACGTCCATATTCCCAAATATTGCTTATAAATGTTCTTTTACATTTAAAGGGGGATATGATATTGATATGAATAATTTGCTTTCTTATGGATTTTAAGGTCAATTTTGTTATATATATATATATATATATTTCTGATCTTGATTGAGGTATTGTGATTGTGTAGTTCATTTAAAAATGCAATGTATAATTAAAAATATAGGTTGTTAATGGATAATCATCGATAATAGTCAATCTTGTAGTAATGTTAGTTGGATTTTATAGATGTGCATAGATATATTTCAGATAGCCATTCTTCATATCTTTCAAAGACTGCAGAATATGGCATTTAATGTTTTAATAACTTAGGGCTTTTCAGGACAATGAGACATATCGGCTCCTGGCAGCACCAGTTACTTCAAGAGGAAGATGAGCATTGAAGAGGCTCCTTATGGAGTTTGATAGCCATTTGGGCAGGAAACTGCTCTTGCCTGGACTGTTGTATAAACTGGACACAGAGAACCCGCAGAAAGAGGACTGCTGAACTTGCCTAAAGGTGAGGTGATCTTTCGGGGTTCCTGATTCATGAAAGATTCTGTGAAACATTCTTCAAGACACAGCAGATAGTGACTGAACTGCCTTTAAATTTCCTGCTTCATGGAAATGTCTTTGGATACTATGGGCCTGTAGGGTGAAGATGGATGCCCTAACGGTACAGAGGAACTTTGGGTGACTGTCCAGGCAGCAAGATGTCTCTGTCATTTCTAGAGTTTTGGAAGTTGCTTACTTCTCGTTTACTTAGGTAATATTATATCCTTCTGGAGTTTTTGATGGAGTTGAAGAATGGTTAGTTATAGTTATAGTTTTCCATTATTATGATAAAGATAAAATAGATATAAATATTGTAACTGTAATTCTTACTCGATAACTGTTTTGTTATATGTAATTTTACTATGTTAAAGTGAAAGCGTTTCTTTTTTGTTTAAATAGAAAAAGGGGAAATGATGTAGGTGGGCCTTCTGTTATGTGTTATTTTCATTGGTTAATAAAGAGACTGCCTTGGCCCTCTGATAGGACAGAAAATTAGGTAGGCGAAGTAAACAGAACAGAATGCTGGGAAGAGGGCAGTGAGGCAGACACCATGGAGCCAGCCACCAGGTCAGACATGCTGAATCTTTCCCGGTAAGCCACCACCTTGTTGTGCTACACAGATTATTAGAAATGGGTTAATCAAGATGTGAGAGTTAGCCAGTAACTAACTCTCTAGAGATAATGGGCCAGGCAGTGTTTAAATGAATATAATTTGTTGTGTTGTTATTTCCGGGGCTAAGCTAGCTGTGTGGGAGCCGGGCGGGATGAAAAGCAGGCCTGTCCACAGCTCCTTACTATAGAGGATGCCGTGCCACGGTCCTGGGTGAGAATGGGCAGACAGTGCTTTGGGAAGTTGAAAAACTGACCAGCACTTATATGGCATCTCACCTCTGGGATACACGGTCATAAGAAGAATCCTGGCTCAGAGGTGAAGGATATCATGGAGCCTTCATTCAAGGATAGGGCTTTGGAAGAGAACAGCACCCTGAAAGATTATAAGCTTATTTTAGGCAGATCTTCATGAGGCATAGAGTAGAGTTGTCCATTTATAGTCAATTCAATTGTGACTGAGTATTTAGAAAAAGTAAGACAGAAACCTTATAGGAGGGTTTCAGTATTGTTGAGCTAGGGGACTAAAGGAAGATGTAAATAACTGGTAAATAAGAATGATTACAGGTATTTGAAAGAATAGAGCCAGTAGAGCTACACAGAGGTCGGCATGGTAGACGCCGCCTATCTTATTGGACATTTTTCTCTCCACTTTGTCAATAGAACACTAGTTTCATTGAAGGAGCAATGAGCAGTGAGTGAAGACTGTGGGACATTTACAAGCTACAAGCCCACGTCTGTTGGAGATTTCTAGAAACTGTGGTTTCCTGGCAGGCAGTGTTATTTTTCATTTGTCCTCTCTGTTCTCCTTTTGCCTTCCTTCCTAGACTCTTTAGGAGGTAGCAAGGATGAAAGGGATCCATCTGCAGGGTGACAATGACAAAAATGGATTGTTGAGTACCCTTCAGTTCTCACCTGTTACGTAAAACAGACAGTCGAAGTTTTTTAACAGATAATCCAGCAGAACAATAGGGAGACTCTTTCCACTGTCAATATGTAATTCCTCATGTGGGTACTAATTTTGTGCATCAGAGAGTCTCTGAATCTTCCAAGTTGATGGCACGTTTTGCTTGACCTCCCCTTGTCTAGCTCTCTGTGGACTCCTCCATAGGAATGCCCTGGTAGCAGCGGTGACAATTGCAGGCGAGTGCGCATCCTTCTGGGCTAGATGTATCATGTTAGCAGAAAATGGAGTCTGAGACTCTCCAAAAGTTTGGGAAATGAAATTTTAGCGTGTGATTCCTCTATAAGCACTTCCAGAGTTGTGCGTGTAGGCATCTAGTTTATAATTATGGACATCAGCTATAAATAAGCTCATGTCGTTACAGTCAGGGTGTGTGACTATGTTTATTGCTGGACGGATTTAGGGAACTCGTTGAGGAGCTAATTTTAAATCTAGTGGTCAGCAACACCAGGCTCAGATGCTGCCGTGCTTTAGGTCGATCTCAGATAATGACATTCAGTCTCCAGCGTCTTTAGGTTTTTGGAGGGATTTAGATATAATGCTGCATGCTTGCAAGCCCAGCAGCCAGGAGGCTGGGGCAGGAGGATTGCAAATTTGAGGCCAGTCTGGAGCAGGTGATTTTTATTAAGATCTTGTCTCAATTCTCTCACACCTTCCCAAAATGTCTGAGAAAACGGGAATTGTGTGGACTAACGATGACTCAATGATCAGAAGTGTACTTCGTTTTCCTTAGCATGGAGTGCACAGGTGAGTGGAAACACCTCTTAGGACAATGAGGTCAGAAATTCCTCCAAAGGGCTGCTGGGAAGATGGCCTATGAGTTGCAAGTCAAGTTGGATCAGTCATCCCCTAAGTTTTGAGAAATTAGTCAGGTTTTATGGCACCCTATTGTTCTTACAATGTAGTTGACTGGACTCCATTATTGTATAGGTCAATGGAATTTATTTATAAATTAAATATTTATAATTTAAATAACTTATCAATTTTTTTTTCTTCTTGTGCTAACAAGAGCATAGGCCAAGGTTTATAGCTCTCCCCACATCCCAAAGTCGTAAAGATTTGAGTTGCTAATCTGGGCTCTCTCTCTTTCAATATACATTCTTTGAAGGGCTATTTACTATTCTCTCTCCCGGATGTTATGTTGGCCAAATGGAAATGTTCTCCAAGGGATGACATGGAAGCAAAGTAAGATAAAGAGCCATGTTTGACAGAGACTGTGGAGAGCTTCACTGAAAGTGAAGTGATCAAAACTAGCATCATGGAGAAATGTAGACTCTCAGGAAAATATGTGTAAATCAAATCTGTCCAGTAATTTCAGTGCCATTTTGAAAAGTAAATCCCTTTGCGAGGACTCATCAGATCCACTGCCGTCCAAGAGCTGGTTGGGCAGGAGGAGTGATGATTACAGCCAGAGACACAGCGGATTTCTTTACATCCACAAAAAGAGAGAGAGAAAAAAATGAAAACAGTCCTTCAGGCAAAATGCTAAATATAGGCTCATTTTGGTGCAATGAAGCTGTTTGAATAAATGAGACTAATAGTTTTTATCTAAACCATCTGTGGTGTGAAATGGGAAGTCATATAGAAAAGTCCTTGGAGACTCTGATTGCACTGCATTATGGGAAAGGGGGAGGAGAGAAAACTGCTTGTTCTCCATTTCTCTGGGAATTAACAAAGTGATTGGCAAAGGGAAGCTGGGGACCAGCGGGGGCAGGCTGCAGGCAGTCTGTGAATGTTCACAGAAAGCAAAACCAGAGTCCTGTCAGGAAACTGACACGCTATGGAAAGTTGCAGATTCTGTCTCCTACAAGGAAAACAGATAAACAGGAAATGAAAGAAAATGAAAGAAGGAGGGGAGAGGTGGGGAGAGACAGAGTGAGGGAGGGTAAGGAAGGGGAGAGGAAGAAAAGGCAGTTAGAGAAACCAGGGTGGGAAACAACCAGTCAAGGAATCTTTGGAAGGAATCAGGGAGTTAGTTGAAAGGATTGTCACCTCCTTTATTTTGGTTTGCTGAAACCCTGTCATGAAGGAAATGGCCCCATCTGGCTGGGTGCAGTCCATACAGTACTTGCCTTGCAAGCCAAAGGATCTCAGTTTTGGGTCCCCAGAACCAAAGTAAAAAACAAAACAAACAACAAAGTCTTGATGGTGGCATAGAGTCCCAGGACAGGGTGTGAAGAAAAACAGATGGCTGGGTTCACTGGCCAGCTAGCCAGGCGGCCGACCCTGCTTGGCTAGTTCTAGGCCGCCAAACAATTTGCCTAAAAGAAACATAAAGTGGACTGTACCTCTGGCCTCCACACTCACACACATGTTCTCATACACACACATACTCGCACATACACACACACACACACATGCTCACATACGTACACTCGCAGACACACTCATACAAAAATCTCATACATACACACATATGAAATCTCACAGACACACTCACACATCATCTGACACACACATTCATACACCACCTCTCACACGCACACTCTTGAAACTCCACTCAACAACGAGAATAGCTTTGTAGGCACACGGTTTTAAATGTTACCTGGAACTCAAGTTCAGGTTAGAGATACTTTTCTTTCTTTTTGTATAAAACTCCTGCTCAGATTTGGGTTTCTGTATGTTCCCCCAAACCAAAACAAAACCCTAAAAACATAGCCTAGAAGTGGTGTGTGGTAGTGAATTCCGAGGCTTTCCCTTAGGCTGAGGAAGCTGCATAATATATATTTTATAATGCCAGATAAATGGAACAGGATGAAAGTACATGCTCCAACCAACCTGGGGCAGTTTCTGCATGCACATTAGGTGAAGAATGTTAGGTTTCTGGTAAAGCGTCACTAGGGCCAGTAGCTCCTACTGAAAGCCAGAAAGCATTGAGGCAATCAACTGTTGCTTGGTATGAGGTTCGAAGAAGCCTTGGACCACATAAGTGGGTGCAATCTGCCCAACCCATCCTTTGGTCAGATTTCTCAGAGGGATACAGCACCCTGGAGATGGTTCTTGCCTTAAGAAGGGGATACAGGTATGCACACATCCAGAGTTATGTTAGGACCTAACTCCCACTGTCCTTCCATAGTCTGATTATCAAGTAACTTCCACATCTGTCCCTAGGTTGAGCTTTAGCTGCAGGCAGGTCCATGCTGGCGGATGCACCTGGTGCCTCTTATGTCTAGTCACCTTGTTTCTCTCATCTGCTCTCATCATGGTGCGAGAAAAGGTCTGGGAGGCACTGGAGCATCCACTGGGGACTGAACATTATGGCTCATTTGAACATACTTTAGGTTCCGTCTAGATTTCATCTTCATTTGAGCATCGAGGATCTGACTGCACCAATAGCTGGCTTCAAAATACAATTGCATGGGATTCAGTGAAGTTTCAGCATCTGTTTTAAAGTCCTTTTAGAAAGGTCAGCTCTTAGCTTGGCTCCTCCTTGTGCTTTAGTGCATTGAGAAATGCCAACTGAGGAATATTAGGGAGCACCATGTCCTCGTGAGTCTGCTCTGATAGCTCATCAAGCCCAATGAGACACAGAGATTGAGATGAAGCCTCACCCCAGGCATACCAGGAAGGCTGACATGGCCTCCACCACTGTGTTGAAGCTTTGTAGTCTGGTGTTTAGAACACTGCAATGTTGTTCTTTCCACGTCTTGTGAAAGACCTTGGGTCTTGGCCCAAACAATTCTCAATCTGTCTTTTCTTTTCTAGACGTCAAGTGAAGCGGTCTCAGTCTGTAGTTTTCCACTGAATCGGAGCAAGGAATATGTTTTGCCAAGGGGTTTGTCCTTTTTCGAAGTCCCAGAGGGCACTCCCTCCCAATGCCTGTGCTGTAGACAGATGAACACTATCCAGGTTTCTCTCTGCTTCCCCTTGGCTGGCCTCTGTCAGGTAGCGCAGGATATCCCAAGTTGGAGGGAAGAAGTTGGTGATTTTTGGAATTCTAATGGCTCTGAACCTTTGAAAGCACACCTCTGTCTTTAAAACCTTTTGCCAACAACAATTGCAGGCTGAGTTTTCTTGTCTGTGTGAGGTGACTAATAGTACAACACTATACAGGGGAGCGGTGTTCGCCCAGCACCCAAGCCAGCCACTGGTCCGCCCCCTTTATCAGCTAAACCATCAGGCCTGTGCTGACATTTCAGCTTTGAGCAGCTCCCCAGCCCCACTTAAAAAAAAAGGGGGGGTGGGGGACAGGAGGAGAGAAAGTCTCCTTTGGCAATAGTCGTTCTTGCCATTTGGCCTGGAGAAAGACGCTCCTAGCGCTGGAAGATTGTGCAGCGCAGTAACAGCTGGCGAGCGCCAGGGTGTGAGGCTGCGACTCCGTGATGACAGCCACTTACAGGAATGCTGCCAGATCCAGCTGTTTAAAAGCCTTAATAAACAGCAAGTCAATACTAATCTTTGCCAAATTAATCTTTTCCCTGACAGCCCATCACAGCAATTATGTTTGGGCTTATTGTAAACACACGATTGTCAGACAGGGACACGGAAGACTTTAAAAATACCAGTTTTGTTCATAGAATGTTGAGAACAGCGTTCTTATTTTCCCCGTGGAGTTGGCTTTCTAGTTTATTGTCTGGTTATTCCTGCCCCCCCCCCCCATCCCCTACTTCTGGCCTCACGTCAGTGCGAGTGAAATTTCACTTTTCAAAGTCTTTGCTAGCAAGCCGATGATAAATGTGAAGCAGCCATACAGGGGGGCATCAGCCCAGGCGCTGATGATGCTGAAATGCAGCCGTCATTGCTCCTGAGTGTCCACCAGGGAACAAGGACTCCAACTTCCCTTGACATGGACTCGGACGCTGAATGCAAAGATTTGGCTAAGGATCAACCAGCTAACATCAGATGTCCCTGGCTCTCTCTCAGTCCTGAGGCTTTCCGCCCCTGGGGTTGCAGCCCCCTTCCCAATTCCACTTCCCCAAGTACCTGGAGACATAGTTGTTGTGAAAGGTCTTCCCACAGCGGGATGGCACCAGGTGAAAGCATGGACGCTGTATTCGACTGTCTTTAAGATAGCATCATCTCTCCCTCCCCTTGTGTCATTGAGGGAGGATGCAGAAAGGATTCCTTTCTTTATGTACGGAGTCTTCCCACAGTCTCATCTTTCATCAGCGTTTGAATTTAGCATCCATGCATTTGTTTCCTGAGATTTTTGTCTTGTTCTCGGCACCTCCACAAGTCTAGCACCTTCCCCTCTCTTGTGTTTCCTTGGTGGGCCGAGGGTGTATATCTCTTGCTTGTTATGACTAGACTTCTCTCTCTCTTTTTTTCTCTCTCTCCCCCTCCCTCCCCCTCTCTCTTTCTTTTGGGAAGTTTTATTCTGTAGTCATGGCTGGCCTGGAACTCACTATGTAGGCAGGGCTGACTTTGAACTCCTGTAGATCCTACCTCAGCCTGCTAGGATTAAAGGTGCATGCCACCATGTCCCAGGTGTTCAAACTATCATAGCCTTGGGTTTCTTGCTGAAGTTTTTTTCATTCTTATCCCTTAATAATGCTTCCTTTTAAGCAAATATTTAATTTGTTTTTGTATTTAAAAGGAAGCACCATACAATTTATGTTGAGGTTAATTTATGGTATTTAGCTTTGGAGCCTGTCCTGGAACTAGCTCTTGTAGACCAGGCTGGCCTCGAACTCACAGAGATCCACCTGCCTCTGCCTCCTGAGTGCTGGGATTAAAGGTGTGTGCCACTGCTGCCTAGCTGTTTTCTTACTTGTTTTAACATTATTTACTATGTAGTACTGTGTGCTATTGTATCCCTGTAAGAGATATGAAAACCACTTAATTTCAAGGAAGGCGGTGGAGGGGGCAGTTGTTTGACTGTGACTGATTTATATACTTAGAGACTGAACTAATTTCGCTCTTGGCTTTTGTATTGCTACTGTTTCAGTGTCCAGCCATGAGCATCAGTGTTAGGGAGTTTGCTGTTTTTCCGTCCCCACGTTCAAGTGAGAATTAATAGTAGAAAAATACTTACTATAGGTCAGTTCTACAGACAGTGTTACGAGAACAGCTATGTGTAACAAGTTTTTGTGTTTCAGTAGACAAATTGTTTATTATGAATTTCTGAATACAAGTTCCCTCTAACAGCAGCACTGATCCACTGGACCTGCCAGTTTATTATCTTCGTTCATGGGTCATAGCTTTCTAACATGGATTCTAAGTGGGGTAATGTGTAAGCAACCTATCAATTACTTTTCGAGTGTTTTTCACTTAGTGCTTTGTAAAGTACTTCAAGCTGCCTTATTAATTATATTTAACGCTACAGCTGAAAGCGTCGTTGCCTCCAGTTCTTACCTCTATTTTCAGGTGGACCGTTTGAAATGGCTTCTCACGCATTTGAAAACGGTGAAAACTGTCCCTGTCACACAGGTCAAGCTAATGACTTTGCATGGCAACTCTTTTGAATGGAAGAAGGAGAGTGATGGTGGCTCTCATTTTGAAGCTTTGCCTTTTGTTTAAAAAACTTTATCGCAGTGAATCTTTGCTAGGACAGCAGCAATCACAGCTTTGGTTAATCCTGGTGCTCTGTGCATAGCTTATGGCCCGTGTAGAAGGCGGCGGATAAAATTTATCCTCGAAGACAATGTCATCTTTAGCCGTGTTTCCTAACTGGATCCTGTGCAAGCCGTTATCGGAATCACCTCCCATTTCCTGTTGCTGTTATCAGCTCACTCTCTTTCAGGGGTTTTAGAGCATCATTCTTTCGTTTTGCTAAAGATTCAGCCCAGTCCCCCGATGGCACTCACTGGCACACTGTTTTCCTTCTCTGCTTAGCAAGAATTCTGATTTGGGATCTGCTAGTGAACATACTTTATGTTCAGTACCATTGTTGAATCTTAGAATGTCTTTCTGCTCTACCCAGGAGTCACTGCTTCTCTGGGCAACAAGTTAGTTGAGTCTATGTTGTCTGTGTCTGAAGATGGCAGAACTAAAAATGGTGGATTTCTTTGACTGGCGAGAGACACTCTTGGAGTTTTGAGAAAGAACTTTCGAAGCTATTACAACTATTAATGACTATTGTGCTCAGTTATTTCTGGCCTGAAATTTACACAAGATTCCTCATTTGACTAGGCTCATCCTTTAGAATCTGAGGCATCTCCAAGTGAATACAACCATGTGATTTATTGATAATCTATTTTCATATTTGGTATAGTTGTTCCTTTTGTCCTGATCATGTGCCTGCTGGGAAAAGCTGCAGACAATGTCCTGGACAAACCTTTTGATTGAGCTGGTGGCCTCACTTCTCAGTTTACATCTACTGCAGGAAAAAGCTCTCCTGTTTTATAACGTAACAAATAGAAGACATTAGTTAATTAGTAGTGCCGGTATATTTCTCAAATACTAAACAGCCAAACAATAAACTGTGATCTTAGTCACGTGAGTTCTTAGACAATATCAAGACAGGAAAATTCGAGCTCTCAGCCCCAGTCATTTTAATAATAACATTGGATCTGCATTATTTATTAGTTATTACATGCTGAGTGATTCAATGTTGTACAATGCCTGAAAACCATTCCAAAGCAAGCATGCCTTTTGTCTTTTTAATTCTGACCGGATTACATAATATATTTGTATTTAAATTGCTGCAGTTATTCCATACATTCCACATAACAGCTCTCTCTTGATTTCCAACCAGATTAATTTATGTGCTGCAATCCCCATCTCCCCCTTTGGCTGGAAAAGCTATGCAAACCCCTCTTAGGGAATCTCAGTAGGGCCCCAGGGTGTGTGAAAAGGGAAGAAGGGAGGACAGAGAGAGAGAGAGAGAGAGAGAGAGAGAGAGAGAGAGAGAGAAAGCTTCTAGCAGCAGCTTCCACTTTTGGCTGCTTTTCTTATTTCTTTGGCTCTCTGGTAGCTCGCCTTACATTTCTAGGTTGATTCTAGACACTATGCCTTCTTTTGATCTCTTCCCGAACCCTTGGTCAGTTCTTAAATGCCTTCTGGATGCCGTGAGGAGCATGAGACTTGAGGAATTTTTGGTGACTCAACTTGAATTTGGTTTTTAAATGGGGAGCACAAGTTTTGGGATTGAGAAGTGAGAACCAGCTCTTTTTAGGAAGAGGGTGCACTGGTGTGTGTTTGTTTGGCTTAGAGCGTGTGAGACTGCTGGGCCATTTTTCTGTTGTATTGTGCAAGGAGAGAAGGTTGCTAAGTAAAATAGTTTTTCATTTATGTCAACAAAAGATATGCAGAAATATGGGTTCGTTGCTCTAATTTGCTACTAAATGGAAAGCAGATTTGGTTTTATTCATGTCACTGTAAAAACAAAATAAGTATTCACACCAAGCCTGGCGTATCTACACCAAGCCTGGCGCATTCACACCAAGGATGGATTTTTTTTTTTTGCCAGCAAAAATTCAAACATCAATGAAACCTCTTTCAAATTCTAACGAATTTACTTACAAACACCTATATTTATTATTTCATAAATAGGCGCAACAAGTTCCATAAAAAAAGATTAAATACAGACACGGTATGAGGAAACAATAACACAGAGCCGTAAAGATGATCGTTTAGCGCTTTCCAACCTGGTTCTGCACCTAAGATACTGGGCGAGCATTTGGCAGCTTTATACATCAAAGGACTTAGATAGATGACATTTACTAATCATTACACAAAAGTGATACAAAAAGGATTTTTTCTTTCTGGAATACAAAATAAATGTGTTTGCATTTCCCTCCACACTAGGTTCTTTGTGTCTGATCAGAAGACAAAGCCAATTTGTTTTTAAATTAAAAGCATTTGGGAATATTTTTCAAGCATTTTGAAAATATAGAACTATTAGTCAGTTGTTTTTTTTAAAAATGAAGTAAAAATATGAATGTTTGCCAATTTAACCCCTCTGTGAAATAAACCAACTGGGGTGAGCCAGTTTCAAATTACAGTTTAGCTACAAAAACCTTCACATTTTATACTCTAGGAGAGTGTAACATAGATGCTATTTACAAACTTGCTATGACTGCTACATCAAGCCATTTAAAAAGTCTTTAGTAGTTCCATATAAACACCCATTCTGAAAACCAATGGAAAACCCAGGACCTTTACCCCAGACGGCTACCGTTGCTAAGGCAGTTACTAGAGCGCAGCACTTCACAGCAAACCCAACAGAAATCAGAACTGTCCATACTTCCTGCAGGGAAGAGGAACAATGTCCAGAAAAGATTAAAAAAATAATAACGAAGCATGACTATTTTCTTCCAGAGTGGGTGACCCACAAGCTCACATGGTCCTAAGTGCTTAGCAACTTGAATTTTTCTAATAAAATGAGGAACTGTCTTGAGTGCACACAGCAATCCGCGATGAAAAGACTTCCCTGATCTCCTCAGTGGAAAAGAGAGGCGGCGAGGTTTTCAGGTGAGGTACAGCGCTTTGTCCCTCTGCATGCCCCTGCGTGGAGAGAAAACACTGTTACAAGAAAATTAGAGCCACAGTGGTTGGGGGTGGGTCGGGGTGGGGGGAATGGTCGTAGTCGTTCTACCTCGGGGTGGGAAGGGGTGGGGAGCGCACAGGTAGTGGACCTAAGTCCATAGCAAAGAGAAACATGAAGGCTAGAAGCTGGCTCCCCATTCTTTCGGACCTTACTTTCTTGAAGCCTCCCTGTCCCGTGGAACCCTTGCCCCTGCTAAGGAGGCGCGCACGCGCTGTAAGACCCTCGGCGTGGCAATGGCCGGCGGCTCACCCACTACTGCAGTACTCGTTATTCCAATCCACTGGCTGCGCGGGAGGATTTCTGCACCCAGAGCGCACGTACTCCATCGCTTGGGTGACAACTTGTGCGGCTGTAGATGTAGGGTTGATAATCGTCTGATAGTCGGGTTGAAGAGTAAATCCCTGAGGGAAAAGCAAATTCTCACTTGAGAAAGGCAGTGGCTTTTGAAAGAGGAAGGCAAGGGCATAGTTATCCATGCCTGTAAACACCTTGGGCACCTGGCTCCTGCAGCAACCCGCGGAAGCACCCTCCCCACCGTGTAAAGTAGAAAAGAAGCATCCATCACTTTATTCTTCTTACCGTTCATCGCTTAACCACGTGTCAAAAATCTTTTCATTACAGCCCTGGGCAGATAAATTGAGTTGGGAAACAATTTAAAATACAGAAAAGCCAACTCAAGCCAAGCAAAGGGACAGTGATCTTAAGCCCCCTCACCGCTGATGTTTTCCATCAACCTAAAGATACATTAATAGCTAATCCCCAGAACAAGCAACAGAGTCTTCTTGAGGCTTCAGGCGGCAGGTGGCTGAGTGTTTTATTAGCCTACACCTATTCACATATTTCCCCATTCAGTCACAATGGGGCCATCTGCTTCTCCTTTTCCTTTATTTGTATTTCTCTATCAGCTAAACATTTCAACCAAAGCTATTTTCTTTTTAAATCAGTTGTTGGACGAATTCAGGGAAAGAGACCGAAAGCAACTTGCCATTGGAAAACACAGGGAAGAAAATGTGTAAAGAGAGCAAGCATTTTTAATTGAAGTCTCTTAGCTGGCAACAATACTCAGACTTCAGGAAGATTTTTTTTTTTTAATGCGCTAGTATGGTGAAGTGTTGACTTTTAATCCCAGTAAAGCTATTAAAAATTCAAGGACAGAATCTCTGAAGTATATAGCTCTATCTGATAAACAAAAAGCATTGTACACAATATATTTTTAGCTTATCTGCTGAACTCAAGAGCAGCAGAAGCAGCAGAAAGCAACTTCCTTAATCTCCTGGTTGTCTCGGCAGCAGATTCTAGCCATGGTTTTTAACACCCAAGAAATCATGATTACAAACGCCCCCATGCTCTGTTTGCTTCAAGTGCAAGGAGCTTTGAGTGCGAAATACTATGGATGACTTTCCTTCCACCCAACAAGGGGGTGAGAGGGTGGATCTCTAACTAAAGATATTTTCCTTGGATTTGTACACGTGTATGGGTGGTCCCTCACATAGTGATCTGAAGGCCACATCTCAGGTCAATTTTCCTGAATACTCAGGTTGGTTTTATGGGGTTCATTGATTTGCCATTCCAAAGATAAGGACTGCAGAGCCATGGCCACTTCTACTCCCAAGAAACTGCAGAGAGACAGAATTCAGGATGATGGGAAACCAGTCACCAGAATTTAGCCACACTGGTAGTTGCTCCAACGAAGACTAAAAGCAATAGATTTCCTACGTAGCAAAGACCCCTGTAGCTCAGGTGGGAAGCACCTTGCTGGGGTAAGGCAGTTTCACCCTTCTCTTGATCTTCCTGGGTTTCCAACATGGAAGAAGTCTCACTGGCCTCAGTGAAATACTTTCATTTCTCTGGTCCTGTCCTATTGCCCGCCTTCTCAGTTTTTTTTCTTCCTGCTATCCAGTGTGATGCTAGGTGGGAGTAGAGAAAGATTCTGAGAGACCCTCTATTGGTTCCTTTCACCGTGGAGCCTATCTCCAGGGTGCCTGGGGGACACTGTGATCAGTGTTTGCAGGGCTTACTGGGTCCTTTCAGGGCCCAGCCTACGACAGCGGAGCAATGAAATCATGTTTTTCAGGAAATAAAGACCATCTGAAGCTACCGTAAGAAAGGCAAAAGTGAACATGTAAATAAATGTCAAGGCTAATTTGTCTTTGTAGCGTGAAGTTCTCTGTTGGGTTCTCCACACAACTGGCAAAATGTAACCTAAAAGCAAACAAGGAACAAAACACAAAGGAACAGGAAATAGCCTGAGTTAGGTGAAGGTTCGGACCCAAGGAGAAGTAATACACACAGTGGAAATAGTTCCACAGGCTAAGCCAGAATATAAGGAAAACATGTTTTAAATTACTAGCTTAATATAAAACTGCGTGATATCTACAAAGTTCCAACATGGAAAATTATGCTACCTTTAAAATCTACATTTAAATAGGTCACTTTTGCCCGAACAACTAAGGACCAAGAAAAATATAGGTGTGGACCAAAGTAACAGTATTTAACATTATTTTGCTTTCAAGATAGAAATGGAAACACGCCTCAGAACACTATAGAAGGAGATTCTGAGGTCAACCCTTGCGCTAAGTACACTCCTATTATGGATGTAAATAGGAAACAACAATGATGATATAAATTTTTTGAAAAATGTTTGCTTAGCAGTCTAATTAAACGAGACTGAATATTTTGCATTTTAATGCTCGGGAGAAAAATCACCAACTGTTTTGTAGCATGCCTGGAATTTTAAATTTCATTTTCTGGTGCCAGATTGAAATAAAAATAGGAAACATGATAAAGATGAATTTGATGTCAGAAGGGACATTTGCTCTTTAATTAGATTCCTGTAACCCTCACAGCTTTTCTTTGCTGCACAGCAAGTCTGAAAAAGCCTGTAGCACCACCAAGCAGGAATCCTCATAGCCACACCATGCTGCAAACTAATTTCATTTCCTGCCTGTCTGGAGAGGTATTTTCAACAGGCATCACTGTTTTGTCTTTATGACTGATTTATTCATCAATCTCAATGTGATTTTAAAAAAAAACTTTAAATTACACCCAAATCCTAAAGCAGCTGTTTACTACACAAGGAAATTGAAAATCTGTCTGTGGTACCTTACAAAGATTTTTTTCTTAAGGTTATAAAGGAAAGTGACAGATATGAATGATTTTTTTCTTGACCTCATTCCACAATAAAAGTGCACAGAGAGACAGAAAGAAAATGGAAACCAAAAACTAGGTGCATGGGCTTAGTGTATAAGATATTCTTAAGAAAACAATGGAACTATCACTCTTGGTACACAAACTAACGATCATTTTGTCGTTATTGTTACAGTTGGCAACACTCATTTTCAGAGGGATAATAAAGTATCGAGAGTAAAACTGAAATGCGAGACCATCTTTAAAATGCGCAGTAGCCATTAGCCGTCTCTCTTTCTCTTTTCCGGTACTTAGGTAAGAATGTGGTCAACATACTAGGAAGCAAACACCTCCAGGATGAAGGCGGATTGGGTGATGAATCAGGCAGGTCAACCTGAATCTACAGGCTAACCTCTCATTTGCTACGAGAATAGTGGATCCGACAAGCTATTGAGAGTCAACTGCATCCAGTCTGTTGGGGCCAACTCTTCCATCTTGACTTTAGGACGGTCAGCTGACAGTGTCTCTAGTCTGCAGGCTCCTTGCTCTGTGCACCTGTCTAAGATGCAGATACCGCCCCCATCTTTCTCATCTCCCAGAATCTATTTTCCTGGTTACTGGTCTTTGCTGGAATGCCCTCACAACCTTCCTACCCACTCCCCGTGTGTTTTAACTTTGCTGTTCTTTGCATCTTTGGTCTCTGCAGCCCTTGCGAGGGATGTGAAAGTGCTCTCTGCCTTCCTCCTCGAGCCGGTGTCTTCCTGTATATTTGCTATTGGAGTGCCGCTCGTTACCTTGCTGCTATCGCTTCCCAAGCTCCAATTCCAGGGAGCATGGGTCTCTTTCTCTGGATTCCTCAAAGAGTCCAGGCAGTGCCTAGCATGTATTCGGACTTATTTAAATTATTTTTATCATCGTATTTTTTTTAACTTTCAAGGAATTAAGACTACAATTTCTCCAAAAAGTATAGCATACTACCCACTTAATTTTTAGAGGTTTATTATTCCATAGTTCTTTTACTAGCAGCCGACATTGCTGAAAGTGATTTTAGTCAATGTCAGCTCTGTAGCTATTTTTTTCATTTTGTGCTCCTGCCATTATCTTTTATTATGAGCTTTAACCCCAGACACCTTTAGAGATATACTAACAATGCTGACTTATAGTTTCATAAATACCTTGCTCAAATAACATGAGTTACTCCACCCCCATTTAGAGTCTGTCTAGTGAGCTATATCTCTTGAGGTCTTACAAGTAACCTTTTATAATTCTCAAATAGCAGAAATCTATTCCTGGTGACCCTTATCTTATCCAAGGTTTCAACAAAAGGAAAAGAAGGAGACATTCCTGCCTGGACAAATTAGGAGAGGTTCCCTTTCTGGATAGGTCTGTCCCTCTGCCTAGGGGCCTCTTTCCCTTGGGAAGAAGCAGAGGGAAGAAGTGAGTGATCAACACATGCGCTTGGAGCCCACAGCACCTGCGAGCCGGTATCCACCCACCCAAGTGAAGGTGACAGTCGATTGCTTATTCTTCAAGCAGAAACCATTGACTCACTACAGAACAAAGGCATTCAGTTAAGTCCATTTCCCTGAGTGAAGTCTGGTGTACCGGGTGAGGCTTCTACCCCATGAGTTTCTCTTGATCATAAAAGCACTCGGAGTCAGGGCTGGAGGCTGAGATCTGTTTACCACCGTGGTCTTCCTTCTAAATGATCCCGCATCAGCCGCAGGTTGTGGTGTGTACATAAGAAAGTTAGCTACTAATATATTTGGCTTAGGAACCAAGAAAGACAGTGAGATGATGAATTCTTTTTTTGTTTCATAAACAATTTGATTTTACGAGTATCTTAGATTTAAAAGCCGTCTTTGAAGACACAGGCTTTCAGATACAAATCTGTTAATAATCTACAAGAAACCGTGAGGCTGAGAGGCGAGTCCTGAACGTTCAGAATGAGGCTTCTGAGTTCTGATCAGATCTGCATTTGAATTCCAGCTCTCACCTTGTGAGTTCAGGACTCTTACCTGCCAAGCCTCAGTTTATCTATCCATAAAATGAAGACAGGACTAGCAACCGCACTGCGAACTTTCTGAGAATCTAAGTGCTAAGTACTGGGTTTACTGTAGCCAGCTTTCAAAAACCCTGCCTATAATAATCATAATAAAAGACATTTTAGACTTCTTCAACATGACTCATCCTTCGGCCTCCCTTTTCCCTACTGTTCAGGCAAGCATGCATTCTGTGTACCATAACAAGATATGAATTTTGCAGGAGGCTCTGCCTGTGTGTTTACTCATAACTCTAGGAAAAGCATAATTGAATGGTAAAGGCGGTGGTTAAGGTGGCTATGATTGGTAGTTTTTAACCTTTTTCTAAAGTGAGCTTTCAGGGTTTTGAATATTTTATGTTCTACTGAGTTTACAGATGCTCCTAATTCTCAAATTACAAAAGAGCACCCCAACGTCTGAGAAAAAACTGAAAATAAAATTTGTTTTCAAATAAAAACTAAGCATGATTAGCCTGATACCTCTCCTGCAGACAGATTTCCCCAACACACACACATACACACACACACTCTTACATACTTGCATTTGCAATGCAAGGGATTAAACCCAGGGCCTGTCACTTGCTGACAAAATACCCCATCTCCCCGCAGGCTCCCTACGTGCATTTCAAAATGAAGCTCCAGTTACTGTTTGGGTCATAGTGTTTTAGGGCTCTACTAAATTTGGTATTGAATCTGATTTTATTTTATACTAATTATTGAACTCAAGGGTCATCCTCATCAAAAAAACCTCATTCCCTAATGACATTAAGAAGAAATTACAGATGGTTTCAACAAGCTCCGTGCACACATGGCATCTTAGCACATGTTATCACTAAAGAAACTGAAACCAGGAACAAAGGGGGCAGCGGCAAGGGAGCACCAAGTTGATATGTCTTGGGAAAGAAACCAGTGATTTGAATGGAAGGGCTATCCGTGCCTGGGATGGTGACTCTGACCACGCTCCACTTATAAGTGACATTTTTCAGATGTAAGTCTGTCAAATGCCCACAGTTCTCTCTCCATTTCAATAGAATAACTTCCCTTGCCTCCTCGGCTTGATAGACCGCCCTCTCTGCCCCCAGTCCTCCAGAGGTGCACAGAACCTAAGCGTGGAGACTTACTTGTTGCATGGTGGGCGAGTGTAAGGCAGACTGGACCTGCATGGGGAGCTGGCTCCCGAGGGGCTGCTGCATGGCAAGCGGCTGATGCTGTTGCATGGTGAGGTGCTGGTGAAGAGGTGGGCTGATCTGGAGGGGCGGTGGTGGGGACACAGCCATGTTGGCTATGGAGACAGTCACTGGCATTTGGTTATTCGGCTTGGGTGCTATGTTCCTGGGGAGGCTTGGGTGCATGGCGGTGAGGTGAGGATTCATTCCTGGTTGTTGGTGATAGTGAGAACTGAGGTACAGAGCCGAGTGGGCCTGGCTGGGCCCATGGAACACTGACGGCTTTGAGTTGACCAGCTGGGGTGGCTGAGATGTCTTCACATCCACAGGATCACTGTAGCTCTGCAGAGGGAACAAAGGAAAGCGGTGTTAGGAGACGGGTCTCTGAGCGTGACGCTACTCCCAGAATGTTTGTGAATTTTCTCACGGACTTTCATGAGGATCAACACCCATGGCTATTCTTGTGTCTCTGATCTAAGGATCCTCCCATTGCTATTTTTAACGTAACTTATACAACACCGAGTTTCTAACTCCTCTATGAAATCTAAAGCAAACTGTAATGACATTTCAATCCTTTCCCTTTGCCTAAACGCTCGGCTGTGATGGACTATTTTGGTCACCCAGAGGCAGATAAGAGATGCAGGAGGACACCATTATCACCAAGTGATCTCACTTTCCCAGCAATTCAGTTCAGCTCTCCCACTGATCACAAGCTTAGTTTCTTCTCTTTGTGTTTGCACAGAGCCTCGGCTCTAGGTATTTTCACAAAGGAAACAAGGACAGTGATAGCAGTGGCTACAGAAGAGGTCTAAAATGCCTGCCAAAACTCATGGGAAATCAGGCTAGCATGTCTTCAAAGGAACCACAGAACTTGATTTTTTTCTTTCTTTCTTTCTTTCTTTTTTTTTTTTTTAGAAAAGGAGTTGCTGATAAACTGGTGATAGATTGTTCCTCCTAATGAAGTGGATAAAAATAATTTCTCTTTCATATTTTAGATGCCATCACAAATTAATATAATCTTGCCCTAATTTTTCCACACCTAATAGCCTTTTAATTGACTTAAAAGCCAGCCCTTTCAGTGGAAGCTGAAAGGAATCGAAGATTAGTCCTTTGGCATGGCCTCCTGGGGAAGCACCTAGCTCTTCATTCTCTGAGGGAGGAGACCGAGGAATGAGTGTAGAATGTGAATCTAACAGCAAGGGAAAGGGTCCACTGTGTTTCCAGAGAAGAGACCCACCACTGTCAAACCAGTCTAATTTTTCTTTGTGACCTGGATGTAGTGCCTCCATGGTGCACAAGTCAGCCCTGCTCTTAAGCTCTCCCCATCACCAACAGCCAGGAAAGAATCCTTGTTCAGCAGCGCAGGGACCGTTTGTGTCCATGCAGAGCTTGGTGCCCCTCCTGCTTGGGCAATGCTATACTCCAGCCACAGCCCCTACTATGGATGGCAGTCAACATAAGCTCCATTATCTAAGGCCATTTGGAGGCTCCGTGCGCAGCATAGTTCAGGTACTCCCAGGGATTCAGAAAAAGTAAGTGACTCACAGCAAGAACAATGCTCATGTGTGCACTAGATTCCTTGCCTTTGCCTATGGTGGTTAGGGATTCTCAACCCTATATGTCCAGTCTTATAGGAAGGATATATACAGCCCCATCAAAAATATGCCAAATGTCCATATATGTGGATATGTCATGGGGGAATAAGGACATAGACTATTACAGTGACCCACAACTGGGCAAAATGCAGAGGATGTGCCTGTGAAACGCCCAGCCCTGACTGCTGCATCTGCAACATGACTGCCATCCACAAGGCTCAGGAAACATCACTGAAAAGGGGTGGAAAGGTTGTCAGAGAAGAAGACCAGGACGTCTGATTTGAGATAGTGTCTTCTGGACACAACACAGATGTTGAAACCACAGAGGCTCAGCAGTATGGCTGTCTGAAAAAGACCTGTACAATTACAACAATACTTAATATGCCAAGATTAGTGGATGTGTGAAATGTTTTGATGAAAAAAAAATGCCATAGAGATCTACAACAGGTCAAAATTGATGGAGGAGGGTCTTCTGTCTATTGTGTTACTTTTATTGGTTAATAAAGAACCTGTCTTGGCCTGATAGGTCAGAATATAGATGGGTGGATTAGACAGAGCAGAATGCTGGGAAGAAGGCAGTGAGGCAGACACCATGACTCTCCTCTCCGAGACAACCGCAGGTTAGAATCCTCCTGGTAAGCCACCACCTCGTGGTGCTACACAGATCATTAGAAATGGGTTAATCAAGATGTGAGAGTTAGCCAACAAGAGGCTGAAACTAATGGACCAAGCAGTGTTTAAAAGAATACAGTTTTCATGTAATTATTTCGGATAAAGCTAGCCGGGAGTCAGGTGGCGGGACACAGCCCGCCGCTCCTTTTACACAAAATGCAGACCGTTGCTTGGAGGAACTAAAGCCAGACAGCTTCATGATCACAGGCCAGTATTCTGCATTACGAGTGCACACACACACACAGACACACGCACAGACACACACACAGACACACATAGACACACACAAACACACACACACAGACACACACACACACAGACACACACACAGACACACACACACAGACACACACACACAGACACACACACACACACACACATGCCAAAATATGAGAATCTGGGGTCCAGATAGGTTAAATTTTCTATACAGAGCTTATATAAAGCCAAACCCAAGGAGCCCTAACCACCTCACACCACTACCCCACAGCATTTTTGTTAGTAGAATTGGAATCGAAGTTTGTATATTCTGCATTCTATAATAACTTCAAAATGCCAAAAACTGTTCAGTAAGAATTTGTAGAAGGGACTGCAGACAGAAAGCACTTACGAAATGTAGCTCCTGACGGCACTTTCAATGAAAGAAAATTTCGAATTGCACTGCCTTGCTTCTGCTTTTAAATTCTTCTATAAAACAGTTAATGATGCAAAGCAAAGGTCAAAGGGTAAACTGAACTTTTAACATAGAGAATTTTGGAAAGCTATATATTCATCATACTCATGTATATACATATATACACATCCATATATATGCATACATATACATGTACATACATATGCAAAGCTACTGAACCCTTTTCTTGTTGTGCATATGTATAGGAGCTTAGGACTGGCCAGTTGGGATTGGATAGCCTATCAGGTGGCTTGTCCCTGGAGAACTGGGATGCTCCCTTTCTTAATTATCTTATACACTGAATGCCCATAGCTTTCCATTTAGTTTTGTGAAATTTGCCCACCTATGATGGCAAGTTAACTAATATAGTTGTGCAGGCCTTGTTTGGGCAGCCATACTGCTGAGTTTATGCGGTTTCAACATCTGTCTTGCATCTAGAAGGCACTATCTCAGATCAGACATCCTGCTTCTCTCCTCTTACACCTTTCCACACCTCTTCAGTGATGTTTCCTGAGCCTTGTGCATAGGGATTGTGTTGTAGGTGTAGATCGGGGCTGGGCTCTCCACAGGCACATTCTCCGCATTTTGCCCTGTTATACATCACGGTAATTGTCTCTGTCTGCTTCAAAAATGATTTCTTTAATGGAGAGGGCGGTGAAAGTTGCTCTTAGCTGTGGGTATAAGTATTTAAAACACCATTTGAAACTGTACTGACTTAGGAAAATGGCAGTCACAGATCCTCCTCTAGGGACCAAGACCTTTCTATATACAGAGAGTTGGCTACGTTTGTAGTATCAGGGATAAATTGCCCTTATTGATCCAACCTTAACTCCAATTAGACAGCTGTTGGTTACCTCCAACGTGTAAATGCCATTATGACAGCACTAGGGATTTCTTGTCGGGCTGGTTGTGGCTTGCAGGTATGGATCTGAACAGAGAGTTCTCAAAAGAAGAAATAAAAATGGCAGAAATACCTATTAAAAGTGTTCAGCACCCTTAATAATCAGAGGGAACGTACAATGAAAGCTGCTTTGAGATTTCATCTTATGCCGTCGGAATGGATGAGGGCCAGAAAACAGCTGGCGACCAACGTCAGTGGGGATGTGGTGTGGGAGAATTGTCTGTATTCTGTCAATCATATTTTAATAAAACGCTGATTGGCCAGGCAGGCAGTATAGGCGGGAAAGCCAGACAGGAAGTAGAGGTGGAGCAAAGAGACTGGGAGTATTCTGGAAAGCAGGAAGCTCCCTCCGCAGTTCTGCCCAGACCACCGGAAAGGAGAGATGTAAGCTGCCCAGCTGAGAAAGATACTGAGCTGTGTGGCTAATGTAGATAAGGATAATGGGGTAACATAAGTTATAAGAGCTAATAAGTAGCCTGACCTAATGGGCCAATCAGGCGAAAAGACAATCCTCATTCACTGCTGGTGAGATGGCAAATGTGTGCAGCCCCAATAGAGATTAATGTCGAGAATTCTTCAAAAGCTAACAGCAGAGCCACCGAATGACCCAGCTCACTCTTGGTCTTAGGCATAAACCCAAAGGACTTGACATCCTAGTCCACAGACACTTGATCAGTCGTGTTCATTCCCATTTCACAGTATCTGGGAAATGGAAACAACTTAAATGTCCTTCAGCTGATGAATGGATACTATACATCTGGCACCTCTGCAGTGTCGGCTGCTACTCATCTCTAAAGGACAACGAAATCATGAAATGTTCAAGTCAATCGATGGGACTGGAAATATTACATGGAATGGGGTAACCCATACTCAGAAAGAGACAGTATGGGCATGTTCTGTATTTATGGTTCCCTGCTCTGAGTGTTTTGGTTTGGGTACATGACCAAAGTGACCGCAGAGGCTAAGGAAGCAGAGGTGCCACGGGATGAGGGTGAGAAGGAACTCTCAAGAGGGGGATAATAGGACACAGGACACGGGTGTTAGGAAAGGAAAGCAAGAAATAATAGGGGACAGGACTGAACTGAGGCGGGGAGGGAGGAACGGCAAGAGAGAAGGAGTAGGAGGAAGGAGAGAAGGACAACACCAAATATGCTTGAAAAAAATGGAGAAAAATTTCATAAGCTTACTGAAAAATGCATCTACAGTGCGTGCGTGCGTGTGTGTGTGTGTGTGTGTGTGTGTGTGTGTGTGTGTGTGTGTGTGGTTTGAAGGGAGTTACGCTGTATGGGGTGTAATGCGCCCCCTCTGAGTCATGGACTTATCTAACACAAGCCCCAGCACCAGGCATAGAAACCCTCTCTTCGAATTGTTGGCCAGAGGAGTCCAAGAGATCCTCCAAAGAATACAGGCTCCTGTCACGGCCCTCTGTTGTCTCCTAGAACTTGAAGATAAGACTCCGTTGCTGAAGGCAACACATGCTTGGGATACAGGACTTATAGGAATTGATCTAAGGTTCCATAGTATGAGAGGGCTCTTTTCTTTGTGGATAATTATATGCAAAACGTGCTCTACAATATTGAAATGCAATGTTTTACACAGAGGGAGAATATTAGAGAGCTACACGTTTTTGTTGCTGTTATTTATCTCCCGTCTTTGTAAACAGTTGAATTTTCCATACTAAGTAACCTGTCGGGCCATTTCTATATCCACCATGGACAACAGCGTGAGTTCTCTTACCAAACTGTATTTTACTAACATGTCATAGATGAAGACAGAGATCTTTCCAATGGTGAAGGCCAAGTTCTCTATGAATCATGCATCTAGAACAGCTCAGAGAACGCACATGTGCGGAAGGAAGGCATGACGGACGGTTCTTGGGCAGATGCTGTTGTCTTGGTAGAGTCTCTTATCTAGACACACCCTCCTGCCGCCCAAAGACTACAGAGGGCTCTCAAGGCTTGAAAACACTACTGCTTGGCCAACTGTTTCACTGTTTGCTTTTTTACTTTTAGCATGAGCTATATTCTGCCTGAAAGAGAAGGAATGCTGGCTCTTCATGCTGTCTTTTGTTCAGATACACTACACTTCAGCCTCATCATTTAAAATTCTTTTAAAAAATGTTTTTAAGTTTATAATGTATCATTCCCCTTCCTTTTTACTCCTTCCACGTCTTCCCATTCCCCTCTCCTTGCTCTCTTTCCCATCTATCACCCTCCTTTTCTTTAATTGTTGATCACTAGGCAAATAAACACAACTTGTTCAGTCCATATAGTGTTGCTTGTAAGTGTATTTTCAGGGCTGGTAACTGGGTATTGGATAAACAACAGGGCGTGCTGTTCCCTGGGGGAATAGTTTCTTCTGTTCTTAGCATTCCTTAGTGGCTTGTAGTTCTTTGTCTGGGGTTTAGGCTTGTGAGTTTCCTCTTTCCACATAGGCATGTCTTTTGGAGTCATTCTCATTCAGGCTATGTTGGGGCAACCATAGATCCTGACAAGGATGCTTGCAATGTCCCTCCCAGATGTGGATAATTTGTGTCTTTCTGCAAAGGTCAGTCATGTAGATGGGGGAAAAGTCAGCATTTCAGCTCCATTTATGACCAATTATTAACTAGAGCAGTCCAGCTCCCATCCATTAGTGACCAGCGGCTTGTTCTGGAGATAGGTAGAATCCACTCATTTTAAATAGTAAATTGTCATGAATTCATAACCTCACTAGATGAAAATATGATCAAATCACATGTTTAGTATTCCTTTACTCTTCTCCCGATCAAAATGCAAATCAATGCTACAGTTCTGAACATCAGCTGCACTACATATAAGGTCTCCATACCTGCCAATTAGAAATCAGAATGACTCTCTCATATGTGTTACGTAACTTAAGTTTGCTTCTACTTTCAGCCTTTTCTTCATTTTGCAGTGTCTCATCTTGATTGTCTGAGAAACACGGTGTTACTAGGATAAACCGAAAGTCAACCAAAGAATTGGATATTTTTAGAGGAGAGATGTGTTCTTTAGACATTTGTTTCTTCAGTGCTGGGGACTGGACACATGACGTAATCATGCTAGGTCAGGGCTCTACCTCACATCATGTCTGGCCTGTCATTCACTATTGGCTTCTAACTATGTTCTCTGTCCTCTTTGAATTTGAACCACAGGATCTGGTTGACGTCTTCTTTATGGAAAAAAGAGAGCTAGTAACAATAGAGACCTTTTGGGTCTTATGATGAAGATTCTCTTTTATATGTGCAAAACGTACAAAGGGTACAGCACTCAATGGCTTAAGAAGAGATCTTATTAAACAAGTTATCACTATCCAAGAGAACTATATTCTCATTGACTTTGTATAATGAAGACAATGCTACCGAGTGTATAAATGCCTCCATTCTGGCATGATATGTGCTATAAAAATCAAAGATTGAAAAAATAATTGTTATTTAAAATAGCCAAGTATAAATACAAGACATAAAACTCAGTGGAAGCAATAATATAAGAGTTGCTGGACCAAATCAAATTAATAGTCTATCTAATTTGATTCTTGTTTTCAGGACTGACCAATACTTGATGCATTGAAAATTAAACAAAATTTATGCACCTCCTCTACTGTACATTGTTACTTCTGGGAAGCAAATCCTCCCTGGCCCTTGCAGGTGATTAACTTATACCCTGAAGCATGAGATTTTATTGTCTTTAAATCACAATCTTGGCTCAGAGCTTCAGATTTGATGTTACCACTCATAAAATGATCCATCCCATTTGCAAATTTGCACTTACTGTTTGTCTCAATCGCTCCCCACAGCATGCATTCTGAATCTGTGACTTTATCTCATTCTCCAAAAAGAAAACATTGCCTTGTTTCTAATTTACTCTCTTTTAATTGAAACCAGGCCTTGAGTTTCTTTATTGTGGATGACAGCGTCAGAGAACTTAATTTATTTACTTAGCTACCATCCTGTCCTATATGTTTTTTTAAAGAAGGGGTTTCACGGTCCTAAGCTTTGACACCCTCCTTCTCAAGGTTGGGAGGAAATCTTCGTGGATGCAGCAGTAGTAAGCATCTGTAAGCTACAGCAAGGTGGACAGTGATGAGAGAATCCTAGAAGCTTATAGGCCTGGAGCGCCCAGCAGTGAACAAGACAGCCTGTCTCCAACAAGGTGGGTGGGGACCCACAATGAGATTGTCCCCATCACATGGCTCACTGTGGAATACACTCCTTCATACAAACATGTACACACACACACACACACACACACACACACACACACACACACACACATTGATTTGCCCCTTGCCCCTTCTACTGCCTAATTTTATGTCAACTTGACACAAGCTAGGGTCTTTGAAGAAAAAGAAGCCACAGCCGAGAAAAAATGCCTCTATAAGATAGGCTAGCATGTAGGGCATTTTCTTAATTAGTGATTGATGTGGGAGGGCCCAGTACATTAATGGGTGGTGCCACCCCTACAGGTGATGTCACCCCTGGGCTGGTGGTCCTGGGTTCTATGACAAAATAGGCTGAGCAAGTCATGTAGAACAAGTCAGTGAGCCGAATTCCTCCCTGGCCTTTGTCAGTTCCTGCCTCCAGGACTACGGATAGGTAAGCCAAACAAACCCTTTCCTCTCCAAGTTCCTTTGGTCATAGAGTTTCATCACAGCAATAGAAACCCTAACAGGGCTTCTACAAAAAAGAATGTCAAACTTATGGGTGGCCCCAGGCAATGAAGGCACTGCTTTTACTTATCAGTACACAGGCTCCCAAAGGCTTTCTCCTGAGCTGCCTTCTCACCCAGGACTGCGGCTGTCACAAGGGATGTTTGGGGACTTCTCTCCTGGAATTTCACATATCCTCACACAGCTTTCTTGTCTTTTGATGATGAATTCAGTTTTTAGAATTAGCTAAAAATGAGTTGAAGCCAAAATTGTGGGTTCTATCTTGGTGATGTTTAGAGAAAAGAATGAGGTGTGAAAATAATGTAACAAGATTGATTTTCTAGAGAGCTTCATAAACTTTTCCTGACTGCAGATCTACCCAGGAGTTTCAAAAAAAAATCTCTTGAACCCTGGGAGCAATAAAAAAAATGAGTTTCTGGCCTCCCAAGGTGACTTTTTTGAATGCAACACTCATTTGGGGAATATAAATCCTGGTGAAATGAAACCACTTTCGTTGCTTCAAAGTTCCGTATTGCTTTCAACATAATGATTTAGACTCATGTCTTGGAATTTCTTAGTCTATGGAAAAGCTATATTTCCTTAAGCTGTATTTAATAGCCCAATTCAATATGACCTTCCATAGTGAACAAAGCTGCCTAAGCTAAAAAGACTCTAGTCTCTCAGAGTCTTCTTCAGACGATTCAGGAAGCCTACTTCAAATAAGAAGCCTACATAGACAAATGTGTTTTTGCTTATGTTTACAACATTTTCATCTTTGTAATGGGATGGAACTACAGAAAAAAAATATTTAAAATTTTAAATAATTAAGTTAGAATTAATACATTATTTTTGCAACCTTTAGAATATCTGTATAAAAAGAGAACTTTGTGATCAGATTGGAACTATGATTCAGCTAACTTTCCAACCACACACAATTCTTTCGCTACTCCTATGCATACTGACCAATAATATTAAAATGTAACTATGAATTATTTGTATTTACTAAGAACTTCCCTTGCTCAATACCCTAAACCTAAGCTGATTTTTAAATTAAAAAAATTTATTTTATTGTGGTGCAATCACTTAACACCACATCTACCCTTTTCACATGCTTTTTAAGTGGATAAAAAGGTCCTGCCTGTTACAGGCTTAGCTAATTCATCCTGCTAGCTGGAACTTGATGCCCGCGGGCTAGCATTCCTCTTTCACCCCCAGTAAGTAGCAACCACCTTTTCACTTTTTAAGTCTGTGAGCCAGGCTATTTTAGATACTACCCGGGCAGCTGTTCAGGCCTTGGTGTGCATGCCACCGCCTTACTTCATCTAGCATAATGCCTTCAACTGTAACATCAAGTTCTATAGATTTCCTTATTTTATTTTGGAAAATTTATTTAAAAGGTCATGTGATCTTCTCTGCTTAATACTGGAGTGAGCTAAACCTTAGAATGTCCAGTATCTTGTCTAAGGACAAGCAGGTAGGAAGGGATTGAGTTGGAATTGGAACTCAGGTTCCTTTGCTATCTATCAGCCACTGCTGACTCTTCTGTCCCCTTCCCCTGGAAGTTTTTCCAGATTGACAATGGTGTCCTCTAAAATGGTTCCTTTAATGACATATAGACACACAGATGAAGGTACCTCAGAATACCCTCTAGCTGCTTAATCACAACCTTAGTTTTTACTATTTAAAAAGTTTCAAGGAAAAGGGATTGTTATATCTCACACTTTGAGACTGGCAATCACCCCTGACCTTGTGCCTCACCTTTAAAATGTCCCCTCACTCAAACCAAATGCCATGTGGGTAGTGCTCTGCCCAACAACCTGTGCGTGCTTCAACCTTCTCACGTGGAAATCTTCTTTTCTTTATTACTATCTTTTAACCCAGTGTTTTTCCTTTTGAATTTTTTAAAAATAATAGTGTTTATATCAATCATTGTGGGCCTTTCCCAGTGCTGTTTGCACACAGAACTCAAGTTGAAGCCCCCAGCAATTCTGGCATGCTTGGGCAGTAGGAAGAGGCTGGAAGAGGCTGGTAAGGACCCAGGATGCACACGTGAGGCTAACATAGTGATTCATGACTGGAATGACCACCTTTGGGGGTGGGAGGTAGAGAGAAAGAGGGGGGGAGTAAGAGGGGAGGAAAAAGAGAGAGAGAGAGAGAGAGAGAGAGAGAGAGAGAGAGAGAGGGAGGGAGGGAGGGAGGGAGGGAGGGAGAGAATATGTCTTGTCATACTATAACTTCAGAACAGCGGGGACTTGGACCATGCAGGAGAGTGGTGTGTTTAGGACCCTGAATAACACAGCCCAGAGAAAGACAAGGACCAAACAGAAGCAACATTTGCTGCCTTGACATTCCTTACTCTTTCCCTCTCTAGTGGAATGCTGGTGACCAAGCCTATTCCAAGGAATAAAGCCTGTGGATTCTAAGTGAGCACTTTCTCATAAAGGGAGCCCCTACAGCTCAGCCCCCTACCAATGCCCACTCCCCCCCCCCCCACACCCCACACCAAGAACAAATCCCAGCTCCTTTCATGGTCATGTATGGGGTCCACGCACGGCTGCTCTAGCCGCTCAGGTGTGACCACACTGGCCTCCTCTGAGCAGCCGTCCTCGCTTTCCTCTGGACATTTTGGCTCTGTGAGGTCTAGTCTCCTGTGGACCCAACGGAACATTTCCCAAGAGGCTCTGCAAATCAGTCTGGCCAAGCTTCTGTGACGTGGCCGTGGGGTGGCCTTCTACGACTAAAACACATCTTTTATAGGAAGAGTCCAGGTTGCTTGTTGTCTGCTGTCTGTCATGGGGGTACATCCACATGCTCAGGAAAAATTTGCTACCCTATCCATGAATCAGTGGACAACAACAACAACAACAACAAAAATAGAGGCTGGCTGGCACATGGTAGAGTCTTGGAATTATAATTACCTCTCTGATGCTTAAAATTTATAATATAGTACAAGACTATAACATGGAAAAACTGGTATTTCCATTTGAGTGGTCCTTCTTTGCCTCACCCTAATTAAACTGGAAAAACACTAGATTTTTATACACAGTGCCGCATGCACTGGGAGATAGGCTGGGAATTTCCTGTCGTCGTGGAGAAGGCTATGTAGCAAATACTTGCTCACAAGCAGCATTTCAGGGTCATCTCTTCGACCCATGGAGACTGATTGAAACTTTCAATTTGTATACACACCATCGAAAACCACACATAGAGATTCAACAGCTCCAGCAAAAATTCCTACCGCTAAAGAGAAGAAAAATGTCAGAGTAAGCCGTAAGAAAAATGTGCTTGGCTTCTTAAATGTAGAAGTGGCAATTTGCAGCATTTATACAAATTGCCAAGTTCTGAGGGCTGCAGCTTGGAGACTGAACAGGAAGGAAAGCTGCAGCTAAGAGCAAAAGCTGTGATGCATGCTTTGTAGGTGAAGGCTTAGCCAGTACGGTGGCACTATTGCAGTAACCTGCATGTCATTAGCCAGAAGGTGTTGCATAAGGACAGATATGTCCCATGTTGATTTTCTCTCATGGAAAAATCACGCGAGCTAAATCCTCTTACATTCGGGCCATAGGAATTTGCTAACGGCAGTGTGGCTAAGGGTGAGCTGGATCCTACATGTGATGGGGGCTTCCTTTGTCGGGACCTTTTCGGGGCGTTGTGTGCGTTTTGCATGTATACTGAGTTGGGAGTTCAGCTGAACACACAAACACGTTTAAAAGCAGTTAGAGAAATTAGAAAGTGGGGAACTGGATTGGCACGGTGAGAGAGAAGAATCTGATTTTCCAACATAAACAGTAAGCTTCCTGCAATAGCATTGCTTCGACATGCAGCAAAGGTCAGAGCGGAGCAATACTCGGCTGACGTCTTTCTTCCTGCCTTTGTCATCTGCCTTCTCTTCTCCTCCCTGCACCATCGAGCTCAGTGTGTATTTTGACTGATAAAAACCTATGCATGTACTTTTTGAAGGGTTGCCAGAACAGAAATGGATATTGTGGATGAGAAAAAGAAAGCTGTTTCTTTTTTTGGGGGGGGGGACAAATGCAATGCAGTCCAGAGCCTATGGCCACAACGCACAAAATGCTGGCGATCTGAATTTGACAAGCTTCTATGTCAAGTCCTTCTCAATGTCGCCCTGTTGATTCATAGTCACCCTACTGAGGCAGGAAGTGAGTTTTTAGTAACATGAAACCAAACAGTGTTAACTCTCTACTACCTGTAATAAGCAAGGACTAGCATATAAACATTCTGAAGCACTAATTTTTCCGACCTCTCATTGAGGAACAGGATGATGGGACTTTGTATCCTGGTGCTGATAGAAAGAAACTGGAAATGAAAGTGGGTGGCGTCTCCTCAGAAATGGTCCACACAGCGGAAGGAGGGTACCCGTTAGACTGGGGTCAGCTCCTGCTGAAGAATGTGCTGCGTTTGACTGCAAACCCAACAACAATCCACAGGTACACGGTGTCTACCAAAGGCCAGACACAGCTCTGGTCTTCTGGGGATGGACATATCTCCACAGCACAGAGGTTTGTTTGGGTGTAATTTTTTTTTAACAAAGAAAATGGTGTAGAAATGCTAACACGATCGTTTGTGCTTTTAAGCGACTATTAGAGTCTGCGTGGAGATGGTCACAGCCTGTCACAGCGCCACACAATCGCACATTACCTTGGATACGAGGCTGGCTCTGTAAGCTGCTAGCTGCTTCAGGTACTCCTTCTTCGCCGCCTCAGTTTTCTTCTTGTAGACCTGTGAGGGCAGCAGAAAGTCTTTAATTAGACCCGTGTCTGCTTTTGTTTCGAGGGATGGACAATGCAGAATGGTACTTGTACACACATAGAGATAATTTTATAATAATATACAGCTCCCAAAGAGTGTGTTTTCTTCCTGAAACAGGTTTGAAAGAAGAAGCAAAATAAACTCTGTAAGAAAGGAGGCAGCAATTGTAAAATTTTGCATTTTGCAGATATTGGTGAGCATGGAAATAAGTGGCAGCAGTGATGAAGCCTCACCCAGAAATAAGACATTCATATTTATACAGCAGGCAGTAATTCAACAGCGCAGTAATATTCTAAGGTTTGCGCTCCGTGCCAAACACAAAACCGAAATGGGATTCAAGGACGATGCATCGTATTCAGTATGGAAATCAACGCACAGGTATTGGCAGTTGCGGGTTCATCACAATTTTAAGAGCCTCCAAGTTATATTTCCAAGGATTTGGGAGCCAGGAGCGGCAGGCAAGAGTACAATGAGGCTAAGATGGGAGTGGTGGATGGCTAGGGACCGGACGCAACCCGCCATGCCACGTGATCTGCGCGTCATGTACTTTCCAACAGAAACACGATGACAGCTATGGGGACCTCGTAAGAGTTGTCCGCAATGAACAGACAGTCACGGAGGCTTGGCAACCAAATAAAAAAGCGGAAACTGAAACCTGGGAAGTGACCAGCTCCGGTGTGCCAGAGGTCACGGCGCACTAATTAAACAGAGGACATGCCGGGGTACAGAGGGCTTCATCTTCCTCCCTGAGGCTGAGTTTTCAAGGTTCCAAAGTTCTGCAATCTTCTAAAACCAGTTCAGATGAACAAGATGCGCTTTAACATTTACTGTGAAGCTGAGAATGCATTCCCCTGCTGTGAATATTAACCAGACTGAGGTTGATGCTGGGAAGTGGATAACCTGTTCAGGAAGTAAATAAGGATTGTGTCTAAGGCCAAGCAGCCAGCAGTAGAGGGCGATCTTTACTTTCTAGAGACCGAGGTTTGCTGTGCTCAGACTTCGAAATGCAAGATCTAAGAACTATTACTTACTCATGAATATTTTAACTCCAGCGGAACATTTTGCCCAGGTAAACAAATAACTACACTCGCAGTGGAATTATAACAGGACCCATGAAATGAATGTTATTACTCTCCTTTAGGGAGGCTGCAGTTTTGACTTTCACAACTATAATTTTATACAGAAAAGTGAATTAAAACAAAGGCACATTAATCAGTGTAATATTATCATTTGATCATCCTATCATCTTTACTAAAATAAGAAACCAAACAGAACTCGAAATCCTGTGTAGGAATTTTCTTATTATTCATAATAAAAAAGTTAATACCTTTTGATTAAAGCATGGGACTGTCATTGATTCACAACTATTGCAGAATCCAAATCCAGAATCTTCTGTGGAAATTCTTACATGAATACATATGACGGTTAGAGTCAAGAATTTGAACAATATGACCTTACTCGGTCCAGCCACATTTAGGAACAGAGAGCGTCTGATCTTTATTGATTTATTCCTTTTTTTTCTGTGAGAGAGATTTCTCCTACGACTGTTTTCTTCAGCCCATTTCTCTATGACATAATTTGTAAACAACGGCTTTAAGCACACTCCTTACTCTTTTTTACCTTAAAGTGGTTCTGAGGGGGCTGGAGCGATAGGTCAGTGTGAAGAGTGCTTGCCTACAAGAATGAGGGCTTCTTTTGGAATCCCCAGGAGTCATGTCAATGTCTCAGCATGGCTGTGCATGCCTGTGAGCCCAGCATCGCAGGGTAGAGACAGGGAGATGTTGAGAGAAGAGCTTGCTGGGCAGCAGGCCTAGCCTAAATGGCAAGCTTCCTGTTCAGAAGGAGACCTTGTCTCAAGGCAACAAGGCAGAGAACAAGAGAGGAGGACACCCAGAGTCATTTGCAATTTCTGCATGTACGCATAGAGGCATATGTGCCTACACGCTCTTGTGCATGCATGCATCACACACACAATGTTTTTGAGAGGTATTTTCTCCCATACACACAGACATCTTAGAAAGTTTTGGAGAAAATAGTTAGTAAATAAAACTTTGACACCTCTAAGTGTCCTAAATAATTATATCATGATTTTGACTAATATGCTATGATGTGTGTCACATTAGCTAGTTAGCATTCATTTTTCTTTTAGAGAGAATTATACTCTATGCTGCTTTCTAGCCTTACCCAAGGTATTGCTTCCTACGTAGAAAAGGTAAGACGGCATGATTCTAGCACTTCCTGTCTCTCCTTCATTTGGTGTCTAGTGGAACTGCTACAGTGTAAGCATGCCGGTACCCTTCATGAGGCTGCTGGCGACCAGCATCACACCAAGCGTTAACACTTCCTACAATGTGCTGATGAACAACTTGGACAAAGAGGCACGTGACTCCCCCACCGCAGGCTGAAAGTTCGGCATGGTTCCACCCAAGATCGATGCTGTTATGGGATACCTGACTAGCATTCAGAGATCCCTGTTTCACAAATGACTCCCCAGTGACTATTGATGATTGGCTATGTTGGGATCACTGTGTAAGTGCCCAAACACCACTTTAGGGCAGCGTAAGCCCATCTCTTCACATTACGTGGATTGATGGGTCTGCAGGCTCCCTAACAACTGCAGATGTTCAGTGGGAGAATTCAAGGGGGGGTCATTTCAGAAGGTACAGTTCTATAACTGTATTTAAAGGAGGGTAACCCAGATCAGAGCGAAAATCTGAAGTTGTCTACCAGTAATAATTAGATCTTCTGCCTTTGAGAATTGCTTAATGGTTCCAATACTGCATGCTGTGTGTGCCTCGCTAACACGTCTCTCTAACATGGGTACTGTTTGAATCCAGTATTAATGGAAATGTCCAAAGACTTTAAACACGAGACAATGATAGTCATACGTAAGAATTCCACATGTAAAGGAAGTAGGGGAAATTCTTACTTTAGAGCAGAAGTTTCAAGATAACTGGAAAAAAAAAACATTCTTAAAAGATGTTTCAAAACTTCAAGTTACGGATGGAGAAAGCCCCTCATTTGCAGAAACCAAAGGGATTGTGGGACTGTATTTGACGGTGAGCAATCACCTCTGTGATCAAGGGCATGCGCCTGACCTGTGAGGATGGATCTGATTTATGTCATAGTTAAGTTTGGGAAAGACATAGTTTCTCTCAGGAAAAGACAAATATTTTAAAGGTATGTGATTCACACAGTAAATATTGGTGTTCTGCTGAGCTGCACAATGGCTTCCAAATGGGCCACAGCTGTTTGAAATAAAGTCCAAAGCTGGCCAGAAGTGGATTTAAAAATCATAATACAGCATTTATCATTTCCCCAACCCATCCAAACACTTTTGAATTCATCCTGCCTTAACATACTTATATGCTGTGGTTTGTTATTCCAAGAAAGCCACCATTTCCTATCTAAGAATTGCATCTAGTTGGTTAAGCTAAAACATATATAACAGCTCACCCGAAACACACATAGATAGACATCAGATGGCAGTTCTGGAGAACACATCCTGTTCATATGATCCCGTGATTCACTGAACGCTCTAAATACCACTTAGTACATGGGTTTTTATAGGCTGATAGTCCCTAATTAAAATCAGCAGTTCAATGTCAGCGAATACGACACACTTAAAAGAAGAAAATTCTGATGCACTCTGTTCATTCCCTCTTGCATTCTTCTTCCACAAACAATCCACCCAGCTAATGGAGAAAAGCAAAGTCTTATAAATACCAGCTAATTCCCTCTTCCTTCCTTTTCTTCTGGCTCGTCCTCATAACCTCTAGCCAGTTTACTTCAACAGTTGTTACAGTCATAAGAAGAAAAGGGGCAAAAATCCTTCTTACTTTGAATTCTATTCAAACCCCATTTAAAAACTGACAAGGTGTTTTCCTTTTTGGATAAGTGCAAATGCCTCCCCCACCCCACTGTGATTTCATATTTATAGAAAATGCTTAGCAACAGAATTATGTACGAATAAGAATAACATCGTCACCCTCCCAGAGACACATCTTTAGAAATTTCATGTGTAAACCCGCTTTCAGCAACGCCATTATTTAGGTCAGTCAGAGACAGGCATCAGTGTTTTACACACTGCGTGGTCCTTCAATACGGGCCCCTACCCATCTTGTCAAACTTGCTTACATTTTCTTAAGGATACCCTAACTGGAAAGACTTCATAAGGTAGTGTTCAGAGGATTGAAAACATTGAAGACTGTCTGACATACTTGGTCAGGGTGCCACCGGTCCCTTGCTGCTAGAGGCCAGAAACGGGCAGCTTGGCTTTAGAGATGGCTGTAAAATGTATCTGCTGATATAGTAAATGGAGATGATGAGCTGAATATCATGTTGTTTGATCTTAACCAACAGACTGACTCCTGTGTGCCTAACATATTGTGAGGCACGAAGGACACAAAACCAAAAGAACACTTAAATTATTCTTTGGCTACGTGTTTTTTGTTGTCAGCACACACTCTCTTTTATGTATCTTTAGTTTCTCCAACAAGAATGTTGCCTTGGTATTATTACACCCATTTTACAGAACAGGACACACACACACACACACACCATACTCACACACCAGTGAAATAGGGCAGAATCAGGAGCAAATCAAAGCAATCTGGTGCCAGTCATCTGTGTTTGCTCACTGTCTCCCCCTAGCTGTGGAAATAACCTTCGAAGCCTCCTGAAATTAGAAACTACAGGGTGGGATGGATCTCTTCCTCATGGTAGGAGCCCAGCATGTCGGGCAGTACCTGATGCATAATAGGTGCTCAGGAAACACAGTCAGACATCACCAAATGATCGGGGAGGATTCTGAGAAATGTGTTGGCGGGCGATGCCGTTATGGTGTTGAGATAACAGGGCGCACTTACATAAAATAACTGCAAAGGCAGCAGGCTGTAATCACACATGGTCACTGTTAACCACAGAGCTCATATTGACAACAGTAGTGCTAGGCCCTCCCACGACGATATCTATTGAATCAAAGTCCCTGGAATGGGGTTTCACATTTTATGAGTCAGCATTAGCAAGGATGCTAAGGAAAAACTGCCATACTGTATCTTGAAAATTAAAACATACATCAATGGAAACAGAGAAGTTGATAGACATGTAATCTACCTTGAACATATGAACAAATGGTAGGTTGTAGCAAACCTGAATGGAATTAATATCATATTGGAGTTATCTCCTCACTAAAGCTATGGAAACTTTCAAATGAATGATCAGCTCCCACTGCGTATAGTATATAAATATTCACACACCTGAATCACTCCTGTTTATGCCTATGATGCTGTGGCACATTCTCATTAGTGTATCAGCATGTATATGTATATATAAATACTTGGCTTGTGAAGCTCAAGTTATAATCTAATTGCTCACTTGCAAATTTCTATGAATATAAATATTGCTTACATGCTGTGGTCTTTATTATTTTTGCCAAGTAAGATTTCCTTTATATATTATTTGAATATTATAAGTCTTTCATAAGTAATTATTTTTTATAGTTTTGTTGTTTTTTTCTGAGACTATCATATAGGAGTGAAATGGATTTGAATCATATCTACCCGTCCATATCTCCTCTAACTCCTTCTGTGTCCTTCCTGACATCTCCCTGTCAAATCTATGTTCTCTTCCTCTGTGAGTGTGTGTGCGTGTGTGTTAGTGTGTTTGTGTGTGTATGTGTGTGTGTGTGTTTGAGTGTGCGTGTGATGTGTGTGTGTATATGTGTGGTGTGTGTATTAAGTGCTGCCTTGTGTATTTAGGTAAAGAGCTGAGGCTTCCGAATAAACAATTGCTTTACCTACGCCTTATCTTTCATCTTTTAGAGGATGGGAAACACGACATGCTTATAAATAAATTACTAAGATAAACTTATACAGTGCCAATGCTATAGTGTGGCAGGACTTTCGTTAACCTTAAGTATAGCTGACATAAAATCCAAATTTTGTCCTACGATGAGGGGCAAACACCAGAGCAGCCTTTATGTAGTGGGTGTCTGAGCAGCAACAAGGAGTAAATGATTTGATTCGTGGACTCTGAGGATCTATCAGCAGCTTCCGAAGTATAATTCTGGCTCTTCATATCCCTGCTGCTTCTAATTTAGCAGGACAGGCTCATAATTGAAGCAAATTAACTATTTACACTTGCCCCTTCTACTCGGGAAGAAGACACAGCAGCAGGAAGAAGGAGGAGGAAATTACATTCTTCCCACTTGTGTCAGATCTGCCCTTATATAAACACATTAACAGTAATTTCATGAGGCGTCAAACATAGGAATAAATACTGAGAGATAAAATAATGAGGTGCTGCTATTGAGCTGAACTGCTGGGGCTAATATCCTTGGATATGAATTATGCATCCCGAAAGAAGGCATATGCTACAGTATTCAAACGTGCTCCCTGCAAGTGATATCTGCTCATTAGGCTGTGCATCGCGAGGTAAATCCACTCTCTTCTTCCACGACAGGACTAGCATTTACAAAAATCCACTCTCCGGCACCGTGGGCTGCGGTTTCCCCTGAATACGCCAAATCCGAGTAGGCTTCCCACTCCTTTTTTTTTTTTTTTTTTTTTTTTTTTAGCACAACAGCATGTTTATTTAGCTCTTGGCTGCAGCTTTAAAGCCATTTAAACGTAATGTAAACAAGAACATTTTGTTTGTAATTTGCTAAATGTCTTACAGCCCGACTGTGTCTCCAATTAGGAACTTAAGGTTCATGTAGTCATTTCCATCTGGTTCTGATTTAAGGTGACTTTCCACGACTAAAAGGAACTCAAGAACCCGTTACGGCTCTCTGGACCAACATGTTCTGTTGAAAGCTGACCAGCCTCTTTGTTTTACAGATTCTGAATTGTCTTATAGCGCCATTATATGCTCAGGCCTGATACCACCAGTGACCAGAATCAGAGCGTTTCAAAGTCACAGAACGAGGAGAAATTCAGACAGAACCTTATAAAAAAGATGCCCAGGGTTGCTGAAACCCTGAGACCACGATGCAGGAGGATGGTATGGTTAACTTATCTTCCTTGTTCTGCAGGTCCAGTCAGGGGAAGATAAGCGGCCAAAGCTGGCACCACAGCCATCCTTGGTTGCCCCCCTCTCTCCATCTGGTGTCCTTTAAACAACTTGGTAAGCTTCTGAGAGAGGTTCTTCATTGTCTTCCGAGTCATTAGCATTTAAACCCCTGCCCCCATTGGAATCCCAAGCACAACTTTCTTTGCATTCCAGATTCTGCATTGTCTTCCCAAGCATTCAAATGGAGGCATCTCTGAGATGGGGCGTGTGTTCGGTGTCTTTGGAGGGAAGGGTTCATAAAGGAGATTTTGCGTTTCTTGAGAATTGTTATCACTTCTTTTAGCTTCCTTTGGATTTCTCCTCCTTGAAAGAGTATTCGTGGAACCAACGTACACACAGTTTCTCACTCACCATGGCTTCTAGAAGCTGAAGACCCGCCCTCTGTGCTGGGTTTCCACTTTGCCTGGGCGCCACACTGAGCAGGCATGCCATGGAAGCACAGAGCTCTATTAGGCGTGTTCCTACTGGGTTGGCAGAAAACTATTCAACTCTAATCTCACTAATGATGTTTTCCCTTAAATATTGTAATTTTCTGAGTCCCCAATAAGTCATTGGTAACTCTGCCCATTTCCTCCAGCTTGTGTTTCTAGCTGTAGCTGTTCACAGCTGTGGGCTATTTTGACAACAGGATTTCCAACTCACTATAGCACATGAAAGCTCCACCTCCTAGCCAAGCTGCCTACACAGTGCAAAACCATCCTGTGGGCTTGTCTAAACTAATTGAGGCGTGTTCCTTTAAAAATATGGAACAGTAGGTAGGCTCCCCAGATCTGAATATTAAAGTACAGTTCCTTTAAGTTTGAAGCAGATATTATAGTGTGTTGGCACAATACAGGGAATGAATGGGCGGTAATGCAGCAGATATAACATCCTGGGATAATTTTGACAGTTTTTGGATCTCCGGAGTGTCTTTTAGGCAGGCACATTTGCCTCGCTGGCATCTTCTGCAAGCAGTCAGTGACAGTCAGCCACAGTGCAGCAGAGTGGTGGCTGGACCAAGGGACACCAATGCTCTGAGTGCAGCCATGGGCCTGCGCCCTGTGTGTGAGGGACGCAGTGTTGCAATCCAGTCGTTGAGAGTAATGCACAGCCTGTGTCTTTATTAAGCCAGAGCATCTTTAGATGGAAAGAATCAGTGCTCCCAGATCCCTGCGGCATCAACAGGGAACAGCGGGCATGGCCACAGACCATCCCGGGGCAACCTAAATTGCTCACAACACCTTGTTTGGGTAACTCTCAAACAAGTACTCAAAATTAAAAATACATCTTTCAAGAAACATCAGTAGAAGTATTTTCTTAGACAATCATGGCATAAACCAGTTTCGGTCAGTAGATTTTGACTCTGGGATATGAATCGTATGGTCTAACTATTATATGAGTCTGTTCTTTATCTACCAAATGCATTTGCCTTCCAACACCCCTCCATAAACTTTAACTACCTCCACACGCGAGAACTCAGGGGAAGACTCATTTTGAGTTACTTATTGAGAAGTAAAATGTAAAAGAGAAGGGAAGATGTCTTGACATTATAGGTGTTTGATTAAGAAGCCTTGACTATTACATTGTAACTGTAATCATATCTACTCTGAAACCTAGAGTCGGGGATGGGACTAATGTCCTCTTTTAAGAAGACAGTGGATAATAGCATTCCAATCTCTCTCCTCTCATTCTCATATGCATATATATATAATCTCTCTCATATGCATATATATAAAATCTCTCTCATATGCATATATATGTAACTCATATGCATATATATATATATATATATATATGTAATCACTCCCTCTGCACACACACACAATTAATCTTATACAGCTAGGCAAAAAGAACGTTGAAAGATTTTAATATTCTTCTCTTCTTATATTAAAAGTACAAATCATTATTATAATGCAATCAGTGGATGAAACTTGGCTCTTTTTACCCTTGCTGTCTTTTGGAATTATCTGGTTTTGATTGTATGAAGATTATTATTTTTCTCCACCAGAAAGAAGAGTACAGATAGTTATTTTTATATTGGAAATGCAAAGGACAGCTCGTGGGTTATGAAAAGTCTTTATAACTCTCTTGAAAACCCTGAATTTGAATGTAGGAAAGTCTTCAGTCAAGTGGGACCACGGAGACTAGATGTTAGCCTGAGAAAGGGATGTTTTTGAAGGAGCAGAAGGCAAGGCAGAGCAAAGGGGAACCGTGTCTGCCTTCTGATCAACAAGAGTTACTGTGCACAGTCCCTGGGGAGAAGGGATTAGCAGAAGAGCAGAATAGGTAGGTATGGATGTGACATTGTTCCTAGAACAGGGACAAGGGCTGGGCTCTTTCATCCATATGTACTTTGCCCGGCATTCAGGAATTCCCTACTAACTGGAGAGAAGCCATCTTTACAGTTCCACCCCCATTTGGAAACCTCATCTAAGATCTGGGAGTATGGGAGATAATTGATCTCAGTTAGGAACTATCTAGAAACTGACTCTAAAATTCTGAAATAATCATATTAGGATTCAATTAGAAGTGAAATAATCATATTAGGATTCAATTAGAAGTAGACACTGCAACGTTACCTGCTCAATACCAGTCAAGTTGCTATATTAATCAAGTACACTGAGTTCTCACGGTATGTTCACTACCATTACAGGTGGCTCTTAGCACCCTGTACTCTGCAGAGAAGGTCTTGTTGGCATTCCCTCTGCCTGGCAACCTTGAAGACATAAGAAAATGTGTAGAAATTCCAGATCATGAAGGGTAATTTTCAGTAGTTAGAGGTGTCGGGCAATGGGAGGATACGTTCTGTTTCTTGGCATCTGGTATTATCATGGTGACCATCACTGCTGCTAAGAGTTTATCAGGGGGAGAATTGTGAGTTAAATGTCACAGTCTCCTCCTTGTAGCTAAGTCCCAGCTATGCAGGTGTAGAGAGATCAACTGCACAGTGGAGACCCAGTTCTCTTGATCATTGCCAAATCTACCAGCTTTAGACAGTGCTTGGCAACCAGATGCTCAAACATCGGTTAGATAAATGAAGGAACTTATTGCTACTTCGTTCTACTTCATAGATTTTGGACAATTCGTTAAAGACCTGTGAGTACTGAGTAGAACAAAGGAGATAATCCAAATATCTTTTAACAGTATAAATCCGACTTAGAGCATATATATTGGCATAAACTAAGATTCATTGAGAACCTATGCTTTTTTAAAGTCCCAATCTACTCTCCACTGTGTGTGTGTGTGTGTGTGTGTGTGTGTGTGTGTGTGTGCATGTGTGTGTGAGATGATAGATAGACAGATAGAGGGAGGGAGGGAGGGAGGGAGTAAGGGAGGGAGAGAATGGGTGAGTATGGTCCTGTGCATGCCAAGGCACATGTGTGGCAGTCACAAGACAATCTTAGGTGCCGGCCATGGCCTTCCATGTTGTTTGTAGCAGGGTCTCCATGTTGTTCTCTGCTCTGAATGCCAGGCTAGCTGGCCCATGAGCTTCTAGGAATATCCCCATCTCTGTCTCCATCTTACTGTAGAAGTGCTAGGTTCCCCATCTCCCTCCATCTTACCGTAGAAGTGCTAGGACATAGACATGACAGCATCTCTGGCTTTCGAGGGTTTCCGTTCTTATGTGTTGTGAACTCTGGCCTTCACACTTGCACAGCATGTATCTCACCTGAGCTTTTCAATACACTTCCCCGGGTATGGGGCAGAGCAGTAAATACTTCTATCAAGAATCAAATGTGACCCTAATACTTGATTAGTGCAGTTTGTTTTATTTCACAGTCGCTGTGCTTATGTTGCCGTTTTGACAATTTTATTCATTATCACGCTTATTTAATGTTTGTGGCAATAACCCTACATTTGGACAATAGCCATCTAGCCTCTAGGTTAGACACAGGATTGGTATTGTTTCTTCATGTGGGCAAGCTCCAGCTATTTTCTGAAATTTTACTCCTCATCCTCTTCAAGATCTTCCAGGTGACGCATGGCACTGCTGGCGTACCTCACATGCCCTACCCTAAGCATGACCTCAGTCACACCTTGGCCATGCATAAGGAAAGAAAGGGAAGCCGGCAATCTGTTCCCATTTAACACAGCCTGGAAACATGGGCTGAATTACATATCCTGGTGGTCTTCAGGCAAGGGGCAAGGAGAGAAGCTCTTAGATTTGAGGTTTGTTTTGCAAGGAGCAGAAAGAGTTAACTGACAACAGGGTAAACAGTGAGTGCTGACGAGAGGCATGGGTGATTTCCAAAGGGGACTTTTAGTCTCTATGCGCACGCACACACACTGTCAACATTAAGAAGTGAGGTAATCCTGGCTGGGTATGTGGAGGTCCTTCCAACATAGCTGTGCTGTATAAACTTTGAAACAAGGGAACCAACATGCTTCTTATGGAAGAGCATAAAGGGAGTGCAGGATGAAGGGACTGCTGTTAAAGTCTGGTTTAGGTAGGCACACTATCCAAGTCATAGTTATGGCAACTGACTACTTGCCCTGATGCTTTCCAAAGCTCTTTTAGAAGCCTATCCATCCTGTTTGTGATCAAGCTGATTCCATCTGACACCCCTCTTACCTGTTTCTGCTCTTCTCCAAGGCCATCCCACATGGAAGCCACAATCTTCGAGACTTCACCAAAAGTAGCATTTGGGTTTTGGCCCTTGATGGCAGCTTGAGTATCCCGAAAGAACAAAGCGTAGGCAGACACGGGCTTCTGGGGCTCATTAGGGTCCTTCTTCTTCTTTTTTTTGGGAGTTTTTGGTTTTTTCCCCATATCAGAGGCAGGCCGCTTCTCTCCACCATTGATCTGAAATAAAAATCAAGACAGTTATGGAGGAACTGAGAAAGTCAGTGGCCGAATTATATTGCTATTCCTCCTTGACACAGACACAAAATACCACCTTGATAACTCCCACATAGAGGTTTTTTTCCCCCCTGTGTATGCCATGCCTAGCTGGAGCGTCCATGGGTGAGCCTAACTCTGCCTTCCATCTTACTGTAGAGGTGCTGGGGTTAGAAAAGTGTGATAACACGTTTACATGCCTTTACATGAATTCTGGGGATTTGAACTCAGGTCTTCACACTTGTCCGCAAGCACTTTGCTTCTGGTAAACGCTACTCCCCATCTCCCTTCATCCTCTCTCTGTCACTGTAGCTGTGACAGCAGCAACCTTCCTGAGGTCTTACTGGGCTGGCTGTCTTCTGTGGGGTTCTAACGTAGCTTCCTAATTCTGACTTCAAACATCGGGTCTCAAGTCTGAGAAAGTCTAAATGGCATTTTAACTTAGGTCAGTGGATGTGGTTGGGGATGGGAATCCAGCAATGCTTATGGCTTTGAGAGTGGACAGGCCCTAGAATCCGCATCACTACTATCCAGTACTTTCTGCAATGATGGCAAATTCTATAATCTACACTGTCCTATTTGCCTTTCATGAGCCACGTGATGATAACGAATGCTTAAATGAACGAGAGGAATTGTATCCCTTTTCAAATTATACTAGCAGCAAGTATCCAGTGGCTAACATATTGGAGACCACCCCAAAATCTAGATTCCAGAAATTTCTAGAACAACCTAGATTAGCATTTTACCCCATTTAAAAATAGAAACAATTTTTCTCCACTGCTCTGAGATCATCTAAATTGTTATTCTGACACAATCAGAAAATCTACACTGAGGGCGCTTAAGGTACCTGATGTGAATAGCATATTTGTTGCTAAGTAACCATGATGTCATTCAATCTATCTCTGTAAAATGAGGATCTGGGTAAGGATTTCTTTCCAGCTCTAAGGTCGTGAGACTTGATAGGAATATATAATGTTGCTACCTGGGAAGACTCCTGTTCACAAGGGCCTGTCCCTCTGACCTAAATCCTGTCCCACGCTCTCCCAGCAGTAGCCACTCTCACAGCTGTTCTGCCCATATCGTCTATCGTTGTTCTGTGTTTTCCCTACCATCGGATATTGTATGTCTTATCCGCATAACATGCTTGGTGACACACGTGTGTAAGATTACCCCCACTGTGCGGAGGACACATACTTAGTCAAGAGGCCTATGGAAATATCATAAGACCCGAGTTCATTCCTTCATTTAGTTAAGTATCAGCTGTGTTATCTTTCTTAAAGCAGTTTTCCTGAGCTCCCTCCCGTCTTTCTACCGTAAGTTAGTTCCAGATCTATTTTTATGATTACTGTAATGTACATATTTATGTATTTTAAAACTTTGAAAGCTTATTCAAATACAAGTGCTGAAATGCTAAAAATGAACTCATCAAAGAAATGCAAAAACATCTTTTTTTTTTTTTATAATGTAACCGGTTTAAAAGATTTGCTCAAGTACTAATAAGAAACAGGAAAGACTTAGTGAATCCTTTGCTTTGCTTTCATTTGAGAAAGATAGAGACCTGAGAATGGTAATTAAGAGGACAATTAGCTATTGATAATTGATGGTGGCTGAAAGGGGGATAGCTGGTTTTCAACAGGGATTGGGGACCTGAGTGGCTACCCATGCTCCACTACATGGTCCTGCATCCTTCTTTGGCTCATCTTCCTACGCGTGGCCATTCTGGGGTGGCCTGGCAGGGTTCTGTGCTACAAACTCTCTTTCCTTAGGAATCTTAAAAGCCCATAGGTTTCTATTACCATTTGTGGTTGGATGGTTGTTAAGCCTGCACTTCCCTGATTTGACATGCATATAAGCAACTATTATTTGCTGTCACTATCTGAAAATCTTAATAATACTTCAAACTCAGGTCAGGCTCTTGTAATGCACTTGTTGCGTTCCCTAGATTTCCATCCACAGCATGTAACAAACTTCTAACTATACAATGATGGGCACATGGTTGCTGTGCTTTTTTCCCCCAGCCCAAGTGGGAGTCAGGTATAGTTTTGCTTACACTAGCATGTAGGTAGTTTCTGAAATACACAATAAGTACTTAGCAGTTGCCATAGCACTAGTAAATAAAGTAATATAAAATAATACTTTGACAGGAAGGATGAATGAAGGTAAGTACAAATGGTTCCTGTTACAGGAAATTACCCAAAGATTTGCTTGAGCACTTAGGATAATAAGCTAATATGCGGTAAAAGAAAAAAAAAAAAACTTGAACAGGTTTTACTTAAAAAGCATTTGAAACCTTACTAGCAATTTCTTTGCGCTATAGTATGTATCTTTGTGATTTTATTCTTTATAGTTTTTATAATGTCTAACTTTATAAATACCATTGACATTCATAACAATGCAATCTTTTAAAAAAAGAATAACAAAAGGAGTCAAAGAGATTGACAACGTAGAATGGTAAAGCTGGGCGTGTGAACCACCTTTCCTGGATAAGTGGAGTTACCACCACTCATCAAAAGAGCAAATGGAGATCAGCACAGAAAACCATAGCTGTATACAGTACAGAGATCAACAGATCATGGGGAACTCAGCCCCAACAGATGCATCTACATAACAGCTCCTGCATCTATGGCTCCGGGCACATGGAGGAAGAGCAGGCAGAAAGCTTGTAAGAATCATAATACTGACCTTAGAAATCCCTCACCTGCATTTGCTACTATAAAAACCCAACCCCAACTGAACTCAGGGCTCTCTGATCACTCCAATACATTGGGCAAATGGAGAGTTCGAATTTGCAAACCTATGTATGAATAAAGACTCATTGCTTTTACATACAGGATTCAGTCTCCTAGTTTGTTTTGGGGGCACTCTGTGATCTGAGCATAGCATTTGGGGGCTCTTTGGGATCCGCAAGTGCTCCAGAACCACCACCCTGAAGAGCCTTCAGCCGGCCACTTATTATATTAGACAGAGACTCCGAGATCCTAGCAGTGACCCAAGGTCTCCAGAGAAGATTATGGGACACCATGATGTTTCTGGATGATGACGATGCTGACCACTGGTCAAGATGCCCCAGTGCAACACCTGCTGCCAGGACCTGGCCTAGACTGTGGACCAACAGCAGGACACTGAAGAATTGATTGCACCACTTTTGCCTAGACAAAATAAGGTCAGTCTTTTTCATGTCCCTCTTTCACAAGAAAAAAAAAATCACCTCATGAGCCTGGCTAAGACTGTAAGACTGCTGTCCTGATACTTCTGCCTCCAATGTGTGGAGACCTGGGTATTGCTAACTGTATATGGACTCTAGTCCCCGTCATTCTTAATAGATTCGGAAGTATGTTCAGGTATACTTTATTTATCCTTCTGGGATCTCTGATAGTATTGACGTCTGGGATAGCTATAACTTTGTTAGCTTAGCAACAGCAGCTATCCAGATCCTTCCACAAGGTTATGGCCAGCTTGTTAACTCATTTCATATATATAAAAACCAAGCCTTGCTTTTTCTAAAGCTACTAGGTCTCTTCATAGAAGACATTGTTTTAAGATACGTGAAGGTCCGAGGATATAAAAGATCATAAGCTTTGAGGGTCTCAAAAATGATTTAAAATGTAAATACAGGTTACAGTGGTATAAGATATGGAAAATATTTCTGATTTATTTTGCCTTCTATGGTATAGTTCTGATAAGCTGATAGAGCAATGAATACTTACTGTTTGGGTCATTTATTTTGGTTGTCATCTAGGTAGAGACTTGAAGATGTTTCTCATCAGTCCAAAGACATCTCTGTCCAATTCATACCTGACTTTCTGGACAGTAGAAAAATATATATGCTTCTAACCAAAATCTGTAGTTTTGGCTAGGACTCAAAGGTATGAGTCTATTCCTGCTGTTTACAGATACCCATTATCTGCTTTTTTTCTGTGATATGGATTTCAATATGGGTCTAAAAGTTTCAAAAGTATTATTTTTTCTTTGCGTACACAATTTTAACTTCTGTTCTTAGTTTAAACTTATCTCAACAGGTTTCCTCTTGACTGGCAGACACATCTAAGCATTACTTGCTGACTACAACCTGCTCTTAACGACTGTGAGCCCTGGACTTGCTGAAAACTGATGTGGACCAGTCCAGCTGGTGTGAATGCTCCCTGTCTCATCAACAGAGTCTGTGAACCAGATGCTTCTGATGAGTGCCCCATTTCCCGAATCCCCTCATCCTTTGGCTAGCCTTTCAGCCTTCTTGGGCCCTGATAAGAATGCCCCAATGCCAGTATGAAGTAGTTACAGAAAAAAACACATCATCCCATGTTCCCTGCCAAAAAAAGGTTGACATGCTGAGACAAGGGGGAACTCCCTGGCATGGGGGACAAAATGGCTGCCGTTAGTGCCCACTGGCATACCAAAATATAGACCCAAAATTGTCCATTGTTAGATTTATTAACTAAAGTAATTCTGCAATAAGATAAAACACTTGACTTTCTTTATGCAGAATCAAAGAGGTATTATATGGCCTTAAATTATTATTTCTATATAAATCATTCGGAATTATAATGTGGCTGTGCTCAAAGATCAAAGCTACAGGGCTTTAAGAATGGCAATAGACACAAATGTCACTGTCCTAAAAAAGTCTGTAAGCTAATGGTGCTGAGGTCCCAATACCACTCCCTTGTCCCTAGGCAAGCAGGACCCATGATTGGTCATCATGTAACTGTGAAAACTGTGATAACTGTTAGTCATCGGTAACTGTGAAAAGGCAGCAATGTGGGACTCAGGGCAGCCTGGTTACACATGTGGGGCCCATGGCAGCGTGACCACACATAATGGGGCCCAGGCCACGTGGGGCACAGGGCAGCCTGACCACACATGGCACCCAGGTCACACAACTGCCAGAGCAGGCAGCACCCAGGAACAGACCATCCAAAGGAAATTCCCAATGTTCTGACCACTGTAGATAGGATCACCGGCCAGGACACACTGCATTGCTTTTCACCAGGACGGCCATAGACACATGTCTGCCAATCAGGGTCCTGAACCTTTGAGTTTGAAAACTTGTGTAAGAATAAAGGTTCTTTGCTTTTACAAAAAAAAAAAAAAAACAAAAAAAAAAGAATCACAATATCAGGAAGTCCTCTATGAAACAGTCGCCCCTAGAAACAGCTGCATAAACAAGATCATAACAATGGCTATTTCAGAGGACGTGATAATGTGGAAGGAGAAAATTTTCTCAGGGTCCTACCCCTAGACAAACAACTATAGACAACTCAGGGTCCTACCCCTAGACAAACAACTATAGGCAACCCAGGGTCCTACCCCTAGACAAACAACTATAGGCAACCCAGGGTCCTACCCCTAGACAAACAACTATATGTAACTAAGAACTGCTGGAAGAAGAATTCATCTCTCCCAGGGATGAGCCCCCACTACCTGTCCAACGGAGAGTGATCAGCTCTAAAACTCAGCAGGTTATATTGAAATCTTTGTGCGTATGTGTTTGTATACATGCACATGCATGCATGCAATGAGAACCAAAGGAAAAGAGACTATCAATTTGAGAGTGGAGAGGACAGGAGGTGAGCATGAAGGAGGGTAGCTGGGAAAGGCTGGAGGGAAAAAAAGCGGGGGTAGAGAGATTTAATTCTACTTCAACTGAAACCATATTCGCCAAAAACAATATTAAAGATGGAGTAGCCAAAGGAGACAAATATTCAAGAGTGGGTGACTTCTGAGGGTACGGCTTGCAGCATGGTCATTCCAGTAAGCAATACTGAAGTAGATACTTAAAATATGCTGACAGTGTATTGTAAACATCCTCATTAACAACAAAACAAACAGAAAATAAACAACAAGAAAAAGAATCAGTGACCAGGTAAGATAAAGTGGTGGGTGTTTTAATTATCTTGGTTGTAGTAATCTTTTAATAATGTACATATGCACAGATAAGTAAATGCTTATTCAAAGAGAATACTACCTATATAATTTTAAAATTTAATTAATATAATAATGATTGGACAAACTGAAATAGTTGTGACTGACAATTATATCAGTCTTTCCAGAAGACAATCAAATGTCAAGAGATAAATCTATCATGTAACAGATTTCTTATTAAAGGATTTTTCAGAAATTATTTAGATATATTTAGATTTAATTATTTAGATGTTCTTGTGGTTTCCAACCCCCAAAATTCAGGATCATTTTATTTTTAAACTGGTTTTATAATAATTCTTCTCTCAGTTTCATAATAATATTCTATTCCTTAGGATGACTGATGTGGTCATTTGAATGTAATTGGCCCCAAAAGCTCATAGGAAGTGGCACTATGAGGAGGTGTGGCTTTGTTGAGTGGGTATGGCCATGTTAGAGGAAGTGTCTCACTGTGGGGGGTGGGCTTTGAGGTTTCCTATGCTCAGGATACCACCAAGTTTCTGAGCCTATTTTTTTTTTTTTTTGCCTTCCGATCAAGAATCAGTCTGCACCATGTTTTCTAGTTTGCCACCATGCTCCCATCACGATGACAATGGCCTAAACCTCTGACACTGTAAGCGGCTCCCTTAATGAAATGCTTTCCTTTATAAGAGTTGTTGTGATATTGGTATCTCTTCACAGCAAGAGAAACCCTAACTAAGAAAATGACTAAAGAGAACAATTTGTAGCAAAGGAGGCTCAGTGATATGGACTATAATACAGGCAATAATTTTGAAGCAACACATAGCACATTCTAGGAACCCCTAAACCTTTCCAGTTAGCTGTCTGGAGGTTTTCCAGACATTCTTAGCTTGGTTTGTATGGTTGAGCAGGGTACATTTTGTCTTAATGTTAGACTTTGTTACTAGAAACACATACTAGCATTTTATGATCTCTGCCTCCATATTGTGAAGGTACAGGAGACTCCATGCACCATGGAGCATTCCTCTGAATCTTTGGTCATATATCTGACATTCCTGAGAAACAGAAAGCTGAGAAACAGAGAGGTGTGATATCACCCTGCCCTTAAGGCCAGGTCACTCATACACTCATACCAATGCATCATCTTTGTTTTTACTCTGGCTACACCAAAAGCAGCCCACCTTTCAGTCACCAGCATGCCAAGCCTTTCCTTTGAAGACATACTCAGTCCACTATTGCTCTGAATTGTCTTTCACGCAGGAAAACTGACAGGCATAAGAGAAGATCCATCTCAAAGATAGCCATTTACCTCTCATTAATCAAGATTCACTGTCATCCCTTCAATAATTAATCTAGGTCATCCAAACTGTTTTGGGTTGTAATCTTCTGACTCCTCATAAAATTGCCTGCATGTAACTCCACCATGCTTTGACATAGTGCCCCACTGTTCACTATAGATGCGCATGAAGGGGGAAAGAGATATGCACAAAATATCTTTGTTTTTATAAAACTAAAATGCATTTCAGAGAGCATTGCTTATTATGTTGTTCAGTCTTTTTGCATAAAACATTATTTCACGGACACAATGGCTTTCCTTTTTTAGACGGAATAAAATAGAATGGAAATTCACTAACATGGCTTGATGTCTCTGCTTTCAAGCACCTTGGCAGTGATTGGTAAGGATATTTGCTCGCAACACAAGGCACAGTCCTATGATGTGTGGTTTGTATTGTCACCACTTTTCATACTTAAGAAACATGCAGAAATGAGTGACCCTTTTGAAGTCGACTTAATGAGCTGGGAATCAGTAAGCCCCCCCTCCCCCACACTTTCTAGTGGTAGCTTTGTTCCTCATGTGAAAAGCACATGGTTGCTGGCCATATGCAAAGCATCCTCGGAAAGGAGCATTGCTTCAATTTGGAACCACTTACATGCCAGTAATGGATTATATTTTGAAAAGTACCCAGCTCTTTTGACCACAAACTATTTAGAATGAACATAAGAATGAGTATGGTCGAGGTCGAAAAAAAATTAGCTAAATGGATTTACAATATGTCCCTGGGTGTTGTCTGGATTTTGGCTTCATACATTTATGGATGAAAGCTTGTAATTTTATACCTTATCTTTCTAAGAAGTTCTGGGTTCCATAATCCATAGTGCCCCTGTCTCATAGACCTTTCTAGACTGATAGGTATATTCTCTGTCATGTCAAAAGAGTAGCCACTAGCAACATACAACTATACATCACAAGCATAAAGTTGGTGCAACTGAGAGTTGAAAGTCTTTACATTTAATCTTAGCTCACTAAATATAAATCTAAGCAGCCATTGATGACTATTGGCTGTTATGCTGGATGAGACGGAAGTATGCACTGAACACTCCTCTAGAGCATTGATCAGCTTACTAAGGTTCTGCAACTAGAGAGAAAAGTTCACTTCCATTGTATTCCATTTAGATCACAAAATCACCTTCCAAAGAAGACAGGCCATCGAAAACGAGAAGTCTTATGAATCATTACCCCCTTTCCACTATGTGGTGCCTTCCAGCGACACGCCATATATTCCACAGCAATGGGCAAAGGTTTATCATTGCAGAGCAAAGATTTGAAGTGCATTTTGAAACTTCATGAAAATGATAGCGATTAACAACATGGCCGAACTGAAGCACTAATTGTAGCCCTGTTTACCTACAGAGCTTTTTTCATATTCAATTAAAGCACTATTTAATAAATATATTCAAAATACAAATATCTTACTCGTAAATATTACACAAATGCTTTATGTTGCACATGCTTTCCTCTATCTTACTTAGGGAAAGATGTATTTATCATAATTCTACAACATCTTTAGGCGTCTGACAAGCCACTTTCTGTCAGGTAATACTGCTTAGTTATAATGGGTTCATGTAACTTGTTTATTACAAGGAAATAATAATCTTTTAATTTAAAAGAAACATGTGCTCAGAATATTGCTTGGAGAATACTTCCCTATTCTAGAATGCAAGACTTTAGCAATATCAGGGAAAGAGAGTCAGGGGTGGGACTTAGTGTTGGAGCCCTTGCCTACTATGCAAAACACTGTTTAATCCTTAACAGTGTACACACACACACACACACACACACACACACACACACACACACACACACACGGAAAGAGAGTCATTTATATTGAAGCGTCTCCGGAGAAGTTAGAAATGTCTATAAGCATATTTAAAATAAACTGCCATGGTCCCAAAGCCTTTAATGGAGCCAGGAGAGCTTTTTAATGCACACTATCTTGCAGTAATCGCTGCAGTTTAAAATAGATTTTAATCAAGTACCATCTGCATAATAGGCTGAACAAACAGCACAGAACTCCAGTTATAACGCTCGTCATATAAAGTAAACATTGTAAAGCCTTCACCACGGAAATGGGGCACACCACAGCACTTTCTTCATGTCCCATTTCTACACGTGAAAAATTCTGCGGCTTGTCCATTCTCTGTTTTTTTTTTTTAGCATTGCCATCTAATCTCCCTATGCGAATAAATTCAAATAGGCGTGGAAAGTGAGCCATCTCTTCCTGGGAAATCAGCAAGGCTGTAGCACTTCTTTCATTTTACAGTTAGGTTTATTATCATCATTAATAAAGCCAGAGCAGTCAGTGACTCAACACGTCCGTTACAGGAAAGCATGTATGAAGGGCTTTGGTTTTGGGACTTGTAAAGCAAACTCATTTTTAAGGATTCTTGATTTTAAAATAAAACCCTGCAGATTTGTTCGATGAGTTTAGCGCAGAAACTTGGTAGCCTAATGTGAAATATAAACTTTGGGCTACTGTTGAGAAAAACTATTCTAAAGCAAGAACACGGTTGGTTATAATTACACTTACCTACTGGATTTTTGTGTCAGTCTCTGGGATCCACTGGATCTTTGCTGTATCTCTCTATGTAGAGCAATGTGTTTACCCCTTATTCCTCTGGAATGGGACTCTGCCTTACAAATACCACAAGGTGTTGAGGTAGGGGTCCCAAGGAGGTAATACCAGGTGGCTAGGCCAAGCCTCATGTTATTTTTATTCCATGACTTATCAAATGTGCTCACTCACCTAGAATATGTCGAAGATCATATGCTCTTTGAAAATACTACATCCTAGCATAACATGAATTGATTTTAGACCCAAGCATTTGACAGGTTGAATTTTAGCATCTTCCCCAGTGGTGGTTTGTTATGACCACCATTGCTGAATGTGTGTGTCTGTGTTCATACACATGCATGCACACCTGTGTATAGGTGCACACACATAGATGTGGCAGTGGATCTAATGATATGATTTAACATATGGACAAGGAGAAGGTCAGAAGATCCTCACTTGGGATTCCAGCAATTAGTCCCTCCTGCCCTCTCCTCCCTGTAGGTGACCTTGGGTGCCGACAGAAAACATGGGAAGTGGAAGGCTGGAGTGGTGGAGTTTCATTGAGGTTATAACACTTGGCAGAATGTGATTTGTGATAAGGTAGCTACTTGAGGCTCTTCCAAGCTTTTGTAAATAATCCTTTACTTATTTTCTTGAAGTAAACCCAGTATTATTTCCTTATTGGTTTATTAAGTTGGACTTTGATGGAATCTTACTTTGGTCTGTTAGTACCCTATCTGGAGTGAGTGTTTGTTTGTCCTTCCTAAAGTAAAATATACATATAAAAATGAAGAAAGCACTTACTAATTTAATTGGCATGAGTCTAAGAACTTTGGAGATATCATACTTGTTATATCATGTGAATTGTTTATAAGTTATTGCAAAATAAAAATATCAGTATGGAAAAATTTGACTTTCATGCTCTAATTTTAAGTGTTATGACCCATTTCTTGATAAAGCAATGTGGCATTTTGTTCTAGCACTAGTTATTTTATTTACTGTGTATAGAAGAGTGTCTGGAACTTTTGTTGTCTCTTGCTTCTAGAACCCTGCTACAAACAAACTAAACCTGAAGGTTTGCTTGCTAGTGCAGTGACTTACTCTAGTGCGTGGATAAAGCAGGTGAAGGAGACTCTCCAAGGACCCGCCTATTTGATTGCACCTCATACAGCAGAGCACATGCACTGAGGAACCAAGAACGCAGTCAGAAGGGTTTAAAGCAAAAGTTCTAAGAGAACACAGAGAAGCATGCAGGTTGAGAAGTCAACTTTCATTCAAAAGCATTGCTGAACAGTTCACAGAAGACAAAGCCCAGGCAGGATGTTGATAGCAAGGATCTGTTAAAGATATGATGCAAAAGAATGAGAATCATTCATCTCAAGGCTGGAGCAAAATAATTCTCTTTGCAGTTGCCCCTCTCAAACCTCAAGGATGAGAAGGAAAATATCTTGTGATCATCTTTAAATAGAAGCCTGCATTTGCAAGGGCTTTTAGTGTTATGTGGTCGGGTGGTTGGGGAAGGCTGGAAAATTTCAAGCTAAGTGTGTTTCTGTAAGGTAAGGACCCAGCAGAAGCAGACAAAATCTCTCTGGAGAACTATATGTTCAGACCATCTCTAAAATAATTTTCATGAGGTTTTAATAGATAAAAACTCACATTCTAAAAACAGAAACCAAAAATAAGGCAAAATAGTAAAACCAGAAGAAATAGACCAAGAGCTTCATGGGTAAGAATTAGACAAGTGGGGGTGTGGTTATTGAATGAGAAAGATCCTCACAGACTCATACATTTGAGTACTTAGTGCCCAGTTGGTGGAACTGTTTGTGAAGGATTAGGTGTTTCACTGGGGTCTCTTTGGGGAGATCTATTTGTGCTGATTGTTCCAAGACCACCAATGGAGTCCAACCTCCATTCCGAGAGCAGAGATCATGTTTCGCTTGTTCTGTGGATCTCTCTGGTTTATTCCCTAATATTTATACCCAAGTTTTATTTTTTCATAAAGGATAAAAGAATCTCAATAGGGGTCTGGTTTTCAGTTTTAAAAAGACCACACTACTCCTGGGTAACTCTCTCTCTCTCTCTCTGCCTCCAACTTGCAGATAAGGATGCCGGCTCTCAGCTACTGTTCCAGATCTATGCCTGCCTGCTGCCACGCTCCCTGCCATGATGGTCATGGATTCTAAACCTCTGGAACTGTGAGCCCTAATAAACTCTTTCTTTATATACTACCTTAGTCATGGTGTCTTGTCACCACAATAAAAACACAACTAAAACAGAGGGTACGCAACAAATTTATGAATAAAGGGGACGAAATATATGAGAAAATGTTAAATAACTAAGAAAATGTCTAGATGTGAGAAAAATAAAATATATTTTTAATATACTTGAAATTGCAATCTCCAAAAGATCATTTCAGTCTCACATTAGATATAGCTGAAAAAAGTATGTGCCAACTAAGATATCAATGTAAATAAATTAATCTAGTCTAGCAGGTAATGAAGTTCCACATAGCATGTTGGGGGTGTGGAGGATAAGATGAGAAGTCTAGCATTAAAACCTTCTCAAAATTACAAAATGAGAAGGGAGAAAGAGGCAAAAAAAAGTGGTTGAAATATTGCTGAAATGAAGTACAGAGACAATTAAATTCAAGATAGATGTGAAGAAGCCCACATACATCACCTTAGCACTGAAGAACACCAAAGACAAGAGATTTTCAAACCAATCAGAGAGGACAGTCAGGGTACTTTCAAGGAAAGATGGAAACAGTAGTTCTCAAAAGCAACAACAGAAACTAGGTCTCAAAAGCATAACATGACAGCCTCCGAAGGCTGAAAGGCGGTAACTGTCAACCTAGAAATATATCCAGCAGAAAGGTCTTTTAAGGTAGGCATGTTCCAATAAAACCCATGCCGAAAGAATACCTTAAAATTAAAACAAAGTAATTCTAGATGTAAATGGTACATATACATAAAATTGGAAGAAAAAGAATTCTCTAAAACAATGTACATGGTATTTTATGAATTTTTTTACATTAAAGAATTAAAAAAATATAATCAAGATGAACATTAGCAAAAATATAAATATATAAACCAGAAGAAAGATATTTAGACTTAAAAGTTACCTAAATAGCAATGTAAAGACATCCAATAATTTACACCTTTCATATACAAAACATGTACTAGCCCACATCTCAATGTGGAAAGAGGAGTCGGCATCTATCCTGCTCTTAACCATGGAGCTTTGGCACTTGTTGGCTGCTGGGAAAGAGAGAATCAGTTTTCTCTAAGATCATAGCTACCGACTAAAGTCTACCACGATCCAGTGGAAGATCACACAACCAAGAATATTTTGGGAGTACAACTGGTCTTGAAGGGATTAAGAAAAAGGACATGAAGTTGATGGAGATGGAAGGGGGAGTGGATTAGAGATGGCTCGGAGACATGAACATCACCAAAACATGTTCCAGGAAACACGAAACTCTCAAAGAGCTAATAAAAACAAAGAAAGAAGAACACCAAGTTTCCAGTCTTAAAATAAGAAAAATTGGATGAGAAAAATTAAAATTTTAAAGAAGATAGAATAAGTAATTTAAAATGTCTTTGGGGCAAATAGAAAGTAATACACTGAGGATGCCCAGATGTCTGTGTCAGGGCTGTAAGGGTTCCTTTGCAGAGCCAAAGATCACCCAACTATACATCATTTATGAGACACATAAACATACGAATGTTTTCAATGGAAAAGTGGAAGCAAAAGGAAGGAAAATATTTACTGTGATTCTTCATGGATAATTAAAGGAACAACTATATACAAGTACACATGTAATGCCAGATATTCTAAGCATCTTGAAGAGTCTGCTAACTCACAGGAATCGGGTTACAGACTCGGAGCCACAGCCACTCACTATGTCTTCCTATTTCTCTGCAGGCTTCAACCGTAACTCAGCTGTCAACACCGCTCCAGAGCTCTCAAAGCCGTGGGTGGTGTTTGTAAGGTGATAATTAATTCTACCGGTGTATCTACAATACTTTTTTTCCCTGCCAAAACAGAGAGTATTCCATTTAATTGTTCAATTAGATAAACTGGAATCAATGTGTAATTGCGTAAAGACAGCCTGGCGTGCTAAGATGCTTTCTCTGGGGGAGGAACTCAATATTCCCGTTTGGTTCACTTGTTAGAAATGATTTCAATGATCTTTTTGCTTAGTGCCTTTTCACTTTTAACTAGAGTTGCTGTAATATACAACACTGCACACAAATCCTACACACACATATAGAGGGAAAAAAAGTGCTATTTAATTCTTAACTGTCATAAAAAATGCCTGGGCACTTTCACCAGAGGATTTTTCTAGCAGTTTAGCACATCTAAGTTGACTAAATGGGAGAGGAATTCTGAATCCACAGTAAGCAATGGCCTACAAAATTGCAATAGCAGCTGAATTTTCTTGAGATGTGTAAAAGAAAAAAAAAGCCATTTTTTTTTAAAAAAGGATATTTTTGAGAAATCCATCTCTTCAACCCCTCTCCCCCACCCCCACACTAGTAGCCCAAGAGTCGCTGCTAAGACCCATACAGGCTTACCGCCACTTAGAGATGTATACATGTCTTTGAGATGGGGATATCGGGTGATTGGATAGGAAACTCACTGGTGAAATTTCGCACCAGCATGGAGGTTTATAATGTACAAATTCATGCCTTGGGACAATGGCAAGCTGTGCTCCTAAAGGGTTAACAATAAATGGCAGAAAGTCGTTCTAAGACTTTCAGGTTCCTGTCTACCTAGCCACCATGCAAACCGAAGAGCATATAGGATGTTGCTGTAATTAGGACAGGTCCTGTATACATTTTATTGGTAGAAGACACTACTACAAGTTTTGCATTAATTTTTTGAATTGTCAGGAAGGAAGTCTTATAAGGACATAATCCTGACGGAAAAATGGATCATTACTGTGAGCTGGACATTGATCTCCTGGTAAAATACAACACATATCATTTCTGTCTAGGTGACTGTCTCGAGCCCACGGCTCTCTGGCCATAAGCATACAGCTGGTGATCGCGTCTGGATCCAGGCATACTGGTTGTTGGGACTATTAGAATAATCCATACTTTCTTAGGTAGACTGTCTTTGCTATCTAGATAGCTGATGTCCAGGCGCTCATGAGCCCGGTGATTTATGATTATTTAGACTTCTATTAGTACTTCCGTCTGTCCATGCACCTGACCTCACTTACCACAGGCCTGAGTATGCGGGTAGAAGCAAACGTGTGCAGACACTAAGATTTGTACCCGAGATCTGATTTTATTTTCTTTGGGAAGTCAACAAAGCATGGGAATGACTGCCAGAAAGGGAGAAGTTTACAACCACAGATCTGAAGAACAGGAGGCACATGGCTACCTGGGGAGGGACCCAAGTGTCTGAGGGACAGAGAGGACTCAGGTAACACAGGACACAGCGCATGTGTTGGCAGTTTTATGGGTAGGAGTTACCAGGCTCTGTAGGTTTGCTGAGAGAACAGGGGAAAGGCTTGGTACAGATCCTGGGTTTTTCTGGTTTGGTCTTCGTTGGCTGACCCTAGCCCTGGTATGAGGCAGGGGAATACTGAATTGGTGTGTGAGAGCTCTGGTTTGGCTGGTACTCATATCGCAGAGCCTCACAGTGAAGTCATTCTTGGCAGCCAACTGTATAGTTGTTCTGAGATTAAGAACTCCCAAATACTAGCGCATCAAGAGTACAGAAATAGGAAAATATTGCCAGTGTACCTTCAATGCTGTCAGTAAATTGAATTAACCTATGGATTACCAATTCTTCTGAACTATTAAGAGTTTAGCGTAAACATTGGCAATCAATTGCATAGATCGGATCCTGTAGCATGGCCTTATCAGTGTGTTGGCAGTTTAACTGCTCCCAAAAATTCTCATGAAGATGAGAAGAAAACAGAGCGGTGGACACACCTGACTACTTATTAGGAAGCGTCTTAAACAAATAAAAGAGGAGTCTTGAGAGGGGGAGCAGGAGGTAAGAACCTGCACTGCTCTTACAGAGAACCAAAGCCCCTGGCCTCTTGGGTACCTGCACTCACCTGCACATTAACCACCTACTGTCAATGCATAATCAAAAATAAAATAAATCTTTAAAAAAGAAGGCAAATAGGAAGTACTTGTGTACCGGTGGGCATTTTCACAGCCGGTAGACACACATCCTTCTCACTGGGCTAAATCTGGGCAGTGCTTCATTGGTAATCAGGGAAGGGAAAGCAAGTGTTTGATGTTTTCAGGCAAAAAAGCATACAGGGTTTTGGTGAGGTCATTTATTTTTCTTTTCTCTTTTTAAAGTATTATATTTTAAAGGAACAATTCCTTAAACAACTTTAAAGGAATTTAAAGGAGGATTCAGCCAATTTTCCCTTGCAAGAGCACTAAAAAAGCAATTTCCCACCCAAATGATTCAAAGAAAGGCATTTAGTGATAAAACTGTAAGGAGCTACAAAACATTGGCACCCAGATCTCTGTCCTGCAAAGTCATCTTCTACCCTGCCCATCACTAGTGTGGAAGAGCTGGGGCAGGCGATCTGAGGTTGTCCTCTAAGGACATTCCAGCACACACTCTGACCCCACTCACGTTCCCTGCACGGACTGAAGGACGTTAGGTTCTCACAGCACAATGTGGCTGAAGCTCAGCTCAGTAGGGCTCTTTCCCAGCATAAATTGGATCTCCAGCATTCCACAGTGGTGCCCCCTTTTAATTCCAGCTCTCAGGAGGTACAAACAGGGCCATCAGAATTTCAAGGTCCCCCTCAGCTATACAGCATCTCAGAAGTTTGAGGCTAGCCTGTGCTACATGGGATCCTTGTAAAAAAAGAAAAATGGTCCTACAGAGAAAAATGTTTCTGGCATGCAGTAAGGTAGGCTCGATGGCAGAAGTCAAGTACAATAGAATTTATTCAGCCTGATTCACTATGCAGACCATACATTTTAAGAGCAAACCCAACCTTTGTGTTATATGTAAATACATTGAAAGGACATATAAGGAAGTTAGAAGAGTCATGAGTAAGCGTGTGGTTGAATTTAATTTGTAACCTCATGCTTCATTAACCAAGTATATGCTTCCCATCGATGTTTCTCATGGGGAGGATATAAGCATGCCCTCCTCACAGTGTAAAGGCAGTATCAAACACAGATCATACCTTGGAGGTGTCTTCACCCTCGTCTTCATGCACGGAGCTAGAAGGCGAAGGGGTTGCAGACTTGCTCCCAGGGGGAGAAGGGGAGTTGTGGGGAACGTTGCTTCCTCCCATGTTCAAACCCAACTGTGCACTCAGCTGGGACTGGTTGATGGTAGTCAGCTGACCATGCTGCATCATGCTTGCCTGCTGTCTGATGTCTGTCGGCTGGCCTCTCGGCCTCATGGCTGCAATCTGAGGATGGGAGCCGTACGGAGCTCCTTCGGTGCTCGCGATATCTTGCATCTAAAGTAAGTGAACAGATAGATACACTTTCAGAAACATGCTTCTTGAAAGGTTCTTTTATTTTAGTTTTTAAGTTTTGACTTTTTTGACGAGGGATCACACACCGTAATCCCAGGCTGCTGCCTTGTAGTTCACGATCTTCCTTCTTCAGTTTCTTGGGTGCTGTGAATGCTATCATGCCCAGATAATTTTTTTTCTCTAATCAGCAGATGGTAAGAGGTCCTACTAAGTTGCATTCACATTAATTTTCTCTGCACTATAGTAATTTATATATATATATATATATATATATATATATATATATATATATTACTCCAAAGAATACCAAAACAATAAAGCTTGGATACAGTTCAATGGCAACAGATGTGAATGTCATGAGCAAGGCCCTGGGCTTTAATCTCATTCCCACAACGAAGCAGCCCAAACCAGACTTTGGTAATTTGGTCAACACCATGTTACATCTGCCAGGACCAACTTAGTGTAATTATATTTTTGTTTTGACAAGTAGACACCCTATTAATTTATATTTACACATTGTAACTGTATATATTTATGTGATGAAAATGTCAGCCTTCTGGTGCTTGTTAGAGTGTCATTCAAATTTCAAAATCATTAGTGATTTTAGCATCCATTAAACCCTGTGTTTTAATTCTGATCATTTAAGGAAGTTTTAGGAGACAATAAGAACAAATTTTCTCACTTTAGATATTTTTTAATTTTTTTGAGAGTTTCATACATAAGTACATCATCCTTACAACAATTCTACCCCTCCTTCTCCCAACTCTTCCCATCCCCCCACTCTGTATTTATTATACATAACACACACACATATATAAATGTGTATGTTTATAAAACCTGCTTAGTTCATTTCATGTTGCATTTGTATGGTTAGGGCTGACCAGTGGGGATTGAATAACCTAGCAGTGAGGTTGTCCCCTGAGAAAACAGGTCCTTCTTTTCTCAACAGCCATTGGCTACCTACAGCTCTTCATCTAGGCCTGGGGCTTGTGGAGTTTCCTTCCTTTGTGTTGGCATGTCCACTGCTGAGACCATCATCCATGCCATATTGTTGAGATTTCAGGGATGCAGTATCCATGTCATGTCTACAAGACACTCTCTCCCTGCAGCTGCCCTGGTTCAGTCTAATCTTTTATTGAAGAGTCAGAATGCTCTCCTAACTACTGTTCTCAGACTCCTATAGACAGGTATTAGCCAACCGATTGACCGTTGCAGTGACGTCATCGCACAGACAGATCTGAAAGCAAAGCTCTAAGACGGCAAGGTTTCCACATTAATACATTACGCTATCTGGGTCACTGCTTTTCTGCCTTAACGAGACTCATTCTTGTAATTCACGCAATGACTTTCGTCTCGGCAGGATTAAAATTAAACACATTAGGGGATGAAGTGCTGAACGTTATCTGGAGGTCAAAAGCATGGTGTTAAGAGGAGTATGGTGGATTTCAACAAATGTTTCTCTAGCAGTTCCAAACCTAAGGCAAGAGGTCCTGGTGTTTATTGCTGTGGATTGTTTAGTTCCCTGTTAGAAGGCTTGTTAAAAAGTGCTCAGGACAAGAGAACAAGTCTAGATGGACAAATGGGCAAGGAAGGACTTGATAGCTAAAAATACACATGGAACTGAAAAAAAAATCTAATTAACGCTATCTGCTGCTGCATGACAAAAATATTCCACATGGACGAGATGCTTAGTTATTATTTGCCTGAAATGTAATTAGGACCTGGAAAAACGCGCGAGGGCAGGCTAAGGAACCCGGTCCTGGTCTTTGTTTCTCTTTTCTCTGTATGGCAGCAAAATTACTTTCCATGAGTGTGAACAGCCATTTCACAACGCTGGTTAGATACAGATGAACCTAGACTGTGGCTGTGCAGGTCCGGCCTGTGTTCTTGCTTCCTGGCACGCCTCTCACTGGGTCACCTTACCCTGCTGACTGTTCCCCAGCTCCTGGGCAGGCCCCACTCCCAGCCTTGAGTAGCTGCCCTTTGGCTTCTTGGTCATGAAGCTTAGCTTCGTTCATCCCATATGTTTCCCAACTTGCTAGTCCAAACCAATATTTTTGTTTTTTCAAAACCACAAACTATTGCTCTACTCCGCTAAAAGTAATTATCACAATTCATGAAGGAACCCGACTAATCAGTTATAGGAGAGACACCATTTTCACAGATGGTCTGGCATTTTCAGAGTGTGCCTTGAAAAATCAGAGAGGGAGAAAGAGAGAGAGAGAGAGAGAGAGAGAGAGAGAGAGAGAGAGAGAGAGAGAGAGAATGTAAATCTCACAGGCTATTAGAAGCAGGTGGCAACTGGTGTTAAGATGTCAACCCACCTGAGGTGTGGTTACCTGATAGAGGATTAATCCTGTCCACACAAGGTCTGCAGGACCATTGACTGTGAAAGCTGTTGCTCACTTTTGCTGAAGCAGCTTGGTGTCTCCCCAATATCTGCACTGTAGTGTGTGAACTCATGCGATATGTATATGTAATCTCATGATTGCACCTCAGTCTTAAGGGCACATATATCTGGGGGTGGTCAGGTAGATGACTTTTCCTTTAGTTATATAGCTCGGATAAGGAGAACATATGTACTGGGACAAACTTCATATCTGGATCTATTTGTCCCGCAAAAACTGTAGACATTTAAAAGCTTGTCTTTTTCTTTTGCTTACTGGATGGCTTCCCCCACCTCGTGAGACCTCCAATGGCAGAATTTAGTTACATGCCCAGAAATCTTGGTTCCCACAGCCATATCTTCATTCTGTCCCCTGAGATACATTAGAAGCCACCTCCCTGCAACTATCTCCCATTTGTCAGGACATGCAGTCAGGAAGGGAGTCTGTCATAAGATCACATTGGGAACTCCAAAGATAAAGGGATGTCCAACCTCAGAGACATGCCTTTGTTTTGGGTTTGTGTATATAAACTGGAAACTTTGCAGAACAGAGAAGAGAACAGCAGGAGAGGAATAAAGAAACCGATGCAGAGAAGTACGTAGTGGAGCGTTCATTTTCACCCTCAGAACCTTCTAAGTCTTGCACTTGCTTTGAGTCCTTTTCTGAACCCTAAGGGGACACTGAGGCTGGCCCTCGGCAGTCCCCAACACATATACTATTGTTTATAAGGCTTACTCTCGGGGTATTAGACTTCTGTGCATCTTAGCATTTGGAACGGCTTTAATCATGGGACAGGTGGCTGCCTGTGAATGAACATTACCCTGGCATAGCCAGCTCTCCCAATCCTGCATCTGGCATAATGCGCAGGGTCACATTCAGACTTGGGTATTTAGAGAGTTTGTTTCCTAGCTCCGTGAATTAGAAATGTTGTCCGTAGAGTCAGACTAACCATATGGATAAATTGAATACCTCGATTTCTTCGTGTCATGCATCTCTGATTTTATAGCAAACACAATGTAGCACATTTGGGGCCATTTTACCTCATCTGCACAGGAATCCCGTAGTTGTAACCTGGCCTCTGGATTTGTGGCAATGAAGTGTTCCTTATAGAGGTGTAATCTCCCTTACCAGCACCAATTCTACTATTTTGAAAAAATACTCAATTTGTTTCCTCATGCTAATCTGTGTTACTGTAGGTCTATATCCCTGCCCCTGCATTAACTTGCATGTAGTAACTTTGGCCATAGTGGAGCAAAGGATCATTTGGCTAAGGATGCCAAGATAGACAGATGGTAAAGCAGCGAACTCTTTCCTCGAGGTTCATCCTGCCACCAGTTTGGCTAGGTGATGTGGCCTGTTCTTCTGTATATGTGTTGCTTTCATTGGATAATGAATAAGCTGTTTTGGCCAATGGCTTAGCAGAATAGAGCCAGGTGGGAAATCTGAACAGAAGTATATAGAGTAGGTGGAGTCAAGGAGACAAATGACAGATCTTTACCAGTAAGCCACAGCCTTGTGCCGATACACAGATGAATAGAAATGGGTTAATTTAAGAAGCAAAAGTTAGTTAATAAGAAGCCTGAGCTACTAGGCCAAGCAGTGCTGTAATTAGTATAGTTTCTGTGTGATTATAACAGGTCTGAGCAGTCAGGAAATGAGCGAGCATTCTCCGCCTACAGCTAGGTTAGGTAGCCTGTAGTTTTGTCACTACACCAGGTGACAGTTGTCTAATGTGGAGCGTGGCAAGCACAGGCAAGAGACCATCCTCGACTCTGCAGGCCCTATGTGCCCATACACACAATTGAATCTCAGTATAGCACCAACATTCCTGATCTATGGAAAGTACATGAGTGTTACCTTGCTCTCCCGGGAGCCAGCGTCAATTACTAATGGTTAATAAGGGCAGGAGATTAAAGTGGATGGATTCTCATTGTTAAAAATAATAATTGGTAAACTCACACAAGTAAACAAGTGCTTTCATTACCAATTTCCTCTTGAAAGGCATTGGTTGGTTGTTGCTCCTTAATGTCAAATACAAAATTTGAACCAGTTTTTTTTTGTTTTTGTTATCCACCATATTTTAAGTTCATAGTGCAGTCTCATTAATAGTGAATTTTTTCCATGTTCTCTTCTTGTTTCTACTTGTAAAAATGTTGGCTGATGATTAGAACTGGAGAAAACATTGGAGTCAATAGGCAGTACTCTGGGCTGTCTGGGAGAGCCGTGTAACGTCCTAGCATGAGGACTTCAATGTGACCATCTCTGCTAAACTTTCATCACCAGGGCTATCTTTGGCATGCAGTTAGGTGCAGTTTTAACTGATATACCCTACTTGATTATAGACTAAAGAATCTATTTTCTTCAACACTGTGAATAGTCCAGCACAAATCTTGTCACATAGTAGGTATTTGTCACATTTCCTGAGCTGCAGTGAAGAGATGTTTTGGTCAGGTGCAGCTGGCACCAACGGCATTGGCTGTTGACATGGCACAACGCATCCTCATCTCTTGGGGCTTCATTTGCCAAGCCCTAGTGCTCAAATGCATTAGGGGCAATATCTAATGTGTGTATTTCTCTCTTTTCTTTAAGGTTAGAACACCTTATTTTTTTTCTCAGCTAAAAGTACTATATCATTGTTTTTTTTTACCTTCTTATTTGTTTCATCATTTGGGAAATACACTGAATCTGAGAATGGGCTGGATTTCATTCTTTTGCAAATTTGATCTGTTTCTTTAAATTTTTCTAGCTGCTGTTGTACAGAAATATTTTCCATACTTATAGGAGTAAAAATGCCAATTAAAATAATGGAGGAAGACTATAGTGATGAATTGTATGCACATTTCTTCAAAGCCCTTTTCCAATTAAGGGAAATCCGAAGCTCCATTATGATCAATCATGAAAGCAAAGTAGACACCATGCATTCGCTCTGCCTGATGCCCTGCTCTGTGATGGACTTGCACGGCACATTTTTTTCTCCTACGCCAGAAGAGTTCCGGGTTGAAGACAGTGTTCAAGTGGGAAACATCAAGTACAAAATTTGACACACTCTTCAATATGTGTGCATACTTTGATTTTCTTTGAAAATAAAAAAAACACAGGACCACGTTGCCCACCCAAGACTATAAATCTAAAACATTATTTTGGTATAGCTGGATTACCTTTACTCCCAGAAATTCGTTGTAAGAGTGTTAGCTGTAGAGTGATTAGTGGTGCTGAAATTGCGCTCCAGAATAACATAGAACATCGGAAGCTTGCTGTGTCGGTGTTCAGTGTTGTGTATCTCACAATTCCTCGGTCTTCTGTTTCACTGAACAACAGCATCCTTCCCAGTCCACTGTGGGAGCCTGGGAAGCTATCATTATGTCTCTAGCAGGCAATCTATAGTGAAGCGGTTGTACATAGCAAGCTCTAACGACACCTCATCTCCCTTTGCTCAGATCCAGCTGTTTAAGTGAACAGCAGTTGGGAGCAGAGCTCAGGAGCAGGGCTAGCCCCGAGGCCCTGTCTGCTAATATGGCTCACCAGCTGCTGCATTCTGGGGTCTATGCACGCAACTCCTGGATGGGTGCCCGATCCAGCAGGAGCAAGAGAAGAAGAGGCTGAAGTTCTCGTGCTCACCCCTGTCTGTCAACATTTGATATCCTTTGCTGTGGAGTGCTTTCCCCAGGGCCATGGGGAGACCCTCTTGGCTTTGGCTGTGACAAGTGCTTGCTCTCCGCCCCTTTTACGTACATCATCAAATGATATAACATTCTTAGCGTCTAAAGAAAAGCTTCTGAGTCTTGCTTTGGGTCGTCCACGCAGCCCTGCATGATTAATTAGGGGTGGAAGGCCACGTAGTTTTTAGTTTTTTTTTTCCCTAAGGAATTATATACTCTAAGAGTCTATAAAAAGAATGTAAATGTTGATATTATTTAAGTCCTCAATTTGATTACATATTTTGTCAAGGATTCAATTAATATGTAAATGCGTATACCAGAACAAATGTGTGGGTAAATTTAATTATCAAATTTTATTTATCATTTTCATAAATACATTTCCAAGAGAGAGCTTAATTATTTGTTGTCTAAATAAATTAAATAAATTATCCTAATGTAATCTCCTTGTGTGTTTCATTTATTATTTGTAAATACATAATATATACAAATATCAGCATTTTGGTATTAGGCATTTGACAATGAACACTAAAATTGTCAAAAGAGACAAAAATAACTAAATACTACACAAGCTGAATTCTTAAAGATGAACAAAAAATGAGTTTTATTTTATTTCTCTAAGATTTATTTACTTTTATTTTATGCACATTGGTGTTTTGCCTGCATGTACGTCTATGAAGGTACCGGATTCCCTGGAATTGGAACTACAGACAGTTATGGCTGCCACGTGGGTGCTGGAAATAGAACCCAGATCCTCTGGAAGAGCAGTTAGTGCTCTTAACTACTGAGCCATTTCTACTGCCCACAAAAACCATGAGTTTTAAAGGAAGAATAGAACATTTTTTTTCTATAAAGTTTCAAGTTTAGATTAACTGGATTTCAACTCTAAATTTCCAAGGCCAAATTTGCTTTTAGATTTAGTATTTTCGAAATCTTGCTTTCTTTCAAAACACAGTAGGAAGTACTAGGAGTCACTGCACATTCAGTCAGGCTGCCTCTTGCTGCTAGTCAGCTAGCTTGGTTCTTACCTATTCGGAATTTCTTTTTGCTATGACTATCTCAAAGTGAGGTATTAACTAAGGTAGAAGAGGGAGATCCTAAGATTGAACCTAGCTTCGTTGTTGTGCCTAGACTGGCATTTTATTTTTGTTGCTGTTTTCATGAGTTGTAGTTCATGGAGAGCTGTTGACACAGACCAGGAATCCATGCAGCCAAGAGCTGCATCGGTGGTACCGTCTCTGGGTAAGTAGGGCAGCTTATGGCCACAGAGCCCAGGGTGCCACTGTGCAGAAGTACATAGCTGCAATGAAGGCTGGGTTTATAGCCTGCTTGGGGTACCTGGTTGATGAGGGTTCAACAAAATTATAATGTATGAAAAGGAATTATGATTCGTAGTACATCTTTCTCATTCACAAACCTTGGCCATACTCTGTCTCCTGCCATTATCACTATGGCCAGAAGGTTATGGTGCATGACTTCTAACCATTCCGTTATCAGACGTCTTTGACTCGGATTGAGAAAACCCTTTTCTCAATGCTTCACGGAGAAACTAATGTGATTAATTAGTAACTGTCTCCCAATGTGGTTTTTAAACTATTGACAATATCATCAAGCTTGACCAAGCTTCAGTGGGCTTCAGGGCTCCTCTGCTTAGCACAACTCAGGGAAACAGGCAAAATGCAGCAGCAAAGGTTTCCTTTCCATCACCAATCTCATAATTCCAATTCATGGCAGGACACGGTGGCTCATCTAGCGAATCTGGGGACCATGTGATCTACCTTCTGTTTCCCAAGACTTGCTAATTAGCAATTTCTACAGAATTGCACCACTCTGACAATAAGAATTACTAGATCTGCTCTTGGTATGAAGCTGATCTTTTGTGGATCCTGTCGGTGCCTTTTGTATGTGTATTACAGTGTGGGCGGTGCTTTGCTCCCAGGAAGTATCTCGTCTAAAGCATATCCCACAAGGCTCATACCTGTTCACATCTTCTGAACTTTGATTCGCACAGAGACTGGGGAGAACAATGGCATCTTAATTTCAGAATGCTTTTGAGGACTGTGGCATTGAAAGAATATCCTGGAAGTGCGAATGATGAGGAATCGGGAAGTCCTCTGGGGCTCTGCTCTCTGCGTGGTGACTTACTGACCAGACCGGATCTGCATATTCACAGCAGCCAGCGCCAGCCGCCACAACACTCCACACATATTTAGACCCTATTAACTTGTGCTCTCACCCTTCCCACTGGAATATCCACGGGATGCTGGGAGAAATGGAGATATGAGTGGCATGTTGACCTCTTCACATCAGTTCAGAACGGGTACACGAGACTTCATCTGGAAGCTCGTAAATCGCTGGCGACACACGGCACCCAGTCAAAAGTCCATCTCAGAAAGCAGAATTAACACTCTGCTTTCATAAAAGAACTTCCTGGGCAGATTTTGTATGTTTCCAGCTTATTAGAAATTTGAAGAAAAGTACAGCTTTAAATTAGGCTTTTATTATGGAACCCATTCAATAATCCTTTTAATAATATATTATAAAACATTAAAATAGCATGAAACCCAGATAGGAGAAGGCTAGAATTCCTGTCCTGTCGAGCATGGTATTAATAACCTGGGAAAATCAGTCCAGGCAAATTATAATTCACTCAGTTCCTTTAAAGTGTCTGACTCTGTAAGTGAACCTTAAGCTCCTCTAAAACAATTATGCCTCAAATATTTGCCAAAATTTTATAGCCTGTTAGATAATTGCACGAACATAGTTATATATAGTCTGTATATTTCTCGGCACACCCGATTTGGTTAATATTAATAGTCCTCACTCATTTATGCTTTTACATACTTTTGAGTCATAGAGAGTCAAGGTCTGAAAACTAATCATAAAAACTACTGACTGCTATTCATACTGACATAATAACTCTTTCTTTAAAACAACTGCCAATAAATTTCATTATAAGAAGTTATTAAAAGGGTTAAAAACCTATTAAATGTCAAAGTATTTGCTTGACTCAAACTTCTAATAAAGAAAAGAGAATAGGCTTTCTTTCTGAATTATTTAAATCTTTACTGACTGTGCACTGAACCATGAAATTAGAAAAGTGTTATTAGAAGTGTCCATTGGTTTTTATAAAAGTTTCGGCACAGGATGCATCAAGCCATATTCTTTAACAAGACTAGTTAGAGCAGCGAGTTCCTAATCCTGAGCACACGGCTTCTCCTAATAGAAAGACCATAATTAAAACTCTATTCTGTAAAATGGTGATAATAAAATTATGACTAGAGACGCTCACATGTTCATTTAGAATATGGGAGATATATGCTTTAATTTTAATTTGGACAAATATCTGCCTTTTTTTATTCTTCTATGTCTAGTAAAGAGACCCTCACAATTAATGCTTAGGTTTTAATAGTGGCTAATTTAAAACTAGTGTCGATTTGAATTAACCGTCACTTATAGGTTTACCACTTACCAAAGGCACACTGAAATTAGAGACCCATGATTCAAAGAGTTAAAATATCATAATGATGTTAATCTCTAGTGCAGTTTAAAAAATATAGAGCAGTTCTTTCTTTCTTTCTTTCGTGTGTGTGTGTGTGTGTGTGTGTGTGTGTGTGTGTGTGTGTGTATGTATTGAGACTTGAGACAGTTTTCACTATGTAGCTCTAGCTGGCACGGAACTCACCACATAGATCAGGCTGGCCTCTAACTCACAGCCATTTACCTGTCTTTGCCTCCAGATTGCTGGGATTAAAGATGGATGCCATAATTCTTGGCCCCAATAGTAATTATTAACAATACAACAAACATATCTTTTCTTGAAAAAACAAATATCTTTTCTTGATTCTCAGAAAACAATACTTAGTACATACGATTTAAAATGGTGTGGATCCAGCAACCAGTTTCTTATCTATTATTCATTTCCTTGTTGGTACAATTCTCAGCCTTAAGTAGTCATGGTTCTAAGATCTTTTATAAATAATACAGAGGGATACTGTAATATATATATATAATTTTACAAATAATACTCATAGATACTCATTACACACCAAGCATAATATTCAGTGTTGGGGTGCACCACACTATTGAACCTTGTAACAACCAGGGAGATTACCTCCAGCATTAGCGCTACAGTACTATGGAAATCTAAAGACAAAGAGGCAGTTCTGCAGTCCTGTAGTACGTGAAATTAGTCATAGCCTGTGTAAGCTCCAAGCTTGATCATAACCACGACACCTGAACTAGTCACCTGGTATATGATCTCATGGTACATGTTCCTGTAACACAAGATGACTGGAAGGACCTGCCAGTGAGGCACGGCTAGAACTCAGGGCTACTGGATTTAACGCCTTGATTCCTTGGGTAGGAAATTCTATTTAAGTTTGTTTTCCTAAACATTCACTGCCTGGTACTGAAGGAGACCTCCGGGAAAATAAAGGTGGACAGGATGCATCCTGTGTTCTAGGATTTCCCAATGATGCTCGTTCACTGCTGTGATCAAAAGTAGTCCACAACAGAAGCGCAGAAAACAATGCTCTGACCACGCGAGAAGCACAGAGAACGATGCTATGACCACGTGAGAAGCGCAGAGAACAATGCTCCAGCAGGGAGACCGCATTGCAGTAAGACCCCCCAGAAAACTCCTTCTGAGAGGAAGAACAATGTTGAATGGAGGAGGATACATGAGGATAGAACAGGCGGAATTTAGCCAATGCATGTGGATGTTTACATTTCCAGAAAATCAATGCTGTCTATGAAAGGGTGAACTATTTGTTTGTTTGTTTGTTTTTGTTTTTCGAGACAGGGCTTCTCTGTAGCAATGAAGCAAAATGTGGTTTTCAAGTGAAGGACAAGTTCCAGTTGTAAAAGCTCAATGTGTAATGAAACCACTTACAAAAAATGTAACTCAGAGTTGTCTGTAGGGAACTGTGTGTGATTGTCAAGTGTCACACCTTTGAGGCCTTGGATACCTCCTCGCTAAGTAATAGCAGATGCTAACAGGAAGACATTTAGTAGCTCCTAAATTGAGACTGAATGTTCAAAACTAACTCAGGCTTTTAAAAAATACTACATCTTAAAAACAGTTGTGGGCAAACCAACCCTGATTATGTTTACCTGGATCTATACAACACATATTCCAATACCTAAAAATGTCACCACATAATTTATGCTTTTATAGATTGTCTGATGCAACCATTTCAATAAAAATCTTTTCATTTTTATCTTTTGTTTTCATTTTTAAAATTTATTTTTATGTGTATAGATGTTTTGCCTGCATGCATGGGGCGGCGATGATAAGAGAGAGGAAACAGGGCAGCAGTCAGGGGGGAGTTTGTTTGTCTGGACTCATAATGGATATTTTAACATGCCAAGGGAAAATATTTTAATCAGAAGCACCATTCAATTAATTTTATTATTTTACCTAAATTTTAATAATAGCAATGACATTTTTAATACCAAAAAGAACTGTTAGAGGAGACCTAATATCTACTGGAGTTTAAATGCACATCGTGTTCCACCAGAAGTACTTAAACCATAAGATCCTGAACAGTTAGGACTAGTGGACTCGGCCATTCAGAGGACTATAGAGAGGGGACAGTCACCAAGTGCCAGGTGAGCAGTGAAATCCAGCAGGGGCAGAGTCCTAGCAATTGAATAGGATGTTAGACTAGATTCTGAATAATTGGTAGAATGATATATTCAATCAGTTCAAAGTCATGGGAATAGAGATAGCAGTAAGATTTATTATGAACATTTAATTGCAACAATGATCAAATAGGAAAGAATGTTCTATTGTGTGTACTTTTTGGACAAGTCTTCATGATTTCTGGCCTTTACATAAACAATGCTGTGAGGCAATTTCAGCTTAGGATAATTTTTCCTACACAATAACCCACACCCTGAAACAAAGTCAATGGCAGAATGACCATTTAGACTAGAATTAGAATCTTAGCAATCAACTATGCATACATACACACACACATATATACATATATATATTTATAGTATGCATATGGTATATATATTAAGTACATCTATATGCACTTAATGATTGACCATCACATATAGTATATATACTTGCCAAGTTTGCTGTCCTCTTATTCCCTTATAATAAAATAATTCAAATGCTAATGTCAAATCGAGTGGCCTTTAAAATAACGTTAACTGTGTATTACTGCAAGGCAAGGAATTTCCTACAAGTTATAAAAGAATGTACTTTGCTTGTGGGTAATATGTGGTTTAATGACATGGTTCCTCTGTGTTGTATTTATATTTTTTTGTTTCTAAAACATATTTGATATCTCTAGCTTAATTATATAACCACTCAATGACAGCTCCCGTAAATGGGAAAAATCTCAACTGACCAACCGAGGGAAAGGGCAGATATTCATTGCATTAAAATTTGGAACTTATTAAAAGTAGCAAGAAAGAATACCCACACAGCAGTTTTTAAAATTGAAACCATCTGATCATTTATCTGCATCTCCATTTACAAAAGTTAATAGAATTTCCAGTACCTATTTATTTTCGGATGGAAAAGACAAACTCTGAACTTTTTGCAATAGTACATCACATCTCATTACCTCTTTCATAGGCTGGGGTTTTCTAGTTGAAGACTATTTATGTCTGTCTCTTACAGTGAAGTGGGGAGTTTTTTTTTTTTAAACGTTATATCCCATACTTCCCTCTTTCTTAGCTTCCTTTGGTTGCTTTTTCCTCTGGGTGGTTTCAGGCCCCAGAACAGATGAGGACAGTAGACTGGGGTTAAATGAGTAAAAGTCCCTGTCGTTGGGTCTTCCACCAAAGCAGTCTTTTTGGGGAGATTTTCTCTGGCCAGCTTATCAAAAGATCCACTCTTCCCATCTTGACGTGTTTTAGTGGCACAAATATAATTTACACTCATTTCAGACAGGGCTCTATAACCTTTAAGCTGCACACAGCTTCTCAGGCTTCTAATTAAAATATGATTGATTTGATTTGACCACTCCAGAGAGGGGTCTAGAGTCTACATTTCTAACAGACTACAAGACAGGGTACAACTGACATTTTTTTTCTTCAGGAGGTAGCCTATGTTGTGCCCACTGGATGAATACTGGATGGACTGAACTGAAATTTGAGTAGTTAAAGCACAGGAACCAGTATGGTTCCTGACCCCCTTTATCATGAACACCTATGGGAGTTGTCCATTTCCCAGGAATTTCTTGTTAGTCTAGATTATACAGAATTGTCTGTCGGCAACATGGTACTGCAATATGGCTTTTTGGTTGGAGATATCAATAGGAAATGATCTCCTATGGTACTGAGTTATTACCTTCTTTGTTTTTGTGTTTTTAGAAAAGACAAGGGATGACAGGTTCCTTATCTCGCATGATATAGTTCATAGCCTAATGTCAAAAATTCTTCTCTTCAGAATATTTCTAAGGTACTTGAGAGTACAAGTCTGAAGGTTTGTAAAGTTATTTAGAAGTTCTCAACACTTCAATAACTTCAGAATAACTGATTAAAATTTAAAAGACGACACAATTTGCAGGACATAACCAAAGGACTGCTTAGAGAAAAAGTCATTAGATAAACCAGAAAATGAGAAAATATGAAATCTGTCACCAAGCCTCTGCCTTAGAAGGCTGAAAAAGAAGAACAATGTTACAAGAAGAAGCAGAAAAAAAATATCAGTAAAAATCAGAGCAGGAAGCTCGGAGCTGGCCTCAAAACAGGTGGGGTGGGGGAGTCAACCAAGCACAACAGGTTCCTTGAGAGCTTCCTGAAATTGTTAAGGCTCTACACAGGCTAACCAACAATATGGTGAACAAACAAACTGTGAGCACCAGAAGCAAAGAGGGGCTCGCACAGCTGTTTCACAGAAAAGGGTAATTGAAGGGGAAATGTGAATGGCCGTACTTAAAATTTCACATCTTAGACAATACACAAAAATGCACTGAAATTATAAAACAAACAAACAACAAACACAACCCTCACACTCAGGGAAACAGACAACATGAAGCAGACAATACCTATCAAACCAAAGAAATCACTAACCAACAATCTTCCAGAAAGAAATCACCATTCCCAGTGGTTTTTACAAAACGATTTTGGAAAAATAAATGGCTCAGAGCTCTCACAATGTCCACCCAAATTAGAAGCATGTGAAAGAATTCATAATTCATTCCTTGAGAACACAGAGAAGAAAAATTACACACCTGTTTCTGTCATGTTCATAAACACAAGTGCAATAAAACATTCACATATTTAATCCAACACTACATAAAACGGTAAAACTCCACAACCAAGTGGGATCTTAGATCTGTAAGTCATCACCGTTCACATATCTCTCCAGGAATCTAATGTATCAGTAAGAACAAAATTATGCGATCCCATCTGTACAGAAGGAAAGGCACATGGCAAAGCCAAACATTATTCATGATTAAAAAAAAAACTTTAATAGGAAGGAATTTTCTTAGCTTTATTGAAAACAAAGTTATTAAAAGCAATATTGATAGAAACTCTGCAGTTAATAATACACTGGTGATGGGAAACTGCTTTTCCTGTAATAGCAGAACAAGCCAAGGACTTCCCCCACTACTCTGTATGAGTACCGTGTATTGAATGTCTGGCCAAATGTAATAAAGGAAAAAAGTGGTTACGTAGGTGGAAAAGAACGAACAAAAATCCCTTTCTAATCACAGACAGAAGCCTTTAAACAGGAAATCCCCAAGAATCATCATCAACAGCAAAACTGACCCGAAAACAATAAACAAACATAGTAGCTATGCAGGGTGTGGTGTCTTTTTGTACGCCAGCTACGAAAAATTGCACATTGATCATTTAAAAACACCATTTATAAGGGCCTTCTAAAAATACAATACCTAGGTATACATCTAAGGAAGCATGCTTAAATCGTACAGAAAATTACAAACCAGTGATAAAGGAAGACGAAATGGTATCTAAATAAAAGGCAAGCACTCCATGTTGAGAGATTAGAAAACGCGATACTGTCAAGTTCTTTTCAACTTTGTGTAAGGACTCAGAAATTCCTACAAAATCCCAGGCAGCAATTTATAGATACCGGCAAATGGGCTCTGAAATGACAGAGCCAAGCAAAGAATCTAGAACAGACAATGGTGTCTAAAGAAGAGCAAATTTGGATTCACACTGACAGCCGGAAAGATTTTCTGCAAGGGTAAAATAATGAAGACTGAACCTATTGGTGAAGAGCAAATGCAGATTCAATGGAGAACAGAAATGGATCCCCAGAAAGACATACCTGATCTTTGGAAAATGAACAAATTTAGCCTCAGCCCCAAACAGTTCAGATAAGATACTGTCACAGTTAAAAAAATAATAAAAAATTGTGGACTTTACATGAGAATGGTCTTTTCATCCTCCTGTAAAACTGAACAAACTACACGATTCTGGAAGATTCTTTATTCTCTCAGCATATTAGGCTTTCTTCATGAATAACATCGAAGTCCCACAAAATGTCTATATGTTTGATTCTTTGTGGTTGCCATAATGATGAGGCTAGAGAGATGGCTTAATGGTTAGAAGCAAATGCATGCCCTTATAGAAGACCCAGCACCTACACGGTGACTCACAACCACCTGTAAGTCTAGCTCCATGGAACCTCAGGGAAGCAGACATGCACATGTACAAACATACTTGCAGATAAAACACTTGTATACATAAAATTTTAAGAATAGAGTTTTTAAGAAAGCAAGAATGGTGATGAAATAATTGGATACCCAAAAGTGAAAAAAAAGGAAAATAATATCTTCCATTCAGTATTGGTAAGGATTGCAAAGTGCAGTTATCCTGGAAGACAGTTAGGCAAATGCTTAAAATAACTGTGCTCTTTGTGATTTAGTCAACTTATCTGAATATGTATTTATATCAAAGTATTCACACACATGTTTACAGCAGTAGACTTAGCTATAAGCACTCCCAAAACCCATCATTGGTGAATAGATAAACAAGCCATGATAAGTCTTACAGCAGAAATTATTCAATGACAAATATAAATGAGCTATCAATCTCAATAAGATGTGGAGAAAATTTTGATGTGTACACCAAGATGAATGAAGACAGTCAGAAAACGCTGTGCCATGTTTTATTCCAAGTGTGTGGCACTCTGGAGAAGGCAAAGATGGCAGAAGAAATATCGATTGCTCAGCATCTGAGGGAGAAGAAGTAATTAAGTAGGTAAAGCCAAAAAGCTGTTGCTATGGCACAGATATTCTGTATGATACTGCAGGGCAGAAAACAAGGTATCAAATAGTTGTTGGAATTCACAGAAATCAGTCTCATGAAAAGTAAATCTTAATGCACAAATTGAAAAACTACTTAGGGGTTAGTAGGCTGCCAGGATGGGCTGTGTCCTGTATGGAATGTGTCTTCAGGTGTTGCGTATGTATAAGTCTCCCTGAAGAAAGAAGTTACTAGGATGCTGACCTATGTCACTCAGGAAATGCTTGCCCAGAGACTTTTCGAAAAAGGACCGTCCAAAAGCACTGCACCATCTTTTGTAAAATTATTTCCTGTGGAGATATTGGGTTAAAATTCTGGTATCACTGCATGTTCCATGGACTGGAATGATGAGATAGACAGTCAGGGATGAGCTCGGCCAACTTTCCCATTTGAGTTTGAAGAAATTATAATAAGGGAAGCAAGGGGAGGAGGCTGTGTGGCAAAGATTGTTTAGCTTAATGAGATGATTATATACATCACAGTTCTTTTACAAAATTATTTTTATTAATTTTTTGAGAATTCCACACATTGTATTTTGATCATATTCAACGCAAGTCCCCTTCATAACTCCTCTCAGGTCACTCTACCTCCCTACCCCCTCAGCTTCATGTTCTATTATTTTACTATAATTTGTGCAGCCTGTATATTCCCGGGCATGGGGTTGCCCACTAGAGTGTGGTCGAGATACCTGAGCCACACCTTGAATACAGCCAGCTCCCACTCCTCTAGTACCCATTTAACTTCTGGACACCCTTCTTTAGGAACAGGACCCAAGTCCTCAAAACAAGTCCTCAAACGCTGACTGGCTCTAAGCCAGGAGCAGAAAAGATGCGATAAACCTGGAGCCATTGGTAGCATTAGGCTAAAAGCTCTCAAAATACAAAACCCAATTACACGTAGAGATGTGCATGGCTGGAGGGACACAGGAGCCAAGCAAAAGGTCTCCCGTTGGCTAAAAGGAACAATTTAAACAGAAACTAATTACTCACTATTAGGGAAGCATAACCCAAAATATAAAGAGTTTTACATCCTAAATGATAAAAGCAAATGGATGAATAAAACGATATATGAATGTGCTGGGGTGTGAGAGAGGAGCAAGCTGTCAGTGGGGAAGAATTCAGACAATGTATGAAGACATTCACCTTTAAGGACGGAGTAACCCTACATGACTTGTGAGTGTGCTGGGCAAAATGACTTTCTCCCAAGAGGACAGGGATACACGGAAACTGATCTACCATACAGTGGAGAAGTTCAGCAGGTATTGTCATGGAGTGAGCAGGTGGGTATCAATAGAGATCCAGGTAGGTATCAATAGGGATCCAGGTGGGTATCAACAGAGATCCAGGTGGGTATCAACAGGGATCCAGGTGGGTATCAACAGAGATCCAAGCTGGTACTGTGAATTCTAATGTGATGAGAAAGGCAGTTCTCTACGGTTTTCTTGTCAGAGGAACATTATCTCAGTCTAACTATTAGAAAAACATCAGACACATCCCACCAGTGGTCCAAGCTAGAAAATGTAAGAACTTCTCAAAACTGCCAAAAATACAAGAGAAGTCATGTACACAACAGCAAGTAATGAAAGAGAGGCCATCGGTTTGAAAAAGGGCAAGGAGAAGTACACGGAAGGGCTGGCAGGGAGGAGAGGGAAAGGAAAAACGACATGATTATATTCGGATTAAAAAGAGGAAAGCAGCAAGTTAAAATCAAGGAAAGTCTGCTCATCCTATCGAGTCACCGAGGGACCCCCTTAGTAACTGGATATCCATCTGCCCCTTTAACCCTGATCTTACTGATCTTGCTACTACATGAGATTATTTCTTAGATTTATTTACTTGTATTTTATGTGTATGAGTGTTTGCCTGTATGTACTGTGTGTGTACTGTGTGCATGCAGGGGACCACTGAGGTCAGAGAAGGGTATTGGGATCCCTGGGACTGGAGCCACAGGTGTTGTGAGCCCCCACGTGGGTGCTTGGATCCAAATCTGGGTCCTCTGCAGGAGCACCAAGTGTTTTTAATCTCTGAGTCATCTCTCCAGTTTCTTTTATCAAAAAAATTAATTCTACACAGAAATAGGCTCACATATTTTAATCTCATATACATTATGAAACAGGGCTTGCAATTGGGGTCTTGTTGCTGGCTGCCTGTCACTGAGCAGGCACTAAACTTTAACTACGTATCAGTAGGTGATGCTTTGTTAACATCGGACAACCTCTGATTTGCACATGAGGGAGATGATGTGGCTGTCAGGAGGTCCATGAACCCTGGAGATTTCTCCTCCACACAAGAACAGAGAGCAGAGGTTTCCTGAGCGACTCCGCCTTACCAAAAGAAATACAGGACCTGACTGCCAAGGACTTTCTTCTTGATGATAGAAGACAGCCTCTGTTGGCCAGGCATGGCAGAAAACTGGGTAATCATAGAGAGAAAAACAAAACAAAACAAACAGAAAAACGCCACACAAATACTAGGGTGTGTCTTCTACCTGATAGGTCTCCAGTTCAGGGATCCATGCGTTTGTACCTCACACACATTCTATGAGACCTCTAGGGGCTGGCACTGTGTTAACTGGCTAACCACAGTTTTCTCTTTCTACCCTCCACTCCTTGACATATTTAAGAGTTTGATATTGGGCTGGAGAGATGGCTCAGTGGTTAAGAGCATTGCCTGCTCTTCCAAGGGTCCTGAGTTCAATTCCCGGCAACCACATGGTGGCTCACAACCATCTGTAATGAGGTCTGGTGCCCTCTTCTGGCTTGCAGGCATTCACGCAGAAAAAATATTGTATACATAATAAATAAATAAATATTTTTTTAAAAAAGAAATTGATATTAAGTTTCTAATAAGTTTTATTGATGTCTTCTGTTTCTGTTAAGCACGAGTATCTTTTCAGAATGATGGCATTTTTATTTTGTTTTGGGGCAAGAAAGTGTGAGGGCTGTTTTGTGTACGTGTGGGGAGGCAGTAGTAGGAGTATATGTGTTCCCAAGACAAATTTAGCTTCCTGAGACTCTGTGAATATGAAGGTAATGCTGGCTCTGGATTCACCCACTCAAGGCATTTGTGAGCCAAGATTAGGAAAATCAGAGCCAAGGACGCGTATCATCCACTATGCCTTCTCAGAGAGGAGAGTCTATTTGTAGTGGACTCGATTTCTAAGGAAGGGTATCTAAAAACCTCAGTAGCTATTGCAAAATGCAAAGTGAAGGCAAGTCTAATTTTAATTTGCTTTAATTTAAAATACGATACCATGCTATGAAAATCTTCTAGGGCAGAACAGTAAGATGCTAGGGAAGTAAAAATATACAGAGTGTCTAATATAAAGGCTGGAATTCCTGTTATTGCAGACAGCTCCATCAATGGCTGGATCAGCACTGCAGAAAATGAATTTTATTTAAAGCAGCCCATTATTTTGTTATTGTTGTTGTTGCTGCCAAAAAGCCACCTAAGGGAAGAAGTTTTACTAAGTTTTTTTTTTTAATGTGTGTGTGTGATTATAGACTAAGAGATAAAGTCCATCAGGTTCTGGAAGGCAGCATGATACAACGAAGCAGACCTCACCGTAGTAGCTGCAGTCAGGATAGAGAGAACCCACGTGCACAGGACGTAGGACAGGGTTAAGGACCCTCAAGACCCATCCTCATGGCTCATGTCTTCCCGCCAGGCCTTCCAAGGAACACCTGTGCTGGGGACCAAGTGTGGGATGGTTCATTTTCTAACCACTACAGACAAGCAAGAAGCAGTGGATGCTGTGGAAATACATTTCTAGGTGAATGTATCCAAAACCAAAACATATTCTTTTTGTTCAAGTGAATACAATTAGCCCATTTTACTCTAGAGAGTTGTAATATAGTTTGTATGTTGTGTGATTTGTAAGAGTCCAACAGTTGACACAGATAATGCTATTTTTTCCTCCTCAAGATTCAAACACACATGGACGATGTGCTTTTAGACCTTCTGAGGACTCTCTGAATTCCAGTTAGTGTGGTCTCTTTAGTATATTGTATTTTGGACTTTTAGGTTGAGGTACATTAATAATTTAGCTTTGAAATGAACTCAAGTGAAATGATGTAGAATTAAAAGCATCAGAAATGCTGTTAAAATATTTATGGAGACTGCATTTTGACTAAAGGACTGCATTTACAGAGTGATTTATGCCCTAATTCCTGAGATCCCAGCTTACAAAAGAAGCCAAGGCAGGGACTAAATTTCACAACTGTGCTTTCCACGTTGGAAAGATTGTGCATCCAGCAGCCCTTTTATTAGTTATATCATGGCACAACTAGATTACAAGACTTACTTTCCAAATAATTTCTTGACACATCTTCATTTTGCCTCTGTAAATAAGAATGGTTTCTTGGAACTAGGAACAGTCATGAACTTTATCACAATAGATGCTGTAACAAGATTTGTGTGACCTAGGCATGGCGGCTCCTGTCTGTAGGGAGCAGTAGGGAAGCTAAGTTAGGAGGATCCCCATGACTTAAAATCTATGCGCCCCATAGTGAGTTTTAGGCCACTTAAGTAGTCTAGGATCCTATGTCAATCGATCAATCAATTAATAAGCAAAAAAATATACAAACAAGACAAACAAACAATGAAAAAAGAAAAACACAAGGCAGAGAAAAAATTCACTAAGACACTAAAACGGTAATACTACTTATGCAGCAAGGAGTTCGGTGGACAAAAGGACACATGGGACGTGAAAGAACAAAGGAAACGGAGGGCTAAAGGGAAGAAGAGGGATGTGGGGGGAACTGGAAAGTAAGGGAAGGACAAACACAATAACACACATTGTTAGAAAATGTGTTCATATGCTGCTTAAAGGCGGGAAGAAGCTGGGCATGGTGGTTCATGTTCATAAGCCCAGCACGTGGGAGATTGATGCAGGAGGATTTACATGAGTTCAAAGACATCATGGGATAAGTCATGAGTTTCTGTCCAAACAGAATTACAAAGAAATACCTCCCCCATAAACCCTCAGAAATGTCTGTATACATGTTTGTATGCATTGCAGGTATCTGCATGTATATTGTTGCCAAGGATGGAACTTAGGGCCTTACTCATGCTAAGCAGGCACTCTGTCACAGTGCCGTCCTCCTACCTCAAGAAAGACAAGCAAAGAAATGCTCACGTTCTTTTAGGGCATGTGAGAGGGGGTGTAGAGACCAGCACACCACTCCTTAATCAGCCTTCTTTTTTCTGTGGTTTCTGCTTTGATTATAAATGTATTTTCTTCCTCAAACTTGTGAAATAGAGAGTCAACAGCCTCCTTAATAACTCCCAACACTGCCCCACTGTGCACACACAGTTAAATCACAGCCTGCACATAAGCCAATAAAGCTCAAACCAACCAAAGACCTGTGCGATCAAGGATCTCAAAGAACATTCTTCAGGTGACAGTTCAATCTCTTTTAGCTTGGACTTCACAAAGCAAACAGATTCTTCAAGCGGAAGGAAGAGAAGAGCCTGTGGCCCAAAGCAAACACGAAGTGTAGTGTATGAAAACGTGCAGGCATAGCAAACGCATTTCAGTTCTTGCCCAGGCCTGGCTCACGGCAGAAGCTTGTGGCTGTTAGGAGAATGCCTGCCTGGTAACAATAAAAAGTCTCAGAACACTCAGCCATTCAAGCCCCAACCCCTATTCTCACTACATCCTCCATTCCTCAGGGTAACGAAGATGCCAGAGGGGCTGTCTTGGGTCACCCTTCATGGGCAACAGAATGAAAATCATATGCCAATGCCAAGTGCCAAAGTTTCCCAGACACCAGGCTCCTCTCAAGCGCCTGAAGTCAGCTCTGAAGCGCATCCCTGACAGAACAGCTGCTTCTGCAGCTTTCTGTTCATGATATTGATAGTTTCCTTCTCTCTTCCCTTCTCCCTCTCTCTTTTCTCTATTTACATCTTTCTTCTCTCTCCTTTTCTTTTTTTCTCCATCTCCATCCTTCCCCCTCATCTCTCCCTGGCCTTTATTTTTATTTTTTGAAAGACAGTCTTGGATCTCACTGTGCAGATTGGCCGTAGACTTGCAGGGGGTCTTCCTGACTCCGCCTCCCAAGGGCTCGAGTTGGAGGTGTGGATCATTACACCCAGCTCAGAGGATCTGCCCTTGAAGATCAGGCCCTGTCTGTTTCTAAGAAGGTGGGAAGAGATAGCAATTCAAACTTAGGTGGTTGTTGAGAACAAGAGAGCTTAGAATTTCTTGGCTCCCATGTTACCCCAACATCCAGATCATGGACTGGTAGAGGAGGAAACCATGGGTTGTTGAGGAGAGGAGAGCACAGGTTGGTGGAGACCAAGGCTACGCTTCAGTAGCATTCCAGAGAATGGGCCTCAGTGAGTCTCCCTTAAAATTCTAATATATATATTTGCTTGCCAAAAACTCTTTAGAATTTGCATCTCTCACCCTTCTCAGTTTTCCTTAAGATCACTGTGGTTTGTTCACTTTTCCATTTTAGTTGAATCTGAAGCAACTTTGAATGGAGAGTTAATGTGGGAATACAGTGAGCCACTGGAGAGCAGAGATGCCATCAGCCGAGCACCCTTCACAACAACCCTATGCAGCCACATTCCTGGCTCAAAGGCCAGCTTTCTTCGTCATTCATAAGAATTCTGCGTTTATTGACTGTTCTCGGGTCCTGTGACACTCCCAGGGCCTTTGTGTAGCTTCTAGCTCTCATATAGATGGAAAGAAAAGCTTCCTCTTCCTCTTTTTCTTTGCCAGTAGACAAACTGTCATAAGAATTGTGTTTGGATAAATAAAGCAGAAAAAAGTGAACAAAATCTCATTTCTATTATAAGTTACATTCATGTGCAAAGCCTTCCAATTAGAATTCTCTAGAACTGGTGATACTTTGATACTTGAGACATAAACTTTATTAGACTCCTGGCATGATAGCTAGGAATTTTTCAGTTTCTGTGGTAATTTTAGACAGTTTTGCCATGATGGATAAAAATGAAATGCCATTTGTGCACATAATTTAGAAATTGTACTCTAGCCTTCCAGAATTTTAACTAAAAAATGGATGCCCCTCCAACAGAATAAAAATTAATTTTCTCCAAAGGGACATTACCACAACTCAAGAACACCTTTCTAATTTCTACATAGAGATCCAAAGGAATGAATTAGTTTTGTGACTTGGAGAGCAGGAGAAGAAGCATAGTTCCAGTACTGCCATATGTCAAGCAAAAACATTTTACTATAAGTAATAAAAAAATACATGGCCCATAGTGCTGAGCCATGCAATCCAGTCGTCTAAGTTCTTACAGTGGTTGATCAGTCCCTTGGTAATGCATATTACATTCCCGGTAAAACTCAAGGAACTGCATTGTGTCAGGGGACATTGTGTCAGGGTCATTCTTACAGACAAAATCAGATGAAACAAAAGTTGGGTTTGTAGTGGACCAAACTTCAGAGCAAACAAGGCTCTCCTGAATGGTCTTCTGTAACTAACCTCAGGACAGAGTTTAATTCTTTAGATCTATGAATTAGAAGTAACTGTTCTCTTCAGTGATATCCATTTGTCTATTCTCATGTGTGTGTGTGTGTGTGTGTGTGTGTGTGTGTGTGTGTGTGTGACGGAGGAAATGTTTATCCCATTTTGTTATCTTCAGTGACTTTAAGACTATCTGGCTCTATTTTCCAACTTTAAAACAGAAAGACTTGTTCTTGTGGAACTGCATTCCCAGGAACCCTAAGCAGCTCACATGGCTTCCATGGCGCTGGCGCTTCCCAAGAGAAAGAATTTCACTCAGAGGCTAATTTCACTTGCCCAAGGGTGACCTCCAGATCCTTTTGCCTCTATATCTTGGGTACAGGAGTACACACCTGAGGTACAACTGCCTGTGATAGACAGACTCTTGCATCCCACCGTACACAGCTCATGGATCATGATAGCTAGAAATCCAACCCCTTTCCCAGCTACAAGAGCCCTGATTTGATTAGGGTGGAATGGGCGGAGCTCAACCTAACACAGGCCTCTTCTTGAAATCCTGCTTTTCTAAACTTGCTGATGCATTCTGTGCTGTTCCTGATGTCGACTTCATCTGTCACTGGACAGGCAGCTGCTGCCATAGAAGAAAATAATTAGAGAATAAACTTCAAATGACATTTATGAAGCATTTTCTCATGATCCAGATTTGCTCCACACTTCCTTAGCTTCCCTGGGACTTATGAGGTCACAAAATATGTGTTCATGAAGGATCAGATCTGCTATGTAATTATCTAAACCTGGAGGTAGCTCAGTCCTTAGAGTCAGAGGCATTCCCTCTGAGAAACCTGAATGACTGTCAATTGAAACACAAGACAAAACAACAAAGCAAACTACAGTTTAAAAGGCGGGATCGAATTCACAAAGAAGACTTTTTAGCAGGGATGATGAGGAATCAATCACCCCATCACTGTGAGTGCTAATGCCACAAGCTGGACAGATGCATGAAGACAGTGTGGTTGTCTGTATCGCTCCACAGTGGAGAGTTACCTGGGTACCACACTGTCAACACCAGGATGCTTCAAACTGTTTTAGGCAAGCTTTATTGGATGGTGATATCTAGTATACATGAGATAACATAACCATACAGATGGCGGGGCCTTTCTTTAAGGTACAGGGAAACTATAAAATCCACTCCAAATAAAACCAAGAGATAAAGATAAAGATTGAGGTGAAAGGTGTTTTTTAAACTATTTTTTAAACTATGATTGTATGTGTACCATGTGTGTGGATGTGTGTGGGGGTGGATAGGGAGAGGACACACGTCCCAAGATCAGAACATAACTCTGAGGGGTAGATTCTTTCCTTCCACTTTCTGGTGGGTTCCAGGGATCAGAGTCAGATCATTAGACTTACGTGGAAAGGGCATTTACCCACGGACCCATCTCCCTGGCCCCTATGAGGAAGTTCAATACGAATAAGAAACGGAAACATACAAGGCTGGCTCTGAGGGTAAATGAGAACCAACTTGCTTTGTGCTTATTACTAAAACAAATTTCAAAATTATGTGTATGTTTGGAGGTATGTTTACGTGATGGTAGACACCCATGGAAGTCACAGATATCCATCTGGGTTGGATGACATCCAGTCACAAACATCCATGGAAGTCACAGACATGGAAGTCACAGACACCCATCCGGAGCTGGAGTTGCATATAGTTTTGAGTACCTACATGGGTACTGGGAACCGAACAGATATCCTCCATAAGAGTAGTGTGATCTCTAAACCACTGAGCCATTTCTCCCACCCCCTTATCATTTCTTCCACAAAGCTCACAGGCACCCTTGCAGAGGCAAGAATGGGCTAACCTCTCTGAGGTTAGTCCCAGCTTAAAAATTCCCATTGGAAGCTCCAACAACTTGGTCACCACATGACTACTGTCTAGCACCCATGGGTCACTGTCACCGATGACTTGGGAACATTAAAGTTCTTGGCCTCACTTTTCAGTCAAATCAAGGATTTGAATTTAGGGACTTGCTTGGTTTGTGTAGATCAAAGATACTTAATATCAATTTTACTAGTCTATGATAGAGTTCGCCAAAAGCTTAAGATGATGAATTCAAAATGAAGGACTGCACTATTTTACTTTCTACGTGGCCAATAAAGTGCCGGAAAGGAAGTTTACACAGGTTTTGTTTTTTGAAAAGGACTTTCTGCATTTACAAATGGTGACAATGACGTCACCCACTTACTTCTTTCTCCCAGAATTTTTCTTCAAAGCTTCAATCTTCCATTGACATTCATCACTATGACAGCCTTGCAGAATCAAAACTACATTTAAAACCCAGGATTTTAGTTACTTATCAAAACCTGTCATATTTGAGACCCTTTCTGTTTTTAATCCAGGAGATGTATGATTTCTGAGAAAATCATTCATTTGTATTGTATCTCAGGGAGAAAAGCACCCCGGACTGTACGGAAACTTCAATCACGAGAAAGAGTCCACACCATAAATTGAAACTTCTAAGAAGATCTCTGTCTGATTGACTTGAAAAATAATTGGTATCTTTCTATGTAATCTACATTAGTGTACACAATAAACCTCTTAAACAAAGATTGTGTGACTCTTCATTTATCTTTTTTGACAAGAGAACAAAGGCTGGGGTTTAATGAATGGAGAGAGACAACGAGGTCAGGTTTAAAAGCCTCCCAGGTCAAATGTCTGACATCGGTGAACATTTTTTTGAAAAGCCCTAACATAGTCATTTTTATTTTTGTCAAATCTCAGGGGTCCTGCTGAGGCTTCTAGGAGGGAGAAGGAAAACACCATCATTTAGTGGTACAGAGACAAGCGATTAAAGCCACAATACCCTCTTAGGATGTCTTCACCGGCATCTTCATCGCTTTGGATTACATAGATTTGAAAATAAGGTTGAAGTTTTAGGCTTTGAAAGGTGACAACAATTCCTTGTATTGATAAAGGGAGGAGGACAGCCTATGCTTTCACTTTGCATATGCATTGATTTTCCCCCCAAATGGACGGCCCCTGTCATCTAGAGAGGTTATTCATAGATCCAGAGAGCTGATCAGGGTCATTAGTAACAATAGTAAACTGATCATCATTGCAATGGGACCTGACAAGTGTCTTTTTCAAAGTGGATTCTAATGTATTGATGCCTGTGAAGTTCATTACAGTGGTAATAAATCATTAGTCGCCACAGAGTGATTTATAAGTCTGTTGAAGTGCATTCTAATAGGCTGCCGGAAAGCTTTGCAGACCCAAGAACGCCCCCTCCTACTCCTTGCCTGCACTGTGATAGCTCAGAAAGGCTACCAACGACACAGTCCTGATCAAAGTAACCACAGGCCCCTCTTGTTTGCTTAGAAAAGTATATCAACTTTTAATTTAGAATACCCTTAGTCCTGCCTTGAACTACTCCTGCCTCACAAGTATTTCGGAATCCCCTTTCCTCAACATTTTTCCCATAAAGGTGCATTGCCACCTTTCCTTAAATTTCAACTTTTCCTCTACTCAGAATTAATTCTGTAAGGTTATTTGCATGCACGATGATACGCAAAGTAAATACCAAAGGCATTTAACATTCTGAGCTAAGATCGTAATAAAGCAATTCAAAGTGCACCATGGGCGGAAATGCTTATCTGTAAACATGTACAAAAATGTTTCTCGCTTTCCTATAATGGGCTGGAAGTAGGCTTAAAGTGCTGCCAAGCCTGGCCGTCTGAGTGCGACACTTTGTAGTGTGACTCCGTCCACACTGGAAGGGCAGAACCAGTTCCCGCCTGGTGACTCCTGATCAGCACCTGCGTTCTGTGGTGAGCATGCACAGACCACCATTATAAAACAAATTAAAGGTATGATTAAAAACATTTCTATTTGTGTATAAATGAGAATATTAAATAGCTTAACTATGAATTGAATTTTCATCTTACACTTTTAATTTTCTAATATAACTATAAGCATTTTAATTAAAAATAAATACCTTAATTATAACCAAGCTTTTATTTATATAGAAATAAACGTTTCTATTAAGCTTTCCACAGCATTAGGCGACTTTTTCAGATACTATTTACTTCTCAGAAAAAGAGGAATAAGATTGATGCGAGGAGAGCAGGAGAATTCTGGGGAGGAGGAAGCTGATTCCTCCCACTCCTGCCCAGGTCACTGAAGCAGCAGGATGTGATCTGCCCCACTGAAAAAGGTACTGAGCCACAAGGCTAACACAGTTCAGAAAAATGGGTTAATCAAGATGTGAGAGTTAGCCAGTAAGAGGCTAGACCTAATGGGCCAATCAGCTTTATAACTTATAGAGATCTCCTGTGTTATTTTCTGTGGGACTAAAGAGCTGGGGGAACAGGGCAGGACAAAAACCCCAACAAGCTGGCCCATCATGTTACATAAGATAAAGTTGAAGCAATATTAACCTTCTACAGAAAATAGGAAGGTTTTCTCACCAAAGGCACAGCTAATTATTCCAACAGATGATGTGGACTTAACTCAGGTGCAGACCCATAAAACCAAACAAAACACAAGTGTTCTGTATCATTTGTGAGCAGTGCAATAACAGAAGCAATTTTGTGGCTATTAAGGCCTCATTTTAAAGACATCAGTTCCGAAGCACGTTCTTTGCTCTCAGTGGTGGGATAGAATCCTACTCATGGCTAGTTCGGGCTGAAACGCGGAAAGAGATACCTCATTTCCGGTTTCTCCTGGCTAGTCAGCTGGGAGGTAAAGTCGCCTCTTGCCCTGTCACCGTTCTCATGGAGGCTGTCAAACTTTTCTCCACTTGAGCCTGCTCTATCAGGAGAGCAATGCACTTCAGTTATCTAGAGTTCTTTGTGTGGGTGGGAAAGCAATTCCCCCAAAGAATTGATTCCTCCAAATCTATTCTGAATTCAGAACAACTCGCTGCCTGTCCGTGCCCAGCTTGTCTACAGTTTACTTCAAGACAAAGCTACTTGAGCCTGTGGTAAAGGGGTGAGCAGGTGCTGTTTCTCCCTGCAGGGCTCCCAGTTAGAGAAGAGCGCCCCTGGATGTACCACATTTCAGAGGTTCATTACCATGCACGAATTCCTGATGCGTGTTCTTCAGAGATGACTTGTTATATTGATCAATCAACTTTGACTTGAACTTCCTTAGTGTACATGCGATATTCCTGGATATATCGCACAAAGTGCTTCCTGAGATGGGGAATGGATCCACTTTGGTTATGCTTTGACATCAAACCCTGACTCCATCTGCAGCCTGCTCTGGAGATGCTAACCTTGAAGATAACTGCATGGTGAGATTTCAGAGTTCTCACATTTCTGTGTTCCTCTCATCATTGATCCCCGATGACCTGAAGTGCATTCTACCATGGATCACTACTGCAGTCTACAGCAGAGCAAGCTGCTGGACGTGCCGTCCGAGACTGGCCTCAAGAGTTTGTATCTCCAGGGAACTCCCCCAGCCTCATTCAGCAGAATGCAGTCAATAGCCTGCTGCTGCCACCCAGTACATCTGAAATACCTACACTCTCATTGTGCCAGACCTAAAAAAGGTCACAATAGACATGGGGTCCAAAGAATCATATTCCCAAGTTCAGTCAACTCAACTTGTTTGCTTGACTTACTACTTTTTGTTCTAAAAATGACGGAAAAGGCTGACCCCCACCCTTACATCAGAGGGGAATCTGGATTCCTTCCCTGCTGAGGCTCAGCTTGAAGGCTCCACATGCCTGTGTCTAAGGAGGGTTTCTAAAGTTGGAAGACCAGTGGCAAAGAGGAGCATTTTATTGGTGTCCTTGTATTGATATTCACCACTGGGATTGTCTCTCCATTTAATAGTTTTGTTCAATGATTGTCAGGGTTTTAGTGTTCTACTTGCAGTGAGATAAATGTCTAAATACTTAGCAATTAAAAAAATAATCACATGCGGTGTTCAAGTGGTACTTAAGTGGCAAGACAATGAATATATTCATCAGACAATGGCTGAGCAACAATTATGTATCAAAAATAATTCTGCTGTACTAAATTTGTACAAAAACTACCCATTTTTGGTAGAAGCTTTGCAACAGTCTTTTTGTAGATTTTCCAAGCACTTGACAAAACCACCATCAAGTAAGGAATTTTACCCTTCTTCCCAACTTTTCTCTCACTAATTGATTTCTTTTGTGACATTTCATTGCCTTGTGTGTTAAAGGCAGGTGTTGCAAGCGGCATCCCAGCCTGGGTTATTTATACTGCATGAGATGGTCTAATGTCTCCCTTGCAAACACAAGGTTGATGCTTTGCTCAGATAAATGTATTCCGTTACATTAAAGAAGGAACCAGGGAGTCCAATCTTATGAAACTTTGGAAATAAATAACTGGACAATATGCAGAGAGTGGGAGGCTTTGCAGCACTCAGTTCTAAATGGGAAGTCTTCATCAAATTCCTCCTCTCAAGGTTTAGGGATCTATACAAAAGAGGGGGCAGGAAGTTGGTAAGGGCAGCGGTAACGAAGGACTCCAAGAAAGCACGCAGCACCTTCCACATACAATAGGGCTGATCCACATTCAGAGAGACTGAGGCAGCGTGCACAGGGCTAGTACAGGTTCCAGACAAACAAGGTCTTAGGAGGGGAAGCAGATACAAAATCCCATCCCTATCCAAGACACTATCTGCAATTCATACCTGCTGGCAAAGGGAAAACAGCTTTTCTCCAGTGGAGTATTGTATAAACTACAGACCAAAGCAAGCCTGAAGCCCATAAGGAGTAGACCAACACAAAACTCCACAAAGATTGTGTGTGTGTGTGTGTGTGTGTGTGTGTGTGTGAACTTTTGCTTTGTCACTTTTTGTATGTTTTTTTGTTTGTTTTGAATTTCTTCCTTTTTCTTTTCTTAGTTTTCTTTTGAAAGAGTGAGAAAGAAAATGTCATTGGGTGGGGAGGGAGGTGGGGGAGAGTGAGAGGAAGGGAAAAACGGGAACAAAATATAATTTTAGAAAAAAATTTCAAGTGAAAAAAGTATTAATATTTTCTAACATGGTTAAGTAGTAAGCGTGTTAGTGACATGGTGTTAACGCTTTTTCTAATACTGAATCCATCCATATAATGAACCCATCTTAGTCAAAAAGCGTTTTTACTATTAATTTTGGTTTATTAACATTGTAATTAGCCAAGTTCAGTGGCACAGATCTCTAAACCAAGCTATTTAGAAGCAACACAGGAAGACGGCTGTTTCCATGCTAGCCTGAACTATGGCGTGTTCAAAGCCGCTCTGAGATCAATAGAGACCTGGCCTCTCAATAAAAAGAGAAGACAGGGTCAGGACGGAGTTCTGCAGTGAGTACCTGCTTGGTCTGCCTGGGGCCATGCACTCGGTTCCCAGTCCTGCCAGAAATAAACAGCAAATCCAACTTCTACTTAGACTCTTTGTTGTTGATGTTGGTTGGTCCCTCATTTGATATCTTTTGCTCCACTATGGCCATTTTAAAAACAATATTATACTTTCTTTAAACAAACAAACATACAAAACATTGAGTTTCCCCTATACCCTTAATGCTCTCAAGTAGCTTTGACAACTTTAACTATTTGTTACAGATTCTCTTTAAGTCCCACGTTGTGTGATGCTATTTTTATCAGTAGGAAAACAATTCTGACAAGTTACTAATTTTTTCTCATCAGCTTTTAGCTTTCCCTGAGGAGAGGGTGAGTTTTTAAATAATCGTATCCTTATAGGTATTCAAATCTATTTACAAAAAATTAAGCAAGGTAACCCCTTATGGGTCTCTCAATCTTCTCTCATTCTCTATTTATTATGTATATTTTTATTTTTTCTTCTTCTAAACTAATCTATTTTGCTATATTTTTTAGGAATTAGAATTCATTTCTCAGTTGTTTTTTATTCCTAACATGTATTTTCTGCTTTTATTTTTAATATGATTAGTTTTTCTTAAGCTTATTTTGTTCCTTTCCTATTCTCCCTAACTCCCTAAATTTAACTTTATAATTTAATTTTATGCACTTTATGTCCATACTGATATAAGTTTTCAAGACCACAAATATATCCATAAATAGAACATTAGCTGCATTTTCTACATTCTTCTCTGTCTTATTACATTTTCTTATTTTTGAGAAAGCCACCAATCATATAGAAAAACCATTCATAACAGCAACATAAAATATAACCATTAATAAGTAGCTAACAATAAGTTCCACAGAACTTGTAAGACATATAAAGAAAACTTACTAAATGACTGTTGAAGGTTACAAAAAAATTGAAAACTAGATTTCTGTTGCCTACCCTCCAAGGGAAGCCCAAATGGCAAGCGTCCAACGCCATTTTCTACAAGTCAGTTTAAGAACCCAGCGTGATACACAGCGAGGTACCAAGGCGAGACCACATGGCTGTTTTGGCGCCGCCGGTAGGGTCACTGGTCAGACGGCACAAGTGGCAGAATTTACGGAAGTAGCCGAGAAGGACAATGAAGAAAAGTTAGAACTAACAGATGCTAGAAGCATTAAATGATTGAAGGAAACCACAAGGGTCGAGCTAGTATGGGGATAAACAACGTGGAACAGAGATCCCGAAACAGACCCAACTGTGTTACAAACGCAAGAGACAACCGACTGGTGCCAAACTGCAGAACCAAAGCCGGCCTGCTCAAGGAGAGCCATGGAGTCTGCTGGGGAGCCTACAGGGAAAAGGTTAAATCCTCTTAACACCAGGATATCTTTTAACCAGTTTGCTCCCAGTGGGGGCTTAATTACATGAACCAAATTTGTATAACTATGGAGCCAAGTTTGTGTGACCAATCAGACTGGCCAAAATCCAAAATTTGATGGAGAGAGGGAAAGCAGACAGCCTTCACTGTCTAGGTAAATGTCAAGGTAAAGTAGTCAACACAGAGAAGGTGGTTAGGTCAACCTAGTATAGCAACAGAGACTTTAAAGCCAGAAATCTAACCACTGAATTTGCATGCTCTCTCTCTCTCTCTCTCTCTCTCTCTCTCTCACACACACACACACACACACACACACACACATGAACACACATCACACACATTTACACAGGCTTCCCCTTGCAGCTTTGTATACAGCATCAAAATACAGAAAACAAAGATGTTTCAGGAAGATACTAACTAATTGAATTGTGAAGAAATCACACAAAAGGAAACTGTGCAACAGTAGAAACAGAAGAGGAAGTAACAGTTGTCATTTCAACGATGGCCAGACAGCTCTATGGGTTAAGTGCTGGATGTGCAGGCATGAGGACCTGAGTTCAAATCCCTGGAATCCATGGAAAAGAAGAATCCAGGTGCAGAGCCAAACATCAACAGCCTCTCTTTCTGCTGGGGCAAAGACAGACGCTCCTGAGGCTTCTGGCTAGCTGCTTTAGCAGAAACGGAAAGCCAATGGTTCAATATCGGAAAAACTATAAAATTTAAATTAGAAAAACACCTGATAGCTTCTAGCTTTTCCATTTCCAAACATGGTGTGTGAGCCTTCCGGAAGTGTGCATGCACGCACACTCACACACACATTTACATACATACATATGCACACACGTAGACACATACATACACATGCACAAACAGACACATACACACATACATACACATGCACATAAATACACACATAGATACACACACATGCATAAACATGCACACACATACATGCACAAATTTTTAAGTGAATTGTAAAATAAAGCAGAACATAATCTATTTTTTAAGTTTGATTTTGAATTCACTTCTGTCGGTGTGTGTTGAGGCACGCGAGCACAGCTGCCCTCGGGGCTCAGGCTAGAGTGTCAGACCCCCTGGAACTGTAGGGTCAGGCAGCTGTGAGCTGCCCACGCGGATGCTTGGATGCCAAGAACTGAGCCCGGCTCCTCTCCAAGAGCAGCAAGCACATGTGACCACTGAGTGTCTCCCCACTTTTAGGCCATCATCTCTATCTGTACAGTTGTGAAGCAGGAAGGAGACTGCACACACAGGAAGGAGACCTGATTTCTGTGTTTGTGTGAAAGCTGGGTAGACATGGGAGACAGAGAATAAGAGGATGCTTTCTGGGTTAGGATTATGAGACTGAAATTCCTATATTTAATTCCTATAATTAATAAACACAGCCACACAATTTATATATAATTTTTAAGACTTTAACAGTAACATGACATTTATAATATGCAAAATAATGTGAGTGATAGGGAACTCTTCCACAGCTGCCTTCAAAGATTTCTTATTTTAAGACAGGTATAAAATGGAAGCTGTGGCCCCAGCAGCGAGCTACCATGCCCAGAAGACTCGCCCTGGACATGTGCAATGTGTGAAAATTGAAAATCCCTGTAATAGCGCTTTCTTTGTAGCCTAGCACCAACGAAAAAGTTCACCACCGCTTATTAGTAGTTCAAGATTCAAAAGCTATGACTAACGTGATCTTTTAACATTATAAAAACGAGGTTTCTGATGAAGAAAACCCTAGAGGCTATATATGTTATGACATATGAGTCATCGTTTTCCAGATGGATATGCATTATTCAGAAAGCATGGGTGTGAACGTGGAAAAATAGGTTTTAAAAGTTACGCTGGTGGAAAACCTGACAAGAAGGTTTAATCACTCTGCATATTTTCCAAAATATTTAATGTCGATACTTTTGATAAACGTCTCTTTGGAGATTATTAAAAAGCTATATTTGATGGCACATATCAATTCATTAAATAAACGAGAGGGATCATGTACAAGAATGATGAGTATTTCAGATTGGCAAGAATGCCAACAAGGATCCCATGTGGCTGTTACATCCAGAGTGCTTGCAATCTGGTAGAGAATGGAAGGCAAGTCTTAACAATGAAGGCAGAATGCACACAGTGGAGAGGAGCACAGGAGTCACAGGTAGGATGGAAACCGTGGAGAGACACAGGAGTAGAGGTAGGATGGAAACCGTGGAGAGACACAGGAGAAAAGGTAGGATGTAAACCATGGAGAGACACAGGAGTAAAGGTAGGATGTAAACCGTGGAGAGACTCACAGCAAGGAGTAGAAGGCTCACCTGAAAGGATCATAAACAGAATTTTGACAACTGAGAAGAATCTTAGGAGGCAGAGGAAGGCAAATCAGAAATTTCCAAGTCAAAATAATTACAGGTAGGTGCAAAAACACAGAGAGGTTTTAAATATGGCAAGTGTTTATTTTCCCTAATACTTCAATTGGATATGTAGAGAGCAAGTTAGAGAAATAAGAGTACAATTGAAACGAGAAGAACAATGAGCTCTATGTTTTCATTTCTTCCTTGTAACAGTCAATTTGGAAATAACTTGTGAAACAACAGAACAGTAGGGGGTAGAAGCCATCAGGTCATATAATCCAAGGGTCTCACGTACACCTTTGCCCATAGAGTACATTTTCTAGTGAATGGAGAATGATAACAAAATTTGCTGAGCATCGAAATGAAATAGTAAAATAAAAAATTAAAAGTCTGAGATGCTAGCAGGAAACTCAGAAAGGGCTGTTTTCTAGGCATGCTAGGTCATCTGAGGAAGCTGAAGTCTCAAAGCACAGCAGGAGAGGAGGCAGGTACAGGTCCTTAAACAAGGTGATGGTTAAATGGGGAAGCTAGCTGGTGTGTTCGTCCTCATCTGCCGGGGCAGAGGAAGCTAGTGATAAGGTTAGAGGCTTGGAATCATGTCTGGGATGGAAGTCATCAGTGTTCATGGCATTAAGCATGCTTATTTTCCTTTTAGAGACGAACAAGTTGAGTTTGTAGCATGTGCAATGCAAGACAAATGATCTTTATTCCTTCTTAGAAGGAGAATAGAGCCATATGTGAGATTTTGGAAGTAGAAAGATGGGGCAAACAGCCGAGAGAAAAAAATCACAATCTCAGGCAGTTGCTAGTATCTTTTTAAGAAAATAAGAGTCCTAAATACAATTATAAGTAGAAGGAAGTCAATCCAAAGTAAAAGACTCTATAGTTAAAACTGCTAATCCAGACAAAGAAAGAGAAACAGAAAAAAGGTATCACCATCATCATCAACAACAGAAACATAAAAAAAAAATGAAGTAAAACGGCTCTTTTGTCAGATGTTAAAGGAAAAGAACAGTAAGTCGGTAGTGTGCCCTGCAGCTTAGTGATTTGCCAAATGGAGGCAAAGCACATGCAGGAATGCCATGGTCATGAGAGGTGGGAGGAGTCACACCACACCCCAATCCCTCCAAGACCATACTGCTTATGTAAAAACGGGAAATGGGTGAAATCTGAGCATATCAGGATGGGATTAAGGAAAACGGAGAGATGTTTCCCATCCCAGGGTGTTATGATTTCCTCAGAAGATGGGAGGTCTGCTCCATTGTTGAGCAGGGCAGTTAAGTATCTGGAAGCCCTGATTTGAACATGTCAGATGCACGAAGAAAGTGTAATTTATGGACTTCTTCGCTACTCAAATGTGGAAACTCCATGCCAAAGTTAGAACGAGAAGAACAATTAGCTTTATGCTTTCATTCCTGCTTGTAACAGTCAGTGTTTTGGTTCTTGGTGTTTCTTCATTTTATGCCACGCATGCCTGCAAGAATGACTATTGGTTCAGATAATGCAAAAGTCTAAAAGAGGCAGCAGAGAGGAGGGAGGCATAGCAGGGAGAGAGAAAGAGGGGAGGTAAAGGTAGATCTCCAGTCAATAATTCAATAATGTCTTCTTCTCCACATGGAACAGCACTTCCTCCCTGACATGTCTCTGTCTAACTGGTTAAAACGAACAAGCAGCCTTTAAATGCCCAAATACTGAATTAAAATGCACTTGGACTATAGTTGCATAATGGATGCTTAGTATGTTATGTCTAAAACAGATAAAGAAGAGTGTGATCTGCTTTAAAAGTATCACACTAGAGAACTCTACCTTTGCAGGGTGTTGGTGAGGTACCATCAGCTAGATAAAATCACACCAAGCAAACCAGATTCAGACTCATGCTGTGTATGCCAATGTCTTGGTTAACCCTGTGGATTGTATGGTTCCAAGAAGATCTTAGGAGAAGTACCATATTTCCCATCAGTGTCTCATTATCTGGAGCCTTTTTACTTGACTTCCTCTACATGGCCTTGGCCAGTCACTTAATCTTCCAGATCTCCTATTTGCCAGCCATAGAACATCTCACTGAGGCTGGAGAGAGTTCCATAAACAACTATAGGAGCTAAACATTAGAATTACAAAGATGTCAGCAACATTAACAGAAATGTGGCAGAATTATGTGATGACCTGCTTCTAGAAAGACCTAGAAGTAGATGAATTTGTTGGCCAAAACCATGTGCTTGAGGTCAAATATACATGTTCAAATACATTGTCTTTCTCTTCTGTCACACTGACTTAACTTTGGTTTAGTTGGCACTTCATACAACAGTGTAACTACTTTATGTCTATAGTAAGTATCTACAGTCTAATTTGTATAGCAAATATCTAAAGTTTAATCTGACTTCCTCTTCAATTTGCCTTATGTTGAACACAGAAGCACATGTGTATTTGAAGTCCACACACAACACAGCTATGATCCTGGGAAAAAACTGAATTTGTCACAATTTCATTTTTGCCTGGCTATAAGAAAATATTTCTTTGTTTTTCCTAAAGAAATGATTTACTCTTCTCTCTCTATAGAAAAGTCCTGCCCACTCCAAGTATTAGCCAGTTAAGATGAGATCGAGTGTTTCAGGGGTTGGTACCCAAGACACTCGTGTCATATTGTCTACTGATAGCATTTTCTAAACTTAAAGTATAATTTAAATTGTACAGAAACCTGTCTTTTAGTGCACAGAACACCTTAATTTGCTATATATGAAGGCAATTCCAACCTTTTGGGGGCTAAATTAGTAGCTCTCTAATAAAATAAATCAGCCCTTGCTCTAGCTTGTAGAGTCCCATTAACCTAAGGTTCTTGGGGTGGCCTGGTTATCTTGCCTGATAAACGCCAACAAAGTTTTTCAGAAGGGTATGTTGGTTTTTCACAGACAAAAGTAACAGAAGACTCCAAACACTTGAGCTGAAGATAGAGCTGAATACTGGCCTCAGCTTCAGAACTGTTTCTGGCGGAAGTGTGAAGGCTATCGCAGGAAAACAATGAATTGAAAGTCCACGCAGCACTAAGTTCAGCATGTGCCTCCTTTCCCGTTAACAGTGGAGATGGGTGCTGCCCTGGGAAGCGGCTGGGAAGGCCACTTCCTCTAGGAGCTAAGACTGGGGACAAAAGTCCTTTTGCCAGCATTGCCACAGGCTGCTCTGTGGTACCGGAAGCCGCATTTGAGAGAAGGCCATCTTTTGTTTTTAACTGTGCTGAAAATCTCCCTAAACTGCACTCATGTGCTTTGAACGAATCGTGAATGAAGGGTACTGCTAACGTTTGGAGAAAGTTGAAAACATCGCCACGCTGGGAGACCATGGGTCAGCTTGGGAATTGGAGACTTCTCGATGATTATACACGCTGCTACGGGTAGGGGTTGTACCAGTGTTACAGCATTTAGTCCCCACACTCCACTGAAGCTCAGCAGAGAACACCTTGTTATCCCTTCTCAGATGAATGAGTAGGGACTATGGGCTCACTGTCGCCCAATGTCAATAACGTAGTCTTAATACGTGGGAATTTTCTTTACTCTTTGGATCACCAATCCTCTAGAAAAATCTATCCTGGTGTACAAGGAACATAAGAGAATGAGCTATGCTCCTTGTTGCTTCATGTTTTGATGTAATGACTATTCTAAAGAACACTGTTGATAACACTTCACTTGGTAATCAGCTTTTCTTGCATGTGCATTACTAGCAATTTTGGTGATTTATTTGGAATGTGACCTTCCCGTTTTTAAAGAATAGTTAGTATTTGGAAAACAGAAAAATATGACTCTGAATTCTATCTGCATAAACAAAAAGATCATTGTTCTTCACACATAAGCGTATTAAATAGATAGATATATAGATGAATTCACGTGATATTTAAACCCTCTATTTTATATTATCTATTAAGTAAAAAGAATCTAAACACTGAAATCAAAGCACATTCCATAGAAGATGGAACTTTAGGATGTGTGAGCAGTTGTGACTCAGTGGGATGGTTCTTACCACCCAGACCCAATTTAAGCTGGACATGACGCCCAGGAGTTCTGGCAGGTTTACTCTGTGTCTCCTTTAACTTTTATGGACTTGACGATCCCGTGACCCTGCTTCTTCCTATGCCACAGTCACTGGATACTCTCTAACAATGATCCTCTTTTATCTCTGTAAAGCACATAATGATGATTAGGTTGGGAATGCTTTATAAAGAATACCAGTAGGCAGATAGATCTTTGGTTTGTTTGTTTGTCTGTTTGTTTTGTGTGCTTGTTTGGTGGGGACGAGGGTGAACGCAGGTTGAAAGCCATGGCAGACCAGCAATCTATTGTTAAGCTCCATTCTCAGCTAATTTTTACATTTTCTTTTTTGAGGAAGGGTCTCACTAAGGCTCTCACCCAGGATGTCCTGAACACAAAATTCCCCCAGCACCAGCTTTATTTGTATTGAGTTACAAGCTTGGCCATCAAGCCTGGCTCCAGCCTAGGTTTTAATGCTTGCTTTAATTTCGCTGACTACCAGTTTCTCTGTCAACAAAACATGGAACTCCTGTGCCTATGTTTGAGAGATGCTGTGAACACTAAATACTGTAATGTGGCCATAGAGATCCCAGCACAAACCTGAGCTTCGGTTCACCACTTCAGTGTGTAAATTATTTCACAAAAGAGTTGAAGAATATTCAGTAAGTTTAAGTCAGACATTTTGTTCACTCATTTTTTTCCTGTTCTAATATTAATAAAATTTTATTGTGATGTGGGATGCCCTTCTGCATGCTGTGAATATCTCTTATTACCACTGGTTAATAAAGGAGACAATTTGGCCAATAGCCAGGCAGAATATAGTTAGGCAGGAAATCTAAGCAAAGAGATGGGGGCTGGGATGGGAGGATTGGAATCAGGAAGACACCTGCAGCCGCTGGAGAAGCAAGATGTGAGGTAACAAGTCACCAGTCTTGTGTTAAAGTATAGAGTAATAGAAATGGGTTTATCTAAGTTGTAAGAACTAGTTAATAATAAGCCTGAGTTAATAGGTCAAATAGTTTGTAATTACTATTAAGCCTTAGAGTGGTTATTTGAAAAAGGCGGCAGGAGAGAAACCTCCAATTAATTACCCTAGTGTCCACATAGTGCTGACTGCCTACGTTTCATTTTCCCTCCATTTGGTTATGTCAAAACTTTGAATATAAGTCTTTCTGCTGTGATCTGGGCTGTGGCTACATGGAGGCTTGAGCCATGACCCCCCAGCTACATTAGGATGTTGACAACATATAAAGGGGAGTATGTCACCCTCAGCTTTTGGGAAGCTAGCTCTACTGCCATGGTTCACATACTAGATCACAGGAGAAATATTTCTGAACTGGCCTTTAGAATTCCATATCACTGCAACTATGTCTTCAATTAGTATTTACCCGTGAGAGGAGACGCCAGTGCAGTAAGTCCCTCTGTCCCGTATGCTGGGTTAGTATAGTATATACTATACTATATATATAGTATATAGTATAGCTATCGAGAGTGGCTAAGGTCATGGTTTACATAGAACAGGCAAGACAGTCAGAGCAACCACTCCCCTGCATCAGACACAAGGACACACACACAGAGACTTCTTTTAGCACATAGTCCTGAACCACGGATGAGACATATGCATTCTGTCTCAAGAGGCACAAGCTACATGAGACATGTCTTCATTGTGTTGTTGTAGACTTTTGGATTTTCCATTTTGTTTTATTTTGTTTGTTTGTTTGTTGTCGGTCAGAGTCAATTTTTTTTCTAAACCACAGCTCTGAAAGCTCAGAATATTACTTCTGAATTCTCAGAATATTACCTCTGGATATAATAAAAATATATTTCTAATAATTACAACCACCTTCTAATATTACCACTGACAGTATGAAAAATCAGGTCAATTAAACCTTGGATTACATAATGACTTCTTAGAGATAGAATAGTCTAGAATCAAGTTCACCTGTATGAAATCATATTTTCCCCTAACTTATGATGACCATTCTCACTAATTATCACTTATTTCTTACTTTATACACATTTATTTTATTTTCAATTAATATTCAATTTACTTTTATTACCCCCTTTCTATCTACATGGCAGCATTCTAGCATTCGGATGCAGACTCTGGGATACTATAGAATAGATTAACACGTCAGTAGAACAATGCCCTGGGAAGACAGTGTCTCTGCAGCACACCCCGGAGGGCACAAGCCATATATCACAAGAGCCCGTCAACCACAGGGGTGACAGGAGCCCATCAGATGGAGAAATGCATCACTCAAAACCACACTGCAACACCAAGAAAACTCAGTAATGTGTCTCTGCTTCTTTTTGACCTTCTGTTGTTGCTTATTTGAAGATCCTGGCAACTGTCAGTGATGGAATATTCATGAAGCTATAGTCATTCCAAGACTAAAATGTTAGGTTCTGCCACTTTTTCATAGATGGCTGCAGAATTTCATTTAAATAGAAGGCTTAAAAAAAAACACATCCTACACACATGAGTCAGTAAGAACTGTGGATAAACCATGAATGTGATTTCCATGAACGATAAATCCTGCTCGTCTTCCTACCTGGGATATGTCTGCCTCTGTTTTTAATTTCGGTGATTTGACAACCTATAAAAAGATTGACAAGGTCTTGATTGTTTCTATAGAGAAAAAATTAATTAAAGGTTTCATATGAAATTGAATGGTAATTTGCTGTAATCACATGTGATCTAATAATGGGGACCTAAGCTACAACAGTAGTAAAACATCTGAGAATAAATAAAAGCATAAACATGTTTCCAGGCACCTTTCTCCATTAATAATCTTTCTGCTCATAAGTACATGGTAAACACACACAGGCAGTGTCTCATAATTCTATGCAAATATCAGAAAGAGTTTTCAGTTTGACTTCCTCAATAGCTACACAGGATTATTATGAGTGTAATAGTTTTACGTTCAAGTGGGATTCTAGTTTATTAAACTCATCGTTAATCAAATCAGTCAAGCTCCCTCTGGAATTTTAATTTACACCTCTGCAAATTATTAGTGGTGATTAATGTGCGATTTGCTCACGTGTTTGATTATTCATATATGACTTGAAAATGCAGCTTTTACTTCTCCATGCTGTCTTCATTTATTTTTAGGTAGGCTGGAAATCTATACATGGAACCCTCACAAGTTACAATTCATTTTAGTAACATGACTGCTAATACATTCACGATCAAAACAAAATATATTTGAATATTGATTTGGGGGAAGGGACTCCTATTGCTTCTAAATTTCTTATGGTTGTGATATTATAGCAAAGCAACACATGGAAAGCTTCAATTGGTGCCAGCAGGGAGCCCATGAAAACAGTTTCTAACACTGAGGGCACTGGGGCACACCAGTGGGTGGCGCGCTTGTCTGTTCAGTCCTTGCTCAGGAAGAGTCCCGTGATTCCCTTGCAATGCCAACCACAGGAATGGAAAACCTCCTACTTCTCAGATTAGGTTCTAATGACCTTCCACGCCACGCATGCGTTCATAGTTGCGTTTCCACAGGAAGCCCCGTGTTTACTCCAAGGCTCAAGGCTGCAAATCAACTCCAATTCAGGCTCTGTGTTTACTGAGCACTTACTACATGCATGATTACACATCTGCTCTTGAGGGTGACACACTAAGGTGGGTCACATGATTTCCTTCAGAAGCTATCAAGGTCCTGAAGGTCCCACCGTTTGGCAGAGGATGCACAGTTAAACCCGGTCCCGATCTTATTCTGACACTCCAAACCCAGTGCGGTGTGCAGGAAACCCTGTCCTTTCAGTGACAGCTCCCGGATGGACCCCTTCTATCAGGGGCTGGGTGTGAACACTGAATGAAATCATGTCCACGGACTTCTTGGTAAGCTGTGAGGAGATGCAAGGCCCCCGCGGGCTAACCTGATCTGTTCTCATCTTTATGTCTGCTTTGCACTATCTGGTTCATGAGAGGCCATCCAAGCTAATGCTTCACTGGAGAACGGCAGCCCTAGGAGGGCATCATTCTAGGAAAAGCTCTAACCTTCGACGCAGGCAAACACACTCACTTCAGTTCTTATCAGAATCTAAGCATTAGAAACCGGTCCTTTGGTTTTTTTTTTCCCTGCTGCTGTTGCTAAAGACAATACTCCCTTCTGGTTTTGCTAAGTATTTTGGGACCTGTCTGACTCTCACACACAACTGTGGCAGAGTTCTCAGGTGAGAACTTCACCTTGAAAAGAGAAAGCTGGGTCAGTTGTTTAATTCCCAAAGGGGGAAATCTTACCATCTCATTAGCTAAGGTAAGAACAGCTGAACACCCTTTACCAAGTGGAGCCAGGAAGCTGTAGTAGGAAAATCTGTGCTCTCTGATCTACTGGCTGAATCCACAACCACATTTACCTACTTGGATATGTTTCAATAAATATGGGTTAGAAACCCAGTTGGACTTTGTAGCTGACTCCAAGATTGTCATTTCAGAAGATGGTCCTTTCATTACCGATCTATACGAGGAATTGCTCTGTATAAAAACTCTTTCCATCTACAGTGATCAACATGATTTCCATTTGTCCCTTCCTCTTGGGGTTCGTTTGCTCTAGACATGGTTTGAGTAATCCATTTCCTGATGGACAAAGAAGCACCAGCGGTGTAAACAGTGGAATAACACCACCCCCTTTCCAACCAGAGGTTAGAGGGTCATAAAATGAATCAGTGCTCAACCTCCATAAGCAAGATGTTACATAAAACAGCCATTGGACATGTAATGGCTGTCATTTAAGAAATACAATTTCCAGACACACAGAAGTGGATGAAAAAAATGCTGTATGTTCGGCCCAGGCCGATAAAAATACATCATGAAACATCCCAGGTATAAATATATGAAGACTGTAGAGAAATGGATGAGCTGAGAAGCCAAAAGGAAGTTGTAAATGAGTATGTATATTAACTTCTATTTAGCTGTTTCTGCTTTAAGCTCTTTCGTAAACTGCTTTGCCAGCTTTGAGATGTTTACAGTTTCTACAGACCACTTTAAATTATAGCGACACTCATACCTTGCATTTTGAACGTGTGCTGAGAGCATCTATTAATATTTCTGGGGTGCATTTCTTCAGATAAGAGACTTTCAGGGCAATACTACATAAGGCATAATCTAATCACGGCAGCAAAAATGCCTAAGATTCATTATCTATCTATCTATCTATCTATCAATCTATCTATCTATTATCTATCTATCTACCAATCTATCACTCATCTATCTATCTCTCTGTCTGTCTGTCTGTCTATATCTCCAGTGTCTGTAGCATACCAGATGATACATATAACAATAAATAAAGAATAAAGGCAAATAAGGTAAAATGAGATAATATGTGACTATTAAAATTTCTGATAAATATTTAGATTTTTGTTGAAATGAATTTTTACACATACCAAAGGGAGAGATTTAAAAAAAAATCTATTCTTCCTGTGTGCTTCATAGACTCCAGGCTGTTTCTGTAGCTCACACAACTAAGAATCCATTATTTCAGCCTTATACCTTGGAAAGCATCATCAGGATTATGAATTCTATCAAAGGCTGTTCTTAATTAGAAACCAATGTAGAAGAGCTTATCAAATATTTTATTTCTTCCTTCAAAAATCCACACAGGATTGTTTGGCGACTTTGCTTTGAAGAAAGTGTCTTTTATTACTTATTTTAGTACAACACATTAAAATCAAATATCTCCTGTAGCAAAACGATTCAAGTCCCTGGAACTCAAATAATTTTCTAATAAAAAATGCATGAGACAAATAAATGCACTTTATGTTCCACAAGAAAAGGCAGTTTCAACAGGCTAATGCTCAGAGAAAATTCATTTTATCAACCAGCCATTTCATTCTTTGGTGCTGTTACAAGCTCCTTCCAGTTGCTAGGCAACCATAATTCATAGTACCTTTTAATGGATACTCTGCTACTGCTGAGAACATTAAGGTGAAGAGAATAAATGCCTTGGGTGAATCTTGAAATCTTTCATTATGCATGTCATTCTATTCCTGTAATGCTATAATGCTGAAATGTTTCTGCGGCAGGACGCGCAGTTGTAGTAATTGCATATTCCACTCCTGTGTGTTTTGTAAGCAGAGCAGCACGTACTTGTCTGAAATGAGTTATTTCAGACATGATTGAAATTGGACTTTTCTACTGCTAAAGGTAGTAAATAAATCTAAAGAAAGAATGGCTTTAGAGTAAAATGTCTGGAAATTTCCAGGAAGGATAAAGAAATCTTACAGCACAAATCAAAAGTAATCAAGCGGGCTCGGGCTTGATCAGGGCAGTTTATAAATATGTGGTCCGTACGAGTCGAAATGTAAAAATACAACAATAGGCAGGGAAGGGCCTGTGAGCCAGGAACACACAGGCAGGTTTCACAAACAGGTGTATGGATGCAGGAGACATTTTGGGTCTAAATTTTATAGACAAAGGCTAGCTTATACCTGGTATGTTTGCTACAAGTCATGGTTATAACACACTGGAAAGTGTATTGTTTGTAAAATACACTGTTTTGGCTTAGCTAATGTTTGTGATATCAGTCCCTTATCTGTATGTTTTTAAATACAGGTGCATCTCATCCTATCAAAACCAAACCTGTGTTTAGAACCTGCATTAATCTTCCTTTGAATCCATGTCACCTTCCACTCCATGACTTCTCTCCACACTTGCTGCACGTACCCCTTGGAATGTAAAAATACCAGTCTTTATCTGCCAGATTCCACATTTGATTCTTTCTTCCTCCATTGGCTTATTGGCCACCATCAATCTCTGGACTGAAAAATGAAATCTGTCCCTCTGTCTTTATGCAGAAGTGACAAATAAATACTTGAGTCACCATCTACTTGTTGACCTGGATCTTTAACAGTGTCGCTGGAGGCGGCCTATAGGGCAGGGTTTTTTGTTTGTTTGTTTGTTTGTTTGTTTTTTGCCTTTTGTTCTTTTTGCCTCATGCAGACCTGTGAAGTTTGAATCTTGAGGAGTGAACAGGGGCAGGAGAGACATCTACTTGGAAATTGAAACGCAAGCTCAGAGATCAGTTTCAAATCTGGTGGCTTTTCCCAACCAGAATCAAGGTACGGCTTCTGCTCCAATCTTTGCTGCAGAGAACTTCCTTGTAGTGTGGAGGAGTCCACTGATCAGGTTATTTGTTAAAAGAGGAGAGGGTAAGCTAGAACTCTTTCTGTCCTCTGGACACTGGAAATGTTAAAACGAAATTGTCTTCCACAGCTGAATGTATTATAGCCACCACTTCACAGGGAAACGTGGTCCTTGTTTCTTATGCACACGGCTGTACTTAAGGCAAGAGACGTGGTTTCTATGTGAAATGCCTTTGTAGTTGGAAATTCAGAGGAACTTTATGCACATCTACTTGCTTAGAATAAGGCCAGCTAGACTAGTTCTGGAGAAGTGTCATCGCTGTCACTGGGCCTGAACATGACGTTAAACGGTCTTCTGCCACCTTATTAAAAGCTGGCTGGGAGCCCGGACTGAATTCTGAACATGAAAGTAGCTGTCCTAAATAAAAATAATACTGTTTACCACCAGAAAGTATCCTTGGATGGAGCTTAACCTTCAGTGCAAAAGAAACGGAAGCCACCAGTGGCGTGAACAGGATACGTACATCTACTTTAAGTGGCGATCATCGGGATAAAGCGCCGCAGAATTAAGTCAGACCAAGACTCCAGGGTCAGGATGGAAGACAGCTGTGTAAGAACGGGAACTACGGAAACACAGCATCGAAAACTGCTCCAAAATGGGTGCTGAGGGCGGTGAACGTGCTATACCTGTCTACTGGAGCTGCTGGAGTTGCATTTGGTGTTAAAATTGCAGGTCTCACTCACATGCCCTCAGCATCCCATGGCAAATGTCCTTGTTGTAGGACGGGGTAGTGACTCAAACGCCTTTGGACAAATTCCAATGGTGTAATTAGATCCCATCTAAATCCCCCCATAGCTTCACCTGGATAAGGTATTTTTCACTTCTAATCCAAAATTCACGTGCCGTTTTTCTCTGCCCTACTGTTGGGTTTCTGTCCCCAGTGATAATGGAAATGGAATCAGATGGGCTTTTCCTTTTAGTCCAGGAATATTCATCTTGGCTTCCCAACCTTAACAATGATCTTTTGAATGCTGGCTAATATTTGCGTTTACTGAAAGCCCCCACTGAAGCAGGGGTACAAGGTCAATTGAGAAATTTCAAAGGGAGGACTGATGTGGACTTTCCCTCTGTATGCTGTGATTACCATTGATTAATAAAGAAACTGCTTTGAACCTATAGCAAGGCAGAACTTAGCTAGGCGGGAAAAACTAAACTGAATGCTGGGAAGAAGGCAGAGTCAGAGAGAAGCCATGGAATCACTGCCATGGTAGTGAAACTTTGTTGGTAGGCCACAATCTTGTGATGCACAGATTAATGTAGATGGATTAAATTAAGATGTAAAAGTTAACAAATAAGAAGCTATAGCTAAAAGATCAAGCAGTTATTTAATTAATAATACAGTTTCTGTGTGATTATTTGGGGAGTCTGGGCAGCCAGGAAACAAACAAGCAGCCTTCTTATAACAGAGGACAACCATGGATATCACCTACTCCTTTGTCCTTCCTTTGAGGGAGAAAACTGAACTGCTATTGAACTCACACAGACCCAGGGTCCATTCTGTAGACTTCAAATGCTTTATCAACGAGCTGGACAAAGTTCTAGAAGCGTGCAGAACTCTTAACCTGATTGCAGTCTGTTCACCCAACATTCTTATCACAGCGCTGCTATGATCTTGGCTTGTTTCTAACAGGGGGAAGAACTTAGTTCTGCCTCAACTTGGTGTGCTATGATTCATTGACTCCCATGGGAGGCCTGCCCCTTTCTGAATGGAGATGGAGGAGGAGTGGATGGGGATAGAGTTAGAAGGGAGGTGGGAGGAGGGAATGGGAGGAAAGAAGGGATTAGAAACTGTGGTTGGTATGTAAAGCAAATGAAAAAGAAAAATTTAAACAATATTGTAAAAAAATAGCCAAATAGATAATTCTAAAACCTTAATCAACTATAAAAAGTGACCTGGAATGTGACTTGGTAGTTGAGAGCACTGGTTGCTCTTCAGAGGACACAGATTTGATTGCCAACACCCTCAAGGTGTCTCACAACTGTCGGTTCCTCTCATCACAAGGCATCTAACACCCTCCTTTAGCTTTCGTTAGCACTCATTGTATGCAAGTGGTGCCAAGACAAATATGTAGACAAAACAGCCATACACATATGATGATGATGATGATGATGATGATGATGATGATGATAATTCTGTATTTAGAAAATTGGGTACAAATCACATTCTAGAAAAAGATGCCTGGTGTGTTCCAGTGAAAAAGGCATTCAAAAATATTAACTTGAGTGATATTATTAAGAAACATAATAAAATGCTGAGCCAGTAGACTGATAATGTAATAAAATGTAGAAAATGATTTTATATTGTTAATTTTTTTAATTAGCTAAATATCTGTCTTTCATGCCCAGCTATAGATGTCATGATTGGAGGGGACTACCAACACGCACACAGACACACACAGACACACACACACACACACACAAACACACTGACATACATGTTTTGTTTACTGCTCAGTATGCTGCTGAGATGCAAACCATAGTCTCCAGCGGGAGGCACAACACAGACTTCTGTTAGATCCATTGCAGATGCTGCAGATTCAAAGAAAACACTTCATTCTCCGCTATTTCCCTCTACTTCCTCAGCCTACTGGGGCCTGCGCTCTGCTTCCGCCCCTGGCAGTCTCTAAACTGCAACAGTTACCTGTGTTCTGCTGACACAAACTGACAAGCCCTACCAGCTGATTCCAGCCTAGACTAAAACTACTAGTTACCTGCCAACATCACTCTCAGGCAGTGACCGCAGGGGCCTACGTGAGCTAATGGCCCTATTGTCCATGCTTCCTGTTCCCATGAACCCTGGGCCCAGAGTGGATTCTCTTCAGTGTTTCTGCAAGCTCACCGTGCCGATCCCAGGGTAGCCGGACTTCGCACATTCGCTGAAGGAGTAACTGAAAGGATCTGGAGCTGGATGGATGGGACCAGCATTTTGTGGACCAAGCAGAACAAGATCAGAGTTCACCTGTTCCTCATCATCGCTCCTCAGACACTCAGGTCACGTGGTGGTTTGAACAAGCACAGCCTCCCCAGGCTCATGTATTTGAATGTGTGGTTCTCTGTTGGTGAAACCGTTTGGGAAGAATTAGGAGGTGCACGGCCTTGGTGGCAGAGGTGCCAATGGAGACAGGCTTTGAGGTTTCAGAAGTCCACTCGATTTCCAGAGAGTTGTCGCTCTGTCTCCTACTGAGGACCTTTTCTGATTCGTTGAAAACGTGATTGCAGTGGACTCAGAACTCAGATGAGGCTTGCTCTGTTTTGCAGGGGAGTTTAACCTTGCGAGCAGAGCATGGTACAGGGAGCCCTCTGTCTGCTCTTGGTTGAGAAGTGGGCTATCGTCTCTGCTGTACTTTCTTTGGATTCTAGAAATCGCTTCCACTTTCTCTTCGCTGGGTGCAGTGGGGGATCTCCAGTGCATGGGGGCCTGCCACGACAGCCGTGCTCACACCGCCCCTTTGTCTTGTCAGGAGTGTTCGCGCTATATTTCTGAGTCTCTCTTCCACTAGTGCTGGCACTGGGGCAGCTTAGTCATATGTTCCTGAGGAAGTAAAGGCTTGCTTGTCACAGTCCCAGTGGAGACTTGAAGCCAGAACCCCCGAAACAATGTATGAGTTTGTCCAGCATAATTTCGGCCATCCTCCTATTAATTACTGTCAAATTCAATTTCATACCTTTTCATTCTTTGTTTAAGGATGCACTTTCCTATGAACGTAAAATATTAACTGATATTTACAGTCTGCAATAGCTTTCTATTAATCCTTCCCTGAAACAAATTTAATGTAATCTCAATATGAATTTGAACTTGATGGAGATGACTATTACCTAAACATAGAAAATGAATTTCCTGTCAAGCAAAAAATGTTTTCTTCAGTCCTCTGTCTGCTTGAGTGTGCCCACTGAGAGGATCCATAATAACCAGAGAAGAACATGCAAAAGTCATATTTTAGTTGTGCAATGAAAAAAAATAGTCGCTGTCCAATATCATTTGTCAAAGTAAGAAGAAAAAATGGAAAAACAAAAACAGAGACCCATCCAGTGAAGGTCACATCCAATAACATTTCAGAAAACCAAGGAGGAAGCTGGGGCATCGGCTGTAAATTGCCTGCCGTCTGCTGGAGAATTTTAATGGAGTGCTACGTCACATTATAAAATGTTTAATTGTAACCCCATTTTAATAACAACATCTGATTAAATGAAAAGACGCCTTGCTGATCGCAATTACAATCTGTCAAACTGCATATTTATTTACAGTTTGGTTTTCTAAAACCACGAGATAAAAAAAGAAAACTCTATTCAGCTTGTCAGGAAACTATAATTATTGTGTACCCTTCTGTCAGTTTCTGCATAAAACTTTTGGTCCTAAAATGGATCTAATTATATCTACATCAACATTTTTATAAATGCAACATTTTCCCCTCCATCTCAGTGAAATCTTTGTCATTAACTAGAAAAAGCATATTCTCTTTTTAAAACGCATTAACTAGGCTTGTTTGCTTTCTTGCCTTCAAGATGTTATGAAATAAAACATCCTTTTTAAATACAAAAATATTTGCTTATGTCCCCTTTCTTCTGGCATGAGATTATGAATAAATCCAACAGTTTGGGGTTTCCTGACAACATGGGTTTTTATTGTCTAGGGTACCATGGAGTTTCTTCAATCTGTAGCAATGAAAATATAAGCCTTTTCGTAAACATAACTGAGATGTAAAGCTTAGAAATCTATAGTAAACGGTAGAATCGAGATGCTGGAAGCTAGAAGGGAAAGATCTGCTCAAATGCGCCATTTGAGGACTTTCCACTGTCTGTCTTCTGTCTTTCACTGTCCACTGACTCCCAAAGGGCCCAGTGGCTGCATTCTTCTTGGTTATCCACCTTGCCACAGAACCAATAAAAATGGTGGATATAGTGATGTATGCTTATAAACCTGGCATTTGGGAGGCTGAGGCAGAAGGCTCATCGCAAGTTCAAGGTCAGCCTGGGTGACATCATAATACCTTGCCTTAAACAAGCAACAAACAAACCACCCATAGACACGTTCCAAACACTAATGCAGCAAATCACACACACCTGCCTTCTGCCACTTGAAGGCTCACTTAGATGAAAGACTAGCTAATCTGCTCCTTGGTATTTGTACCCAGATGTACACGAATGATAAAGATAAATATGCACCTCACTCTGGGAGCTAAAGTTCTAGGCTTCTAGTCTTTTAAAAATAACCGAGTAAATTGTTTAAAAGAAGCTCCGGCAATATTGTTTGTGGGAATGATGGGGTCACACATGTTTTAGGACATGACTGGACCCTTCTGCAGTCTGACCACTTAATCCAGCATCTTTGAAGACCCCCGAGAGATCATTCTATCATTCCACGCTAGCATAACCAAGTGAAGACAGATGTGCTCGCTACCTTTCTGTTGCTATGATGAAACACCATGACCAAGGCAGCATAGAGAAAGAATGGGTGACTTTGGCTTAAATGGTTAGCATCCACAGCAGCAGGGAAGCAGGACTGCATGAAGCAGGCATGGCACAAGAGCGGGAGGTTGAGAGCTCACATCCTGAGCCACAGCGTGAAGCAGAGGAAGCCTTCTGAAGCTGTGGGTCAAAAAGAGCATCCCTGCTTTAAGTTGTATTAGCCCATTGGTCGAAGGAGTAAGAGAGGATGTAACGTGCTTTACTTTGAATTGGGGGTGTCAGTGGTACTCCAATGGTCTAAAATCCCACCTCCAAACCATATGCATGAAAGAGGTTCTGGACAAACGTTTTTTAAAATCTATGCCAATATGACTAAGACTCACAAAATACAAATGCTCTCAGCAAGAGCACTTCCAATTGGAAGAGGGGTGTTCAGCTTGACAAACCTTGAATTTTCAATGATACAGCTAGAGAAATTAAATAAGCTTTAGAAATTAGAGTGTACGTATGTTGGAAGCTATCGTAGTGGGCAGGCTCAAGGGCCATGTGACAAAGAGTGCCCAGACATTTACTGGGTCCCGTGTGAAGAGACATATCTAGCTGTCATGTTCTGTAGCAAAGACATTTTCAGTCCAGCAGGTGGCTCAGTTTACAGAAACACATTGCAACAACCAGTTACCCAGGGAGTGGTTTCCTTTTTTCTGAAATACAATTCTGAAAGTTTTGAGTAAGCTAAAGAGTGTGATTTGTTTTCCAAAACGTATGTTACAAACACCTGTTAAATAGGCCACTTCTGCTTTAGCACCCAGGCCCTAGGAGTTCCACGCACAGAGAATTTAAGCCTTGCGGAAGCCTGATTTGTGTTCTTCAAGTTCAGCTGTCCCCATTATCTACACTAGGCTCCGTTTCTAATCTGAGGCCATTGCTATTGTTTACCAAGGAGATTAATAGACTATTGCACACTGCATGGTTCTGGCTAGGGAGGGTTACGGGACCTCAAGGACAGCTCTTCTCCTAAAGGCGTTTTTATACATGGGAGCTCGCTAAACACTTCCCAGTTTACCCCCTGTCCCTTTTCTTTTTGACCTAGAGAAACATTCTTTCATATGATGTATTTTTAAGTCTTTTTTACTTCCACTGTCATGTTTCCTGACCTTTTGGGTATTTTCCAAATTCTTTTGGGAATTTATTTCATGAATTAATATAGGATGAACCATTTAAAGCAGTACCCTTAGAAAGGCTGACTGAGTCTGTTTTAGGTGAGCATCACTTACTTGGGCCATGGGCAGTTATTGACTTTAGTACGAAGTCCATAGTTGCAGAGGTCATTATACATATCCAGACACATCAATGACAATACTTGAAGCAGAATGGGGATCTAAATAACCTCCAAGTAGCTGGTTCTATCTTAGACATTGTTTCAATGCTATACTCCCTCACTTAATATAAATAAGTGATATTATATATACATACATACATATGTACATATATAACATATATGTAAGTATTTTCTGACTACATTTACTGTATTTTAACAATGGCTTAAGTTAAGGAAATGAATTATTTAATAATAGGTGAGCCTCCAAGGAGAATTCTGCTGTTCAGAGTTGATTAGATGATGCACAAAAGCTGAGACTGATCATTTTGGACTTTAGTTTAAGATGACAGAAACATCTTGAGCAGAATATGAAAAAACACACACAAGGCTCAGTTACTTTCCAGTACAGCATCTCGTGTTTCCTGGATCCCAGGCTTCTGTTGAAATAAAAGTGGAGTATTTGTGATCTAGAAAGGAGCATTGAGATGGAGTTAAACACTTTCTTCTTTCTTTCTAGAATTCTGTGGTGTTTTGCTTCCTGTGTGTTCTAGTCTATTTTTTTTAATTTAATGAATTTATGTATTAAGAAAAAGAAGCACATTTTTCTTTATTCCTGAAATGGATAAATTAGGTTTTTGCACAGTCTGATTAGTCTTCCAGGCATATGGAAACATGCTTAGGTAACAGAACAGGATTTAATTCTTTGCATTTGTCATGATTGGGTTACAACATCTTGAAAAAAGACTAGATCATACTCTGTCTACAATTCTTTGCTTTGTATAGAATGGTCGTACATTTTTTTCTTTCCCTTTGAAAGGGCAGTTTGATTACATCTGGATTTAGTTCTATTCTCTCTGGGCCTAAAGTATAAATAGTTTCTATTTCACCTTAACTCATTCTTGAACAATGATCCTCAAATCGGGTTTGTAGCCAATTGCCTGTATTTCCCAACACCCACAGTTTCTAATTCAGAAATCTGGGTAGGGCTGACAGGTGTATGTGGAATCGGGTCCAGCATGCTGTTGATTCTGAAACTACTATGGATTCTGGGAAATGAATGCTCCTGGACCCAGCATGGTAAATGGCCAGGGATTCCTGGCTTCCTTTCTCCATATCACTATCATTTTTATATGAAGTGAACACTCCTTCTTTTCACTGCAATGTAGTAGCTCTGATGATCTTTTGCCCTTGAGGTTGGGACTTAAGGTATGGCTTCTCTCTCCAGTCACACTGGGATCCCATGTCAGAGGTAATAGTCACACGTGAATCCCCAGGGAGACAACGGTCAATTGCACAACTCTGACCTCATCTCTCTTATCACAAGTTGCCCATGGCCCCCACTGACGAACAAATGAAGCTCAGATGCCTTGTCTCTGCATTCAGGGCTCTCAATCCCTTGACCCTAACCTAATTTCTCCTTCTCCATATCCATGGAACTGGGGCTTGGTGAGGTTTCATTCTTTGTTGCCACTCACTGGATGATGCAATGCGATGAAAACTTTGGTTGGCTGGTTTCTCTGCCCTTTCTGGGTCCTTCCATTCGCATTGCTTACCAGACAATATTTGATTTCTGCAAATGCGGGAAGTCATATCCATTTCAGAGCGCAAGGCTGTAGGATCGTGAACATGGAAGCTGCACGGGTGCTCTTAGGGAAGGTCCATTTTCTCCTTGTTCTTCCTCTCTTGTCACAGTCTCTTCCCTGGAGGTCACTGTCAATCAACTTTCTAGCTACCCACTGCTTCCGGTGGCTCCTTGGTGTGTCACTTCCTCCATGTACACTCTATAGACTGCTGACGCTGTCACAAGAGCAACACAGCTTTCTTACTCGTATCTCACATGTAGATTCTCCCTACACATGCAGAGTGCTGAGGACTTTTATTGCCAATATTTAAAATCACAAGGGCATTTTACAACGCTCTACTCGAAATGCAAGAAATATTGACTGTTTTTAATTATTAGATGCTCATGACAAAAGCCCACGCTGGGCTTATTTAATTTAGAATTTAGCAACCACCGGCTCAAAGTCAGTTTTCACTTAGCTGCTTTTCAAGAGAAATATAACTCACGTGATAGTTATTAGAGCTACAGGAAACAGAGCAGTGAGTTGCGCATGCTCAGTGGAGCGGAAAGAAGTGTCTGGCGGGAGACTCACCTGACCACTCTGTAGTTGACCAAGCCTTGCAAACTGGTATAAGTACTGCCAGAATTGTTACCTACAAAAAAAGGTGAAGGTCGTGTCTTCGGCCTTGTGCTGTCAATAGCTATGTCTCTTTGATCTGGAAGCAATGAGCTATGATGGGGAGAACCCAGAGAGTGTCAGCTGGTATGCGTCCAGCCTTTCCTTCACTGACCGTATCACCTGAGGCCCTCTTGATCATCCTCAGGAAGTGACGCACTGGACTGTGGCGTGAAAACTTTTCTAAGGGAGCTGTGGTAGTTCGAATAAAAATGACTCCCATAGGCTCCCATATTTAAGTGCTTAGTCACCAGGAAGTGGCACTATTTGAAAGGGATTAGAAGGTGTGGCCTTGATGGAGGAAGTGCGTCCCTGGCAGTAGGCTTTGAGGTTTCAAAAGCCCATGCCAAACTCTCTTTCTTTCTCTTTCCCCCATCTTTCGGTCTGTCTGCTTGAGGATCAGGATAAAACTTTCGACCACTTCCCAGCACCCTGCCTGCTGCCATGCTCCCCACCATGATGATAATGGACTAAATCTCTGAAACTGCAAGCAAGTCTCCAATTAAAAGCTTTCTCTTATAGACGCTGTCTTGGCCATGGTGTCTCTTCACAGCAGGAGAACAGGGACTAAGACATGAGCCTCATTATTTGACCCTATTTTTGTTCCTGAGAGACTTGGAACATAAGCAAGACTTTCGATGTGTTCCTACAGACTCCTTTTAGGGACAGCCTGCGCATCTCTTCAACTACTCTGCTCCCCACAGACTAACACGTTCTTTCCAGAAAAGAAGTTTCCATTCGCAGGCACTTTGGCCCCAACACACTTTCACAAAGTCTGCAGAGTACATTGTTTTTATCGCTATGGAGTAAAGTTTGATGGGTTCAGGCCAGCACCATATCTAAGATCCTACAAGGCAAAAATACTACCCTCCTCCATCCCCTATTCTTGAGATTATCCAATCTGAATGAATTACTCAACACAAAATGCCAATTGTGCCAAGGTCAAGAATTTTCAGCCTGGGTACAAAGCTGTATAGCACCTCAGTGAGAGTTACTGTGGGTACCTGTGCACCATGCAAGCGGAGGCCAGAGGTTGGTAATGGGTGTCTTCCTCAATCACCCTCTATCATATATTTTGAAACAGAGTTTCTTCCTGAACTTGGAGCTCACTGATTCAGCTGGACTGGGCAGACAGGGAGGGTCAGCATCTTCCCTAGTGCTGGGGTCCTAGGTGAAGATCACCCTGGCTAGCTATAACATGGGTGTTAGGGGAGCAGACTCAGGTCCTTCTGCTTGAGGGACAAGCACACTACTGACTGAGCTATTATCTTAGCCTCTACTTTGTAGCTTCTATAACTATAGAAAGAACTCGATATAAGTTTATTATGTCTAAAAAAACCCTGCCTAGTTTAAAAAGCACATGCTATTCTCAGCTTATTAGTCATTCCTTTGAGATAAGATTGCACTGATCCTTCTAGACACACATCTGTGACTCACGGATGGGTGACTCAGCAGCTGATTAAGTGTCTAGTCATTGCTGAGCACACATCCTGCTGGGTGGAGAGACCAGGAGCCGAGACGGAAGCAGAACCATGAGGTGGTCCTCATTGAGAAGCCTCAGCACACCGGATCACATTTGAGAAAGCTTCCAGCAACTCAGCAGCGCGGCACATTAGCTCGGTTTAATTTCTAAATAACAATAAAATTTTTATTTCCCGTTTACTTGATTTAAAAATGGTCAGTTTTGGAAAGTCCCTTACTGATCTATTGACGTTAAGCCTGAAATAACTATAAAGTCACATAAAAGTCCATAAATAACAACAAAAAAATACAAAGTTGATTGATAGAGGAAGCTAGACAGGAATGGATAGGAGAACCCAAGTGTCCCTAACACTTCTTTTGTGAATTCAAATGTTAATTTCTACATTTACTAATAATACATTAATAAACACAGAGTGTTGTGACCAAAGGTATCTATTTATGTAACTAGAAAGCTATCTACTAGACTCTGCGTTTGGGTTAGGAAGTCAGGTGACTTACCTTATGCTTTGATCCATCTATGCATCCAACATGGCTAACAACTCCAAAATGAATCCTTTCAACATTCAATCAGCATTGTTCTCCAAAGCAATTCCCAGTGCCCGAAGTTAGAAAAGCAAGGAAAAGACTTCAAGTATGTCTCTGACTCTTTCCTACATATTTTGAAGATACTCATGAAAATCATTTGCCAGTCTACCAGATCTCATCAAAACCGACGAATTTGAAACTTTTATCATAAAACCCCCAGGTAATTAGAGTAGCTCTTAACTTCCTTTTAGAACCTTAAAGATCCTGGCTTCAGTTTTCAAAAGCATTTTGCCAGATATGGTCATCGGTCACCTCAACACTTCTGCTTTTATAGTGCCCCGCAAGTCTAGTCAGCAGCACAGCTTTCCCTAGAGACCAGATTCCTGTGATCAGACTGTCACCAGATGCCTTGGGACGGGAAGAAGAGTTGTGTGTCAGCGGCTTGGCTCCTGAACACCCCCCACCCTCATACAAAGATATAGATGCTGTGATTCGTTGTCATATAAGGAATGGAGGTGGAAATAACAGCATGCTGCATTTAGGTTCTTCCTAAATGCAGGTACCATGCAAAACCAAATCCACAGTGGGATAATTAATGCCAATTGTAGACAAGCTCCTGGTGCTGCAGTCATGTCTGTAGGCTCTCTTGGGAAGTCCTAAGTGTTTCATTACTTTTATGCCCCTGGTATTGAAGTTTAAAAGTAAGGCAAGAGCGAAAGAAAGAACAAAAACATATTTAAACTATTATAAATCAATATAGTCGCACAGTTTGTGTGTGTTTGTGTGTGTGGTGTATGTACAATTCCCACACCTGCTTCTGTGATACCCATTTTACTGAAGTAGAAAGTACGAGTTTTCTTATAGTTGCCATTTTTCAAGGACCCTTTACATCCATTCAGAGCGACATTCAGTATGTATGTCACTTAACAGTGCCATGACCCTGCCTCTGCAGTGTCCCTTCAACCTCTGGGGTCTCTTCAGGGTTACAGTCAAGATCTCACGCGTCACGGGGCTCCCTATCGAGCAGAGGGAGGCAAATACCATCCACCAGATAAAGCACATCATCTAATGTGTCAGCGTTTCCAGTAGTGGATAGGTCTGCACTTCTGTCTTACTGCTGTGCTTTACAGTGGCGACCAGCATCATAAAGAGGGCACTGTGACAAGGAGCGAGCAGCAGGGCAGGGGCAGAGCACCACTGCAGACTCCTGTTTCCAAGGGCTGACATTTGAGGGAGAACTAAACGTGAAGATCTTCCGGTGAAATTGTTCCCAAAATGGAAGAGCAAACGCAAATGTCATCAGGTAGGAGGTGGGAGTTAAAGCCAGGGTGGCTGTGCCTCCTAGTGACACAGTAGTGTGAAATCAGGTTAGAGGTTAAAGGGAGGACCCAGAAGAGCCCAGAGATCGAGAAATATGCAAGATTTTTCTCCTTTGTTCTTGGTGCAAGAAAGGAAAGCCAATTGTAATCCATGCTAAGACGGTCACAGAGACATAGGCGGAAGATGTTTTGTGGAAGGGGCGTGTGAGAAGAACAGATCAGTTTGGGCGCTATGACATAATCCACTAAGCAGAGGGTGATTCGGCCTGTGGCAAAAACAGAGAAGAAGGCTGCAAAGAGGGCAGACCCACACAGTTTGGAGGTTGGCGGGCTTGTCCTGAGCCAGTTGTCTGGACTGAGGTGCAACGAAGAACAAGGAATGAGTCCTAGGCATTTAGGCAGAGGGTGGGAGTGAATGGTGATTTGTTTCACATCCTCACTCAGTGAAGCCTGCTCATTTCAAAATAGATTCTTCATTTCTTTCTGCCAGTAACCAAATATGCCTTTTCCCCACCCTGTTCAAAGTCTAACTTCATTAATTAAGATTTCTACAGACTACTCAAACCATACTTTAAATTCCATTGCATCACAGTTTGAACTGTTTCACAATTTAAAATATTTGTATTGTTTTATTTTTGAAGTGTGTGTATGTGTGTATTGTGTTTATGTGTGTGTATGTATGTTTATGTGTGTATGTATGTTTGTGTGTGTGCCGAAGCATATGTGCATATGAAAGTCTATGGAGTCTAGACGAGGTTGTCAGATCCCCTGGAGCTGGAGTTACAGGTGGTTATAAGCAATCTGACATGGGTGCTGGGAATTAAATTCATTTAAACTCATGTTCTCATAGAGAACAGTAGCTGCTCTTAACCACTGAGCCATCTTAGTGGCCCTGTTCCATGACTTCCGAGTCTATACCTTGTTTATTTATTAGTCATTTGAGAGCAGGAATCATGCCCACGTTAAGTTTTGTGTCTCCACCATGAGCATAGTGTCTCCTATGGAGTTCCAGAGGAGGCATAATTCCCTTGCCCTCAAGATAGTCCTAGCTGTAGACCTGATGAGAATTTACACACTTCTCTCTCATCCTGTCTTGACTTGGACAACAGCACTACCTACTACTCATGCCTAGTTGCCTAGTTACTGTGAGTTGCAGCCCCAAAAGAAAAAAAAACCATGGGGTTCAGTTTTAGAGTCAATGTTGGAAACTTTTACACGTAAAAACACTAAGAAAGGGCTCTGAATAAAGAAGTCAATGCAGAAGCCAAGACCCTGCTCTTGGAAATTCCCGCTCTTTCGGATTGGAGATGGGAAGCAGTCATAAATGTTACATACTTGATAAATTCTTTGCTTTGAATATCTTTGTGTTTGAGGAAAAAAATCACAATTTATTGTGGAATATTGGTTTAACTATGCAAAGATGGGTTACATTTGTTTAGTTATGTAAAGACAGCTTACATCGGTTTAGCTATGTAAAGATGGCTTATATTTTTTTTTTAGCTATGTAAAGATGTGCTGCATTTGTTTCTGTATGTAACGGATGTGTTGTTATTTTACCTTGCTTGCCTAAGGCACTTGATTGGTCTACTAAAAAGCTGAACAGCCAGGAGTGAGGAAGGAAGTATAGGTGGGACTTATGGACCAGGAGAGTAGTAAGTAGGAGGAGGAATTTAGGCTTGGGAAGAAAGGAAAGGAGATGTCAGGAAGATGCCAGGAGTAAGTCAGTCAGACATGGAGGAGGCAGAAAAAGGGGACATACAGAATGAAAGGTAAAAACCCCAAAGTGAAACACAGATGAATACAAACAGGTTCAATTGAGTTAAAAGAGCTAGTGGGACAAGACTAAGGTAAGGCCAAGCATTCATAATTAACAATAAGCTTCCGTGTCTTTATTGAGGAGTTGGTTGGTAGTCCAAAGAAAATTCCAGCTACAATAATTGATAGCAGTGTTACTTCCGTATATTCAGTAATAGTGTAGTTGTAGAACACATACGGAGAGATTTCCAGGATTCGTAGTTATATGAATTGGATTCACCTCTATAAGTTTACACCTAGCAGAAGTAGAGAGGGTTTGAAACACAACACCTTAACCACTCTCAACAGGACTCTTGTTAAAAGTGGTACCTCAGTGACTGTTAAGGAAAAGCACCTGTGACCAGGCCTATTCCCTGTCCAAACATTTAAACGCTTTCTTGTGGGCATAACTCTAATCACTTTCTCTTTTTGTTCATTTTATCCCCAAGGGTCCCCTGGCCAAGATCCTTTCTCCCCTGTATAGTCCAGCCCTGTGTTCATGAGGTGCTTATCCAATAACCGGTAATAGGAGGAATACACTATTTAATGCATCATGAAGTCGTCACTGAGGTGCCTGAGGGAACCCTTCTGTGATCCATGATTTAGTTACATGCATTTGTCTCCCGATGGGTGTTTGATATCCTCTCATTTCCAACATATTTCTCTCAACATTTTGATGGATTGCCCAGGGAAATTTGATGCCTGTTTTTTTTTCGTTGTTGTTATTTTTTGTTTGTTTTTTTCTGAACTATTCAGGAAAGCCCTAGTTGTTTTCTTTCTATAGACTTCCTTTGTATTTTTGGACTAGTTCTATCTTTTACATTTTTTTTTAAATAATGTCGTTCCAGGATTTTAAGTCAAGGCACATTTTTTATTTGTCTTTATTCCATTTAATGTGCAAGCTTACAGTTTCCTTGATTAATTTAAGGAAATTTAAATTTTTTAAATCTGAAAAGCAAAACTGTAGTGTGATTTCTAATTGGTCTTTCTTTTCTTTTTTTTAAATCCTTCTCATTTTAATTGTTTGGATAGTATTTCTATACATTTTTCTCCACTCCTTTTCCACTCTCCCCTTTCCCTCCTACCCTCCACACTCTCAGTTTACTCAGGAGATCTTGTCTGTTTTTCCCCCTTCCTAGGTGGATCCATGTATGTCTCTCTTAGGGTTTGGTTCTCTTTGTTACTTAGCTTCTCTGGGGTTGTAGCTTTAGGCTGACTGTCCTTCACTTTATGCCTATTATCTATTTATGAGTAAGTAAATATTGTATTTCTCTTTCTGGGTCTGGGTTACCCCACTCAGGATAGCTTTTTCTAGTCCTGTCTACTTGCCTGCAAATTTCAAGATGTCATTGGAATACAGTGAGTTGTATTCCATTATGTTAATGTACCATATTTTCTTATGCATTCTTCAGTTGAGGGGCATCTAGGTTGTTTCCAGGTTCTGACTATGTCAAATAATGCTGCTATGAACATAGTTGAGCATATGTCCTTGTGGTATGAGTATGTATCCTTTGGATATATGCCTAAGAGTGGTATTTCTGGGTCTTGAGGTAGACTAATTCCCAATTTTCTGAGAAACCACTACACTTAGTTTCCTTGATACCCAAACCACAAAAGTCACAACTAAGACAGAGAATTACAGACCAATCTCCCTCATGAACACTGATGCAAAAATCTCAATAAAATGCTGATGTAAGATAATGTGAGGTCCAGGACCTCTTCTTTGCTGGTGCAATGAAATTTCATTGTTAACTTGGTGTTCCTCTACCTATCCCCATCTAAGCTTCTAATGACAAAGCAGAAGAGAGCTTATGTTTAACCCAAATGCTTCATTCAATAATCCTGGATCCTTCGTGTATTCAGGAAATTTGAATCTGTTATCATTTAAATTAAAAACACCAAAATTTCTAATAAATATGGTTAAAAAATTACTGTACAAATTATTTCACTGTAATTCTCATATGTAGAAGAACTTCAGCTTTTATGAATGCTCACGTTTGTAAATTAGTATGCATAATCTCATTTACTCCTCATTAAAACAGGGTAGTCGTAAGTACCACATGCCAGACCTTCCCCCCACTTTTCAAACAGGAGACTCAGGAATACCTTGCTCTGCTTTCTGAACCCAGAGAGGGTTTGTGCTTCTAAGAACTCGAAATAATGGTTGATGTTTTGGACACCAGGAAAATGCCTCGGATTATCCGTTTACAAAGAGGGAAGTTTTACTTTGAGTTAATGACTTCAGATGGTTCATTCCATGGTTGTTGACTCCCTTGATGCTGGGCCTGTGGTGACACACTGAAGCCCAGGAGGAGCTCACAGTGGAGTGTGTCCGATCATCCCCAGGCCGGAGGCAAAGGGAGAGAGACAGGAAGCTACCGATGATTTCCTATGATCCCCTTCAAGGACATGATCCCAATGATCTAGCTTCCTTCCACCATGAGCCATCCTTGTAAAGCTCCCACCACTTCCCAGGAGCACCAAAAACTGTGCATAAACCTTCCACACTGGGTCTTTGGTGCCACTGCAAGTCGTGGTATGCACCATTCTGCTAAGTTTGGGATTCTATATCTTCAGGGATAAAGAATCTCAACAGCACTCTTTTGAATTTTCAGAACATTTGCATCTGCACTGAAGGTTTTTAAAAGACTTCCCCACCTCTCTCTTCTGCCCCTTCTCTCCCTCCTTCCATCACCAGTGTGTGTGTGAGGGGGTGGGGGTTAGTATGGGGTGCATGCACATGCCATGGCCTGAATATGAAGCTCAGGAAAATTTGTGGGAGTCTGTTCTCTCCTTCCACCACATGGGCTTTTGGGACTGGACTCTGTTCATCGGCGTTGGTGAAAAACATCTTGAACCATGGAGAAGTCTCCGCATCCATGCTGAGAAGCATCTTTTAAATTATTTTGAGAAGCAGATTTTCCACAATTAATGGCACCTGGCATTATGCTGTCATGTTGGTAAGCATTAGCTTGTCTTTTAACTTCAATTTAATTTTATTGTTTACGGGACAGGGCCTCACTCAGCAGCCTGCAATGGCTAACACGTCATGGCATTCCTCCCTTCTCTGCTAAGACTGCGGCACACACCACTGCAATTGGCACATGCCACCAGCGGCAGTCAGCAGGCACTGACCAGATGCCATTTAGGATTTCAAGTGAGTTCCTCCATATGTGAGAGTTTGCTCTCCCATGGTCCCATATTTTTTTTTTATCATGTCTTATATATAACCCTCACCTGCCGACATGCATTGTCACGGTGCCTGGTAGGACTTGCTACTCTGAGTCAGCACAGATTCCGTTCTCGGAATGGAATGCCATCATCATGTGGCTCTCCCATCATCCACGGGAGACCGGAGCCTACTCAAGAGATTCCTGCAATCTGCTTAGTGTCTGGGCTGACCTTGTTATCAATGACTGTGAACATCTCACAAAACCTGGCATGTCCAGACCCTAGGGTTCCTCTTCTATCTAACCATAGCCTCGGCAGGCAGGCAATTTCTGTTCTGTGTGGAGATACCAGTGGAACAGTACTAGAGTGGGAACATGCAGGCCGGGATATGTCACATATATAGAGAGAGTGGGGACATACAGGAGAGGAGGAGGTCAGCATCCCATTTGCGAGGTCATCTTATGGGGACTGACATTCCATATCAGGGATGTCCTGAGCCCTTGGGAAATACTTGATTTTAAGATTCCAGTAACGTACATATCATTGCTCAGAAATGAAGACTATTTGGTTGAAGGTCATTCTTAGAACATTGTTCCTTTCACCTTATATCAATTCCCTGTTGCACAGAGTATTTGAGTTTCTGAGAAAATTCTAATTGGTAGGAACATAGCAGAAAAAGTAGCAGAATTATTGGCAAGCTACCTGGGGCTTCCTTCCTTTTGCTTTTGAAAAAAAAATAAGATGCCTTCTTTACTTTATTAAATTTCTTACAATATGATGGAAGGGAAGTAGTCCTTTAAGGTTGGTCAAATATAGCTGTGTGGTGCTGGGCGCCAGCCCAGTTTCTGGCCTAAGGTCTGGCTACAGGAGACCATGCCTGTGAGCAGAGTCTGCTGCTATTGGAGATGGCACTGTGTTCCTTCCAGAAGACCAGGACAATTCCAGTCACTGGGTGTGTGGTCAAAGGTCTTCAGTTGCAATGTTAATGCATTGGACATGGTAAAGAGAGGGCACCTAAGCTTGAAAATATCAGAAATTCTGTTCTTCCATCTCAATCCCCATAGCCATGGGGCAGCCTGAACATCACTGTTGTCCCGCCTCCCTCACTTCTTCGACAGACAGAGGAATTGAGGTTCAGCAAAACCATGTGATCTGTCCAGAACCCAGGCAGAGCTCCGCACACACCCCTTTGTCTCCGTGGAGTATTGAACTGCTTTTCCTACATACTCATTGCTTCAGCAATGTCAACAGAATGCGAGGCTATTTAAAGAAAATGCATATGACGATAGAACTATGGGTGGCGTGTGGGCTGGCGTGTTTAGCTCAGTCTGAGCAGCCAAAGCACTAGCCGTCATCAGGACTCCTTTCTCGAGACTAAATGCAAACCCAGCACACGGCTACCATGTGTGAATCCAGGCCCTGCCGTGGTATACATGCGGAAGACATAAGCACTGGCCCAACTGCCCGGCCTAAGACATGTGCCCCTGGGGCAGGATAAAGATCACATCACCTCCTACCTGGTGTGAACAGAGGTGGGGTGGGGTGTGATTTATAAGGAACCTGTAGACTCACATCTGGCCAGATTTGCTATGTTAGCCAGATAACTGTCCATCGGTCACTGTAACAAGTAGCAGAAGTACCAACTTATACAGGGAGAAACTTATTGTGGCTCCTCACCTCATGGGCGTGTTGCCCCTATGCCTCTGGAGGAGAAGTATGGGGTGTGCGGCAGAGGAGAAAGCTCTCCTCTTGGTGACCATGAGAGGCAGCAAGAGCTAGGAACCCAATATCCACCTTCAAGGCTACGTCCCTCTGACTTACTCTTTCACAAAGTCTCACATCTTAAAGACTCCACGGCCTCCTGAGAGCTCCTGCCTCTGCCTTCTGAACTGCGTCTAGAGTCCAGGCCTGCATCTCTAGGCCTGCTTGGTTTAATTTTTGATAGCCTTGGCAGAACAGCATCTTTAGCAAGAATCTTAAAGAAGCCCCCATCCAGAGAAGTGCGGGCTTGTTTCATTCAAGGAAATTGGCAGTTTCAGTGTGTGAAGGGAGGCCCTAGCTCTGTTTAGAAAGCATTAGTCATATCTGCTGTTTAGTAGAGAATTTGATTAGATAGACAACTGAAATACAAGATATGAGATGGTTTTCACAGTCTAATATGTTTTCAGGGTTGGGTAATTTTTTATTAAAAATTATGTGGGGTCGTCTTACAGAAAACAAAACTCCCTGAAATGTTGAAGAATAATGCTTTTCAAATGTAACATATTTTGATAAAGTATCTTGCTTATCAAAGCCAGAATGAAAATCTGAATTTTGAAAAGAAGATTAGTGCTTTCTGTCTAAACAGTACTTTTATTTCCCTAGGAAATTTGTACAATAATTAAACTCAGGGATGTTTGACTATTGATTTCATGACTACATGCTTACCACGATGTCCACTACAGGTATTAGGTAAGGGGAAAAAAAGATTCTGTTTTCCGGATGACTACAGTGTCTGCATCATTTTAGAGGATCAAAACCATGAGTGTCAGATCAAATATCCTTGTGATGCAAACACATATCCAATCCTAGAGGCTCTTTGTACTTCCCTCAATGCAGCATGTACCGCTGCAGGCAGAGTTAGAACACAAATGGCTGACGCCCAAAGATAAAGATTATCATGTTCCCGCAGTACACTTGTCCACATCAGAGGACTTGTAGCTTTCAGACTAGAAGAAAAGGAAAATTAAAGTGGAAAGGAAAAAATGAAAACTGTAATAGAAAAGCAAACCCACTCTTAAAATCCTCCCGGGTGTTCTGGGTAAGACTAGTCAATGAACAAGGAAGGAAGTGGTGTTTTGAAAGGAGACTTTTTCATTGTTTTCCTGAAGCACATTTTAGAATAATTCTTCCATGACTCCATGAGAAAATGGGTTGATAATGCAACGTCTTAATGCTAATAATCCACTTGAACAAACCAAGCAAATGGGGAGTCAAAGGCAGGATTCTTTGGAAAGAAACCGAACATTGGTCATGCAGGCAAATCTCTCAAATACAGGCATCCTCTACATTCCTATTTCTGTCCCTTGCCTGAGACACTGAGAGAAATGAGTTCCTTTTGAAGTCGTAATTTTGTAGATAATATTTCTTCCTGAGACGATCTCTCTCCTCAGAAAACAATAGTATTTATCTAAAGAGGAGGATCAATAGATGCTGTAATTAATTGACGAATGCATCAATTCAATTATAGTATGAGTTAGAATAACTTGCGGTAGCCGATTGAGACTACAAAGCTGGGTTTATGTTTAGGGCTGAAACCGGCTTAATTAAATGTGTTTAGCCCCCATGATGCATGCTGTCAGTGTATCTAAAACCTGGACTTTTGGAGCTGAGCAGGATGGCACATGCCTGGAGCTCATTGCTTGGAAGGCTGGGTTGAGAGGATCTGAGTTTGAGGCCAGCATTGATCTACAAAATGAAATAAAATGAATAAACCAAAAGAATATTTGTATCATTTATAAATACTAAATTGCCTCTCATAGACAGGGCCCAAATGACCTGTCTGCTGAGGCAGAGACCACATGTGGAACCCCACCAAAAGTAAGGATAGCCCTGGGGAGAAGCACAGCTTTTCAGTGGGAACTTTTGGGTTCCGTCACACACTTAGCTGGAAATAGTTGTGCTAGGTTCTTATCCTTGTGTGTTTGTCAACTTGACAAAAGCTAGAGGCATTTGGGAAGAGGGACTCTCCGTTGAGGAAATGCCTCCCCCAAACTGGACTGCAGAGAAGCCTGCGGGGATCTTCTTGATTAGTGATAGGGCTAGGGGGCAAAAGGCAGGGTATTTCCTGAGATCTGCTTGGCAAAGTTATGAACGCAGAGAAGCAATCTGCGATACAAGAGGGTCACAAATTGCTGACTGGTATTGCTATTATTTAAGAGGGCTACATCTCTCCGACTAGAAACAGTGAGCAAGCAACATGCCAGGAGCACAGTTTTAGGAGCAGGCGCAACAAACTGAATTACACAGCCATACAGAACCTCCACACACACCATTGTGGGTTCGCTGGGGTTTAGCCCAGGGTCTTAAGTCTTCTAAGCACACACGTTCTATCACTGAGCTACACTCAGGCTCATGGATCTGCTCTGTTCCTTCTACTTAGCTAATTACAATCCCACTTTTCTGCTGCCATCTCCAAATCTAACACCCCAGAAAGCATTCTACAACAGTTCGAAGGATCCAGGAAAGAAGCTGAAGCTTGGTTCAAGTCTGGCAGTTCCTTTCTAGTGGCCTATTTAGAAATCTGTTTATTCATTGTAATTTTGTAGCTCTATTTTCTTTCTTCTTCCTTTGCTAAGGGCTATTTAACTAATGGATGCCCAGTGGGGGGAGGGTGTGGGTAGGAATGCCCTGAAGAACAGTCCTATGAAGGCCCTCCTGGATGTTTGCCTTTAGGATGCAAAATGAGTTACACAAACACAAGATGGAAAATTGCTGGCCAGATACCAAGGCTGCAAAAGACACTGCATGCAACTAAAAGTGATGGGTGAATCAAAGTAAAAACATTAGCAATCAAGGATGTTATTAAAGACCCTGTAGAAAATCCACGAGGAGGCAGAGGACAATTTAAAAAATTCGAAAATTATTCTCCAATCTCTGTAAGTCTGCCTTCCATTGTTGCCAGCATTCTTTAGGATTATAAATATTAAAAGGAAACAATCACAAAAAAGGAAGCTAATTTGATTTACAGGTTGAAGCACAATGACCTTTGAGGAAAAGTTCAAGAAATGGAACTTACTTGGCATAGGCAAAACTCAGCTACCAGAGAGACTCAATAAATGTCGACGATTTGAACTCACCTGCTCTCTAAGCGCTCCAAAGGGGACAGCCCATGAAGCAAGCATAAACTGCACTAGGAGATGTGGGGCTAACTTTAATAGGCATTTCCTGGAAGGACTCTAAAATCTCTTACTGCAATTTAATATAGTGTTACAAGGTTAATCAAACACAAACAGGCTACCAAGAAAGCTGTGGAATCTTGGCTCTTGGCTAGGAAACCACACATCTCAACTGGCTTCGGTTGACGGCTGCCTAGACTGAACAGGCTAAAGTGAGTAGTCCCCCGTTTCTCGCAGATGATCAAGTAACTCATTTTACAGTTGTTTGACTTCGACTACATGGGAGCGAAGTGCGGATTAATGTGAGTTCCAGAAATGTAGAAAATGGGCAAGGCCTGTACCCCAGTGAAATTTGACTTTGATTGCTTGATCTACAAAGGGAAGTGTTGTTTCTCAATTGGCTCCTTTCCCAGACACTAGCAATGACAGCCCTAGTTTGGAATATTTTATCCTAACACTAAAAGATAGCCCAAATCATTAGCATAGTGAAGCCATAGAACTGCGTATCAATTCCACATCCAAAGTTCTCTGCTCTGAACAGTGGAAGGGCTTGTGTAGAGCTTAGTATTTAAACACTTTTTAGGAATTATTAGGTCTTATTAGAAATTATTAGGTCTTATTAGGAATTTACCAAACACAAAAACAAACACACAAAAAAGGAAAAACGACAAACAAAAACCAAAAAATCCCACACAATCTCACTTATTCCTTAAGCATGGTCAAAGACGAGAACAAAAAGGCAGTCATTTTCCCTATAGTCTTAAAGAACTTTCGAAGACTGCTTGCTCTCTATTCTGTGATACTGAAAAAGAATAATTCTTCTGTGTGGGCATATGGCAACCAATAATTTTGGCAAATTATGGCATAATTCTGAATAATTATCTGTATGTTTTTTTCTCTTGTCATGGTGGGTAGCATCATTCCTTTTTATTGCCTTTCCTGTACTTTTTAAGAGAAAGAAACAAGCCTCCCTGACATCCCCTCCATTTTAAACAGAGCATCCATTCCTCCATAAGGCCATGGGGCGACACTACCAGTCCCGTCTTTGCTCATAGGTCTTCAGCTCTGTTCACGCTACAGACTTCACGCATTACATGAAAGAAAATACCTCAAGATTTTTGAAAATATTTATTTTATTTTTTTAAAAGCAGCAAATTGTCTGTAATCACATTTTTCTGCCTGGCCTTGAAAGCTGCATTATTCAGTACGTCAGTGGTCCTTCCCATAATGGCAACATCTTAGAGGCTCATGCTGTTCGCATGCGTCTGAACTACTTGATGTACGACGCTCCCTACGGGTCCAGAGGAGCGCTCTTGCTTCCGTTTCATGAGTTTTGTATGGTACCTACTGAAGGGATGGTTGTCAAAACAGTGGTACAGTGGCCTTTGAATGCAAAGTGTGCCATGTCTGCATGCTACCAATGACAATAAATCTGAGTATATACATTATGCTGGCTTTTGTTGCCAGGAAAAAAAGGAGGCATTTGGGAAATAAACCCCCCAATTTTATTGCCTTTTAACATCTTTTTTCCATTTTAAGCTCCAGAACTTGAAATTTGAAGCATTCAAAGAGACTGAAATCTCCTTTGTTGCTTTTCTCATTGTAAATTTCTATAATGTGCCATTAGAAACCACACTCCACAAAGCCAGGCCTCTAAACGAATCCTTTCTGCGAGGCCATTTGAAAACTTTGCACGGTTTTTCTTTGCATGAAAGGGCTTCTGTTGAGTGCACAAAGAACAAGCGGTTGCCACATATAGGCCAGGCCGAGCAGCCGGGATGACTTTATACAAGGTGGCCTTTTTTCCCCCTGTCCACCAATCCGTGATTAAGCTCAGCAGTGACTGCTATCAGGGTGAGGAGCCAAAGAGGGGTGCTTGGTTTTAATTTGCAGAAATCAAAGGATTTTTCTGAAGCCCTGAATATTGACCAGGGGCATGGTCTTATTTTTCTTTCTTCCAAACTAGCTTTCTAGTTTTCTTCTAACAAGAAAACCTCATCTATCTACACAAAGCAACATCACATCTTTAAAAAACATTTTTATTCATGTTACGTGTATGGGCGTTTTGCCTTCCTGTATGTCTGTGCACGATAGGCGTGTAGTGCCCATGGAACCCAGAAGGAGGCACTGGATCCCGTGGAGACTGTAGTTACTGACAGGTTTGATCGATCATGTGGTGCAGAGGATCCAACCTGGGTCCTTCCTCTGGAAGAGCAACTGTGTTCCTAACCATTGAGCCATCACCTCCTTTGTAAGGTGAAATGACATTATCCCCTGTTCAATATCTTTACAACTGATTGACCTCTGAGAGGAACACTTAGACCCTGAGATGGCCAAAGCCACAGTAAGAAAACGTGGCCAGGTACAAAGGGGACACACCTGCTATCCCACTATTTGGAGAGGCAGACTTCAAGTTCAAGGCTAGCCTGGGCTACCCTGTAAGAGCCTGTCAGAAGCTCAACAAAGAAAAGGAAGAAGCAACAGGAAAGAAAAGTCATTGAGTAACTGGGATGTTCAATCCTGATATTCAAAACTCTACGAAATCTAGAGTCATCTAGAAGACAAACTTTTAGGCCAGTGTGGTTAAGAGCCTTCCTAATGCTGCAACCCTTTAATGTAGTTCCTCATGCTGTGGTGACTGCCAATTATCAAATTATTTTGGTGCAACTTTATAGCTATAATTGTGCTACTGCCATGAACCATAATGTAAATATCTATTACATTACAAAGGGGTGGCAACCCACAGGTTGAGAACCACTGTTCCAGGACAATCTGTAATAAGAGTTTGTAGAGTGAGCTAACTGAGGTGGGAAGACACGTTCTAAATATGAGTGGCATCATACTATTGGCTTGGGTCCTAGACCGAACAGAAAGAAGGACACAGCTGAGCACCCCCATTTCTCTGCTTCCTGTCTGAATACATCGTGACTGGATCAGCAGATGCCTAGGGGCACACAATCCTCACCAGGGCAGACTGTGTTCTCAAACTGTGAGCCCAAATCAGCCATTCCCACACTTCAATTGTGCTTGCCAGGTACTATGTCAGAGCAACAAGACAAATGGCTAATTTAGTCTAGTGACTCTTAAGAGTCTGCACAAGGGGTGTGTCATCTCAGAAGGAATCAGGAAACTGGTAGCCTGGAAGGGTTCCGACCCTCCATCATCTGATCATCCACTGGCGGGTTTCTGCCCTGGGGAGAGGAACTTTTGTTCAAGGGTGTTTTTTATAAGAAACGAATCTAAGGGAAATGCGAGAAAAACTCTGCCTTCTTGCCTTATAGATGCCCTTCTCAGCACTAGAGAGCTGAGCTTGTGCCGCTGGTAAATCCACCCCTGTTAGTGCCCTGTGAGTGTGTAGAACGGGAAGACTTGCTGGGGGTTAAGGCACCTATCTGACTCATCCGTCCCCCTGTGTCTCCAATCAGACACAGGTGGATTAGATCCCCACCATTGAACCAACTCATGGGACTTTTGAGGCACTGGAGCCCTTGTCTATTAGGTCTTGAGTGGCTGCTGAATGTGAGCATAAAGAATGAGAATTAATTGACACCCACCAACCAGTGTGTCCTACAGAAATTTATGTGCAAGAGTTTTCAATACATAAATAAATGGAGGAAAATTTGGGAAGGCTGAACCTTCACCTTGTGTGTGCTGTACCCTGTATAGGACCTTGGTAAATTATAGAAGGCAATACACATTTTCTACTCTGGTAAAAAAGTTTATACATTGAAAAGCATTTTGGTAGAACAGACTTAAACCTATTGTGAACCAGGTACCATTTAACGGTTATAACCTACCATAATGATCAATGATTACCTTAATGATTACCACACTGTGGGATTCAATATTATATTTATGTCCTTCTAATTTTATGCCTGTTGTTTTAAAAGATGAGGTGTCATTGCACTGCTCGGGATGGCCCCACACTTTTGGTTATACATCATTCTCTCTATTCTCAGCCTCAGAAGTACTTGGGCCTACAGCCCCGGCCTACCACACCCAGCTACAGCCATGCGATCGGCGGGGATGCTGGAGTACTATTGTCAGCTACAGCTGTGTGATAGGTGAGGACGCTGGAGCACAGAAAGTTTATTTAAGTGGCTTGGGGTTGCACAGCAGATAGGTGGAAGCCTCGGGATTAGAACTGAGGCAATTCAGCTCAAAGATGGCAATGTTAGCTGCAGTGATGTACAAGGGTACTCCAAGCAAGGAAAGACATCTTTAGCGAATAGCCGACTTTCTTCTGTCATTTTGACAGATGTGAAGAAGATTCAGGACCGAAGTATAAATAACTCTTAGAAAAGTCTTCGCTCTCATGCATTTTAACTGCCCTGAAAGAGTCACATGGGCAGAGACTTGGGAAAACCATTTTATCTAAGCAATGCTTACATAATGCATCCTATGTGTTGCCAACCAGTGAGTGGTCCCTGCAATCTGTCAGACTCCTTTAGCCCCACAAGGTAAGACCCATTGTCCCCACCGAGAATCTTTACCAGCTGAGCCATTGAGAAACCCCTGAAGAACTCGAAGTCCCCACTTTTCATTGGTAAAACTGGTATACTAATGCTTCCTACAGATATATATTTTTAGCTATGAACTAAATGTTTTTGTGTCTAACATGTTAGATGCCTGTAGGAAACTCTTATTAACAGCGAGACTGGCACTTCTGTTGCCAGTAGCAATTAGAAACAAAATATATATGAGAAAAATTTAACTTTAAGCTACATTCTCACTAAAGATTATGCATTATAGCATTTCAAACAGTAATATATATGATATATATTAATGTATTTACAGTGAACATCACAATATCGAACATATATACAATTTCTGAATAAGAACTAAAGTGTTTCCATCTCCTTCATTCATTCAAACACTGAAGTTCTGGAACTGGAAAACACTGATACAAAGTTGGGGTCACAGCTATAAGAGCAGCAGGTTCTGTGAACTTACATCTGGAAAACACAGTTGGGGCTAGTTGATCCTTATCTAAACTGCCCTGTGTGGCTTCCAGTCATCAGATTTCCAAAACTCACAGCAAATTCCTCCCTGAGAATCTGTACATGTTGGCTCTTATCAGCTGTGTCGCTGTTGGAGAAGATCTTGAGAGATCTCCAAAGGAACATTACAATTTCTAGGATTTTCACTCTGAATTTTTTTTCCCTCTTTCACACATTTTTTAACCCCTTCAAAAGAATCTCACAGGAACCGGCTTGTGAAGCACATGGTATCTGAGCTCTGTGGTTATTAGTGTCCTTAACCCAAGCTTCCCTTACGCGTGAACACCTTTCCAAGCATGGAAACCCCTCTGAAGTTCTGTGGCTTTTTTGCTTGATTTTAAAATGAATTTTCGAGCTGGCACATGATGTTTGTGGACCACATAGGGGTCTCTGAGATGCTCTGCAATGTGTGTGCACGTGTGATGCTGAGTTGTATGTGTGCTTTTGTTGTTTATTTCTCCCATAAATTTTCTAGCTGCTGCGTGGACTTTGGATAGATGTGGGTGGAGGTCCTCTGTGGTTCACTGCTGAGCATATGCCCCTGTGTGATACTGACTGGTTCGGTGGGTTGTGAGCCTATGAGCAGGAGCTACATGCTTAGGAAAGAGTTTTCGTTGTTGTCAGGAAGTTTGATGATGTGTGAGGAGACAGCCTTAACACCCAGTATTTTCCAAAGAAAGTGACCCTTGGTTTTTGTTTTTTTTAATAATTAAAATGGAGACTTATAAGGAGCTGTTCATCTTGTCTATTTGGGGATGATGCAGTCATGGCGGCCTAGACCCCACCCCATCCCCGTCTCCACTGTTATCCCAGCAAAGTGCTTCCAGATTTCTCCTGAGATCACTTACAAAATCAATACTGCATAAGATAATGGCCACCAGGTACATGCAATCTATGTCAAGATTAAAATATCGAAAGAAGTAAAAATGTTCTTATAACTCCAGGCACAGGGGATCTGATGCCCTCTTCTGGCCTCCTGGGGTATTTCATACACATGATATACAGACATTTATGGAGGGAAACACGTAAACTCATAAAAATAAATTAGTCCATACTTAAAATTTTTAAAAGATGATGATTACGTTGGCACACATTTCTTCAGATTTACATATATGCATGCATTTTTAAGTATTCAACTTCAAATTTTAGGAGGAATATCATGTAGATAGTCTGGTGATGGTAATGTTTCTCCCTTCTGACAATACTACAAATGAGTTTTCCCCTCTTGGCTGTGTCTATAGAGGCTGGATTCAGTCCTGTCCGCTGTGTGGTGTTAGGCTTTCCAGAAAAGCCCTTCTGGGGTTTTCTTTTGACTATCCTGTCAGCCATCCCAATCCCCTTACTCTCATGTTTACCTGAAAAATTTCCGTGAAGTCACTCAACACAGAGACATTTCTACACACATCGGGGGAATGGTGGTAGGGAACACTCTTTAAGAACTCAGAAACAAGGTTCTAAGCTTGTTCCTTGTGACCCCGTGGTGACAGAAGAGTGGTAATTGGATTGCTAAATGGTCAACCAACGAAAGCCGGGGAACATGAATGAAAGGTCACTGTTAACCTGTGAGGTAGGCTTGGTGCCCTGTTCTCCCCAGGTTGCACACCATGACCTCCCTTGTACCCACTTCTTGGAGTGTAGACCAAAATTATGCTTGTAGACTACATTAAAAATCAGAATGAGGACTTTTTTAATAAGCCAGTGTTTCTCAATTATGAGATGCTCCTTAGAAATACAGAAGTCCAGACTTCACAGGAGGGCCTGGAAACTCGGCTTTTTGCTAATTTCTAGGGGGTAAGATTTTTATCTTTGTACACTTCAAAGTAACAGAATGCCCCACTGGCTGAGACATCTTGATGGAGACCACGTCAATCAATAGAATTCCACTTCCAAAGCAGAAACAAAACAACTGCTTCCTTGCTACTCTTCAGAGCAAACATGCAGAACTTCAGAGAGCAAATAACGAAATTGAGGCTGATATTAGACACTGCCCAGAGGACGCAGGCATCTCACTTGTTGCTAGGAACCCAACATGAGCCCAGAAGTAATACCACTTCTGGTGACCTTTTATCTGAAATCTTGCAAGCCATTTTTCCTTGCAAAATCATCAACAGTATTTGATACCTTGACAAATATGAGAGATTACAAAAGTAATTCACTAATTTCAATGTAAAATAAAAAAAATGACTTTAGAAATTTTCAAGATCTACAGAGAACATTGCTGTAGCTCAAGCCTCTCCCTGGTTTTAGAAGGTCATTAGCACAATTTAAAGACCCTTGCATATAGCTTTCCCTTGCATTTCCTGTGACATCCAAGGCCAGCAGTTAGACAAACCCATTCTTACCACAGAGATGGAGTTGGTGAGCAGTGTGCCGTCCTGGCCCAGCATGTTGGACACGGTGATCTCTGGCAGGTCCATGTTTTGCGGATGGAACGGGAGCAGGCCATTGTGGTTCATGGGGTGACACAGGGAGTGGTACCCCGATTCCACTTCATTCAGGTGTACCAGAGAGTGGTCGGGAAGGGAAGGAGGTGTGATGGGTGGAATGTTAAAGTCTTCACTTTCCAGACTTGGGCCAGGATAGGACTGAAAGACAGGAGTTACACAGACAGCCGTTAGCATTCACTTGGTCACTATTGTCAAGCCCAGGGGCACAGTGGCCCTCTGGCTATACCTACCAGAAGCATTACAGATTTGGCTAAGATATTTAAACATTGGGATCACCCTGGTGCTTTGTGTCTCTTATGTATGGACGAAGATGCCAGTGTTACATCCTCTGCTCCTGAGACATCCTTTTTTGGTTTAAAACCTGTCTCTGTTAGATGGTTTTGTTTTCCTAGGAGGTTGAACTCAACCAGATTTCAATGATCCCATTAAAATTTTTCTAGAGTATTAATCTAACTGAATACCTTTTCCCCCCCTGAGAATTGTGGCAATTTATAAAACTGTTTGATCAAACATGTTTCATTAGACTCCCTACTGCTAAGATTATGGGATGTAATAAAAATGAAGTCCAGAAGTCTGGGGCAGTTACTTTTCAGTTTGAAAAACCTAACAGCTTATAATTAAAAAACAAAGTTGTTAGTTAAGAAGTAAGCTAAGTCTGTGCCTAAGGGTGTATTCATTGAAAGTTTGTTACAGTTTTAAAATGCTATTCGATGCTAATTTTGCTATTAACATTTTACCATCAAAATAAAAGTGAAGATTTCTCTCACAACCTCTGTGAACATTTATTTGATTTTCTCCTAAAGGCCGATAAAGCTGATACCATTTAAATCCATCCCCTTCCACAGTCAAAGACACAAACAGCATTAATATTATATAATACTGATTATGAAAAAAAGTTAATCAGTAAGATAAATAGCATTAACACATCAGAGATTGTTCTTTTATGACGTAGCTTGGAAACAGGAAGAGACTGAAGAGGAAAAGAAAGAGTATATGAAGACAAGGCTGCTTAAGAAGAATATGGGAAAAGTTGAAAATGGTAGAGAGAGCTGAATAAACATTGTTCACGATTAACATCAATATACAGGGTCAGAAAGAACTTATTTTGTTAAACAGGTGTCATAATAGGAAAGGAAACATTCTGGCCTGGATAATTCTTACAAGTCAATCTTTCAGATTCCAGGGGCCTTCAAGGTTGGTGTGCGTGGGTAACAAAGATTCTCTTGTCTCACTGTACAGTGCCTGCTACAGAGTGTAAGATTTGAAACGCGCAGGCAGAGTGGAGGGGCCAAAGAAAGTAGTGTTCTGTGTTCATTGGGTGTTCAGCCAATAAGCTTTATGCCTCCCTGTCCAAATGCCTGGGGTTATTTTTTCCAGATGGCGTCTATTTGTCTAACAGAAAGAAAATCTTCAACTTGCACTTGCTAAATGTTGAACAAGTTCTGATGTATTTGCTTAGGTGCCGTCAGAAGGCACCTAAATTCAACGAAGAGCTACTTGGAACATCTGGAGTCTGGAGGTGCTCATGAAGAAGAATGTGCAGGTATCATCCAAAGGCTGTGAAGGGAAGATTTGCAGCCTCTTCACAGATACTTTTTTTTAAATATACAATATTCTGCTTAAACACACACACACACACACACACACACACACACCCACCACCACCACCACCAGTTCTAAAAGTTTAGTGACCCTTAATAAAATCTTTCATTAACAGTGTAATTTTTTTTATGTCTGAAAAACAATTTAGTGCCCTGTGTCAATATTACAAGTTTGGTTACTAGGAAATACAGACCCCAGCTCGCAGCTCCTTGTAGGAGTATTCAGTATAAGATACGAAAAGGTCCATGGAGGAGGAAACTGTGTATTCAGCCACTACTATGTCACGTAGAGTACGACAAAGGCCCTTTCACTGTCCCGTCTTCATGAAAGCCTTAGAACCACCCCTTCTCTGTGTGTGGCTCTTGTTCCTCCTTTTGCTGATGAGGAAACTGGGGTCCAAAAGCTCTGTAATGATTGACTTAGTTCATGTGTAGGGGAAGAGTCAAAAAAAAAAAGAAGCCATTTTACCCCTTCCCTCCCCCCTTTCTCTCTGTTGGGATCCAACCCAGGGTTTTGCAGATGAGAGACTGCTGTACCTGAGCCCCACGGCTAATTGTTACTATTTTATCTGACCGAAAGGTGCAAGACACCTTTGTTACACAAACTGTCCACACCTTCAGAATTTGACCATCACCAACTTCTTCCTTGTCTTAAATCCTACCCACCAAGATAAACTATTTGCTTGACACAAACACAAGGATTCACAATCTCTCTCTCCGCCGGCATTGCAGATCGTGAGGTTTTGCTGCACAGTGTTTAAGACGTAAATTGGTGCCTGCTTGAAACTTTCCTCCGTAAGGCAAAACTAACACAGCGGTAAGGGAGAAAGCTGGTTTTAATTTCAGAAGTGCCATTAACCCTCCGAAAATACTCAGGGATATTTCAGCCAGGGTGTACCGTGACTTTACATTCTAGAATTTCTTCGGTAGTTAAATCTTAATTTGTGGAGTTTGAAGGGAAGGTTTAATTGGTATCGACTTACACTCGGTGATAACAATTGCACTTCAATTTAGCTAAGCTACATGGTTTATTTTCATGTAATTACACATTAAGGTTATTTAATCCGTACAATTATATGCCAAAGCCGCAGACTCCACAACTTAACTGGTAATGCGTAGTTATGTGGGTCAAGAATTTTAACAACATAAGGTTACTTAGCAGTTCTGTCTCTTACATCTGAAGCCATGATGAGGTTATTTGCCACGAGCCTATTAGAGAGTAACTGATGCCCTATAAAAGTACCATTGTAATTCTTTAAGCGTCATAACGTACCAGGAGTTTTTAGAAATGCAACGACAGACGGATTTTTTTGGATGTGGAAATGAATCTCCAGCGTTGGCTTCTATGACATGGCAGGTAACTCTGATTCCAGACCTTACTTGGGGGTGTGTTTAACCAGTGAGCTTTCGATTACATCCAGTTTGCAGTTTGGAGGGACACAACACAATAGGGTGTGATTCAATTCTTATTCTCACTCCGCATGAGAGTGCTTGTTAGGATTGGCATTAAGCATTGCCATTCATTGTTGAATGAATTAAAAAAGAAAAGATCATCAAAGGCATGCATTCATGAATGAATGAGTGCGAAACTCTGTGTTTCAAAGCATGAAGCTTGTGAACATATTTCCATTATTTTCCAGGCTTACATAATTACCTTCTGTACCCAAGACTGCCCTGCCCAGTTCATAGCACAAAGGGCAACTGTCACCTCACACCGTGCCCAGCAGTCAAACTGTCCTGTGAGAAGAGCGATGGCTACAACCGACCAAGGGAGGCTGGGCAGAGGAGTCCGATGGCATTGTCCTGTGGCTTCAGGGTCCAGTGTCTGAGTGTCCTGGCCTGGAAGTGACTTCTTTCCCATCCCAGAGGACATAAACAATTCCTAACACAGTTTATGAGCTCTGGCTCTCAGAACTGTTGGCACCTAATTCTCTGAGTGTCATGAGGGCACCTGGGGTGACAGCTAGGGAGCCTGAGGTCAGGTCATGGCAAGTCTGAACCCCATCCTCAGAGTCTGCTGAAAGGAGTGAGAATTCTGATCACAGCGACAGAACATTCCAGAAGGACCAGCTTGGTAAGACTAAGGTAAGGCCATCCTGTGCACACAGGACCAGATGTAGTACTTACCAATATGGTCCCTTTCTGTTTCCCACTTAGTTTTCTCCTCCCATTGTGGCCTGGATTCTAAGCAATCCACCCTCCCAAGAACAATGATCATGTGATCCTTTCTAAGGTCTCCATATTCCTATAAGGCAACAATGCTACTTTTTAAAAATAGCTTGACATAGAGGTTACCTTAGAGTTTATCCTATGTTCTAGGAGGCTCCCTTGGACTGGAGCCTGGCACAGAATGCGGAGAAAGATAGGTACGAAGTTTTAAAGTGGTACTGACTTCTTGGTTAGCATCTATAGTCTCATATCAGAGGCCAGAATCTAGACCATTTGCCTTCCTTGCTCCCAACAAATATGGAAGCCACTGATCACCATCTCCATAGATAGAAAGTACTCAGGGACTGCGAGGTAAAATGCATCCCTATACTTTCCATTTTCCTGTTGAAATTCACCTTGATGAAAGGGAATTTGGAAACAGGCATGCAAATAAACTAATCTAAGCACATTTGCCATGATCCAGTGAAGCCAAAGAACTTAGAATGCCCTTGATCGCAGGCTCCTCACTGCTCACAGGGCACAAGGAGCTCTCACGGCAATACAGGTGCTGAACCTCACTGTGTCCTGTAGAATCCATGCGCCATTGAGCGTGGGCTGAGACAGGGCATACTAGAAGGCCTCGGTTAATTCTGAAAGAAAGAAGTGAACTAGGCTAAAAGGGGAGTGTTTGAAGCATTAAAGTAGCAACTTTAAAATGTTCTCCTCTTCAAGAAAGTATGTTTGTGGTTGTAAATAGCAGAATCCATGGCTATTGCAAATCACTTTTTTTTTTAAATTGTATTGATTTTTATTGAGCTCTACATTTTTCTCTGGTCTTCTCCCTGCTTCATCCCCCACCCCTCAAAAAAACTGTAAAGGTGGTATTTGCACAGTTCAGTCAGAGAGTGACACCTCGTTTTCTGATGAGACTTGGATGCATTGCGTATGGTAATGATTCCTGTAGGGGCTAAAAAGAGTCACAACCTGTTGGAAAGTCTTGCAGCTATGGAGTTCAACAGTTAAGTCTGCATCTAGGGTCTTTAGAGCACTCAGGATTTTGGTGTCTGAAGCAAGTTTTCTAGTCCTCTTGAATCTATTTTGAAACTCAGTTCGTAGAGTTTTTAGGAGCATTTAAAACATACATTAAAAGCCCAATAGTTTATGTTCTCCAGATAAAATGTGCCTGGAAAGGGGCCATTGCTAAATAAATTTGTAAATGTCTTAGACTGGGTCATGCCTGAATGTCTAATAACAATATACTATTATAATAATAATACTTCTAGACAGTCTGTTGGGGGTTGAATGTTTAACACACTGAGAGTATATAGGCATTGCTATCTATTTGCTGTTGATAAGACCAGATAATGGAGAAATGTATATTTCTCCCTTTGTTTTTAAACAAATATTAGTGTATTTAAACAAACAGCCAAAATCAAGTTTCACACTTAGCTGAATGGAATTAGACTGCATGTCTTTATTGTTGTGTGTGTGCTTGCATGTGTGTATGCACACCAGTAACATATATGGGTCTATGCTGTAGGCACGTCTGTGTGCACAGGGCATGTGCATGTGCAGTACGTGCGTGCGTGTGCGTGCGTGTGTGTGTGTGTGTGTGTGTGTGTGTGTGTTAGTACAGGCCATAGATAAATGCTGGGTGTTTTCTTCAATCTTCCAGCTTAAAAAATTGACTATTTCTAGCTGACATATGTGGGTGTTTCAGCTGCACGTCTGTGCAGCATCTGTCAGCATTTCCAGAGGAGTCCAGAAGAGGGCATCAGATACCTTGGGACCGGAGTTACAGATGCTTGCTCTCTGTCATGTGGGTGTCAGGAACTGATCCTGAGTCCTCTGTGACAGCAGTGGGTGCTCTTAAGACGTGAGCCATTTCTCCAGCCCCGCCACATTAGTTTCGGAAACAAGGTCTCTCACTAAACTTAGAGCTTGCCTATGGAGCTGGCTGTTCAGCCAGGGAGCTCCTATGATTCTCCTGGCTCCATCTTCCCAACTCTAGGAATCCAGGCATAGGGACCTGCACCTGGCCTTTATAGAGGATGGGGATTCAGCTCACATCCTCATGCTTGTGTGGCAAGCACTTGCCCAGCTGAGGCCTCTATTCAGTCCCTACAGCACAGGTTTTAAATCAAAGAGCAAAATAACAGGAAGCAGAGAGTGTTCAAGGAAAACTGAAACGATGGGGCTGACTTACTGGGGACAGACCAACAACAGAACAACAGCCCTGCAGCCATGCACCCTGGGACTGCTGCGTTCCCATCCAGGCCAATGGTAGAAGCATCTGTGAGCCCAAACGACCATGCCAAACACGCACAAACAATATATTGCCAGCCTCCTGGTTGGGTTCTGGATTCGGGGTGTGTGTCGGGGGTCTCCCGGGGCAATTTTTGGCAACAAGGTAAATTGCTACGGAAAGGGTTCAATTCTAGGCCTACAACCAAAGAGACCAGGGTTAGGAAAAATCCAGGGGACATTCTACTCAGCTTTGGATTCATCTGCTTGTCAGTCAGTCTTTTGACTGAAGCCAACACCCACTCCACATGTGCAACCTTCTCCAGGCCCCGTTTCAGTGCAACAGGAAAATTCTGGAAGGTCTCAATCTCTTGACTGTTTAATTGCATCGGTACTCACTTCATGAGTCTCCCTGCTTTACGTGTCCTGTGCCCTGAGTATCCTGTTTACATTATTTTCTCTGTCTGCAGCCCACATTTCCTTCTCTCCAGCCTGGTCTTTCTTTTGTTATCCCATTCCACACCATGGCATCTGCAAGTGGAATGTTAATTACGCTGACTTTATTTCGGGCCGTAGAGATTTCAGGTTTTCATATCGTCCAGTGAGAGAGTTCATTCATGCGAACCAGAAACAAATAATAAAGAGTTTCTTGCAGGTTTTTTTTTTGTCTTTTCTTCTCTTTCCAAAAATCTAATCTCTACCAGTGGGGCACTATATTTTTTGGATCCCGGCCACATATTGCAATCATTATGCATAGCACTCCATCTCTGGTGACAAGAAGTCCCATAACTCAGAAGAATTCAAAAGATAGAATCTTGTACACATCTTTAAATTATGTGATGGACTCATGCAGCCATGCAAACACCAAAAATATGGCTATAGTTATAGTGCTGTAAAATATGGTTCTCATATAAAATATTATTTGAAAGATAAATAAATACTACTGCCATCAAACGTATCCAGGATGCCTTATTTTTTAATCTGTAACGTAATTCCTGAAAGTCAAGGACAGAAAAATGCCAATGTTTAAACATGTTTTATCTTCTATTATTGAGTATTCTCACTGCATGATTCAAATAACTCAATGGAAAGCAAAGTGAGCTGAGAAATTTAGCTTAAAAAATTCCAAAAAAAAAACAAAACTAAACTAAACACCCCTCCCCAACCATTCTCCATACACATTCTGAAGTTCAAACACTGCAATGCAGAGGTGATTGTCCCCAAAGGCTTTGAACAGCATCAGCTCAATCTCTAATTTCTTTTGAGAAGACCTCCAGAGTTAGATTTTTTCTGATTCCTTTGTGTCTGCATGAACAAGGGTTGATAGCTTGAGACTAAAATGTATTACTGTAGAAAGCCTTGGTCTGTTACATAAATCATCTTAACACTCAGCAAGAATTGTCCAACAGTGCCATTGATGTGCCCAAGCCAACGATCCTGAAAACAATTTTTTTCTTTCTTCACATGCTAGACAATGGCCATAAATCATCTTCATTTAAAAACACACAATCTACTAATTTTTCAACCAACAGCTATCAAAATAAAATTTTGGGCAGAAAGCATAACATTTATTTTAGTTTTGCTCATTAATTTTTAGAACCTTGTTAAAAATAGATAATTAACGCTCATTGAGTATAGAGATATTTGTTGAATGCCTAGTACGACTATGATGTTTAAGACATGCTGCAAAGAGCAAGTCGAACTGCAAAAATAAAAAAATCAGAAAACAGTCTGTAGGAAGGAGCAAACTGGAAGGCAGAATAGAAAATCCAAGCCCCCTGTAAAGGCCATATGCTTGAAATGTCAAACTAGGTGATCACAGAAGGCAATGGAAGGGGAATTGTGTAGCGCCAGAATGTTAAAGTGTTGCTATGAGCAGATTACACAGACCATAGGGCACGCTGATCAGATCTTTCTGTTCAAATGTGATGAGGGAGGACCGTGATGTGGACCCAGGCCTGAACAGGCAACAGCAATGATGTTCAAAGCTAGGCCTTCCCCGGCAAGACCAATGCCACCAATCAAAGCAGCGTGTGGTATGGACTCAGAGCAGACCTCTGCTGGCACTGGGGTATAAGGACAAAGCTTAGTTAGAAGAAACCAGGATGCAAAGCCCATGTGAAGCTAGAAAATGGGGTCAACCTGAGCATGCCCCGAGAATCCAGGAGCTAGGACTAGAAGAGCTGAGGTCAGATTAATAAACTGGACCTTCAAGCATTCTGGGAGTCACGAGGCCAGCACTTACAGCAGATGTGCATGGGACATGGTTGCCTGGCCCACATCTGTCTCTCATGGCTGTCACTGGTAGCAACAATCTTCTTCTGCTGTTATTTATTAATGATCTTGGAATGGGGAAGGGAATCACTTCCTGTTAGGGTGTCCTCATGGTATATTAGAGGACATTTCAAGCATGGGGTGTGTTTGTCACAAAGAAGGGAAGACAAAAGCAAAAACAGTAACCGGTTCCCTGACAAAAGTGGGCACCCTCTACTCATGTTGGTGATGAGGGAAAGCCGGCCAAAGCCAAGGAATTGCTTCAAGACTGTGGTCAGGGCCATACCTGATTTTCAGCAACAGGCCACACCATTCCATGTTTGCACTTTATTGGGCTAAATGAAGTATTTCATTTCAATGTCTAATGTATAATCTTAGGTAAAATGTAACCTATACTCCCTCAGCTGTTTTCTTTTTTCATTCTTATGAGTGGATACACCCAGAGATCTTATTTTACAAATTGTTTTATATAAATAACCCAAGTAGACCAAGTCTTGAAAAAGGAAAACAGCTCTGAAATGTCCGTCTGTCTGGGGCCTTTCTACTGCACACGTGATATTCCATTTTGACCTTGGTTTTCATTCTTACTAAGAAAAATCCTTTCACAGGGGTCTGATTTAGGAGTTAGAAGTGCCAGGCACAAATCTCGAGCACCTCTTAGTAAGAACTACCACTTTGTTTCTTCATCCCCAGACTCTAAGCCTACACACTACAGACAACAGCCATTAGTGCACGAAGAGATCGTCATGGTGAAATAAGAAAATGAAAGAATATACAGGCTCTGGGTGATGCCTTCTCTGGTCCAGGAGAAAGCAGTCAACACCTGTAAGAAATATTTATTTCAACACTGTGTAATTCCACCTTTTCACATATGATGATCACGAACAGGTTCCACTGCTAATGAACACCAGTTAGACCATTGTTTAAACCCGTGTATATTATTTCATTGTTTGGTAACTTATTTCATGTGGTTTTAATTTTGACTATCTAGACTGTTCCCAATTTCCCGCTATGAATTGCTGTGGTGACCCCTATCTATCTATTTCCTTAGAATATCCTACAGTTCTATGTTTATGCTCAAACGGAATCACAGGGGGCTAAGAAAATTTCATGTTTAAAATAGTGTGTTGAGACCTAATAAATTTTGTCACCTTATTAAATTAAAAAAGTACTTATGGATTTCTCCTGTTCCTAAGTATGTAAAACCAGCAAATCTGTCAGGGTTTCTGGGCTTCAGTTTCCTTGTCTGCAGTGTGTACCTGCAGCGGTGCAGAGACGAACTGTCTAGTGAAGGGGGGTGGGGAAGCAACCACCATGCATGATAAGCCAATCCAGATGCTGCAAAGAGTCACCTTACATAAATATAAGACTTTTATATGTGAGCAGAGATACATTTGCTGACTCTGTTGCTTAAAAAGTTCAATAAGCTATTGTTTCATTAGATCCAACCCAGTGTTTCTCTAAGCACCCTACACATGTGACACCATGCAGTTCTCCTAATGGGGGACAGGACTGAGGCTAAGACGTCAACAAATGACACAATTTTAAAATAGAATGAAGCCTCATTTGGCAAAGATGGAGGCTAATCTTCCCGAGCCCAACGAGTTCATGTCAAATTTACTTTTTGGTGTTTTCACATCACTCAGTCTATCTCAGCCTTCTTGATCGGTTGTAAGGATTGAAGGAGATATTGGCAAAGCTTTTCCTCAGTTTCACTGACACAACTTGGTAGTTGGCAGTCACTTTCAGACTTCTGAATCCAATTCATACTTGACATGAGGATGGAGCATACTAACTTAATCTTTCAGCAAACTTAAATGTCCTACTAAAATTCATCATCTGCTTCAGAGCATAAGAAATAGATGACAAGTCAATGGAGCAAGATGGTGGCTGAGTAAGATGACCAGTCTTGTGACTGTCTCCTCAATGGAACAAGATGGCAGTAAAGTAAGATGGCCAGCCTTGTGGCTGTCTCCTCACAAAGAGGCTAACATGACCAGATATACAGCCACTAAGCTGCCTTCACAAAAGCATGGACCCTGGGAAACTGGCTAACCCCACAGTTTCTGGTTTCTGAAATAAAGACCTTCTTTGAGTATGGACAAGGATGAGTTCAGCTTCCCACATACAAAAAAAGTGCTGTGTAGAGCTGCCACCCCTCACCCTCATGCCCTCCAAAACCTTTCTGCTTTATGATTTCAGGAAATAAGAATTCACAGTAGGCTTAGTTCTTGAATGTGTTTCCCGCTGTATCCAGAAAAGCTTTCATTGTTGGTCTCAACCTGTGACCCTCAGAGATCTGGTGAACTATCCCATCTCAATAATTTGGTGCTGATCTTAGCAGTCACTTGGCTTTCCTGGTGACAGGATCAATAACCAGAACCAACAGACAGCAAGGACAGTATGGTGAATACATTCTGAGGCCACCAACTGAAGCCAACCTACTAGGGATTCTACTAAATATTTTAAATATCTATATATACTATTAAATAAAATAGGTGAGATGAAGCAGAGAAAAATACAGAAATAAATTAAAATTAAAGTGAAACTTCTTTGAGCTTCTGGGAAGTCTAGCTGGTTGTATTTCCAAACCCAGGAACTGAAACTACTGAGGGAAACTTGACACTTCTGAAAGGTGTTTGGGGGTGGCAGGTGAGGGGACAACAGAAAGAACCAGAGATCTGGGGTGAGTGGAAAAAAATCCCTCGGGCCTTGGCATTGTTCTTGTACTAACATGAACATAATCTTTCCTACTTGACATATTAAGGTTTTGGTAATTGTTTAGAACAAACTTTAATTGCCTTGGAAACAGTTGGCACACACAGGCATCATGACTCAACACTACTGTTCGGGGACTGAAATGCCACTATGTTTTTAGGCATTCTTTGGTGACAAGTTTATTAGGAGTGACCCAAAATAGTGTGCTATAAACACACATTTGAACACAAAAGGTCAGGCTCATCGAGGTGTTATAAAAAAAAGAAAAGAAATTCAAAGTATAATTGCGAACAAGGCAAAGAATTAGTTTCAAGCTATCAAGTCTATCGTGTGAGGGTCAACTGTGTTCTACTGCACAGGCCGCCTCCTATTGCCTGCATCCTGCATGGCTTCCAGTCTCTGGAGGTCCCCCCCCCTGCCCCCATGGAGCCAACCTAGCTCCAAATGGAGCTTGGCATTTCTGAGATCTGTTTTTACCACTAATGCGGTTCCATTCACATGTTTTCATAATTTTTATCACTTGAGATGCATTTCCCTAATGCCTGAAAAAACAGACTATTAGACAATTATAATGAAATGCTCAAGCATGCCCGGCAACAAACATTCATTTTCTGAAAGTAAAAAATGAGTCTTATATTCACAAATCCCACCGCTTGGAAATGTATATGATACACAACATTTAACCTGTCAGCAGCCTCATTAGTGTCAATGAGTAGAAACTGGCAATCAGGGGATGGTGAGCTTCACATGTGTTTATGTTTTAAAATGTTCCCGAAATAGCTCTGCTGGCAGGGTTGAAACACAACCCTTCTCTGGGACAAATGGCGCTCAGTCTACATTTTACGGTCTATTTACATTTTTAAGAAATTTGTATTTCACACATGGATCGTCATTTGTAATTAACAGAGCCAGCAGACTGCCAAGCAATAATGAAATAAAATAATAATTAATAATGACGATAAATTTAAGTTTAACCATGCTGGTACATAAGTGTTCCAGAAAATACGCAAGAGGACTGATGTACCTTTAACGAGCCTGAGTTCAACGGTATCTCTTTGCATGGTGCCAGTATTCAGTATCCACACAACCATTAAGACATTTTCATAAAGTGGAAGAAATATGTGAGCTATTTCAAGATATAATGAAGAGAAACAGACTTTCATGTAAGAAGCCAATTTAGGAAGAAAACAACATAAACAATAGTAACTTGCGTGTTCAAGTGAGGCATCTTTTAAATTTTGAGTAATGAAGATGTCAAGCCAAATGCTAGAGTAGTTTAACTTAATTAGGTGGCCTATTTTTCCAGGCATCCTTTCATTTCCCATTGAAAACTCAGCTTGTATGCGAGGCAACAGGAGCAATTTTGTCTGTAATGAATACCTCGGGGACCGCACGGTAATCATGTGGATGTGAGATGGAGGACTGGTTTGAGTAACTAGTCTGTGCTTGCTAAGATGCCAGACTCTGTTGGGATAACTAGATTACTCAATGCATGCAACTTCATCATTTTATTGGGCCAGTGGTCAAAAAGTCAAGTCAAGTTTACTCCAGAAAAATTTCCAAAAAGAACCAATCTAAAAGCAATCAGGCTAATCTTCAGTTCAAATTTATGACACAATCAGGGACATTTTATGGCCCATGTTAAAGAAATTTTTTCTTTAAAAATACTCTTAAAAACACCACCCTTTCTATGCTCTTTTCGCCATACCTCATTTATACTCTGATCTACAGTGTTTTCTCATTGGGAAAGCATAGATTACAAAATAGTCATTGGCGTGTCTGCAAAGCTTAGAACATCATTCTAAGAAGAGGCTTGAGAAAACATTGGTGCAAAGGTGAACTTGGAGAGTCGTGGCCACAGGGCTATGGGACTGTTCACTACAAACAGCGGCAAGTTGCTGCGACAAAGATTCCTGTTATTGCAGACAAAGAATGAGAATCCATGACATATACCCAAGAATAAACTATCTCAGGGGCCACAGAGAGCACCGATGAAGAAAACCAGATGATACTCATCCCTGTGATGTCCTTCATTCATAAGGTCGTTGGCTTCTTAAGACATCTGAGAAGCAATGGAAGGCACTGCACTGCTGCTGCGAGCCAGAGACAAGAACTTAATGTGGCGAGCGGTAAGGAGGGCTCCCCAGAGGGTGGAGCCGAGAAGCCTAACGGAAGGTTCTGATGGAAATCCTGTTCAGGCAGGAAGCCCAGCTCCCCACCACCATGCTATGCTTTCTGGCATAGCAGTGTAGATAAATTCTAAATAAATATTGTTATATTTATTTAAGATATGCAGCATGATATGGGGAACATACACATAAAAATGGTTTCAAGGATAAATGTGGCCACCATCACAGAGGAGCCCTATCTATGGGTGTGGCAAGGATAGCATCTACCAACTCGGGAGATCTCAAGGATGTTAACGATGGTCTTCAAGCTCCATCTCCTGACTTGTTCTCTCTATGTGTTCACTCTTTTGTATCTTAGTCTAACTCCGTTGTCTCACTGAAGGATGGCAAGAAGGCTGAGGCCTCTGAGGGACGTCTGTCCCCTTCTCTTCTGGCTCTCCTACAGTCTCTTCACACCTTCTCTCAAATTGGACAAGCCTATGCGCTATCTAGCAACGTGGTCCCTTCAGACAAGGTTCAGAAACGTACGAAAAGAGATAGGGCACTGGCTGGAGTCAGATGATTATATTCCAGGTTAAAACAAGGTAAATAGCCTGAGTGCCCAGAACAGCCACACCTGCTAGAGCAGAAAATAGTCAGTTTTGCAAGCATGGTGTCAGGGTGCAATGGCGGTGTTATGGACTTTTATTACATACTCGCCAGTCTTATTATCCTGGTGTATTCCATTTAAAATCTGCCTATCAATTACCAAACCATATGCAAAACATTTTAAGGGTCTGTATACACTAGTTTAAGAGGTAGGGAGTGCACTCGGCAGATAGGGCAAGGAGCCCTTTGAGACTGTCTAAAAGAATATCATTAATTTTTACAGGGTTCTTTCATTTCTGGAGCAGTTCCAACCTAGGCTTTCTATAAAAATCTTCTCAAGTTAAGGATTATGCTGTATGCTTGCAGAAGCATTGCAGCAAAAACCCTGTTCCATATGTTGCTCCTTAGCAACCTAGTTCGTACGTCCCACAGCAGGCACCGAGCTGAAAACTGAACAGGAATTAAAATGTTGAACGCTGCCATGAGGAGAGTTGTCCGGGATTACTAAACTGTGCAGTTGTTTGATGTGAGGCAGGAAACGGAGCAAAACTCTTTGCTTTCCTCCAGGATGACTGAGATCTTATTTATGGTTGCCTCAAGGATACCTTGATTGAAACTCCCCCAAAAGAATGGGTAATGAATTCTTGAACACAGTATATTGCAGGAAACAAAAAGAATATTAAGTGTAAAATTTAGCAAAGGCCTTTTGACTTGGGTAATTTGTGAAGTTCATTTGTATTATTACCTTTCATTAGTTTTAACTTTTAAAACAACTCATTCTAGAATGCAAAACAAAGCAAAGCATTTGCATACATTCTGCATTATTTACACAAAAATACCTTGCTGCTGGCTCACTAAGCTGCCATATCTTTAGGAAGCACAAAAATATTTGCATCTCTTTATTCCTTTATTATAAACAATCACTGCCTTGGAAATATTCTTAAGAACTCCTGACCAAAATATTATGAAAAACAGTGCTGGTGGTTTGATTTTAGTAAGGAATTAATATTCAGCACTGAAGTCAAATTTAGAAATCTAAGGAGCTGAATTGAAAAGATGCAGATATTCTGAAGTTGCCATTCTTTATCCAAAACTCCTTAAGACGGACATAATGATTCTCTGCGAGCGAGCAGCTGCCTTATAACAGTAATCATTTATTGAGTTTGTGTTTCTACTGTTTCAAACAAATTCAATTAGCCTTCACACTTCAAAACCCTAAAGGCCCAAAGAGATGGTACTGGCTTGCTTTAATCTAATAGCAATACTAAACTTGTCAGTACAGTTTTGGGATTGATGGTTAGAAGCAAATTAATAGTAACATTTTTCATTTTTTAATCAAACAGTCCTATTCAGAACTACCTATGGGTCCTGGAGGGTACTTAGCGGCAGGAATTCAGGGAAGGAAGGATTCTGCAGGCAAAGCTTGCCTTTCAGACAGGTGCTTGCACTGATGTCCTCGATAGTATGGGAGTCGGCAGGGTCTGGGGCTCTGAACACCACGATGACCTTTATGGTTGGACAATACAGTCGGGTGTCCAGAATGCTGTCAGACACGACAGTGGTCATAATGACTCCTAAATAAATGCTGAGTTCGTGGAGGTGTGTGCACGCCTGTTAGTTAAGCAGGAGACATTTGCTCACGAGCAGCCCTTCTATTATGTGCCCTAGATTACTGTCAACCACCATGAAAGAAAACGCTTCTGTCCGTAGGCCCTTTGCAACCCCTCTCCTCTCAGTGGTCAGACAAACTCAAGCCAATAAATAGGCACTGAAAACTACTACCTGGGAGTTCTTGCTTTCAGTGACTGGTCTATGAAATCCCAGGCAAACGTGATTTTTACTATTGAAGAAAAAAATAGATCCGTGTCCACAAGATGCTCCCGTGAACTCTCCTTACTCTCATTTACTTGCTTATTTATTTTTGCTTCTAGTGTTCTGATATTCTGTGCTATCCTGGCACCCTAGGGCAGTTATAATTTTGCTTTAACTGCCCTCTCTGGATTAGAGGGCCTGGCTTTAAGTATCTAAAAATAAATAGCCAAGCATTTACTTTTATAAATGTAACCATTTACATTCACGTTCTGCTTTCGCTGTCACCTCTCATGATTAAATACCTTGTCAACCTTTCCCAGGGAAATGGACACAAAGGTGCCCTTGAAAGATTTCAATCTTGCTTGTGCTCAGGCATCCAAAAGCCACTCCCCCCTACTTCCAGCCCTGCCTGAAAGTCCTAAATGCAGCCACCTAGGACTCACCAGCCATAATACCTCAGTGATGAAAAATATGCATGCTCGAAAGTGGTCCCAAACAGTTGATAATTGAAGCTATTGGTAGCATGTGTAGCTTCCAGTGATAAACTCATCCACCGTCAGCCACACAAATAACTTGCACCTGTAGAGACTTTATTTCCTAAAGGTAACACAACTGTTTGGGAAAGCTCACGCTGGCAAAACAGCTGCTCGCCATTCTGGAGGGGAGGCAAGGTAGCATCCTTCAACAAATGCCAAATCTGGTGTTTTATCAGCTCCATCTCATTAACTGGAAACAAGGCTTAACTGCTTTGTTTATAAATTATGATTATTCCTGATTGCGGCAGTTACTGATAGTGCTACTCATTTGCAATGCAACTCTTTGAATTTGTTTAATTACAATTTGAAACAAGGCAGAGAAGATTAATTAACCCACCTGGCTGGCTGGCACATAGTCCTGGCTCGGCTCTGTCATGCTCATATACATGTTCTCACCGTCAAACTGCGAATGAAATAATAGTAAACATTGAGCAATCTTGACTGTGTGTGTGTTTGTGTGTATGTGTGTGTGTGTATGTGTTTCTTTCTCTGCCCCCCACCTCCCCACCATCAAACTGGAAAACAGTAGCCACTAAAAAAATAGCACGGCTGAGAATATGAAAAATCTGTCGTAGTAAGTGGGCCCCATCTTTCCTTTGATGTTTCTGTTGTCATCTTTCCTGACCCTGCGTGTCAGTGATTTGGAGTAATTAGTGCTCTAGTAATTACAGCAAGCAAGCAAGAAATGAATGGTTCCCTTTCGTCTGCAATCTGTTTTAAAACAAAATGGCTCATTTTGCACGCCGTGTATACATACTGCAGTTGGGCTGTAATGAAGTATTAAATGAATGGCGTGCTTTCCGAAAGGGAAAAAAAATAATGGAAAAATACAAGGAGGCACAGCTCCGTGCATTCTGAGTTTAGCTCTCAGGAAAGAAAAACTGCAGAGTTTCATAATGGACTAAAACTGGCTTCACTCTAACAGCCTTTTGATTAGAAAAGCATTTTAAATTTATAGTAGCATTCAAAGAAAGCATGTGCCACCATAACCGCAGCTAAGAAAGGAGTATAAGAATAACAAAGAAAACCAATAATAACATACAGGTACCATGATCAAATTTCCTTTCCTGAAATTTTTCAAATACATAGAATGAATACAAATAGACCAATGCATACAAATTGACCCATATATTTGCAAGTTAGGAACAAGAGAGGAGGAGGGTATTCACAGGGCAGCCCCAGTGCAAAACTACCACATAAGCCATAGCATGGACAGCAGCACAGGGCCCTTGGTGACGCTGGGTTTGAACTGCTCCATTCAATCTGTGTCTATCTTGAGTCACTTGGCAAATGAGGCAAGTATTCCTCCTCAGTTAAAGTATGATTTTTTCCTAAGGTAATCATCAAATGGGCCAATATCATCAGCTTCAAAGCTAGGGGTAGATAGGTGCTCAGTGACAGACTTTTGAGACAGAGGAACTTGCAAATGTGAGAATTCACTTGTCAAAACGAAATGACCGTTGATAGAAATACAAGTTAATGGTAATATGGAACTTTGTACATACCACCAAACTGATACAGGAACAGAAAGCCATGAGTCAGAGATATGCTAGTCTATCACCCAAGGGTTACTAGCCCTCTAAGAATGCTATACAAGCCACTACGGATCTATCAGAGCCTCTGCTTTACTCAGCAATAGAGAGTCAGTGGTAAAAAGCCCCCCTAATGACACTGGAACAATCATCAGGTTCACCTCAAATACTGAAAGGCTTTCTTCGTGTACCACCGTATAAACACATCTCATATCGTGCACACCACCTGTCTCGGAGGTCACAGGATCCTTTGTCAAATGACACGGTTGTTTGTGCAATCCAGAGTTAGCACAAGCAGAGAGAAGAGCTATGCCACTCAACTGCTCTGCCAACGGGTTCAGGAGTCTTGAGTCCTAGTGACTTACCAAAGGATGATGCTCCATCGGTCAGGTGAGCTCCCCTAACACCAAACACCCAACAATCCAACAACTCAAATCCTGACAAAGTGCTCGGTGGGGTATTTCTCCAGCGTGGCCTGCTGTGGGTACTCTGGTTTGTTTGCAAATGTTTTCGATGTTAAGATGCCAAAGAATCACTTAAAATGTGGACAGTTTTTTGACTCTGACAAACTAAACGGAACAGAAGTAGCGAAGTGAATCAGACGCTCGGCGGCCCATGCATATTCGAGAATGTGTTACTTTCTGTCTCATCTTCTCAAACTCATTTCCTAAATCTGGCAGCAGCCTCCAGCCAGCTAAAGCTTTGAAGTTTTGGTTTTAGTCTATCCAAAGTGTGGGCTAATTGAATGTGTTCGTGTTTCTGTTCTGGATGATGTTCCCTCCAAATGTACCAAAGTGAAGCGCTTTTGAGCCAAGGCTGGAATAGCGTTTCACAAAAAAATGTATGCAGTTATCAACATTGTCAGTTTTTTAGTATATACCATGTCCCTTTTACCTGCGCACATACCTGGTGCTATGCATTAACTAGCTTAATTTTCTGACTACCAAGAGCTAAGTATTATTAGTAGTGCAATTGAATATTGTAAAGGAGCATAGAAAAGGGCAGAGCAGTTAGACTAGATGCTGGGCTACGGAGCTCCTGCAAGGCATGTCTGGGATTAAGTCAAGGCTGACTGGCATGGGCCCTCACCTGCCGGAGCACGGCAACATATTCTGAGTCAGAAAGGAGAGCTAGCTACCAGTTCTGAAGGTGGCGCGACTGCAGACTGGTGGCACTTCAGGCTGCGTAGCCCTAATCTGGAAGCTGGAAGGCCAAATTGCTTTTAAATACGAGATGTTTTTAGTGCCATTGTGATGCTTCAAGTACAAAACTCCATGCATTTTCTACAGTCAAAATAATGCAGACACACTAAAAACAGTATATGAAGTTGCACTTTGATTATGGATATATAGGTAAATAAAATGTGTCTTGTGTACATTTAGGTCATCTCTCTCTTTCACATAGACATGCAGGCACACACACACACACACACACACACACTCAAAAATTTGAAAAAAAAATAGGAGATTTGGAACACCTGTCATCTCAAGATTTCAGATGAGGGCTATTTAACCCGTATCTCTACAATTTTGAGACACTGCCCAGAATTTCCATGGTCTAACTAGATCTGGGTTTCTGGGCAGGTGTCATGGTTAGGGATGAGCCATACTAGAGAGTGTGTGACCTGAACACACTCCTGTTACTCTTTGGGCCCCCACAACTTAGGATCAGCATTACATCAAAGATGTTTATTATCTAATGAACAAAACTCAAATCATACTTGTTTCGTTATACAAATTATCTTCCCAAAGAAAGTGCCAGCAACTTTAAGAGAGGAGAAGAGGAAGAAGATTCAGTTTTCAGACAAGGGTTTGACGGAGCTTTGCTTGTTTGTTCTGTGAGTGGAATCTAGGGCTTAGCCATGACATGAACACCCTACCACTGAGCTAGCTCTGTAGCCCTCGTGAGTGCTTTGGGGCGATGCATGCAAGGTTTGCAGAGGATTAAAGCTGGCTGAAGGACTGGGGAGATAGCTCGGTCAGTTTGGTGCTTTCCGAGCAAGCATGAGAACCTGAGTTCAGTCTACAATGCCCACACAAATGCCTGCTGTGGTGGCATGAACCTTGAGTCCATGCCACCCGTGGAGGTGGAAACAGGCAGAGCCCTGTCTAGCCTAACTGGTAAACCCCAACTGTCAGAGAAAGACTAGGTCTAAGCAGTAGAGTGGATGACATCTGAAGAAGGACATGTGAAGATGACCTCTGGCCTCCACAGGCACACACATGTGCATACATGTGCGCATGCACACACATATGTATTTATACATATAAAAATAGGCAAGTGTATGTGTGTGTGTGCACATACACACGAACAACTGAATGATTTATAATCAGAACCCTTAAGAGGAAAAGAAGAAAAAGTACAGAAATGGCAAGGACACCATCATTCAAATGCTGTCTCCAGTTCCTCAATATTCTGATTTGTAAGACTGTATTTAATATAATAAAACATAGGTTGGCTGCGACCCAAGAGCCCGACCCTGTATAAGCAGCCTCCCTCCATATGAGTTGTAAAACAAAAATCTGCACATGTTCAAAGAGGCCTCCTCCATCTCCTTGTGGTTGAAGGCTTGCAATTGGACCCTGGCTGAAGAGGGGAGAGGGCAAGGGTATTCCACCCAGATCTTCCCCCATCAGGCTGATTTTTCATAGCTCACCGCACCCTGTCCCGGAGCTGCTGCCAGGGACTCAGCAGGCTTCCTACTACTCCAGCCATCTTAAAAGGCATCCCATGTTGTGGGTTTAAGGCCAGTTGTCATTTGAAGTAGAATTACAGCTCAGAGAGCCCTAGAATTTGGGGTTTGGAAAGCTCCCTGAAGACATTTATCTGAATTTCTCACATCACGATGGAAGGAATAGATGCTTTGTTAGTCACATGGACCATCTGGGAATAGAACCAAGGTCTGGATTCTGAGCAGAAAAGCTTTCCACTATGATATACTGCTTTATTTTCTATTTCCCATAAAAGGTGGGAATTGGACTGGACCACTACAGATGTTCCACAGCGTGCAACGGAGTGATGCCCTGATAAAATCATTGTCAAGTGCGTGAAAAAATACATGGACTACACCTAACCTACTAAACATACCAGCTTAGCAACAGAACGCTCTGCAGAGTGCTGATTGCTTCTGCCTGTGATTGCATGGCTGACTCGGAGCTGTAAATTGCTGTCGCTGCCCAGTATCACCGCGAGTACTGAATTGCATGTTGCAAGCCCAAGAAAACTACAACATTCAAAATTAGGACTAGGGGGCTGGGGATGTTGTTTAGTAACAGAGAACTTGCTTAGCATACACAAAGCCCTGGTTTTTAGCCCTGGCACCATTAGCTAAACAAATACTATGATTGTGGTGTCTACTGAGTTCATATTGCTTCTTCATTCTCATAAAGCAAAGGAAAAAGCGTTGAGTTAAGCCGTTGGTAGTCAGGGGCTGTCTTACACGTAATGTAGATTTGTGGATTTGCAGATCTGGAGGCACAGCAGGGACATTATTACACTCTAATGGCCTCAATTCCCTCTACATGGATCACATATTAGATAACCATTATTAGATTATTAGTAATTACCGCAATAAAGTTGTTTCATTAAACATAACTAACTGTATTTACCCCAGCCTTACGTTTATCACAGTCAGAATTCTTGGAAATCAACTGGATTTAGGCATTAAAACTTTTCACAATGTATGTGACCAAACTAGGGCTTTTAATTTCCATGCTTTCTCAATTTAAAACCGGCAGCAAAGTTTGAAAGAATAAATAGACTGACTTCTTTAAATCTAAATGTAAGTGGTATCAACTCAAGATTAGCTTTTCTGACCAAGCGCTTTTATAGTCTTTATGTGCTTTCATTTCAAAGCACCAGGGGATGCAATCACATAAAAAGCCATTTATAATCTTCTACAACAGTTTTGGGAAATTGTTTTTAGAGGATATTAACCAAGCCTGTAATCCCAAAGAGCCTTTCAAACTAGGTAGTCATTATTTCGTCTGTTTAAAAACAGCAAACAGGATCTAGTTCCGTGTGAAGGTAGTCAGTGATGAGCACCAGTGGGCAGTGGAAGGCAGGATCGCCAAACAGGAACATGAGAGAGCCGAGCGAGAACACGAAATGCGCACCGGTCACGGCCCTGGAACATGGCATCTTTTCTTATGGCAACCAAGAAGAAAATGAGCATACTGCTATTAAAGGAGAGGGGGGGAGAGAGGGGGGGAGAAAGGGAGGGAGGGACACACACACATAAATGAGGGGGGACTGCCAAAGAATTCATGCAAAGGTACCGCACTGTCTATGAGGGAAAATCCACACATTTCTACATGTTTTCTGTAGGAACAAAACAAACAATGGAAATGTTTATGATACTGACAAGGATTAAAATGCTATTTCTTAGGAAATCCATTATATTAATCATAAGATGGAGGAATAATTTTCAAAATAAAATTTCCATTTCTGCATTATTTGGTCCAACATTAAAAGCTGTATTTCTTTCTTTCTTTATTGCAATGAAAGCAATAACTTTGGGCAGCAAGTCCAAGCCTATTGCTGTTTGGTCTGGATACAAGCAGAGCTGGGGATCCCAGTGAGCTATAACATGGTAGGAGAGCAGGTACAAGAGCTGAACTAGAAAGGGGACCACTGCCACCTCCGGCTCCTGTGACTTGAACTGGAGTGGTAAAGAATACACTGCATAGCTGAACCGCATGGCATTGAGGAGGGGAAAAAGGATACTCCACCAGCACTTCTAACCTGGCTTCTGCTCTGAAGGCACACACGGGACCTCCTTTATTTTCTGTCTGAGCAGAATATTTACTTAGGGATGCCTGGATAATGCTGAAGCCTGAGATTGTTATTATCAGGCATTTCTCTAGAACATATCTTGCAGGACATCCGGTCAGTGGTGTGACTCTTATGGAGATGCCTGTAAATTTCAGGGCATGGTCATCACACAATGACTCTGCCTCTGAGTCAGGGCCAGAGGAAGCTGACCCTGCCTCAGCATCCACAGGCCTGGATGCAGGGTTATTACAAAAGGGAGGAATAGACCCCTTGTGTTTTCTGTGTCTTCCTGGAAATGGACCTCACACCCAACAACTAGTGAGCCATGGATGCTTGGGAGTATATGCTGTGTGATTTGTTCCCTTTTCCTCCTCCAAGACTACCTTCAATTCCATCAGTTGGGATGCCCAGGGCTTTCACTGGCAGTGTTAACCTGAGAGCTTGCATTCACCACAGGGTGGGCTAAAGCAACTTCGAATGGTACTAATGGCTAAGTGACCATTCTGCAGGGCTAATCTCACCCAGTATTTATATTGCCATGGTATTATGGGTAAGAGTCATTGGTTCTCCCTTACATTCTTATGCAAAGACAGACACCAGCTTGGAAGTCCATAGGCAGAACACACGAGATTACAAGCACCATGAACAGCATTCCCCCATTTAAAAACAAAAGTTCAAGCTTCTAGGAGAAGCATCATCTATCCCAAACCTTCAAAACCAAGCGATCCATTTTCATTATTCACTGTGTCAGAAAGGAAAGAATGTGTGGAAAGCTTAACTACCTAGCTATTCTGCCGAGTTTAACGAAAATTCATTCAGTTCAATCAAAATACTCATGATACGCTTACACATCCTTATAAAATACGCACCTAAAAACTGTCCGTGTCGGCTAATAAGGAGCAAATGTTTTCAACACTACGCGCAGGGGCCTTGTCTCATAAGGAAATACCTACGCAATTCTGAAATTCTATAAAGCTTGAAGCCGTAAAACTAAGCTGCTCCAAGTGAGCACAGAGCCAAGTCCTTGCTTCAGAACGTTTCCCAGCCTCCTCTTGTGTTAGGCCGATTCTTTCTGAATCTACGAAAGGAACATTTGAGAAGCTCATCAAACTTGCTGAGAGCTCTTTCCTAAGCTAACTTACTTCCACATCCTATCCGTTATCACCAAGCTTACCCCAGAACCTAAGTTCTATTTCAGTGCAGAACAAGAAGCGTGAAGGCAATCAGCATGGGACGCTGGCTCCAGCCTGGTCAGCTTCCCTCTTAAGCAAAGGACAGTTCCACCATCTGACAAATAGCAATTGAGTAATTTGGAGATGAAAAGTGATTCTAAAGAGCATCAATGGAGGTTCATGGTTTTGAGCCAGAGAGTTTCATCTCTCTGTAGGAAAGACTCGGACAAACAGCATTTGCACTGAGTTGACAATTACCTTACAGGAACGACTCAAATATTTCTATCCACCAGCAGCGTGGGTGTGGGACTGCATGTTGGTGCACCCAGGGAGAGTCTGGCCAACAAGAAATGCAGGTGGCTCCACTGTGACACATTTTGGCCACTCTTTTTCTTTCTAGAGACTGATTTTGGTATTGCTTTAGAGTCTGGAGTTCCTCTATTCTAAGCGAAAATATGATGATATTTTAAAGATTACAGGAGAAAAACCCTCCAAGTCCCTGGGTTTGAGGGCGGCTCTGTTCACCCCTTAAGGACCACATACGTCTGCTTGGGAGATAGTAAGTCACGGAAAGGGGTGAAATTGTGTGGTTTCCTTTAACATCTTCAAATATCATGTGGTTCCATACATTGCTGCCATTTCCTTGAATGATCTCATGGTCTTGTGATCTAATGGGACTTACTTTGATAATCTATCCACAACTGAATGGAGATAGAATTTGTGTGTGTGTGTGTGTGTGTGTGTGTGTGTGTGCGTGCGTGCATGTGTGTGTGTGCGTGTGTGTGTGCTTCTGCTTAAGTTTTATATATCAGGTGTCCTTTCCCCCAGGGAATGCTCCATACAAGTGAGCATTCCCTTGTATGAATTAAAGTCTGTAGGTCCCTGATGGTCCCCTCCTTGCAGAATATCTAACTATTCCACAGAGTCATTCATTCATCCGCCCACCCATTGCACATTTTTGGGACTCTGTCCCAAGTATTTTAGCCTCCTCTTTGCAGAACCTGATCCTTTGTCAGGGACACACTGTCCCAGATGTTGGAACTCCTGTGTGAGGCACTGTGTGTTCTTTCACCCAAAGCCTTGTTCACCCTATAGTGAGGGGCAGCTGGCTGCCTGCGTCTTATTTCTGGAACGGCAACTTTTATGGAAAAATTGAGACTGGAAGATAATCCTATTTGACGCTAACACTCAAACCTAAGATGACCATGGCAACTCATCCAAATTAAGTGATAATCCATGCACTTCTAGATAACACTGTGATAATGACCCATCGTTTCTCCACCAGATGCTCGTTTAGCACACACTTATGTGTGCAGGGCACACAGACACACACACACATGCACACACACACAGACACACACACACGCACAGACACAAATCCATGGCATAGGCAGTTTTCATATCGTTTTACCAATAAGCAGAATGAGCGTTAGTCAAATTGTGTTAAATGCTTTACAATCATGCTGTGTGTACTTTCTCTTCACTTTTCTCTAGTCAATCTGGACTCTGTTTGCTTCATGAGTTGCTCTCGTCTAGACAGTTGGGCTCCTACACCTTCCCAAGAGCTTCTCTGCTCAGAGTACCTCTCTCCCCAGCTTCTCATTCTTTCTATCCTTATTTCTATCAGTACAATCATCACTGAATTTATCAACTGACTTGGGACATATCGCAGTGTGAGCGGTGATACTGTTACTAATTCTTAGCAACTGAGAATAAACTTGGATTCTCTTAACCAGGGAGAGGTTTCCTACCAAATGCAAACCTAGACGCCGTTGATAGTGTCCCTTCTCTGCCCCTGCATGAGCTCTCGCCAGCATCCTGGTTTATGTTAATCTGCATCTCACTCTACTGTCCCTGGTTCCACTCTTATATTTAACAATGGGTACCATAAGCTTAGAAACGTTCTGACCTAAGCCTACCACAGTTTTACTTACCCAGAGCCATTGTAGGAATTAATAAATGAAACTCAAGTGCAATATTATAGCAACTATAGCACTGGAGGCACCTGAGGTCTCTGAGATCCTCCAATAATGTTTATTTGCTATGTATCAATTTCCATACAGCATCTATGCATGGTTACTGATCCTATGGGGCCATGGAGCAAAGGTACCCAGATCGCATATCAGTTTTCTGATTTTTATGAGATGAACTTTCTCCATCCACTCTATGGTTGGAATATTTTGGAAGGGAGCTCATTTTGTAGAAGCTTAAACAACAGTTACAATCTTTGTGGTACAGAGTTGACCAGGTTTCAAGTTTCTTCATCTTGGCATTAGCCTGAGATCAGATTATGACCAAGATGCTCCAGGTCAAACTGTTTGTGTGATTTCACACTCAATATGAAGCTGCAAGCCAACACTTCACTAAAGTTCATGACAAGCATGCTCACGAAAAGTTGACAGGCCCAGCAGACTAATGGTGCTTCCTTCTATCTCTTTCCCATGAGATTCAAGGGTAATTTCGGGATCTTATCCATGTGGCGGCATGGCATAACAGGACAGACATGCAAAGAGATGTCATCTTAGAGATGACTGAAATCAAAGACCCAAATGGGAGTCTGGGCCTGGTGTTTCCTATCAGATTGGCGTTGGGATGGAGAGCGAGAATTCTAATTTCCTTCTGCGATTTTGTCAGATTCAAATGAGATGTGCAAATGTATTTACGAATTGTGAAGTTATAAACCCACATGCGCTGGGTTCTGTTGTGGTAACCATGGGACTTCCCCACAGGCCAACTTGCTTAACGGTTTCCATTAGTGACTGGAAACACTAATAAGAAAAAAGCAGTAGAAACAATCAACTCAGAGTGCCTAAATTTGTCTGTAATATATCGTTAATACAGAAAATGATATGTAGACCTAAATTTATTGCCATATATGCAAATTCAGTCCAACATTAAATGATATCGGGAAAGTAAGGGAAGAAAAAAAATTCATAATTAAGTCCTGAGATCAATAACAACACATAGATCATCCCAGGTATGCATGTGTAGGTAAGGATGTGTGCTAAACATGTTATTCAAACTTGCACATACTTAGCTCCCACGTGCATGAAATATTTTTCACTTATAAGTTTTTAATCAGCTAATACTTAACTTATTTCTAACTATGCTTGTGGAAAGCTTTTGAGGGGCACCGCTAAAAAACTTCACACAAAGCTACAAAAGTCTGGAAGGACAAAGCCCTGTGCAACTCTTCTCTTGTAGAGAAGAGAAAATATTACTCTTCCATAGCAAAATACATCATGTCTCAGCTACAGAGCTAATTTATCCATAGAACTAATTTATTTTCATTGAAAACAAGACACCAAGTAGTTTGTCCCTAAAGTACAGGAGTATGTGCCTCAGTATGGTTGTACAATATGGGGCCATAGATTTCTATACATCTTATTTTTCATAGCGTAGTAGTTTGGGGCATGAAATAGCGCACAAGCTAACAGTTCCTATATTCCATTGAACTAGATGACCATTTGCTGTTCCAGGTCAACAATTACATGACTTAGCTAAACTCCAAGGCATTTCAGTGATCAATGGCCACTCTTCAGTGGCCATTTTCTTTTGCTTCAATAGAAGAAATGACATCACTTCTAACCGTCTCTGTTCTATTATTCACCTCTGCAAGAAGAGATGCGTTATTAATATCTCCTGAACATTTCATACTTGCTGTGAAAGATTTTGACATAATATATTTTTATAGTCATTAAGTAAATTAATATTAATGTTCGATTAAGTGGTTTCCAGAATTTTTGCTAGAAATGCCTTCTGAGCAGCTCTGGGCAGCACGCACATATTTTAAATACGTCTAATGAGACTTGTCTCCAAGAAATCCTTCTATGTTACTTGAGACATTAAACTTGAACAAATATGCTAAACACACTGAAGAAAGAACAGGATGGAAGTTAAACACTAGAGCAGATTAAATAATCAAAACGGATTTTTATTCTCAAAAGCAGAACAAGGTTGCCTTTTCTTTAGAGCTCATTCATGTTTCCTCCAAAACTCACCGGATTGTGTCTAATTCTCATTTCACATAATCTAGGAGCAAAGCTCTCCGGACACAGGGCAGGGAATAGGCTCACGGTGGTTATTTAAAATCCGTATCTTATAATATTGGCTGCATTCCATTTTCAGGCAATGACCACACGTGTGAAGGTCCATCTGCATTCATGCTTCCAGAAGCTAGCGTGTTTCTCACAACACATACTTTGCAACCTTGAATCGCTCTGTAAACTGTGTTTTTTAAACAGTGCATTTCACATTGTTAGACTGTTGATAGGAAAGAGTTTATGGACATGTGTTTGCAGAAGCGCCCACGAGGCTCCAGGCCTTTGCTATTTTCTCAGTAACTTCTCTTTATATTTTCTCCATTAGCAGCCACTGTACACAGGTGTTCAGTCAAATAATTTTTGAGGGTTAGACCTACTAAATATATGATGTAAAAGATGCCACTATATGAAGAGTGATTGGTATTTTCTTCCCTTTTTAATTTAAAATTTTGTTTTGATTATTATTTTAGTTGCTTATCCATAGATTTATCTATTCTTACTAAAAATATTATGATGGACATACAATGCAACTCACACCTTCCCTATGGAAGTGGTTCTTAAAAGGGATAATTTTACTCTGCTCTGGGGTGGGCATTTGACACTTGGTAATATCTAGAGGTGTTTTTGATTGCTACATGTGGGTATTTTTACAATGAGGAGACTGAGGTTTGGGATTCTTTGTATTCTTCAGTGCACAAGACAGACTGCCAAGAATGGTCTAGCCTCATGCTGGTCTAGCCTCATGCAGGTAGTGTTGCTGCTGCTGAGAAAGCATGGTCTATGTTGAGCAGCTTGTGGGTTGTGTCATTTTCATGACAAACCTACAAGAAAGACAGAATGAACTGTGAAATGGCTCATGTGAAGAACAAGCGTGGCCGCTTACATTCTAGATGAGATAATATTTGTCATTTTGAAAAGTCACACAGACACGGTCCTAACAATATGGTATAACCGCAGAACTCTCACCTGGCCCACAGCTGTCTCAGGTCGTTGGGGGATGGTGCCCAAAAGAATGATAGAGCCTTGAGGGTCTTATAGCCCATCATTTCAAAACGGACAGACACTGTGCTGCGTACACATTGAAGTCATAGATACTCTGAGTAAATAGAGAATAAGAAACAAGTTCTTCAAATGATACACAAAGCGGTCACTTGTCATGGTTAAAATCTAAGAGCTCTCGGAAAATCTAGTCATTTGTCAATTAGTAGTCTATTTATAATCTTTCCTGTACAAATCTAATCATTTGTTTGCAAGATGCTGCATCTTCATTAAAGTCATTAGTATTCCAAGTCGACGGTTGTACTAATTTTCTAAACGGAACTGGAATTTCACTGCTATGTTTCCAGCAGCTCTTACAAGTGAATGTTCCCACAAAATATAATCTGTTTCAAATGCGCAATCGTGCCAACAGGTATATGGGAAAGTAGGCAATACCACTAATCCTGACAAACAGGCACACCAAGACCACAGTGAGACAGGACTTCTCTTTAGTTAGCATAGCTACTACCAAAATGGAAAAAATTACAAGTGCTAAGATAGTGAGGAAAAATATATTCATTTGATATGTAATAAAAAGAGAACACAGCATTTGTCGGAATGGATATTAGTTCAGTCCTTACAGAAAACAATATGCAGGTTATTCAAAACACCAAAACCAGAACTAGTTTGTGCCCCAGAGATCCCATTCCTGGGCATAGGGAGAAAGAAAACGAAGCCCCAAAGAGACAGCTGCACTGCCTGCTTATTGCAACAGATAGTTTATAATAGACAAACTATACACCAGCTGAGGAGTGAACAATGAAAATGTGACCCACTATGAAATACTACCTAGTCACAAAAGGGATAAAAGCCCATCATGTGTGACAACACGGATGGACTGGAGATTAATAGCACACAAAAGATAAGTATCTCTTGATCTCACTCGCATGTAAAGTCTAGGAAAACTGGTCTTGAGAATGGTATGATGAGTATCGAAGTCTGGAGAGAGTCCAGAGGAGTGGACGAGACAGATCTACTAATGGGTCAAAAGCTACCGATGGGAGAAAGGGGCGTCTGACATGCAGATCTGTAGAACTGTGACTTAGAACGATAGCATTCTGCGGGTTTTTAATAAGCTACAAAAGGACCTTTAAATATTTTTACTATGGAAAAATGATAAATGCTTTAGGAAATAGCTGTGTTTACCCAGATAGGACATAATGTTTGGGCGTATAGAAACATCATATGGCAGCCCATAAGTTTATCAGTTAAAAATTGAAAATGGGCAACTCCTTACAGAAAACAAAGCTCATTAAATTCAAGCCATACTATCCAGGAATTTTCAGATGGTCTTATTATATATATATGTGGAAAACATTTATGTTGTGCATATATAAATAAATGTAAATTTTGTATGTAATCAACAGTACTGAGGGCGAAGATTCCATTTTAAAGAAAAAAAAAGCCTCTTGTGGATTTCTAAGGAAGTAGAATCTATAATCAAGGTGTCTCCTAGGAGAGCAGGTTCGGGACATGCTCTACAGACTTTAGGCAGCACACATCTGCCTCTGCAGCTGTAATTAAACTGGTGGGTGACATTATGATTGTGGACTTGTGCTGGTCATGTGCTGTGTGGGTAGAGGAGAACCTCAGCAGTAAGTGCCCATGGCTACTGAGGGAGCCATTAGATGGCCTCCGGGAAATCGATGAGGTGAGAGTCCCTCCCTCTGTGGACAGTCAGAGGTGAGGATGGGGGCCCATGGTCACTTTGGTCTGAGCAGAGGACAAGGTCAACCAGGTAGGAGTGTTAAGAAAAACGATGACACCAAGAATTGTGGGAAGGGTTGATCCAAGTTCTCTTGACTATCTTAACCTCTCAGGCACTCTCTAGGCTTCTGGGGCAATCTTTCAAAAGGGTTAGACAGTTTTCTTTAAAAAGACTATGAACTTGCTGGCCGAGTACGCTGGTGATCTCAGAGGACATAAGTAACTTCATGTTCATGAGGATTTGAACATTCTTAAGTGAAATTCCTTATGTATATTTCACTTTTAAAATAGCTTTAAAAACTTACCAATTATTTGTCTATGGCGTCAGTGAACTATACACAGCAAGGACTAAGGATTCGCGTGCCTTGCTACGGCTGCACCCATCCCATTCCCGTGAACGACACCTTCCCCAGGAGTAGTCATCAGCCAACTAACCTGCTGCCACAGTAAGCCCACAGTTCCCACTGGGCTCCAGTGGGTGGTGCATATTCTGTGGGTTCTGAGTGATGGAGAACAACACGTGTTTGCCCTCGTGATGTTATACAGGACAAAGCTCTGACTGGGAATTTTAGCGTAAATAGTTTTTGTCTACACATCCATGTTAAGAGAATTCTTCACAGCCGCTCCTTCCAGCTCTGCCTCCACCAGGGACAGGGGCTGCAAAGGAGGCAGGAGGCCTCACCCTCTGCCTCCGTGCCGTAGCTCCTGCTGGCACTGGGTACTCATGGATACTTTTATAAATCCATAAGAGGGAAAGGCTACGAGAACGACACCCCCTTTAATGCTCTGCTCATCTGACACGATGCCTTTCTAAACATATATAACGAGATATGGGATTTCACAAGGATTAAGAGATCAGAGCGTGGATTCACAGAGGAAATCCACAGTGGTCATTTCTTGGGGTGCCCACACTTCCACTGAATTTTCAGGAATATTTCCAATTGTCCCCCACAATCATTGTAAGTCTCAAATGCTCACAAACAACTACATGGTTTAGATAAAAATTTCATTTGTGTTTCAGGTACGTGGATCCTGAACAGACCAGGTTAGAGGACCGGCTATTGTCCTACGAGACTGATGAATGTGGACAAAAGACTTAATACCTTAAACCTCCAGACAATACTTTTTGCTAACCAGGTAACTGTCAAGACTCTGATTTCATTCTGTTTATACAGAAAATTCTTTAAAATGTTCAGTATCTCCAGTGTGCACTGTGCAAATACCTTAGCATTTAGCATTGGTGCCAGGTCTCCTAGTATTTTAGCATTGTGCCATGTCTCCAGGTCTGCACTGACAGTGTAAAGTGAAGTGGGAAGAAGAGACACAATCACTGGGACCTTCTCTTGGCTCGTAAATGGCTGGCAGGAGTTGGAAAGAACACTGCCAAGCACGGGGACCTAGATCAGCAGCCTTGAAACAGGATGGCCACTCCTGGTCTGCCTTTTACAATTTGTTCAATGGTCATTCTTCGCACAGTGAGGAAAGCACACTTCTGATTTGTGGGTCACTATAAGGATCAAGCGAGTCAGCATGTATCACCACTTTAAAAGGAGCTTACTTGGAAGTACTCTCCCAAATGCAGCCATGTTCCATGTATTAAACATATGGCCTGAGGAGATGGCCCATCAGGGAAAGTCCCTCTCACACAGGCATGAGGACTGGAGTTTGGATCCCCAGAACTGACACAAGGCCTGATGCAGCCATGCCTATGAGCGATGTTAGTGTTCCTATGGAGACATGTGGTAGGGGGAGAGGAGAATTTCCAAGAGCTCATGGGCCAGATAGCTTGGTACATTCACACACACACACACACACACAAACACACACACACACACACACACACACACACACACATACACTGGATAAACAATACTGACCAAAGTTATAAAGAAAAATTTGAGATAATGAAACTGTTCTGAAATTGGATTTTTAGATGGGTACATTACTGTAGCTTTAATATGAAACTAAGTATTTACTTATCACAGAGGAGGAGGATTTCATGGTAAATAAAGGTCTTATTTTAAAAGAAAAAGGCTATTCAAGCCAATAGCCCTGGGCTCCTGAGGTATAAAATCTGTAAGGTCTGCAAAGGAAATATGAAAATCAATGGCACTGAAGCATCTTCCCTGCCTCATCCTTCCTTGTATGATGTCCCCTTAACGTTGGATTCAGATAGTATCTGTAGAGCATCATAGCCTGTCATCCTCCATCCTGTGAGAAGGCAGAGATTACCTCCACAACTCTGGCCTGTGTGGCCTAAGATTCTAAGTACAAGGCTAGAATGTAGTCACGTTTAGGATGTCTCCAGACTACTCCTAAACCTTTTGTTTTCTCCCCTTTTAGTCCTTAAAAATCAAGTACAATGAATGGGCTCACCACATGACCCAGCAATCGACATGCTGGAGACACACTTAAATTTAGGAAATGAAGTCAGCCTCCTGGAGAGATGTCTTACTCTCATCCACGGTAGCGCTGGTCACGGTAGCCACTAAATGGAATTAAGCGTCCATCAGCTGATGAGTGGATAAAGGGAAACAAGGTACAAATGGGAAACGAGGAAGCCATAAAAAGATCAGACCTTGACATTTATGAGAACACCGGGAGCTGGTGGACATGAGAGTGACTGAGGTAGACCAGAAACAGGAAGACAAACACTGCATGACCTCACCTACAAGTCTGGACCTCAGAGATGAGAGCAAAGTTGTCTTTATCATAGATGAAGGCAGGAGTGATGGGGAGGGACTGGTCAGCGGACAGTAAATCACAGGAAGGCAGAAAAGAGTTTTGGGATTCTCTTCCACAGCAGAGAGCCTAGAGACAGTGGCAGGTGCTGTAGCCTTTCTAGGCAGCCCAGGCATTGTTACCACGCAGAACCAATGATTGAGGAAATATAAATGCTACCTGCTCTAAACCTTACACAGTGTCTGTCAGTGTGGAGGCAGCACTAGGCAGGGACCATGTGCTAGTTTTATGTCTCAGTAAAGAAAAGTCAGGTACAAGCTGGAGATGTTGCTCAGTTGGCTGAGTGTTTACCTAATATGTATAAAGTCCAGGGTTCAGTTTCCAGAACCTACCACCACTGGCCACAGTGACAAGTGACTGTAAGCCTAGCCTTCTGGAGGCAGAGGCAGGGCTATCAGAAACTTAAGGCCAGTCTGGAACACGTGAAATTCTGTATTAGGAAAAACAACAATGGCCAAAGGAAGGAAGGAAGGAAGGAGTAGGAGGAGGAAGGGAGGGAGGGAGGGAGGGAGGAAGGGAGGGAGGGAGGGAGGGAGGAAGAAAGAATGAGAGAGAAGAAAGAGAACTAAGCTCAACCCACAGTAGCCTGGCTATACGTTTTCATCCCTCTTGCTATCCAGTGACTGAGAGTTTCTTTGTATGACAGATCCAATGGTTTACTTCTTATTTCACCATCTTTCCACCAGCTCATTTTTCTATTCTTAGAACACACAGAGGGAAAAAAAGGGCCAAGATAATTAAATCTCTTTGCTCTAAGGTCTTCCAGCTGCTTATTTGGTCTAGCCCATCTGGCTTAGCCCATCTTCAAGCTTACTCTTATTTACCACTAAAGAGGAAAGCTTTGACCATTTATCTCTGTTAATACCTGCTCCATACAGCCAACGCCCAAGCTCCTTCACCGTGTGAGTTTCCAGGAAGAGCTGAAGACCAATTCTTGCCAGAAGAATGTTCCGCTGCTCTTCTCAACGGTTCTTCTAGGTCACCCTCTGCTTATCCTGTGTTATGTCTCAAAGCTGACACCTCTTCTGTATTAAAACACCTCTTCTTTCCGCATCTGCTCTCGATTGCCACGTTTCTGTCGCTGGTATTTACCAAAGTCGCTTCACATTGTATGGCTGCCCAGTGTTCATGAACGCCTGTGCATGGACTTCCGAAAAGCAGAGGTGGAGGTACAGATCGTGGGCCATGTGAGAAGAGAAGGGCCTCTGTTGTCAAATTCCTTGCCTGGAATCAAACTCCTCGTCTTCCTCCTTCTCCCCTTTGGGATCCACACAAGGAGTCTTCAACCGGCCCTTTCAATTAATTGTCTTTAATCTCACTTCTCCCTAATCCTTGATCATTTGATCTGAGAGGTGAACTTTAGAGTTGGTCGCTGCAAGAAAACTTCTGTAATCCCGGTGTTTTGATTTTCCACACAGTGTCTTATTAATTCTCTGAGCACTTCATACAATGTGTCTGATCATGTTCCCCCTCCCCCTCCATTCTTCCTCTTAACTCTTCCCAGATACATCCCACCCCTAACTTCCCGATCACGTTTTCTTTACAGTCTTTACAGTCTGTGCTGCCCATATAATCTTGGGGGTGGGACTGGACACTAAAGCATGGCCAATCTATCAGGGGCCACACAACCTTAAAAAAAACCCTGGTTTTCCTTTTTCTAGAAGTCATCGACTGTCCATAGCTTGTTTGTTTTCAACATCCTTGGAATTCTGCTTTTTGTTTCCTGGCCCCCTGGGTTTGTTCTCTATTTTTTTTTTACCCTAACATCTTTCCTGCCCCTGATATCGTTCTCATATTCAATCTTTGCTTCAAAGACACCATACAGAAGCAATCAAAAAGCTCGATTTATTAATTCTTCTTCGCAGTCATGTTTTCCACTCTTGTCTTGGCTCGAATACCATTGCTCACTTTTTCCACTGATTTGCCACCGCATGTTCCGCTTGGTCTATTCCAGATTTCCTCTGATCTTTGAAAGGCCTGTCTAGATGACCTCTCTGGGGATGATGCACTTTCTTAATGCCCTGAAAGGTCTACCTGTATGAGCTGGCCACTCTGTTCCGAGTCTCAAAATTTTGTTTGAACCCAAAATCTTTTTTCTGCTTCCCTAATTTTAGCTTCAAGGATGCATTCTTCTCCCATCCTAATATTTCTCTTTCACCTTTCCTCAACTGGTGTGCCAAATCAGTTGTTGCTTAACTTTCTTTACCTCCTCTGTGCCCCAAAGTCTTGGAATCTTCTTTTTTTCCACACACAGACTGTCAACTGATCACTGCATGCAACTACAGCCTCAATCATTTCTTCACTTCCCGGTATCACAGTATTGCCAAAAGATGCCGCTGAACACATTTTCCCACCACACACTTCTGAGGGCTTGACTTGGTGTCTTTATCCCTTACATTCATTCCTCATTCTTTCTCTCACCCAGAACCCATAATCAGCCCTCCTGCTAAGGTCTCTCTTGTTGGTTCTGCAATGCCACTATTGCTTGGCCTTACATAAAGCTTCCCCCAGATCAAGGACTTATCACATCAGCTTTTCAGAAGGAACTCATTCTTTACTAAGATGACTTTCAGAGACATCTTTGGAGGAGTAATACCTTTGACACCTCCTATTTTTATTGTCACCCCTTCCTGAGTATCTTCAGCAAATAGACCTGGATAAAATCCCAGCCTGACTGTATATAGCATAATTCTTCTTCCTTATATATTGGGTCTTGTTTGTATTTGGGGAATGGCACCTGTTTCTAAATCCCTTCAATATCTTGTGAACTATTCTTTCTTCTTTATATACTAATATGCAGCAGATAGTTGTCAAATACCCCATCCCTTTATTCCCTTTTGTCTAAATTGTTGCCACCCTAGCAAATCATCATCTAATTTTCCATAGCCCTGTCTGTCCCCCATCCCTATCACCTCTGTCCTGTTTCTTTCCTCTATCTACATCTTCATCTATATCTCCATCTTTATATATACCTCTATGCTAGGCACTGAACCTAGGGCCTCAAACATGCTAAAACCACACAATACTATTGATCTGCATCCCTATAGTCATTACCATCTTCTCTTAATGCAATCAATCAAACTTAATCATGAGAATAATCTTCTCAAATTTCAACCTCCATCATGGTTCCCTGATCAGACATATACATCCTAGTTTTTCACTACCAAGTACATAAAAATAGATTCTGGTTTCCAAAGTTTCTTGCCATTGACTCCCTGCTTAGTGAAGCTGGTGCTGCTGCCAACCCAAGCTGCTCCCCATGCCCTGTGAAGTCGCCACTGCTCTTGCCTCAACCTTGATTCGTGTGGGTGCTCTAATTTGAATGAACCCATATTTTCACTACCATTCTTCTGCATCCTTTCCTGACCCTCAGATCACAGTGATAGTTAACTCTCTTCTAAAACCAGAAGACGTCATATTATGTATCCATATTTCCATGACATTGTCAACTGTTTCCCTACACACATGTGTGCGTCTCATTCAAACTATTTGCTTGTAAGTCAGCCGGTGGGACTCAAGACTAACTCAGTGCCTGTGCATGTGCCATTATGCAAAGTCGTGGTTCCTATACGTGACAGAAGGCAGAGCTCCCAGGGAGTCGAGTCAGACACACATGGCTAGACCACACTCCTCTGTGTCTGCGTCAGCAGGACAGAGATGGGGCCTGATAATTCTTCCATTCTTTGAAGGTTCACAGGCTGTATGTCCCCTGCTGTTCTAGGGGCCACACTTTTGAGAGACACTGGCAAAGAGTTCTGTGTCTGGATTAAATGTAGTTTCTATCTCTTAGATGCATGGAATGTCAAATAAGTGGGCATGCTTTCATTGTGCCAGATTCCTTCTATAAAAAAGTGAAACCACAATACTGCCCAATCCACTAACATCAGCAGTGGCTGTTGAAATCAATTGCTGAAAGTTTGTAGAAATTCGTGTAATCAAATGTCAAATGAAGAAAAATAATTAAGCCATCCACACTGGAATGTCAAATCTGTTTGGGTGACATTTCTCTATATGACTTTCTTCTTGCTCCAGGGGATGTTTTTGAGTTTTGTTCTCTAGGGAAATACTCACTTGCATTTTTCGCCTATACTGTTACATCTCTTTCCTAAGTGCTAGATAGACCAATGCTATATTCAAAATCAGAGACAGCAAGAAAATTTCCAAACATTTCCTTTTGTGTCAACAAAATGCCCAGGAAGACAATTTGGCCCATCAGTTGAAAGACTGCATTCACCATAAATGAATGGCATGGTTCTATCTTTATGTGTTTTCTAAATTTATGGCCAGTACTAGGACGAACTGAATTTTTCTCAAGAGAAAAACTCAACTCAAGAGAGTGCTAAAGAACTGAATGGTGAAGATAAATGATACTTTAAAAATATTCATAAAAATCAATGCAAAAAATCCATTGTGACAGAAGCATGTGTGATAACACTGGATTTGGCAACAACTTTGCAGATTCCCTCAAAAGTCATGGGTAACAAAGGAAAAGGTCATCAATTGGATAACATCATTCTATAAGCTTGTATGTTCTTAAGGACACAGTCAGCAATATGAGAGAAAATGTTAATGACATCATGTGAAGACTGTAAAAAGAATTCTAACAACTCAGGAACAGCAAATAGCAAATGAATGATTTGAAACTAGAAACTTTTTTTAACAAAGAAAGGGAAATGAACAAAAGCATATACAGTGATACCCAAAACTAACCAGCAGACATCTTCCCACACCTCTGCAAGAAGAATATGAGCACATATGCCCACCCACCCACCCACCCACCACTCACACACATACAGTCCACACAGAGAAATGCTTCTATATTTAAAAAAGAAAGAAGAAAAAGAAAAAGAATTGCAGGCCCGGTGTGAAATATATGCATATAAACACCATGGTCATAGCAGCAGTATGCATAAGAGCCACAGGGAAAGACAATTCGGGAGTTCATGGATGGACAAACAGTTACACAAAATGTGGAATGCAAGAAAATATGACTCAGACACGAAATAAAGAATTTCTAACACATGCTTAATAGGAGTGAAACGTGGGGGCCTTCTCAGTTAAACAAGCTAGTTACAAAATGTCCAATTCTATGTGGTTCTACTTGCATGTAATGCAGCAGGATACAAGATTAACCCCCCACAAAAATCAGTAGCCCTCCTTTACACAGATGATAAATGGGCTGAGAGAGAAATCAGAGAAACATCACTCTTCACAATAGCCACGAATAACATAAAATGTCTTGAAGTAACTCTAACCTAATAAGTGGAAGAACTGCATGATAAGAACATTAAATCTTTGAAGAAAGAAATTGAAGAAGACAACAGAAAATGGAAAGATCTCGCATGTTCTTTGGTAGGTAGAATTAACATAGTAAAAATGGCCATCTTACCAAAAGCAGTCTACAGATTCAATGCAATGCCCAGCAAAATTCTTCACAAACCTCAAAAGAACAATACTCAACTTCATATATGACATTTCTAACCAAATTCATGGAGACAAAGGTATTTGGCCGTTCCCAGGAGTCTGAGGAGGAGAGGATGGGTTTATGGTTTAAAGAGCAGAGTATCAATCATGCAAGGTCTAGAATCTGGTTGTCTAACAGTGTGAATGTACTGAGCATTCCTGGACCACATTTTTTAAAATGAATAAAATAAAGACTGGAGAGATAGCTCATTTGTTAAGAGCATTAGCTGCTCTCCAGAGGACCAGGATTCACCTTCCAGCATTTGCTTGGCAACTCTCAACTGTCTGTAACTCCTGTTCTGGAGATCTGACACCCTCACACAGATATGCATGCAAGAAAACACCAACGCATAAAAATAAATATGACTTTTTAAAAAATTAATAAGATGGCATATCTTTGTTATATGTATTTTACTATGATTTTAAAAGATAACTAAAACCTTTTTAATAATGAATTATTAAAATGCTAAATAAGGAGGGTGCAGTAATGGCCCATGGTTAAGAACACTTGCTACTCTTACAGAGAACCCTGGTGTGAATCCCACAACTGACATGGCAGCTCACAACTGTCTGTACTCCAGTCCCGGTGGATCTGATACCCTCTTCTGGCCTCTGAGGGCACTGCATGCCCTCAGAGGTGCACAGGCATAAATGCAGACGAAGCACACATATACACAAATAAAAAGCAAATTTTAAGGTTAAATGATGTGTTGTGTGGTTTTATGGTAGAGATCAGCTGTCCCCAGAGCCTCTTCCCTGGTTGGTCTTTTTGAATGGGACTTTATTAAGTATCAGATATCAGAGGTGTGAAGTGCTACCTATCAGCTCTCTCCTAGCCAAAGCCTTCGGTTTTGAGAGAACAAGAGGCTCTGTAAGGACACATTTTGACTGTTGATCCACATTTTATGGGATCTACTTATTGCTCAAATATGAATCTTTATAATGATAAATGGCATATTTTCATTTCAGGACACTTCAATAGCTCATTTATAAACTGTCCCCAGTCTTTATAAACATAGTACTTAAGGTCCATCATGTAAATTTCCTGTTGGGGAAACAGGCAGGCCGGACCCAGCACTTCAGCCAAGTTCTTACTGTTTTGCTAATCAGAGAAAGCCTTGAAAGCAAGAGGAAGACCTCACTAGGACTAGAGCCCAGCCAGGCACTGGTGATGTCACCAAGGTGTGGCCTGTGAACCAAAGGCAGGCAGAGAAAGAGGTTTTCAGGACATTCTCAAACAAGTGTCTGCCCTCCGAGTCCATCAGTTGCAAATGAAATCACAGAATAGCAAGGGAGAATGTAATTTGCTGCTTCCTGTGTGCAGTTCAAAATGACTCAGAGGAATATGGATTGCTTGAACCTCTGGAATCAGGAAGAGAGTAGAGGAATGTGCTTTCTATCTTTTTTTTTTAATTTTAGCTCAAAGAACAATCTGAATTATGTGTTCTATTTTCTTTCTTTCTGTTGAACTGCACATCCAAGATCTTTTAGGGACATAGCATAAAAGCCATGCTCCTGCTCCTGCAGGTAACTCAGCATTTCACAACAGTCAAGAGATTTATCAAAACGCCTCCAAGAAAAGCAGAGTTCATGTCCTGGCTCATCAATAATACATAAATAAACTAAACAATTAGGTACAAAGTGGCCATCTTGTCAGACAACTTATTAGCCGATAACTGATACTCTCCCTGGCAGCCCTGAGTACTAGGGGAAAAGATGAAGAACGACAGGAAATGGTAAACGACAAAGGAAGAACAGGAGCGCCCTAGACTTGGCTGTAGCCTTCAGGGGTCCGTTCTGTCTCCCATCCTGTTGTGGAGAAGTGAGATCTAAATGGGAGAGGAGGGGCCTCTGCCAGAAGCCCATAGCCTCAGTCACTGCCTTCAATAATGAGCTGGAAGAATCATGGGTAGATTATGGGGTGGTGGCTAGGCCCGTATGTGCTCAGTCATTGCCTTCTATAAGGAGTTGGGAGAAATGGGTAGATCATGCTGAAGTGGGTAAGTTCTCAACTTGGTGTCTGAGACAGAATGTTATAGGAGGCCATGAAATAATCACACAGATTATTTAAGTCACTGCTTGACCCATTAACTCTAGCTTCCTATTGGCATTATATCTTAATTTAACCCATTTCTAGTAATCTGTGTATTGCCACGTGGCTGTGGCTTACCCAGTAACATTCCAGCATCTATCTTTGTCAGGGCTACATGGCTTCTCTTGACTCCACCTTTCTTTCTCCCAGCATTCAGTTTAGTTTTCCCTACCTAGCTCTATTCTTTTGCCCTATCACAGACCTAAGGCAGTTTCTTCATTAGCCAATGGTATTCACAGCATACAGAGGGGAATCCCACATCAACAGAAATGGAAACATTTAAATCATTTTAGACAATGGCCTTTGTGAGGCAGTGGCCCTCTCTTCTATGAAGGTCTCATGAAGTGGAATGCCTGCTTATGGGCGTGGTGCAGCAGGAAACCAATGCCACACAGACCTACCTGAGTACAAAGACGGGAAAGACCCAGAGGAGAGGGAGCTAAGAGCAGACACTTAGACTCCACAGAGGAAGGCTGTGGAAGGACAAAACCCCTCCCACCTAGCTTTGCTTTTATACAGGATGGAGTTGAATTTGGATTCCTAAATCTAGTTTCCTCTATTAAATACAAATGCCAAAAGTACCAAATTTGAGGGTCAGCTGACACTCATTAGATGTGAAAAAGTGGAACATAGAGTTAATTGCTGGACTAATTCTGACTAGAGCTGGTCGAGGGATTGAGAATATCAAGTAGACACTCCATGACAGAACATTTGCCTGGCCCTGTGCATGTCAGGATTAATTCCCCAGCACAGCAGAAAATTGTAGGGAGGGGAAGGTAAAGTAAGAAAGATAGAAAAAGAAATAAAGGAAGAAAAGACAATCCAAGGTAAGTTCTAAATCTGTGTTATAGTGAACGGCACAGAGTGAGAATTATCTTTGAGTGTACAGTTTCCGGGTGTGTATAAAAGTAGACAGCTTATGCTTAATAATGAATGGTTAGACACTCGGTCAATTTCATCCTTTTTTTTTTAAGAAAAAGATACTTATTTATTTTATGTATATGAGTACTCTGTGACTTTATGCCAGAAGATGGCATCAGATCTTACTATAGGTGGTTGTGAGCCACCATGTGGTTGTTGAGAATTGAACTCAGGACCTCTGGAAGAACAGCCCGTGCTTTTTACCTCTAAGCCATCTACCCAGCACCAATTTCTTCCCCTTTTTTCTGTTTCTTTTGGAGTCTTAAGACAGGTTCTCACTCAGCTCAAGTATGTCTTAAACACTAATGTCTTTGAAAATTCTACAGAGTCAAGTATGGCCTTGAACTGCACTTTCTGCCCCCACCAGCCTAGCGGTAGGTGAGATAACAGGTTTCCACCGGGATGTCTGGCTGGGAATTTCTTTAACTGTTAGGATATTGGTCAGCTTCAGCACTCACTCATATGACCAGAAGAACAGGCAGGGGCGAGGTGCCAGAAGCCAGGTTAGTGGAAGTGGGGTTGGATTTACTTTTCTGAGTCAGGCAAATCGTGCAGTTCACGCCTTCCCATTCCTAAGTGTTAAGGGCGATCTCCGCTCCCAGCTTGAAGGGTTTTGTTTTATGTGCAGATAGAGCAAAAGCCAAAAGACCTAGGTTTCTCGCATCCTTGGTAGTAATTCAGAAACCCTACTTTGGAATACCCAGAACCCTACTGGTCTAACTGGTAGTGCAGTGTGATTAGTAACAGCAGAGTCAATAGAATGCCAGTGATGCACAGGTGTTAGCTCTCCCAGCACCTTCGGGTAAGCTCTGATGCAGAACCCCAAATAATGAGCTGCCCCAACAATTGTACCATTGCAAAGACTGAAGTGAGGCTATGAAATAATCAGGCTTTACCATAGAACTAGAGGGTTTGTGTGTCTCCTTGGATCATGCTGGGGTTCCTTAACTTGGGAAATACTACAGAGCTATCCAAATGAAGACAACCTCAAAACTATTACTCAGTTCAGAAGACAGCTTTAGTAAGCTCAGTTTTCATCTTAGATGCTTTCACCCAACGACAAATTCATGTGGCCACTTCATATATATATAGAATACATACATACATACATACATACATACATACATATACATACACACACACACACACACACACACACACACACACACACACACACATATCCTATACTGAGCTTTATATACTCCCAGACTAAAAAGTGAGCCTGAATTCATAGTATATAAATTCATCTAAATTAGAGACCCATAAACTTTCACCACTAGTCGAATCTGTCCTGGCCTGCCACCTGTGTTTCTGATTGGCGATTCAATTGATATTTTACATCACTATAGCTATGCATCTTCATCTCTGTCACCTCCAAGGCTGCCTTTGGACCACAGGGACAGAGCTAAGGAGGTGGCACAGCAGCTCTGGACCTTGCACAGGACTCTATCACCGTGTACTTTTCAGGAAGTTTGCCTACTTTCCAGAGAGGTCAGGCTAAAAGCCTTGGAAGGTTGTGACTAACTGTTGAGACCAACTGGCCATCCCTGGTCATCAGGGTGCACATCCTTCAAGTGGGACTTAGGAAATCAAGCCTTCCGGATATTAGAAATTATCTTGTAAGGATAGATACAATGAACCAATGAATTTGGGAAAGGCTGACACAATGTTGGGGAATAATTCCAACTCAAAAAACAATACAAGTTTACTACAGGATTCCCTAGTTTCCAGTCTGCCAGTATGCTTTATGGATATTCAAGACGAGAACAGCGAGAAACTTAAAACCTAAAGTCCAGGTCCATAGATTGTGGATTTTGTTTGTTTGTTTAAGCAAAAATAGATAAATAACCAAACAAACAGCATTAATTTGAGCCACTAAAAATTGGGGACCAACTACATTAAGCATTGCCAAGATTTAGAAAATGTAACTCTTGCGATATGCTGACTGTGTGGTGCAATGATGTGTCTGTCCCATGTCGGCCTGGGACTCCTCAGAGGCCAGGTGGGTGCTGAGATGTGGGGTAGCCACTGGGAGGAGTGCTCTTGAGGCAAGGCTGTGGCCCAGATTTCGTATATTTCCTTGCAAGCTTTGCACACCATGCCTTGGATTTTTTTTATGAGCTAAATGTCAGCGTTCGTCATTGTTTCTCTAGTGTTAACAAAAGAACATATGCTGTTGGCCCGGTGTCCTCATTAGGCCCGCCTAATATTAGAGCTGCAGAAGCCTTGGTGTTTCTGCGGGGGGAAAAATAAGCGTATTCCCATTAGCTGTATTTGACAATGTGTTGGTTATTAATATAAACTGTTTTCAAACAAAATGTTCTATAACCATTCATCTATTTGTATTCAGAAAGACAGAAGTACAGTGTGGCTAGTGCAGTCATAACCAACTCCCCAAAAAGGTAACAGACCCCTTAGGAGCTGTGTCAGCCTTAAGGACATTATCCATACTTCAAGACAACAGCATCAGTTTGCTTCCACATCAAGGATAGGCAGAGGCCAGACCAGTTAGATTTGCCTCAGAGACACAAAGCCCTTGGCAATGAGTCCCAGAAATAGCGGACTCTTTCACCGGCTCCCATGGTTTAAATTAACCATGTCACATTCAACTCTTAATACATCATAGTGTTTCAAACCCTAATGAAGATCTTATAATGTAGGTGTTGGTTTTATCTGCAGTTTTCAAAATGAGGACGCGGAGACAGAGAGCACATAAAGATCTGGTCTACACCCAGGTCTAGTGACACAGCCTTGTAATCTCAGCTACTTGCTGTTACTTGGCCTCTGAGGCAGGAGAATGGCAAGTTTCAGAGCAGGCTTTGGGACAGGATGATTTCAAGGCCAGCTTCAGAACCCCATGAGACACTACCTCAAAAAAGGAATGTAAAATGATGGCCGGTGGGTTCAGTGGTCAAGGGCTGCTATAGCAGGGAAGGCTTGGGGCTCAGTATCAAATTCCAATAGAAAGAAAGGGAGAAGGGAACAGGGAGGAAGAGAAGAAAAAGAAGAGGCCTGAGTCCTACAGCAGCCAGGTAAAGACCTGAGAGCTCAGAAGGCTGATGTCTAGACTTTGTGCTCTAACTTTCCAGTTGTGATCTCAATGTCAGCCTGTCTTCCCAGGACTTGTTTCATTTCCTGAATTCTTCTTCTCTATGTTAATAGTTGCTTGAATTATCTACAGTTTGTTTGTTGCCCTTTTGATCAAAGAACCAAAGAAAGCGCTCATCTTTCTCCCAATGAGGTCCTGTCTGTAACTGTGTGTGAAAGACCCTGAAGTCTATCCCTATCCACCTTCAATGCTGCCATTCTGTCATACCGATAAAATACAGACTGGCACCAGTAGGGGCTAGGTGGCAGCAGAAGGCCTGCTAGATGTCGGAGCATCCTACGGACTATGGTTCTCCTTTTTCACAGTTTGTCAACGTATCTCTAAACTGTTCTTCAGCGTAGTCTGCAACCGAGTAGATGCAAGGCTGCTAACACTTAGGACATCCTTCCAGCTTCCTCTGTCCATCCGGGGAGGGGAGGGTCAGTGGCAAAGCCGAAAATGTTCACTTGCTGTTACTGTAGACAGAACAGCAGTGCTTTTCAGATTTTCAATGGGAATTCCTTTGTCCTACAGTTTATTTGTTTTTAATCTGACATGTATCCAGGCCTTTAAAAAGTGGGGTGCATTTTCAACAAATCCCCATGAAAGATCACGGGAAACGTTACGCATGTTGGATATGGAGGGAGAATGTGCTGCAAGGCTCAAAGTCGCGTGGCATGTCCCAAAATATACATATTACATATTTACCTCCACCCAACTGGCCTATCTCCAAACCACAGAGATGTTTCATAGTTTCAAGTCCAAATTGTCTTGTTTAGTAACTGAAGGAAATTTGCTAACTCAGGACCCAATCAGTAAGAAAACTAAGCATGACCTTCCAGCTAGAAAAAAGAGAATTACCCCATCCCACAAAGCAACAGCGGAAGCCTGACTGTCCATATCCACAGTGGTCCACTTTCTCAGAGACACCCAACAAAGCCTTCAGTGACTGTTACGTTTGTGTCCCAGAATCCTTCATCAAATGCTTGGTCATTACCTCGTCCTACCATTACGGGATGGTGGAACCTTAGTTAGGTTATTGAAAGCATGCTCCTGAAAGCAATATTGAGACCCAGCGTCTTCCTCTTTCTGCTTCCAGCCACCGCAAGCTGCATATTTATCTATCATGGTGCCTGTCACAAAGCCCTGCACCACCCCAGGCTCTAAGTTAAGGGGGCCGTGCAAATGGAGACTGAGACCTCTGAAATCCTGAGTCAAAGTCAACACTCACTCCATGAACTTGACTTGTCTTAAGTGTTTCATTGTGGTGGCAACAGGGGAACTTAACGTAGGGAACACTGAGTGCACTACCTGCAAACAAAGCCTTCAGCAAACTCCCACTGCCCGGCTGCCCCTCATCACTGTTTTCTGAACTGTAACCCTCCCGCCATCCATAAATACCTCATTTTGTTAAAAACTGTATCTTTCATTGGCAAAGTCTGCCTTTTCCTACTGGCTTAAAAAATATTCACCAGGACTTAGTTGACAACAACGGTTTCTAAGCCCCCTCAGCCCTGTCAAAGTCCAACAAATAAGGTCTGTGGAAACAATTCCAAAGAGACATCAAGGCCCATACCACTCTATATGGCCTGGGCTTTCTCCTTACTTCGATGTAGGCGTTTCTTCTCCAGCAATGGATTCACCTGCAAAAGCTCCTCTACCACGTGTTGAGGTCACAAGCATATGCTTGGGAAGAGGATGCATCTTGCTTGCAGCTTAAGGAGGGTGAGGGCGCTTGTAGGCTGCGGTCCCTGAGAGCAGGGTCCTCATTCCCACTGCAGCCCTCACTGGAGAACAGCTGCTGCAGGAGGCACGGATCAGCTGGCAGGGCTGGCAGCGAGGGGCTCGAGTTGCAGCCCTTGTTACACTAGTTGTACCCGGCAGGCTGTGCTGGCTCTGGGCAAAGATGAAAGGAAATGTCCCTGAGCAACCTCAGGCTATCTGTCATTGCCACGTAGGCTGCCAGCCGAGACTTTGTAGTTTATGGAAAAATAGTTGTTTTCGGAAATGTAACGAAAGCAAGTCCGAGGGTGGCAATTGGAGACTGTAAGAAACAGACCCGTTCCAGCACAGATGCCATACCCACTGGGACTCTAGCCTTGGCTGGCAGCCAGGAGGCAGCCATATGATGGCTACCTTGATGTCTTGGTCAGTCTGTGTACAGACGGTTGCTATAGGTAGGAGCCAGCTGGGTGTCTCCAGTGAGAAGCATTGTAACATTGCGCTCATTCCTCTCTTTCTTCCTCTTGTATAGTGGCCCAGAAAGTCTTCCTCTCCAGTGGGCAGGAATCCCTCATTTAGTTGCAGTCAAACACTTTTTATTTCAGCCTTCCAAAGCATACCCACACACGCGCAGCTGCTTAGCTGGGTCTGAGGGCATGTCTCAAGACTCACTGTAACATAGGCTCACCCCCCCCCCCCAGCTCAGAAACAGCAAAACAAAACCCATGCACATCTTAAACTGCTAACATTCTTTGGGGGGCTTGGTAGCAAACTGTGATGGATTCAGGGTCACCTACTCTCTGTAAAATTCTAAGCTTACAATAATAATCTTCAGTGGTAGCCTTTTTAGAGAACCGCGGTCATTTCTTCTCAAGGAAAAACATGCAGACACTTCTAAATGTAGTTACCAAATATTTAAAAACTTTCTCTTCTGGGGGAAAAACATCTTGAATCAAATAGTACTATCTTTTGTGTGTGTTTGTGCTTGCACATGCCTGTGTATATCTCTGTGTGTGCACTCAGATACATGACGTCCAGGGGATATCCTCAGGTAGCATTCCTTGGTGTAATCTAAGTTCTTGTTTTGCTATACTGGTTATTTATGAAAGATGGTCTCTCGCTAACTCTCAAACTTAAAAACTCGACTAGACTGCACTATTAGCAAGACTTGGGATCAGTTTATCTCTCGGTCCCAGGCCTGGCATTGTAAGTATGAACCGCCAAGCTCAGTTCATTTGTTTGTTCTTTCCTTCTCCCCCCTCCTCCCTCCCTCCCTCCCTCCCTCCCTCCCTCCCTCCCTCCCTCCCTCCCTCCTTCCCTTCTTTCCTTCTCTTTTTTCCTTCCTTCCTTCCTTCCTTCCTTCCTTCCTTCCTTCCTTCCTTCCTTCCTTCCTTCTTTCCTTCCTCCCTTCTTCCCTCCCTCCCCCCCCCTTCTATCCAACAGTTGGGATATTGTTTGGGTCCTCCTGACAATGCTATGCTGACTGACCTTTCTTGTGTGGGTTTTCACTTTGTTGCTGTTACTGTTTTTCAAGCCAGTGAACTAGCACTTTGGTCATGGCTAACAGCCTGACATTTTTCACTGTCTTTACTTAGAAATAAAAGTCTGAAGAGGAAGTGTTGGTAAATTATGGGGAAATATTCTTCGCTGTTTCTGTTTCTACATTCATCTGCAGCCCCTTCTGCTGGATACCGAAGGTGACTTGCACCGTAGAATTTCCACTAATGGGATGACGGTCTATCATTGGATCCTAAGTAGAGAAGGGAGCCAGAACCCTGTTCTGTGAGCACAAGAACTAGAACCTAAGAGAGGGAACTGTTTGTTGACAGGATGGTGAAGGACCAGCAACAAGGACCTTGAGAGTGAGAGACCCAGATAATCACTGTCCAGAGCTAACCATTGACAGAAAGCAGTTGGCATTCATTCACGTTTGGTGTTATTTGGGATGTCAGGCATGTGGTCAGAGACAGCAATAGCTAGACCCACTCCCCAGGCTCCCTGGCTTCTGTGGGTACTAATAAGTCATTACTCTATGATTCCACCAGGAGCAATAGTAAGGGGAGCCCACCATATGCTCCCAGGATACCTAAAGCACTGACTAGGTATCACGCAAGGAGCAGAAGCAGCCAAGTCATCACAGAGAGAAACAGAATGCCTAAGCGGGGGCCAGGTCTCTTCTGAGAGAAAACGAGATCAGGGATATCACTTGGAGGGAGAGAAGATGGGGTTCTGAGGCCAGTGGCATCTTGTCCTCAGGTCAGGGCTAGGGGAAGTGCGGGAGGATAATTTGAGAAGGATAATTTAGGGTCACCATCCTTTGCTCTTGAGACACTAAGTGTGCTCTTACATACGTCTTGTATCCTCAGGATGTCAATGACAAACATCTGTATTTGCATCCGACAAGCCTGGCATGATCTATGACGACCTAAGGGGACAGACTTCTTACCACACTTCCTCCATAATACCAAGATGGAGGTTATGTGCCTGGCTGGGTGATCAGTTGCCATGGTAGCAAAGTAGTCCCTAAGTATAGATTTCACCGAACAGTCTACCTATGGAAAGAGTTTTCAAAAATAGAATGCAGCCTATAGTAACCTAGATCCACGTTTGCTTGCTAACACGTATCTGAGATTTTCAGAGACCTGAACAAAGAATGGAGCAGTCAGAAGGCACAAAGGTAGACAATGAGAAATGACCTCTTTTAGTGGTCAGCCCTTTCGGGAGACACATTCCAATGACCCTCTTTTTAGAGATGTATAGATTCTGGTTGAGAAAGTGCAGCTCTGGAAGAAGAATCGCTAAGTGTTTTGGGGGAGGGGCAAGCAGAAGAATCCTTTCCAATCTGCGCATGAGGACACGTGTCACGGATGAGTACATGTGTCACGGATGAGTACACACACATTTCCACAAAGGTCAGTAAAGTCAGCATTTGCAGACTGAGCCTTCCACAGGTCAGCGTGCGTGTGCACATACACATGCATTTCTTTTTATTCTTTTCTTTTTATTTTATTGTTTTAATTAAAGACTAGACCCCGTTAACCCATTTTAAACACAGACTCTGTGGTAGAACGGTTCTGCAGTAGAGAATATAGTGTTTCGGTCCCGACTCGATTGCTAACTCCCTGAGTCACCTCCAAGCCCACTGAGGCAGGGATGCTGTGGCCGGCTGTGCTTTAGCTGTAAGAGCACACATGGAACATAAAGACATGAAATTTAAAGTAGATATGAATCAATCAAAACTCCTAAGGTACCACTTAATCCCTCAGAGGTGGCCCCAAATTTGGTTGCTTTGAAGGAAGCTGTCAGTTTTCCCTTTTTGTCCGGGTCTTACTCCCTGACAAGTGACTTCACATGCCAAAGCTGGGTCAGAAGTGGAGAAGAGCTGATGGCCCCCTACCTCTCCCAGATCACATTCATTGACCTCTTTCTTGCAATCTCCCATCTTCCAGAGCCACAGTCCCTAGGCATCATGCCGTGCTACATAACTTTATACCTCACATATCTATTCTATAAGTAGATACAAAGCCATCCATACTGAGAGACAACTGGCTCCTCAACGGTGAGAAGTATGTCTTTATATCTATATATTTTAACTTCATAAACAAGGTTTATTTAAATTTGGTTTAGTTTTTTTTATCATGCCTACCATCCTCCAGTACTTCACTTATTTAATTACCAAGGAAAGAATAATTGCCATCTCTATAATTAGAGATATAAGTCCAAGTGGTTGGCATTTCTTACAAGTGCCAATTTAGTCTTTCTCTTTTTTTCTTCTTAGTATTCATAATTGAAGTCCAAACAAGAACTTCCTTCATTTCACAGAGGCCTGGAACTTAGTTTCCAAAGATTAAGTTTCTATTTCAATTTCTCAAATATAAAATTGAGTTCTAATATACCAAACTTCTTCTAAACTTGCGCTTAAGACAGCAAACTACAAACTGATGAACTACGGTATCTTTAAAAGCCAGACTAAGCATAAAACATGAGAACCGTCTTGTGTTTTAATATAACCACGAGTGGGACTTACTATTGATATCAAATAGACTCAAAACTAAACAACAGCAGTACAAATGTTCTGTTTGTAAAGATCGCGACGTCCCTCTGCTTGACACAGCTGGCCGAAGTGCATGACTTAAGCAATAGAGCTATGGACACACACCAGACTGATTCTGTCCAAAATGGAAAAATGAATGAGTTCGTTTTAGGTGGTAAAAGCATGGTGGATCGGAGGACAAGGATCAGACCCATCCCTTCCTGTGCTGGTCATGTTTTCCGTCACAAAACACACCCGTTAGCATTCTGCACAGCAATGAAGGATGCGCTTGCCTGAATGAATCCTTACCAACAGGTAAAATATCATTTCCATTACTCGGTGTCATTTCAAACCTGAGGTGACTCACTCAGTAATGGGATAGAGTGAAAAGCAGTTGTTTGCAGTGGGGCTTTTCCTGGGACTGGGGAGTGTTTTAATTTACTTGTCCCAGATGCCACATTTCATCTGGTTGGTATTCCCTTCGTTCCCCAGCCATTCTCCCCTTACTCAATAAATATGGAAATCTATTCCTCATCCAGTTGGAACATTGTAATTTTTATCGCAGTTTTACTCTTTCTGACAAGCACATTTCCCCTCTCCTTAGTCCTAGAGAGCGAGAAGGAAGGAATGCATTTTCCCCTGAAAGTGTTCTGCACACCAGCACCCATTTCCAGGTTTAGCCCGCCTAAGGGCATCTTCTCTGTCTCTCCCTACAAGGCCTCCCATCCTCCTCCCACACCAAGAAGGCAAGCAGAGGTGGATGCTGTGAAATGACTGAGGCAGGGATAGCTGGGTGCAAAGACAATTTCTAAGTTCAATTTGAAGCGTTCTCCCGCGCAGGGTATCATTTCTTAACAGCAGCATCAAGCTCAAAACCCCTTCTCTCCCATGTCACCTTTGCCTCCACCTCCTGTCTTCTCCCAGAGCCCCCAACCCATCACCAGTTTCCTTCCCAGGGCTAAGGGTGGAACTCAGGGCTCTTTGATGATTGACATGTGTTATTTGAACAAGTTATACCCCAGACCTGGCTTCTTTCTTGAAATTTTAGTTGGAAAATGGAGAACTTAAAAAAACAAGCAAAATATGACCAAGCAATTGAACAGGGAAGGAGGAAAGAAGGAAGGAACAAGGAAGGAAGGAAGGAAGGAAGGCAGTACCACTAATGTTATTTGACTTCTTAATAAGGAAGTACTTTTTCTTTACTTTCATGAGTTTAAAAAAATATCTTTTTTTTTAATTTTTAAAAATATTAAAAAATATTAAAAATATTAAAAATATTTTTAATGTATAAAATAAAAAAATATGGTTGATGCTTGCTCCTAAGCCCAGCACTTAGAAGGCTGCACAAATAGAATTTGGAGTTCAAGGGCAGCCAAGACAATATAGGGAAACCTGTCTCCAAAGAAAAATAAGATTCCTTTTTACTTAGAAACAAATATCATGACATGAAATAAACTTTATAGGCAGACGATACCCAGATTTGTTCCCTTTTAGAAAACTATTCTTGCTTGTTTAAGTAAAGCCCCACTGAAATGGTCACACCAGATTTCTGAAAGCATGGTCCTTTATGGTGATGGCAGTCCCTGGCATTAGTTAAAGGGACTGCTGCTGTGACCTTTACCTCAGCTTCTACCCTGCCTGCCCCTGTAGCTTCTGCCTTAGCCTCTATGCTGTGGCTGTCCTGTCCTTACACCCTCTACCTCAGCTTCCATCCTGCCTGTGTCTAGAACTCCGCCTTCACAGCAGGAGGCAGAACACATGGGATGGAACACTGAAAGACCAGCCTTACTACAGGCATAGGCTGGACGATACCCAGACCCAAACATAGCTCTGTCCCCAAACATCCACAGGATGAAGTTGCATCCTGCACAGGCCCAGGAGGATGCCTGGTGAGTACTGTGCCATCTGGTGAAAGACTGGCGTTGTCTGTGGTTACAGACTTAGCTCTGAGAGCAGAGCAAGCAAAGGCAAAGATGGGCTAGGAATTACTCTTAGGAGGAAAGCTGGGCAAGCAGTGACTTCTTCAACCACTGGACTCATCTGCCTCTCGTCTGTGGCCCTAGGACGTGATGAGACTTTAAGAGTTCTGAAGCCTGTCGTTATGTCTAGAGCTTCAGCCAGGGATTGCACATCCACCACACATCTGTGCGCCTCCACTGACTCCCCTTCTGCTGGACACCTCTATACATCAGGCTGCCTTCGCTTAAACCATGACATGCCATGTTTGCAGACGACACTGGGACAGTATCTTGCTGAGCATCCAGAGTATATTTTTACAAATAATAATTCAAGCTCGGAATGCACTTCAGAGGTGGAGCAGTTGGCTAGCTCGCACAAGGTCCTGGATTAAATCTCCAGCACTACAAAATAAACGAGATGAAACTGAGTTTCAGAGCCACAGCTGGTTGACCATCAAAGTAATCGTTGCAAGTGATTTCTTCTGGCCCTCCATTGGCTGGGCATTGAAAGTATAAAGCTCAAAATTACGTCTTCCTGGGGCATAAATATTATGTAAGCAGAGTATAATGGCAGATATAATACTTTGAGTATATTAATGAGATTATCAAGGGTAAATATGTACATTTAATTTAATACAAAAATGTTTCATTGAACATGAGAATGAGGATTAGTCTCACCTCCGTGACATAATAAGGTAAGATTTTTAATACATTCTGTTATTAATCTCTAGCAGCCTGGAGGGTATGTTTACCTCAAACTCGGCACCTGTGAGAGAAACTCACAATATGCACAGCTTCTGGTAGCCGGGAGCTGACTCACAGTACTTTCAGTTTTGAATAGAAAAGTCCAGAGACTGAACTGGATCTTTTGCAGCTTGATAGCCTGGATCCAGAGTAGGAGGCAAGCTGCCGAAAGTGTGGCTTCTTTTGAGAGAGTACTCTAAAAGCATCAGCTACTAATTCTCTTATTAATTCAGTTCAATCTGGTGCTTCCGAGACCCACCAAATGTTTTCTTTGGCAACGTGTTTATAATCAAAATGTTTGCTTTAAAATGAAAACATTTGTGTTGGTGACAAGAGTTTCCAAGAGCGGCTATAATTCCCTGCGAGAGGAAAGAAACCAAATTCCAATTGTTACAGTGGGTTTTTGTTCTTTCCTTCTCTCCCTTCGCATGGTAGACCAGACCAGCGCAAGAGGAAAGAAACAACGTATTTTTGCTTTGGAGATTAGAGACATGACTGAAAAAAAATTAATTGATTTTTAAAAAAACCTGAATATCTGGTTCATTGAAATCAAAGAAGGAAGAAATCTAAAACATATGAAATATGAATCTTTGATCCTTGGGACAGAGTATATATACACACTCCTCATGATCGGAGCAGGAGAAAAAAAATCAAAGCACAGGATGGATGTTGGTTGTACATACTTTTAATCCCAGCACTCAGGAGGCAGGGGCAGGAGGATTTCTGACAGTGGATGGCAGTCTGTTCGATAGACAGTTCTAACTCAGTCAGAGATACACAATAATATCCTGTCTCAAAAAACAATCTTTAAGCACTCTGGCTTGAAAGAGACACTCATTTCATACGGAGTTTCAATTGATTAGTAATGGCTGGTCGGAAGATAGGGAGTTACCGCGATTGATTAGTCACAGTTAGTTATAGACTGATTAATAAGAATAAAACATTAAGGAAACTGAGAAGTGGAAAGAGTTCTGAAAACTGAAACCTAGGGGTTAGAAGAATTGACCAGATTACTGGGAGAAAATGGTAGACTCTGAAGATACAGTATGGGACGGCTAAGGTCAACGGCTCTGCACTGTTTACTAGAACATGCAGTTTGGATGGAACAAAAAGATGTTTGTTCTCTCATCTGAGGTAAGGGAGGACACAGACTCCAGCCCTTCTTTTCCAGGTGCCCTCTGTGTGTGTGGCAAAGGTAGGCGGAGCACATCAGCAGAGGTTGCTGTGCCCTTCCTGCACAGTTCCTTAAAGGGAGCTCTATTGGGGGGGGGGGTTCACAACCAACTCACAAAATGCTGTCTCTAGAGGATTACTAGAGAAAGAAATTTAAGACTTTTTAAACTAGAATGAGTTGCTAACACACCTTGAATGCAAAAAGACGTAGTCAAGCCATTTTGTAAGATCCATATAGAATCTTATATAATAGACACAGGTGAGGCTGGATTGATTTTAAAAGTCAGATTCCTAGCAATGGCCAATGCATAGCCTGAACTGGCCATCGGTACCTAGCCCAATAGTCATCCAAGAGGTGTTACCCAGCAACTGATGGAAACAGATGCAGACCCACAGCCAAACATTAGGTGGAGTTCAGGAAATTCTTCAGAAGAGGAGGAGGAAGGATTGTGGGGACCAGAAGGGTCAAGGACACCCCAAGAAAACCCACAGAATCAAATAACCTGGGCTCAGAGAGGCTCAGAGAAACTGACCCTACAACCAGGAACCTGTATTGGGCTGACCTAGCTCTCTGAATACATGCTACAGTTGTGTAGCTTGGTCCAGTGGAGCAGGGGCTGTCTCCAATTCTTTCACAGGCTCTGAGGATCCTACGCCTCACACTGGATCACCTTGCCCAGCCTTAAGACATGGGAGGTGCTTAGAATTACTGCAACTTGATATGCCATGTTTTGTTGATACTCATGGGGGACCCGCCCTTTCCTAAACAGAAGCAGAGGAGAGGAATGGAAGGGGTGGGGACAGAGGCAGGTGGACAGAGGGACTGGGAGAAGGGGAGGGAGGGCAAACTGTGGCTGGGATGTAAAATAATAAAAACAAACAAACAAACAAATGTATTTAAAAAAACCTTAAGGCAACATAAAATTATTTCCTTAGAATTCTGTCAGGACAGAAGTTGAGACAATAAAGTTGAGGTAAAATATGAATCGTCACTTAGCCTGAATTCTAGTAACGTTTTCTTTTCTTTCTTTTATAACAATTAAGAATCTTTTTACAATGTTGCCCTTCCAGGGAAGAGAACTTGATCTAAAGAGATCTATCACACACAGATTAAATTAGTGGGACACCATCTGGAGGAAGTGAGAAGAAAGGGCGTGTGTACTCCATTCTTACAGGTACTAGCTGAAGGATTATACGATAAAGCAAAACCAAAGTGATTGGCAGCAAGGGAGAGTGACATTAAGGAAAAAATGATAAGAAAGGAAAATTGTGTCTATGGTTATACACTCTGGAAATAATAACGTAATTACAGTGAAGACCCCGTGGGAGAGAAAGGAGGTGCTAGAGGCTACGTGGAAATTATTTAAAGTTCACAGGGAAAACGAGCTGGGTGCCATGCAAAACTGCCTTTACATATTGGCCTGGACAAAGGATTTACAACTGATCCCAGAATCTTCCTTAAAACACCCTTCAACCAACCCAACAATACAAATTGGCCTTAAGAATCTTTTGAATTCTCATTAAAATCTGTATTATAATTTAGCCAGGTCATTAAATCACTGGGTGGACAACCCTTCTTGGGGTTCTGCTTACAGAAAGTGGGAGTTGAGGATCTGTTGCATTTGACTTCTGTGTTGCAACACTCGTTCAGTATCGGACACACACGTTAAAGAGCTCCAGCCCACACAGAAAAGAAGTCCGGTTTTGTCATTCATCTCAACTCTCAGAGTAAAACTTCAGATCGCTCAGAAATAATTCAAGAAATTAAGCTCAAACCAGCACTTTAGTTATGAGACTGAAAGGTGAGTTCTTAGCTACTCTGCTTGTCTGCCTTTCTACGCATCTTACCGCGAATGTACTTAGAGTGTCTCCACCAGAAGGAGACTCTGGATTCACAATAGGATGATGTGAGCGAGGTTTTTTGATTATAGTGGCCTCCGCACAAAACAAACAAATGAAACCAAAACCCCAAACCCTCCTGAACAGTCTCAGTTAGCAGTGAGTCTGCTAAGACATCGCTCTTCTTCAATCCCAGTTATTCACCTCCATTGTGGCACCAAAGCGCTTACGCTGGCTACGGCACTTAGGGGAAATATAAGGGTGTTCTTTTTTTCAGTGTAGACCATGATGCTAATATTTCAAAGAAGGAAGAAAAGTCGCCTGACAACTCTTTGGTATTTCTTCTTCTAATCATATACTAATAATGCTAAGCTCTGCCTGGCCTCAGGGATCGACATAACTGGAGAATTATGGGAAAGAAGAAAGGTCAGACCCATGAACAGAAAAGCTGGAATCTGATGGGGTGTGTTCATTCTGATGGAGAGCACCTTACATGGAACCTTATCACCTTTATTTTATGTATATGAATTCAGGGGAAGGTTTATGGTTTACAGCTGAACAGAGAGGCTGGTTTAGCTAATCTCAGTAGGAGCTGTCTGTAGAGTAGTCTTCCGCTATAGCTAGCAGCTGTTGGTTGATAGTTCTAACACACACCAGCCAGCCCTTCATAAACACTGGTACTTGGACCAGAAGGAGGCTATGCCGTGCTTCTGAGCCTCAGTGGTTTTATCACTCCCGCGGGCCTGAGGCATGGGGGTTCTCGACATGGCTATGCTCACGTTGAACAATGCACTTACAAAGGGTGTCACCTGCTTTGTGTATAACAGTCTTGACTGATATATGTGACATTGAACATAGGTCTCCTTTGCTTCTGTCTGAGTCAGTCCGCCATTTCTCTTGGTGGGTCTTCAACCGACAGACTGATCGTGGCTAGCTATGTGGCAGTATGTGCCTTTCACTGGTCCTTGGGAGCTCATAGGTACACATAAGAGGCAGCTGTGGGTTTAAAGGATAGACCTGACTTTGCAGTTTAAAATAAAGACCTTTAAACACACGGACCCATTAATGGAACAAAAGAAACCGAGACTTAAGAATCCTATTCTTTTAGGTAACTTTGGCCTGTTTTTTTGTCAGAAGTTGTTATTATATTAAGAAAGCAATAAAAACTACATCAATCAAGAAACAAAATGATATATTACAAGTTGAAGAGCAGAGTAATAAGGGATAAAATTCTCACAAGAGAAACATATACGTAGGTAAATAAAGGTTTTTCTATAAAAAATAGCTTTTCATTGTCAAGAAATTTTAAAATCACCCTATTTTGAAATACTGTATTTTAAAATGTAGGTATACAATGAGACACATACATTTAAAAACATCCCCTAACTGTTTGGTATGTATATGATAGCATTAGGTACATGAAAATTACATATTTTTTATTTCATAAGCTACCAAAACCAGTCAATAAGATATATGAATTCATCTTTTTTGGCAGGGATAAATTAGTCACAACTTAAGCAATTTAGTTGCAGAATGAATAAACCATAGCTCAAGTCGGCCAGTGTCCTTCCTTGACAGCATCTGATGGTTGGAAACCGTGTCTCAAAGGAGCGAAAATGGACCCACACACATCAGCCATGCGAGAGAGGAAAGTTCTACTTCTTCACCGAAGCCTGTGCTGCACTGATGCCGAGATGTGTTTAAATGTGGTACCTGGAAGCCTCTAATTACACCTTGATAAAATTGATCCGTGGGCTCATCTTCTTCCAAAATGAAATACTTCTGATTTGTTCTAAGTCAACAACCGTCAGAACAAACGCCGAAGTAATTACACTGTACTGGGCCGCAAAACCCCGCAGCTGCATCATTTCAGCATCCTCGAAACTGACAACCCATTTGCCGCCATTTTCGACGTGCATTTCCCATTTGCAGATTTATTTATAACTGAGCAAGAATTGAATTTTCTCTTTCAGCTCGGGTTGAAGAAAACCCAGAGTTCCCACGACTGGTCGGCTGTAAAGCTCTCCATCCTGGCTCACACCCTGTTCTCAGCTGGGCCGGATGCACTGTCCAAGAGCACAGGGAGGGGCTTTCTAGAGTAAGGGGGAAGAGCCCGGTAGTCCATGGAGCTCGGAGTCCATGGCAATCATGGGAAAGCACAGTGCTGGGATCTTTCTTCAACAATGAAAGGCAAGAAAGGGAAAAAAAAATGAAGAATGAATAAAATGTTTAGATTTTTGAGATGCTAAATGATTGAAACAGTTCCTATTTAAATGCAAATTTGACTTTTTAAAAGATGAGGCTGCCAGTAACTGCACCCTAAATGGTAAAATGAAAATCAATTTGAAATATGGGATGAATAACGTACATGTGGACTTTCAGAGAGTAAATTTTATTATGGAAACCCTGATGTATTTTCTTTGGCTCAATCCATCTCAGACTTTGGACAGCCAGGTCCGGCATGAAAGGCAAATATTGTTTAAGGTGCTTAAACGCAAGCGTGGCCAGCTCATTGGATGCGTGCTCGTTCCCTTCAGAGTCACAAAGTGAGGATCAGCATCCTGGTGTCTACAGCAAATGAGGACAGGAAGAAGCGTTCCGGGGCAGCATGATCATCACCAATACTCACTGCATGTCTTTGACGACACGGGAAAAGTCACTTTTAAGAAATGGAAATCACTACATTCTATTGATTCAAGGGCAGAATCTTGAGCTATACGTCAGGGAGCTGACACCTTCAAATACATAAAACGTGACATCAGCTCTTACAAATGTACTCTATAGGCCATAAATCACCATAGAGAAAAACAGCTCAATGTCATTTTGGCCTCTGTAAGCTATGGTTTACAACTGAGAGATAAAAACAGGCCGAGTGTCTGTCTGACATCTAAGCCACTTTTCGGTTGCAGTGTCCCGGGTTCTAATTTATCTCTGCGGTTGTACAACACGCAATCAATTGTGACCAACTAGGGTAGTTGGAGTCCGGTCGGGTGTGATTTTCCATGGCTTTATCTTTCCCCTCTCTGAGGTGACTTTTAGAACTACTCCCAGCACACTATCTTCATCTGGGGTTGTCTCCATGTGTCAAGCTTTTAGCAACGATTCTAAGCATCGCATTATGGAACTAATCTCCATGTCACGTTTACATTTCATGAAATACCAGCCTTTACCACTTACATGCACTATAAAATGAAAGCTCTGTAATCAAGACTGTTTTATCTGACAGAATGTGAGGGCCGGAAGAATACAGCTTTTCTGGAAGTCTTGGCTTCCCCGCTTAACTAACTACAGAGATCTGAGTGGATATTTTTTACAATTTCATAGAGATGGGATGTCATCTGAGAAAAACTGGATAAAGGTTCTCTCTTGCAGGGACAGCATTATGAGACCTAACACACTGATCAGTCTTGGCAGAGAGTGCGGACGGCATAGTAGTCACTATTACCATTAATGCTGAGTGATTTCCTACTATTTATTACTTTGCTAATATAATAGGATAGAAGACTTTTCAGTTATCAATAGTTCTTATTCACTTCTTCCAGAGACCCAGCCCCAGCCTATGCCGAGGATACATTACAGTATTTTGATCCTATTATGCTTATGTTTCATTATTTTCAGAAACTTCTTCATGTAATCTGAACATGAAAACTATCATAGGTAGTTTTAAATTTTTTTCTGTAATGAAAATAATTATAGCATGCAGTAGAATTATCATTTGCTTAAATATACTAAATGTAAAATTAATCCGAAAAAGACAGCACCTTCTTGAAGTCATTTGATATTAAATGGGCAGTGAAGTCCTGTACCTATGATGGGATCTTATGCTAATGAATAATTAGCACACTCTGGAATTTGATCAGTAATAATTTTCCAAAAAAAAAATCACTGCACTAAAGCTTAACTATGAGGCTTCCTCGTAAAATTCAACATAAATAGCACAACTGGCCTTCCAACCTGTAAAAATCCCTCTGGATTGAATGAATCTGGGCAAAGTCAAGACCTGCTGAGCACATTGGCTCAGGGTGATAGGCTGGGTCGTGGAACCCTAACTGAAACACAAGGTCTTTTCCTCTAACTCAGTGAAGCCCAGGCCTGGGCTGGGACAGAAACTGCACTGCTGTCTCGTGGGTCTAAGGACATTGGTTGAGTCGTACAAAGTCTTTTCTTTCTCGGATCACTCTATGCACAAACCACCTGCTCTAGGGTCCGCATGCGCCACTCTATGACAGAACCAGTCCTTGGCTGCCTGCCTTGCCTTTGCTGGTCTCCAGCAGACACAGTGGTTGTGTCCATCAATATCACATGATTATGTTCACAGATCCGTTCCACACAGATCCTGCCTAATGTGTGAGTCAGTGCAGCAGTGTAGACCAGGGCCATTTTCAGTCCTTGGGAAACAAGATGTCCCAAATGGTTCTACTTTAGACCCATTGTGCCTGTGTCCCTTTCCTTTCTCCACGTGAACGCCTCAGCGTTTAGTCTCGTCACACATATGTAGGAACATGTTACGTGACCGTGTAGACAGAACAAAAAATTCACAAGAAGCTGACTTCTCTTTCATGAAGTCCCTAGGTTATTTGACCGGCATGTTTACCTAATTCTGTTCTCTAATGGACTCCTTCCTTTGCCTGTGAGGAAGGAAACCGCACCATGGGGAGGCACGCCATGACGGTGGAATCAGAAGAGAGGCAAAGCAAGTCAGAATTAGGTATAGACATGCACAGTGTTGAGCCTATTAAGTCCCATAATCCTACCCACAGCCAAAGACTGCTAGAAGTGTTTGGAGGACAGGCGTCTCATCTCTTTTGTCCCTCACACCACTCACTAGAGAGCAGGATGCCTCTCATCCTCTGGTAACATTCACTACAGAAATCGAGCTGTCCTTTTAAGCACAGCCATTAACTCTGGTCTGAGGTAAAGCCCTAGCCTTTACTTCTGGAGGTATACATTTAAATCTAATTACAACAATTGAGCCAAAATTTACAACAACTGAATATTTTCTGTGCCTAGTTCTCCTCGTCAAAAAATAATGTTTAGAGTAAAGGTTTAAATTCAAGACTTTCTGATGGCTTGTCCAACGCTCTAGTTCAGTTTGCTTGCTCACTGTGGGAGGGGAAGATCCTCTCTCTTGTCTCAGTTTCCTGAAGTCTAATGTTAAGGGTCTGAGTGTGGCTCAGTGGCAGAATGTACTTATCCGGTACGAGGAAGCCACGGGTTCAGTTCTTCCTCCCTCCCGCAAACCATAAAGCCACTAAAAATAACCATATGCATACCAGCCATAGTATGCACTGTGGACACAGTTGCTGATGTTCATGCAAGTGGGAAGTAAAGCCTGGGGCTGCTGACACTAAGAAAGCTGGTGGTTTCTAGTCTATTCGGTGGTGCCTAGTAACAGTGAGGCTCTTTCTCTCTGCACCTACAAAAGAAACACTGTTTTCTCTGTGTCCTTATGGCTGGCCCTTGCCACCAATGCTTGGCTAGAAACACGGGGCCATCATCATTGCCTGCAGTGACTGCGATGGCCCGAATGAGAAATGACCACCGTATTTTCAGGCATTTGAATAAGTGGTCCTCACTTGATGGCACTGTTTGGGGGCGTAGGAGGTGTGACCTTCTTGGAGGATTGACAGCACTGGAGGCAGGCTTGGAGAGAGTTTGAAGATCCGTGCTCTCCTCTCTGTTTCCTGCTTGTGGTTAGAACCCGAATGAGCTTTCAGCTCCAACCGGCAAGTCTGCCACCTGTGTTCCATCATTGTGGATTCTCGTCCTTCTGGAACCATCGACCCAGATCATCTTTCCTTTTCTACCCGGTGCTGGTCATGATGTTTAATTACAGCAATAGAAAAGTAATAAACTTCTGCAAACTTTTTTTTGTTATACCCTCATTTCTCATACAGTTCAGTAGAGTCAACACCGTGAAAATATTTGTTTAACCTTCTGAAAACATGTCCAAATTAGGAAGAGAGGAGAAAAGAGGGAAACGGCACTTAAGACACAGAGATTTAAACTTTGAAGCATTTTGTGGAAGACTGTGTGTGTAGCTGTTTGGGAAGCACGTGGAGTTATGCGGCATTTACTAACGTGAGAAGACTCTGACCTGGCATTCTGGGGAAAGGCTGACTATGAGGCTGGACTGTTATTAGCTGTAGTCGAGCTGTTTGCTTTCTCTAAAAAACTCCACCCGCTTCCAAATTTAGCATGATACCCCCTTTTAGTCTTCTTACGTCCGCTGACTTTAAAATTAAACAGCATTGGTTTATTTTAGGAGCTACGATTTTAAAAAGTCCTAAACACTTTTGGTTTTCTTCTTATGATTTACTTTTGATTTTATTAGGGTGTGTGTTTGCATGAGTGTTTGCCACACGTGTGCAGGTACAAGCTGTAGCAGGTATCAGATCCTCTGGAAGTGTATAATCACAGATAGATGTGAGCCACCAGACATGGATGCAGGGAACCAAACTTCAGTACTCTGGAAGCGTTCTTAACTGCGGAGTCATCTATTCAGACCCTGTTTTTCGCTTTCATGGACTGGATCTTGCACTTCATCCCTGTCTGGCCTGGGCCGTACCTTCTGCCTGCCTCAACCTCCTGAGCGCTGAGATTACAGGCACACACCAGCTTCCTAGCTCTTCTTGCAGGAAAAGAAAATAGCTTTAATCAGCAATTATTTCTACCTCCTTGGGCTAACCCGTAAAGCACTGGATGAGCTATCTGGGTCTTCGCTTGCCATATCTAAATGTACAAGTTGTCTCAGGTGTCCATATGCTGAGGTCAAGGCAGGTGCAGAATGAAGTATCTTGAGGAAATCACACAGGTTTGAGTTGCTATGTTGAGATTGGTAACAGGCCAGGGATATGTAAGAAGTGGTGGGGACTGTTTTGGATGCAGTGTTCCTGCAATAAAGATGAAAAGTGTGGACCAGGGAGATGGCTAAGTGGGTAATGCACTTGTTGCAGACCCTGAGGACCTGAACGTGAATTCCCAGATCCTATGTGAAGCTCACCAGGGTAATGCATGTCTGCAAACCCAGGGCTCCCATGGCAGAAGAGGAGTGGAAACAGGTAACTCCCTAGGCACTCTCAGGACAGGTAGGTTGATGTTCTCAGATACAAAGGAGAGACCTTGTCTCAACCAGAGAGGAAGATGAGGACTGGCAGACAACTGAGAATGTCCACTGACATCTACTCCCATGCTCTGGTACATACATCACACACACACACACACACACACACACACACACACACACACACACACACGTGTGAGCACATGCACATTATGCCAGCCAGCATGGAGGCACACGCATGCACGCACTACGTCCACAATATCAAAAGGTAGGGAGACCGCAATTCCATAAGATCTGGGGAGGAACTGTGGGGGAAGTTAGCTGGTTTGACTCACTCCTATGGAATATGAGGGACATGTGACAGGTGCTTCTCAGATTGCAGCAAGGCAGACTTTTCTCTACAGAGGCCCCGTGTACACCTCCTGTAACAATCACTGCTGGAGAAATCCCTAACTCCCCCTGTTGACTTGGAGTTTCCCTGGTAGCCAGACATCAGCCAAGCAAGGTAGGAAAGAGACACAAACATGCAGAGAAGGTGGCCAAAAATCGGCTTAGCTCTAAGTAATGTGCAATCCAGTGTTAGAATAGATGTGGAAGGAGAACGAGATGGCTGGCCTAACTTTGAGGGTGTTGGCTTGGAATGCTGGAGTACTGTAGCGTTTCCGTCAGACCTAACTCTTCATTTCAGAAGGGTCTTCTGTTTCTGTTGAAATGCAAGAACAAATCTGGTGAACACCAGCCAGTAGGTGGTTTATCAGATGATATCAGTGAAAAATCCTGGCTCAGTTACCAAAAAATCTGGTCGCTCGATGGTTTTTGTGAATAAAATGAGTATCTAAGGTATGCCCAATCAAAAGATTATTACAAACATGAAAGAAAACAATGCGGATAAAATGTATAGTAAATTCCTAATACTTAAGCAGTCGTAAGTGTTGGCCACCATCGTGGCTGTAATTGTTATTACTCTTCTATTAACGAAGGCCACCAGGAAGTAATTTAAAAGCTGGATGACAGGGCCGAAGTGTTTCGGGTTGGACAGCCACCGGGAAGAGAATATGAAAACATTACAAGTAATTTTAAAGAGTAAGGAGGCCACTCAAATGGAAATATATATTTTTCCACACTGCCATCCGTGGGCTAGCTGCTCCCACGGTACCATGGATTCAGTGGGCTGCGATCCCAGTTGTATCACCTGTTCACTGCAGGAGATGGCGAAATCCATTTAACCTCTCCGAGTTGAAGCCCTCACAGCCCTCTTCAACGAAACTGGAATAACAATATGTACCATATAGCATTATCAAGAGGATCGGCTCTAATGATGTGTTCGACAATGCTCTATAATGAGTCAAGTGCTATTATCCGCCGCTTCTGCACCACGAAAACACATGTATATTCCTCCTATCATCACGACTTTCTATTAAAAACAAATGGGAGCTAATTGAAAAGACTGGCAAGGTTTCTGACAAAGGATCACGGTACATGTCAACTCCATTAGCCTCGCTGATATGGTTCAGGTCGCTGGCACATGTGCCCATTTGCATAGTGGCCTCACCATCTGAATAGCCCAGACAACAAGAAAGAGGGTTTCTCATCCTTGCTTTGGGAAACGAGACAAAGCCAGGGCTCCAGGGGAAGAAGTTTGCCTCGCTACTGGGCAAACTCAGGGAAAACAGTCGGCTTAAATTCAGATGTCTTCTGTTTTTACATTCCTTCTCACGTGGCTCATGAACCACATTAGGCTTGACAACCATACACGATTTACCTAATGCACATAAAGATACAGGTGGGGCCTGGACAGTGTAACAACAGTCAAGATAATAAAGGGGCCAAGGACTAGGCTGCCACCCATGCGATTTCAATCCATCAAAAACTCTTTCTCTTGGGGTGGAGTCCTATTTATTTCTAGTCCATCTTTTAAATACAACAAGCAGGTTTTCTGAGGAGAATCTGCTCCCAAAAGAAGCTGTGCTCCCCAGAAAAGCCTGCCGACAGCCTGGTTAGACCTCACAGGGACCCCAGCCCATGTTTGCTGATACTGAGGGGAAACTGAGGAAGAAGAGGCAAGGGAAATTGTTGCTTGTAGGTTTGAGAAAAGCAGAGCTGAGAGATGGCTCAGTGGTTAAGAGCACTGGCTGCTCTTCCAGAGGACCCTGGTTCAATTCCCAGCACCCACATGGCCACTCACAACTGTCTGTATTTACAGTTCCAGAGGATCCAGCACCCTCAGATAAACATGAATGCAGACAAAACACCAATGCACAGAAAATAAAATTTAAAAAAAATAAAAAGAAAGGAAACCAGAGCTTCTGTGGACAGCTGGGTTGGCAGACCTCAGCAAATGCTTTCTCTGGTATCCTGAAATCTGATGTCTGCGCTTCTGTAGCATGCCTTTCAAGTGATGTTTCGCATTGGACTGCAAGGTTCGTCCTTCTATCTCTTCCAGTCTGAACTACCACCAAGTATTCAAGCTCATTTTTTTTTCTTTCAGTTTCCTAACTTGTCCCACAGGAACAATGGAAATAAGGTCTCAGCCCTCTTCTGGGTTTTCTCGCTGGTGAGTTGACAAGCAAAAGCCCCCATCAAGGTGTTGAGCCCCATCATTCTGAAAGCATCTCCAGTTTCTCTCCCCTCTCCACTACTCGAGCATCTACATAGAGCACCTGGTTGTTTTCAGCCACTGCTCAGGATGAGCCCCGATGCTATCTATGCCTTACGAACTTGTGTCCTGCACGTGATGAGGGCAGACAGGATATGCAGAGGAACTTGGTAAAGAACTTGTTAGATTTGAAGCTGGAGCTTTGACATGCTTCAAAAGGAAAGGTGTGCAAGTTCATTATAGCTGGAGTCAACTTTATGCTGGAATCACACAAGGCCGCTAAGAGTCAGTGCATTCTCGCTTCCTTCCTGACTCCCTTTCTCCTCTCAACAGAGGCGACTAACCTATTGTCTCTCTAAAGTGGTCACAATGAGCATAAACAAACGACTTGGAATCCAACATAAAGATTAACATGTAATGGAGTTCCTAAGCCAACCGTTCATCTGGAACTTGGCGCATGCAGTGGAAGAATCTTAGTATAGAAAACTAACCAAGGAACATGCTTGGGGAAGGAGGAGGAGCACTCAGGGAGAGATGGTTCAGCTCTAAGTTCTCAGCACATACTGTGCATGGTGGGAGTGTATGAAGGAGAACTGGAGGAGGCCTAAGGCAGCTGGTATCTGGAAAACCAGGCAGTAGACACTGCCCACCACCAGTATTCAGGAACAACTTGACCTGTTTCATTGTCTTGGCTGTGGATGGCAGATGACTAAAGCCCCAACCCCATTTCTCATAGGAGATTATTTTTATTTTTTTAGAAAAATAAGACAATCCTCAGACTTAGAACCAGAGTCAGGATATTGGTTTTTCTCTAGAAAAGGCATGGTACCCTGGCTGGGAACTGAGGTAATACTCATCCTACAATGATATCTTTGATTAATATAATATTGATCATGACCATAGCACATTTTCATGCCTTTATTAAAATGCCATACTTTCCCTTTGATTTAAGAAGTGGCAGAATCTGAGCAAGGCGGAAGAGTTCACTGTCTCTCACCTTCCTTGAAAAGGAAACAGAAACTGGGCTGAAATGACTGGCTCAGGCTTTGCAACTGGCTGCCAGAAGCCTTCAGTTCCCAGGCCCTGGATTCTTCCCCCACCCACATGTGTCTCAGAGGTTGAAAGCACCCCGAAATAAACTGCTCAGGAAATACAGGGGACAAATCACACAAGCCCATGGCTCACACCCCCATCAGTGTCCTCTCTAACATACCCGCGACTCCATTTCTCTTGGTGCTAGGGGCTCAGAGGGCTTTCTCTTTGCCTCATATTCTTCCATGCAGTGATGAGCAGACCAGCCTGGCCTCACTTCTGGAATTTCCATTAGGCCGCTGGTGGGACTCGCTCTTCTGTATTGGTAGTTCACATCCTCTACTCTGGAGTACCAGGCCCACCCAGCTGGAGTCTAAGGGAAGGCAGAAGTACATTCTGCTTGGATTTTCTTGCATGAAGAGGGCTTCTATCAGTTACATAATGTACTTCGTTTATAAAGGTGGGAAGTAAATCATTTTAGCCTGGCATGGTGCCATATGAGGGAAGTCCTTGCACTTGGGAGGCTGAGAGGGATAGATCTGGAGTTCCAGGCCAGCCTGGGCTACACATTCACACTATCTCAAAACAAGGCAAGACAAAACAATTCTGTAGATTTAAAACACTGTAGGCTTTGAGCATTGATGACTGACTAAGCAACTCATGTGTGGGCCTAGTCTGCCTCCAGTCCCTCCATCTGAATTTAATTGTAACTCGAAACATTTTTATTTAATTCAATTTAATTAAGTAGTTTAAGCAGGAAAAGGAAGCTGTCCCCTTCCTTCTCTGTGAGGAGAAATTGGGGGGACAGTTTACAGGATCCTACTTTTCTCCCAAGGAGTGGAACATCAAAGCTACCATGCCAAATCCTATAGAAAACGTTTTAACTCCACTGCCCCAAGGGACTAGTCCTGTCCTCTGAAGGTTTTATTATAGTCGAGTGAAGGGGGAAAGAGAATTGTGGTCTACAAATACAAAATGCACAATAGCTGAATCTCAACCAGGTAACTTGAAAAACACAATTCATTAAGACTCGACAGTTAAAAGTAATATTAACATATTAAAACAAGAACCCGTAGGATTGGGAGTTTGACAATAGCTTTCTCCCTCTGTAGAGTTCATAATATGTTAATAAATGAGGTCATAAATAAAGCAAAGACAATAAAAATCAATGCTGTGGCTTCCCAAAAGTCCATCTACATCCAAAGCAAGTTCAAAGTGAGATGCCACCTGGTGAAATAACTAGGCACCTTTTCTCTCCTGGCTGATCATTGCACGTTTTCCTGCCCTTTCTGCTTCTCATGAGTGTGGTGCTTGTCCACTCCCTCTGGAGGAGAAAAGAATGACTATCCTGACACAATGAACTAACAGAGCAGCTTCCCTCTGCAGATGAAGCCATCCCCATTCTAGCGACTGCCCACATCCAAACCTGTGAAGACCGCAGAGAAAAATCCAGTGTGAGAAATGCCGACGGCCCACTCCAAAGCATCAGTGGCTTGATTGCAAAGACAATGACCAAGAGAGAACAGTTGAACATCATCTGGAAGAACCCAATTCCATCCTACGACTGTGTTTATGTTTAGTATTTATTATTATTCATTAGGGTCTTCTCCAATCATGGTGGTGTGACTATGTACAGAGGAACAGCACGAAGGAGTTGTTTTTATGCTTATAATGCAAAATTTACAAACATGGAGAGAAATTAGTAATACTGCGGTTATCAAAAGAAGCAAGCCTAATTAAAGGAATAGCTGCTCCAAATCCATATGCAACTTGAAGCAGAAAAAAAAGACAATTCAAATGTAATGAATGCCTTTAATATTAATTACAGAATTCTTCACAATACGTTGGGACAGTTCTCTTGGAGAATTCAGCTTACTGTTTAACAGTTTCTGACTAATTTTATTAACCTGTACATCTGAGAGGATCAACCCCCTCTGGGTTTAATTAGAAGGAAATTCAATTTGGATCTAAATGTCAACAGTGGTTACTAATTATGGCAACGCCCGGGACAGGACAGCCTGGCTGCAATCAGGCAGTTCCCTGGTAACATTAACACCTTCTTTCTGAGTTCCCAGAGAGTTCGGATGTTTTAAAAATAAATACAATTCAGCACGGGACACTGCTAATATCATGAGCCCCTACTGCTAGGTGCAGACATGCAGAAGTGGATGCCAAATTAAATTACAGGGATCGCTCAAACATATAGCTGAATAATAAGCAGCTACGAAACTAGGTCAGGGTTGAAAAGCTGGCTCTGAATGCCCCTCCCCCAACATGCAAAATAAATACCCCACTATCTCTGAATAGAAATCATTCTTTTGTTATGCCCTTTGTCAAGAATACATTATTGCAAAATGATATTTATTTCCACAATCTTCACAGCTGTGAGCACGACTAAATTAATCTTCCTAGGACTGATTTCATTTGCAATTTCATGATTACGATTATAAAATGTAAATTTATTACTTAAAAAAGAACTGATTATAAAAGACATAGATAAAAAAAGACCGTTCTCTATCTGTTGGCTTGTTCTGCGCGATCCTAATGAAATAAATAGCTGACTAACCCTGGAACAAAAACAAACAGTTTAAAGAGGATTGTGGGGGAAAAAAAGTAAAATGAAAGCTAGGAAGACAATTTTTAAAATCAGCCCTTTTAATGGAACACACACAGTGATTATGTGGCCCAGGGAAGGACCAGATCACGCCTGTTTGTCTTAGGGAAGGCTGAACACTCATGGTCAGCCGTCTGAGCTGTTTCTGTTGCTCCACTGAAGTAAGAGACAAAACAGAATTCCCTGTGTACTGCTGGTCTTGGCCCTCCCCCAGCCTTCAGTTTTATGCTCTTAAAAGTTAATCGCTAAACGACTATCTTCAGAATGTTTAATATTGATGACCCAAATAGCAAATTAGTTTCAAGAAATTCATTTTTATGAGATTTATTTCTTTTACTTTTAGTAGACTTTAGTCACCAAATTGGTCTTTTCTTCTTTAAGCTATACTGCTTCTCATAATTTATGTGTACATGCTTACTGCGTGTAGGAAATTATTTTGGGTGCTAGGACACATGGCAATTTAAAAGTAAGCACTATTCAATTTCTGCTAGTTAAAAACAATAATAATGACAGGGTAGGGTTTTTGCTTTATTTGATTTTCAATATCAAGGGCAAAATAAAACATGGAACTTATGACATGTCTTCATTTACATAATTCCTCTCCCAAGCTGAAATGATCCATTTCTTAAAAATATCAATTTAATTTTTTCCCCATTTAAACACATGACTCGTGAGTCCAGGCAAATACAATTAGCATGTGCATTTTATTAAATATATTCAAGTGTCAAATGCCTATTTACAGAAAGACCACTAATGATAACGTAGGCTCAACTAAAAATGGATGTCAATAAACGGTTCTATAAGCACTTATGCTCATAATAGATGCAATAGCATCTCTGAATAAATATTAACATGTAAAACTGCTATTTTTCATGTCAGCACAATCAATAGAGACCATATTTCTGGACTAGGAATGCATCAGTAATCTTACTGCGTCTGCTTGAAATCACAAAGCAAAAATGCAAGCACTGTCACGGACATTCATTGTACACAATTGGATCCAAACTAGCTGCTGAGGAAAAAGCAATTTACGCTTGTGCAACAAAATAAGCTATGTATGCATGAATAAATTATTATTATTTTACTGTGATTCCTTTCGATTTGCTTTACCTGCCTAAGATGCTGGGCTTTCAATAAAAGACTTCTGCATGCGACTTTCACAGATAGTAAAGTGTGAGTCTGGTGGGGCATCTCCCAATCTAAACCCTTCCTGATCCCTCCTCTCTCATGAAGGGTAATGAACACCGGCTGAGGATGTCTATATTGCTTCTTTACTGCGCTCAGCCACAGACACTTCCATGATGACAATGGACCCTTAAAGAGTCCACTTTTCACCTCTGGGAGGCGTGATGTCTCCACCAGGCCTCTGTGGGCCAGTATCCTTCCACTACAAAGTCACTGCCTTCTGCAGTAGTTGCAATAAACACATAGACTGCTTATCATTGAAGTACAGAGGAGCTTACATTACCGTGTTGTTTAGAAAGAAATGAATTTGGAAAGGCGATGTCCGTGTACTCTCTGCTTTGATCCCTCTCTCTCCCTCACCCCCTCCTCTTTCCTATCTCCCTTCCCCCTTCCCCTCTTTCCCTTTCTATATCTCCCTGTCTCTCTGTGTGTATCTCTCTCTATGTGTCTCTCTGTCTCTGTCTCTCTCTAGATGGCACCCAGCACTGAGAAATCTTCCTTTCCTGGTCTTTCTCCATGTCTCTCCAGACACTACCATACTAGCCCAAGCACCACACCATCCCCTAGGGGGAGTACAGCATAGCCCGTGAGCTTTGCTGCTCAACTGTAAAGCTTCAAGGTCACTCTGAAACTTGTATTTAATGACTTGCTTTCCTATGATAAGGGTGCCTTGGAGGGGGATAGTTTTCACAGAGGCACACTGTTATTAAACACCTGTTCAGTGCCCGATCTCTCAGAGGAATGAAACACACTCTTTTAAACTTAAGCAAAAGAAATAAACAAGAACAATGGCATTAAAAGCATGATAGACAATATAATAAAGACATGCTTCTTATGCTGGTTTTAAACTGTAATTTACCAGGTCATATTATTCTGAATATTACATTACAAACTCGGAACAGGTGTTGAAAGCTATTTTCCCCCCACAATTAGATGTTAACTCTTTCTCTCTGAAGAACTGAAGCTTCACCGAAGATCTTCTGATAACAAAAACGGAAGTAGTGGAACCACAGCTCAATAATAAGGTAAATGGAAAAACAGTTGGTTTCCGTCTCTCTCAACTGCTTTCCTTGATGTGTTCCAGTCAAAAAGAGAAAGAGAGAGTGCATGTTCTCGATGGTGCCAACAACCACAGGGTAAAGGGTAAACACACTCGCCTGTTTTGCACTCCCTAGTGGCACAACGCCTTCACTTCTGAAAAGTTTATGGGTGACCTAATTTTTTCTTTCTTTTTTTTTTCCCCTCTAAGACCCTAACTTGCAAGGCAAGGCTGTGTGAACTCAGGGTTCAATGAGATTGTTTCATCCACGAACATGACAGCGTTTTAAGGAAATCTGCATTTTGGTTTCTTGTCAAATGTCATTGAATGGCAGCTGTGCATGCTCCTCAGAGAAGCCATGACAGAGCTTCATGGACCAAGGTCCCCGTGAGGAGAAAATGTCTGAAGTGCCTGTGTAGGAAGGGGGAGTCAGGGCAGGCTTTGGAAGGATCCCCATTTTTGCCCCTACAATTGACACTTGGGTTCAGTGACACAGAGGAGCCCCTATGTTTCACTGTAGGATGAAGAAGATTTGAGAATAGCAATTCTCAAAGTGGGCTCCACTGTGGGATGAACTATGTTGGAACAAGTTTACTACGTTGATGCCTGAGAGGTGAAGACAAGATAGATGTCATGAGCATTTCCTAGGAGTTCTGAGTGACACGAAGATCCACATATGCCATTTGCTCTGCCCCATTCCCTGATGTTCCTGAATCGCAGGAAGAATAAACATTGAGTTCAGGTGGACTCACTCTGCTGAGTCTTGACACTATGAACACTTTTTATTTTAAATAATGCTCATGTAACTAATAACTGTCTTATTAACGGCACTGAATTACAGCCACTAAGCCTATAACCACTTAGGACTCAGAGCACATCTATAATTTTATTACTTTTTACATGCTAGTAATGTTTTTAAAGAAACAGATCAAGTTCTGTTTGCTCAGAGTTGATTTAACTAGATAATTGAAGTTACCAAAAACAGTTCTAAAGAATCTTTAAAAATCTGTTTATAATGTTAAGTCTTGTAGTATTTGAAGCCACTATTACTATGTTGCTTGGGTACCTTATACATAGTTGGATAAGCATGCTTAATACTGTTTTCGTAGGAGAATCCTGATTAATTGTGTCATCAGAATGACATTATTTGTCTACTTTATTAGTAATCACTCATTTGCTTCTCTCAGTTGTAAGAACTTGAGTATTATGCTTCTTCACACTGAGAGGAGTTTACATGATCTGTTCAAAAGCGAACAGCAGACTACAGACTAATAGCTACAATCATTTTCAGAGTTCTGCATCTCCAGCACGCCTGGTTAAAAGATGCGTTAGCGTTCAGCACTAAAGCTGGGTTACTAGGAACTAAGTTACTGGAACAACAACAAAAAGTCCACAGCCCTGATCTTATCAAAATAATTATGAACCTTTAATGTCCCCCACTAGGGACAAAGAGAAAGAGAATGCGGCCCAGAATGAGGATCGTAATGGAAACAGACAGAAGTGGGGCAGCCATTTGGCCCTTGACAGTAGACACAGACTACTGTTGAAACTACAAGACAATGGAAGACTGCCCAGCCCAAACAGAAATTTTACTCTGTGTCTCAACTGGTAAAGTCTTTATAATTAAACAGATAAATGGTCATTGCCTAGGTGCCTTGTCTCACAGGTCCACAACCACTTAGAACAGGCATACAGTACATAGGGAAACATGGCTGCATCAGATGCAGCGAGGATGTGCCCAATACGAGCGGTGTTCTCTTTTAGATTCACTGCACAGTGGTACCTCCCTCAATAGTTGGTTTATTCACTCTGTCTTGTCGTTTGAGCACTTGGCATTTTGGAGATTCACTCGCCATATAAAAAGCTTTTATTCTCATAAAACTTGACTGTATCTCTGTAATGAATCTCTTTCACTCTTCAAATTCAAGCGTGATATAGATAAACATGAAAAAGCGGAAGAAGGCATACCTAGGAGGTGCTGTTTGCAAAAGCAATAAGCAAATTGAATGCATGCGTCTTTTTATCAGGGGTCACTTCTGCCATGGTCATTTTCACCTCAGCTTGGAAGGTGGTTTGAGTCGAGCTTCCCTAATCTGAACATGCCAACACAAGATACTCTAAAATCTGAAATGTCCTGAGCTCCAACATGAAACAAGAGGAAATTTTAAACAAGGAAATCATGTTTCACACATAAAATTATGAAAACTACTATAAAAATTTAACTATCCATGTAAGGAATACACAAAATATTAGTGAATATCATGTTTAGACTTGGCTCCCAATACTCAAATATTGCAAGGTGTAAAAACATTCAGCTGTCTCAAATACTTGTAGTCCTGAAGCATTTTGGGTAATGGAATTTTACAGGTGGTTTAAAGAGTAGCCTTCAAAAGCAACTATTGACTGTTTTGGTAACTGTATTCAGCTAGTCTTCCACTGAAGATTTCACCTTATATTTCAAAACTCTTATTTTGTCTTTAATCCTGTGTGTGGGTGTGTATTTCTGTGTGAGCACACATGCCCGGCGAGGCCAGATGCGAGACATCCCCGGAAGCTGCAGTAACAGTTAGCCACCCACCGAACTCCAGTGCTAGCTGCTAAACTCCAGTCCTGTGCATGAACAGCAAATGCTCGTAACAGCTGAGCCCCCTCTCCAGCCCTTGAAGTTTTATTTCTACAAAGGATGCGCAACTTTTGTTTGTAATGTGAAAACTGCTGGTCCATGAAGTAACACAAAGACATTCCTAATCGGGAACCAACCCATTCTGAACTATCTGTCATCACTGTGACTGCTTGTCCCTACCGAGACACCGTCTCACTGAGAATGCTTCTCTCTATCCTCTCCCTGGGTTCGAAACTCAATTCTATTTTCTATACCAGCTGGAAGTTAGTGTTTCCCATGGCCACAATTATACTGTACTAAATGAAAGTGATGGAAGAGTTAAGATATAGCTCCCTTCAAAGCCCTCAATGCCAAGTGCTTGCAGGAAAAGGCATCCACCATTGATATCTGAAGAGTCCTTGGTTTTACCTGAGAGTGTTACAAGTCAGGCCCTCACTGTACACATGCATTGAACTCATTATTGGTTTACTCTAAAAATGCAAGGCCAGGATTTAGGTTTTAACCATTTACAAAGAAAGTCTGTCTTTTTGCTAATAACAATGAAAATGGAAAGCATAATGTTTTGAACAAATAGTACATCAGAAAATGTATCGAAGATTTCCTAACAAAGGGATAATTCACTCTGAGCATTTTTATCTACTAAGAAAAAATATTTCATGAAATCCATTCTGCTTCCCCAAGTATATGAGCGGCTTATTGTGGGAGGTAGGGTAATGGCGGGGGGCGGGGGTGGGGGTGGTGAGAGAAATTTAGTAAAAAGATTCTTTGGTAGCTAATAAACACATGGCTATTGTCCCTGAAAACATTGCCATCTGTTGTCAGAAATAAAGGTCACTTGTTAAATTTTGCTAGGCAACAGGTTTTCTACAAATGAAGAAAAAACTATCTGACAGTTTTCTTAACTGAGCTGGTCATCCTGGAGGGGGTGTCGCCATGGAGAATACAATTGGAAACATGTCCATATTCCAAATCAGCTCTCCAAAACAAAGGGACTCTGTGTGCATGCACCTCTGAATAATTAACAGGCACTGGTATACGCTGTTTAAATTTCCCTTCAAATATATGCAGAACGCCAACATTATGATCAAAATTCCACCCATCACAGCTGTGCTAATATTAGCTTTTTATTAACTTTTTCTTAAAAGTTTCCATTAAATTTTATGATGTGATAAATGACACAATATTACCTTGTGGATCCATCATAAAAGATAAAGAAGAAAAATCACCCAAACCACCCCCCAGCCTAACTGTAGTAAGGGTTTGAAATCCTGTATGTAGCATGTTCTCTTCTGTTACAAACATGCGTAGTCCTTGTAGAGGGATTGCTACAGAATTCATTTGTCACTTTCCAGCCTCAGAGTTTTCCACATTTTTAATTAGGAAAATTTAAGTTACACCCAGGCTTACATGGAGAAGTCATCATTATATCAATGGAGAATCTTTAAATTAGGCTGACTATTTAAGGAAACAACTAAATATAAACTAAACTAAACTAAAGTCAATGAGTTTATGAGGTCCACCAGTCTCATCTTGGCCTTTAAACACATGGATTTTCATTTTGGTCACCCAGAACTATGTCATTAGCGGAGACAGAATCCATATAGAAGGTTTGAGAGTTACAATTCTAGAATTTACAAACCTTGTTTGCACACGACAATTATGCAAGGCCTTTTCTAGACCTCAATGGGGGAAAAAGGGAGGTTGTATCTTGCTAGGTTCCACTAGCCAATAACAATAAAGCCAAGATCCAACACCCATCCTGAACTCACAATTGTTGTGTTCCCCTCCACCTCACACCATCTCCAAACATGTGGATTGGTGCGTGGTGGTAGAGTGGCCTATCTTTGAAGAATTTATGCTCCATAGACACAGAAACTGTGCTGTAAACTCGTGGTGAAGAGAGAGGTCATACATGATGTCTTGTAGGAGGAGATCATGAAAATGGGATTTAAAGCATGTGATCCATAATGACTCATAAAGTAGAAACAGGAAGCGGAGCACTGAGGTTAGGCCTGGAGGAGAGAACACGAATGGAGCACACCAACAAAGCCCATCTTGGAAGGCTTGGAAGTGAGACCTTGACTACCCAGTCAGGGGAGAAAGATGAAAGCCGAAGGTCTACAAAAGCACGCACTCATGTGGAGACAGCAACACACGATCTCCCAAGGCGAGCCGAGAATTTCCTCACTGACAGTGATGTTACGTCATGAAAATCTCAGAGGAGAATGGCAACCCTACTGCTCATTATTTTTCTAGTGCGGGAGATGGAAGTCGGGAGGGCCTCATACAGATGAGGCAGGTTTTCTACCATGGGGCTGCACACCCAAGCCTCACATTCTGAAGTTCATACGAACGTTCAGCAAACCTGCTTAGCCACCCCAGTTTGCGGAGAAAGCGAATGTCTTGGAGAAACTTTTGAGTCTACCGCTAATTGAGCTTATGTGTGATCGCTGCATCCCGTGCACGCTGAAGATAACTCACGAACCCGGTTTAGTCGTTAGTGTCCCCACCTGTGCCTGAGGGTGGCACATAATCCTAACACACACATAATCACACACAGATCTTCCAGACTCTCAGGAGCTGGGAAAACATCTGAATAGACAATTTTTATTACAAATTATTTTAAAGGCCCTCTCTGACTCTGGTTTTCAAAATTTGATAATTGTGTGATGCTTGGGGAAAAGATGGGTTTTGCTTTAGTAGGAAAACACATCCTGGGAATCTCAGGCCACAGCTCTTTTCCATTTCCAAAGACAATATTGTTTTCTCATAGTCAAAAATATCTAATGGTTACAATGTCAAAAATGGAGATTTAGTTCACAAGGACAGGCTCCTGGGATCCTACCATCCAGGAGGCTGAGCCAGAGGGAACCTGAGTACAAGGTCAGCTTGCATCACATTCTGAGCTCAAGGTCAGCCTGAGATATATAGTGAGACTCTGTTTCAAAGAAGCAAGCACACAAAGCAGGCTTGTTCTCTAGTCTTGGAGTTTATTACTAACTACTTATTCAACTTAATAGCTTTGTGAAATAAAGTAAATTGGTTTTACTTCTGAGGAGCTTGATGTTTCCATCTGTAAGATGGAAATAACTATATTAAATCTACTCTGTAGCACCGTGGCACTAAATAAATCGGCTCTATCCTTCCAATAATGCTTCCTCCAAAAGTGATTACAGCCATTCTGTGGGTCACAGAGCTTAGAAGCAAAATCAAACAAAGCAAACCCACGAATTCTACATGTTTCTCACTTTAGTTAAGAAACAAGAAAAGCAGAGAGGACAATTTGAGTGAGCTATAAGGAAGAAAGGAGTTTAGTTTTTGTTGTAGTCAAGTGCATGCCTGGGATGTGAGTGTGGCTCAGGGGCAGAGTGCTAGTCTAGCACACGAAAGGTTCTGGGTTCAATCCCCAGCACTGGAGAAAAACTATCTTTCTCCTGCCTACCTCATCACAGCCCATTATGAACTGCTTGGAGGCAGAGCACAGGGCTCCTTTTCAGTGTGTCCCCAGCTGTGAAGACAGAGCCTCAGAAGCATGCAGCCTGTGCTTGCTGACCCTGGGAGGTGACTCTGCAGAGCTGGCTATCACCCGGAGTTCAGAAGGGACAGGAATTCCGAAGCACCTGAACCAGCCTGAAAAACTGCACCTCTAAATACATGATGTAATTGCCACATTAAAAAGTTTATGAATTTTTTTTTGTAAACTTGAATCACTTTTTGTCGGAGCACTTGTTAGTCTAACCTGGGCTAGGATGGGAGTCTCCAGAGCCGTGGCGCTTCTGGCACTGTAGTGAATGGCCCCTTGCCTCCCTGCTGCTGCAGAGGGGAGTGTTTTGAGGCAGGTCTTCAGGAGCCCACGAATTTGGCAGGTTGTCACATTTCTGTGGTCTACTAATGAAAGGCCCAACAGTAGTGGCCAGCGGCGTTCTATATTCTGCTCTTTCTAAATGCGGCAGTGTAAGGCACCTCACCAACACGGTCTGACTGCGAAGGCACAAGGTTAGGCACCTGAGCTCCCTCCATGCTGGCCGCTACTTTCCAAACACTACTATATGTGCGTTGATCCCTTAAAAGGAGGAAAAATAAGCTCGGGATCTGGAGACACAGAAGTGTTACTGTCTCATACAATTTGGAGCAGTGTGTCCATTGATGTATTTTTTTTTTTAAAAAATAGTAAAACTGTAAGTGCATAAAAATTCCAAAGCTAATTCAATTGGACAAAGTGGAACTCTTCACTATAAAGCTGGTGTTTTAAGTATCGCTCTCAGCAGAAACTGAAAGTAGCTACTGGAATCCCTTCTAGACTTGAGAAAGTATGTTACCACACTTAGATTCTGAAATGTCACAAAAACACGGGGCATATTTTATCTTCTTTCTTTGCCGCCCCCTCCTGCCATTTCTTGGGTTCAAATCCAGACCTAGTATGCACTACAAAAATGTATTCTACCACTGAACTTTATCCAATCTCTCTCTCCCTCCCTCTCTCTCTCTCTCTCTCTCTCTCTCTCTCTCTCTCTCTCTCTCTCTCTCTCTCGGTTTTTTGAGACAGGGTTTCTCTGTAGCTTTGAAGCCTGTCCTGGAACTAGCTCTTGTAGACCAGGCTGGCCTTGAACTCACACAGATTCGCCTGCCTCTGCCTCCTGAGTGCTGGGATTAAAGTCGTGAGCCACCAGTGCCCGGCTTCTTTCTCAATCTCTTTAAATATTCTTTGATATAAAAGTACTCTCTGTGGGGGAAAGTGAAGAAGTGCAATTCTTTGTAATAATTCAGAAAGTTTCAGTAAGCCCACTGAGTGAAAACACCTTTGAACGTGACTCAAAAGGGTCAGGCCCTGCGTGGGTGGCCTCTTGCTGTTCAGCCTGGACACACCAATCACCATCTACATCTGTCAGATTCACATTCTGCCCAAAATGTGTGTTCGTTAGGTTCTTCAAGGGTGAAATACCCGATTCCACGCCATTCTCATAAGTGAGCTTCATTATAGCACGTATGAGTGTGACAAAATGTTTACATGTATAAAAAAACACAAAGAGAGTTCAATGTCAAGTTCTATTAGCTGCCTATTTAGTTCGGACATTCACTAAGCATGTGCCCTGCACTGAGTACGAGACTAAGTTCAATCTTCCTCCCCGGACAAGGTTGCAAAGTCACCTTCCTCGCCTGAGAACCCATAAGACCTTCCTAAACACGTTGTTACCCTTCCATTCTGACCCACTCCATGACCACTCTAACCCCGTCACTACAACATTGATTACTCTGGACAGAGAATTCCCAATACATTTGCCTGTGTCTCTCTGCCTGGGCCACTGGGTCCTGCTGTGAGCCCAGTTCCCCAGCACAGGTCCTTCTCCAGGAAGGGAGGTTCATTCACTGTGCCCCCTTCACCCTGGATCCACAATGTAGTGACTCCAGTCTCACAACTCCATCAAGGTTCATTTCGAGAGTGAAAAATAAAACAATAAAGAAAGACTCTATATAGTAGCTTCACCCACTCCTGTTTTTCAGCAGCATTGGTTTTACATAGTTCACCTATTTATTCATCCAACAAGCTACACACTTCTCCAAACTGCCCATGGCATTGTAAATCTAGACTGGAAGGTGGCAAAGCTGTCTGCTGTCAAGGCTGACGACCCGAGTTCAATCCCTGGCCTCAGTTCGCATGGGGACTAACTCCTGCAAGCTGTCCTCTCTCTCTCTCTCTCTCTCTCTCTCTCTCTCTCTCTCTCTCTCTCTCACACACACACACACACACACACACACACACACACACACACACACAAAGAAAAAAAAGGAAAATGCGCAATGTCCATGCACACGCTGCAGTTTTGATGCATGGACCAGGATTCATTTCTCTCTCTAACTTCTCTTTAGGTGGTGTCCCCTTGTGGTCCCCAGGTTAGTCTCATGCTTTCAAGCTCAAACAATCCTCATGCCTTGGTTTCTGAAGGCTCAAGGACTACAAGAACATTCCATCGTGACTACCTAGCAGAGTCTGCGGCTCTGTCACGGGATGACTTACCTCCAGGTTGAGAGCTGAGCAATCTTAAAGAGCAGATTTTTAGAGACCAGCAAGTCAGGGGCTCCTGAGAAAATTACATAAGAACACCAGTGGACTGTGAAATGAGCAAGCACTGGACGAAGGCGCCACACTTCCTGACGCTTTTCTGGGCTACATGGGCACCCATCATTCTCAGCGACATTCTAGAGATGCTGCAAGGGTGGCTTCAATCTGGTAATTCTTCTCTAGCAGTCTTGGTTTGGATGAGGAAGCTTACAAGATCTAGATTTCACTGTTCCTGTCAGTGCGGTAAGCCTATAACCCTTGGCTGGTGAGAGACACAATTACCAGCGCTTGCTGTTTGAGTGACATCCAGATACCCACCAGGCCTAAGACAGGGTGATTGTATCATTTCATTTCTCGAAGTTCCAAGTTACAAAAAAAAAAAAAGAAAGAAATGATGCTTTACTCAAGTCCCAAGTGAGCAAAGTTGGCTTCTACTGCTGCTTCCTTAAGAAACATCAAATATTCGGATGCAAAATTTCCGTGGGAGCATCAGAAAACTGAATACAGCTACAGGATTCCTATAAAAACAACAATAACAACTAGCAAAAGAGAAGTAAATAAGTATCCTTGCACTTCAAACAAAGGTACGGGGCATGCTCAGAGGCCAGCCAGCCTGGAAGGAGGAGGAACAGAGATGCAGAATGCTTTTATGATAGAAAATTCTGGACTAGGGTCTGGTTTGCAGCTCTTATTTGCGGTCTCACCAAGAAAGCAAACCTGCTCAGGAACAGACTTGGTTTGATCTTCCAGTGAAACATTTCTGGTTTCTGATTGGCTGCTCAAGGAGGCACAGTCGACAGCTAGGCCTAGACTGCTGGACATTACGTTAATAAAACACGCCATTACAAGGGAGAGGCAGCTCCAAATGCCATATCTACATACACAGTCTCCAGTAGGGAAATACATCTACCTGTCTGTCCAAGAGACCTTAGAATTACACACCACAAAATCATACTTCGATCATGCTGCAATCAAAACCTACCATCTTTGTGTTCCATGTACATTTATGTAGCCTGCAGTCTTTGATTCTGTGCCAAGCACATGACTTGCATCTTTATGATGCACAGAGAAGGTTTTTTTAAAGGTTTTCAATGACTTAAAGATGGTTTAAAATATGGAAATGTTTAAAACCAGCTTTTCTGTTTGACAGCATAAACTCACTGTACTGAGTCTAAGTACCTTTCTAAAACATTCTTGATTTGTTGCAGAGACTTATCTTTTCATGTTCTCTCTCATCACTAAGCCAATTATGATGGAATTATTACCTTTGCTTCATCTGATTTCTCTGGACTTTGTTAAAATCATCTCATCGCTCACAATGAACTCATGAGATGAGGGCATTCCCCAGAAGTGCACAAGAAATATTTCTGGGGATCTCCCATCAGCCTTAGGAGTTATCCATTCACATACGATCCTCATCAGATTATGTATATAGACTTGTATGCATTTGAATGAGGTAATAGATCCTGTGTTGTATATCTGTGACCACCCCCCAGCTCTTTGTTCACGAGGTTGTAGTCAGCTGGATGGAGGAGAGTTTCATATTTCACTGCAATCCCATGTGAATTATTAAGCATCGTCTCCCAACATCAAGTCTTACTACTTTGTGTTTAAAGTGAGACATCTTTGAAATTTCTTGAAGCATGACTTCATAAATAGATAATATCCTTCCCATTAGAACTAACTGTATGGATTTGTGTTTGTTCCTAGATTTTATTTGTATAAAGATCAGTGAGTGTCCCATAACAAGTAATTCCTTTTCATAGTGTGAATCAAAATGTTTTCGTTTCTGTTATTTTTAAATCAATTGGGTCTACTTTATCATTTCTACATAAAATCCCTTTAAATACCTTTCTTGGTATGCTGGATAAGTATTTACAACCCTTCATTTAAAATTGATGGCTACAATGAGGACTGCAAAAGTTAATTGTTCTTTGTTTAATACCATAATTCAGGGTTTTTGTTTTTGTTTTTGTTTTCAACAAAGACTTGGAAAACATATTTTGGTTCTCCTTGGATACAAAAAAATTGGATTGTTTGAAACAAAATATTTATCATAGACAAATCAAGCTATCTCAGCAAATGAATAATATTGGGGAAATTGAATATATTCATGCATGTGCATGTATACATAATGAACATGAAATCATCTACTATGTATATATGGACACTTTATGAAACAATGTCAAAGGTATAAATCAGTCTAGAAATGTGACCATATCAGTGCCTTCATTTGGCTCCAACAGTCCAAGCCAAAACAGAACTCTTAGAGGAACTTCACCATGACAATAGCACGTTTCAAGACTTGAATCTGAGCAGAGCCGGCTCCGTCTTTCAAAGTTGTGCTGGAAAGACGGCAGCTTCTGCTCTACTAATGTTCCTAAGCAGTGAACTTTAGAAATGTTACAGCGACCCTAAAATAGCTCTGACGAATACTTTTTGTCACTGTTGTCCCTTTGTGCTCCATCAGCCAGCAGCTTAGAAAGATCTGGAGATTCACCACGTTGTGAAATTGTGAATTGAGGTTTTAGGAATTTGACTCTGTTTTCATCAGCAGATAAAACAGATAATCACTGGTGAGGGACTAGGAATGCTTCCTAACTAAAGCACTTTCCCTGGAGGGAGCTCTTCTGTCGTTTGTTTTTATTTCCACAATGAAAACAAACGGAACTGCGGTTCCCCAGGACAAGAACGACTTCAGCCCTCTTCTTTCCCCTGGAACTCGCATATATTCAGATTTGGGTAGATGAAATATAGATCCAGTCCCCGCCCTCCCCCTCACCCCCATGACTTCCATTGCTGCACAATGTATTCACTTGCTGTACAGTAATTAACAGCTCTTGACTGGAAAACTGCCAGCGTGTACAACGTGACACTCTTCCTTTGAACACTAACAAAGTGCATAAGTAATTTATGTTGGATTAAATATCCCTAACAGGGACCCTTAAGTAACCCAATCACTTTAAACAGGCTCCACATGCATGCTCCTGAGCAGTGAAAATGTCAGACAGTGATAACCCACTAATAGCACAATTCTAACTATATTCCAGCCATTAGCATTTTATGACATCAATCCTCATTAAACCTGGCAAGGAAAAAGATACTAATGTTTCCCAATTTTACAGCCAAGGTGGAGAGAAATGGAGAAAATGTAGACAGGTGCTGTCTCCCAAAAAGGATTAACATTTTTTAAAATGTGGTAGCAATTTTCTGTTAGTACCTTTGTTTGCACTGAAAGGGAGACAACAAAGAGGTAACGGCTACAAGGACCTCGATGGAATCCAGCCAAGAGTGAGAGAAAAGGCTGGTGTTTCAGCCATTGTGCACACTGCGAAAGCACTGTGCCAACTCATCTTCCAGGCCATTATATGAAATTTAATTTAACCTGCTATGCAATTAATTCAGATGTTCAGCCTATTTTTCTCATGGCAGAATCCCTCACACAATGCCTTATTTAAATATTAATCAGTCCTCTTTCAATTAGGACTAATTTGCTTCACAGGGTTTCTCTCATCTTCTGATTGCAGGAAAATGGAGGTAACTTGCAACGTTTGAGGATAATTAACATGGTATTTTTATAATACTGATACATCAAATGGGACCTTAATGAACCCCGCTGATTCCATTTAGTAAAGCATGCCTCAAAGTTATAATCAAGAGGGAAGCCATTGCCATCTGTTTAAAATACTAAGGAGCACAATTTAAACACAAAACGCTTATTTCTCTAAACTGTCTATTGGAGAGGTCTGCAAAAGTCAGTTTTCTAGGCAAACTAATTGTACAGTATTTTAATTTGAACCTTTTATTGCACATATACAAAACAGTGACATCTTACGATGTAGGGGCCCTATTTAATTAAATGTTGACAGCCACGGAAATAAGCAATGTTTGTTAATGTTACTTTTTAAAAGCCGGCTGTACAGTTACAGCAAAAGCAGCAGCAGTGTGTGCTCAGGAGCTGTACGCTCCTAATGGTTCTTACAGTCCACAGCTTTCCCTTTAATCTTTGAAAAACTTTCCTGAACAAAAGCGGCCGGCCTTCTGTGAAGTGGAAAGGCAGCACACGCTGTTCTTCGCTTTCCACGTCACAAGGCAAACAGGTGAACGTTTACTCATGGCCAGTGGTTGTCAAAGCGTTCCATCTGCTTCCAGGCAGGTTGAAGGTCACTGGTTTAGGCTTTGCACTGCTGTTCAGGAGTTCCTTGGTAACATCCAGGTGTGTGAGGCCATTGGCTCCCCAAGTCATTATCAAAGCATTCAGTGTGCTCCGATGGCAATAAAAGAGGATCAATGACAGATTGCTTCTTTACAATGTTGACAATGGCCCCAAAGATTTCCTCTGTTAGCATGGGAAGGCGGGCAATGCCTGTGTGTGTTCAAGAGAAGCCTCATCTATCCTCATGTCTTTTTGCTCCCCAGACAGAAATAACTCAGATCGGAATCTCTGCAAGAGTATCGGTTGAGTGTGCAAGATGTAGTCACAATATACAGGATCTACTGAGACTTCTCTACTTACTGGCCAACCTGGGGTGCAAGGCACATCCCAGGGAAGAATGACAGACAAGCAGGAGAGCCGGTGGGTATGGGGATAAAGGAGAAAAGCACCCTCTCCCAAGTGATTATCTAGATTGGAAAAAGGGTAGACTAGGTTGAGGCATTGCGGAAAATAAAACCCCGTAACTAAGGTCACGATATTTCATCAGTCTTAACGGTAAACAGAAACAGAAAGTAAATGTTCTGTTTCTTCGAGTCTGAAATCTTTCTGCCAAGTTCCAAAGCTTGTCATCCCAGTATATGCACAGCAGTGTTCATAACTACCCTAGACCAAACCCTTCAGCCATTATGGATTTCAGTTCAGATCCTTACACTCATTCATACCACACTCCAGTGCACACCCCGTGACAGGCACTGCCTATGCACTTATGAACTTGTGAATACAAAAGAGACGACCCCCCACAACCCTGCAGTCCGTTTGAAGAAGCTTAAAACCGAATGGGAAGCGACTGTTGACCCAAATAGTAAGGGATTCTTGGGCATATCTTCCAATAACACAGATTCAAAAGGCATCCAAAGTTGATATAAGGATGGAGTTGAAATAGGGAAGGCTCATAAGTGGACAGTCAAGGAAGGCCCCTTTGAGGAAGTGACATTGTCCAAAATGTAAAGTCAAGGAGCCAGCCTCAAGGAAGGCCGTGCTGGGGTGGGGAGACTGTAATCTTGTAGTTGCATGAAACAAGATGCTGAATATAGTTAACCTTAAAAATTAATGTATAAATAAGGCAGAGAAAAACGAAAAGGGGTATTGGAGAGAGAGCTGAGAGCTATAAAATTCACAGAATTGAGTTCCTGAAAACAAGTTGATCCCCCGGGGCACACAGGTCCAAGGAAACTGAGGCCTGATAGTCATTCAGCATCTGTTCTTCCAAGCATAAAGGGGATACGAGAAGAGTATGAGTGAAATCATGTCAGGTTGGGGAGCTTCTGCAGTGAGCAAGGCAGGCTGGTCCATGGCTCGACCAGCCACATCTGAGAAGGAAAGGAGGAGCATCAAAGATAGCCTTGAAGGAGAAGTGCCGAAGGTCTTACAAAGATTCTTCAGAGGCTGAGGGTGTTGGAGCAAGGAGCAACTCATAGGAAGAATCTAGAATTTTCCGAGGGTCCCTTCAAGCTGATATGTGGAGATGAGAATAAAATCAAATCTCTTAAAAATAATACTTGCTTTTTGTACTATTTACTGTGAAGCTTATGCTAGCTGAGTTATCTGTGACCCAGTAACTACTACTACCAATTCCATGAATGAGATAAAAAGGCAAATGAGAAGAAAATGACCTTGTGGATGGAGGTACAGGAGCAGGGAGGAAACCAATGATCAACTGGACTGAAGAAAGGCGGTTCCCAGTCTTGAGCTCTGTTGGTGGCTGCTTTCTTGAAGTTTCACTAACAGACTTTTCAGGAGGGACTTGGGAACATCTAGTTCCTGACTGTTGTGGTTCCCAGTGCCCCCACCCTCCTTGATAATAGTAGAAGCTAACACTTGGCATTACTTACTGAGAGTGAGGAGCCATTTAGAGGTCACCAACATCCAGGGAGGTGTTACCATTCCAATTTCATAAAACAAGGAAAGTCAGGCTGACTCTTCTTGGCAACTGCCCCTAAGCCACCCTTTCCCGGAGGCTAAAGGTTTGGCTAGGGCCTTCTACTTTAAGTTTCATAGACATCTTGTCTTTCATTTCAAAGTACCAGTGGGCCTATAGCCCAAAATGCTTAGGCACTTGTTCTGTAAGACCCTTTAGAGCAGGCATCACCCATTAAACACTCAGGAACAATCAACTTAGCAGACATGAACTCTGGCATCATCGGTGGCTTACAGGATGAAGAAGGGAGGCATTTCTAAGGGATCCAGATTTCAGATTAGGATGGTGTTTTCTTTCTGTAGGTGTTTGGTACTGCTGGTCACACAACAGTGTGTGCATATAATGACACACAAGTGGTCAAGTAAAAATGCTACCAGTGAATGTGATCATAATATATTGTTATGAAAGATCACTGCCCACACACCACTATTGAAAGACAGAAATAGTCAGCTGGGCTTCAGTCCAGGCACGAATGTGTATGTCTTCTCGGGGAAGAAGTGACAATATTCAACATCTTCTGCACGTCAGTAGAAGAAAGATATTTATGTCAGAGCCCACACGGATGTGTAGATGTGTAGTCAAGTAGCTTATGTAATCCCTAGAGCAGGGCCTCTCAGCCTGTGGGCCTTGACCTCTTTGGAGGTTGAATGATCCTTTCTCATGGAGCCCCGAAGACCACCAGGAAACACAGATATTTACATTACGATTCACAACAGTAGCAAAATCACAGTTGGGAAGTAGCAGCAAGAGTAATTTTATAGTTGGGGGTCACCACAACATGAGCGACTGTATTAGAGGGTCACAGCATTGGGAAGGCTAAAAACCACTGCTCTGAAGGGATCCAGTGTGCACACGCTGCAAGGAGGGCTGGTTTGGTTGCTCCCAGACCCTACCAAGCTAGGTTGTCTCAGCAGAGATTTCATTAGTCACCTGTTAGCATCTCTTGCCCTCTCAGATGAAAGCAGCTAAGCTTCCCAGGGAACAAACAGGAAAAGAGTGTAGAAAATTTGAGAGCAATCCGATTTTGACTCCCACAGGGACAAGGTGTACAGGAGCTTTATAGGAATGTACCACAGCCGCTGTCCCTGCCTGAGTGACAGGGGCTGACTTCCCGCAAACGCCCATGACTTCTTCAAGCGCTCCCATCCAATTACTTATCCTCACAGCCGGAGAGATGGTATCTCCTCACAGTTTAAAGACGGAATGGCTGCCAACAGGCCAAAGAGATCATTAATAAGTTAACTGTTACCAGATAAGATTGAAATCTAGGCCAGTCCTATTTTAAAGTAGTCTCTACTATAATTACTAATACCAACTGCTGCCAAGATGCAAACTGCCTCAAGAGAAGGTGAGGGTAGGGGTCCGTTCTCATCCATGGGATTCCATAGCTGATGCCTGCCCTGTCCCTGACCCTATTCCTTCTCTCCCCTCTCATTCTTAACCCAGAGCAACACAGAATGCTAAACTGCATGACAAACGAAACTATTCTTTGCAAAAGCCTGCCCCTTAAGATGAAGATTCCCTGGCTCATTCTGACACAGCATCTAAGAGCACAAGCCTGGTGTCTGGTGTGAGACATGAGAAAGAGAAATATCCAGCTCTCTGTCCCCTCAGTATAAACAAATCTAAGGATGGCTTTATAACTGGCATCCACCGACACTCCAAATTTGTGTTAGAACCTGAGCAGAAAATGAAAAGCGAGAGGCAAAGACAAGAGAAAGTCAACCCACACGTACAAAGCTCTCTTGTACTGGACACCTTTCAGAGGGCTGGAGTACTAACTCATTTCATCCACCACCACCTCCAACCCCAAATGTCCTCTATGGTAAGAACAGTTATAATCCCCCTTCTGCAGGTGAGCAACTTTAGAGATAAAGTTGAAGATCACGGAAGTCCCTGAAGGGTGTGGCAAAAATCCTGAGAAGGATATAAGCCTTCCACATCCCCAGCAAGAAACAGAGTGGGCAGCAGTGACAGGCCTTCCACGCCAATAGGTCACAGCAGCCCACTCTCTGTTAGTCTACTCTACTACTAAAGAATGTAAATATTTGCCCAACTAACGAGCCTATTTAAGATTTCAGAGCACTCAAGAATTTACATCCCACAACATCACACTATAGATTTAGTTACCCAAAGTCACCCATGGGTTCAGAAAATTCTAGAAATAAACAGCTCACGAGCTTTAAAGATCCTTTATTACAATATATTATTATGTTTATCCTATTTTTATTTGCTATTGAAAATATCTTACTGAGCCTAAGATATAAATTAAGCTTTAATATAGGGGTATAGAGATAGTAATTGTGCATGTGGACTCAATTCCAGAATTTATACCTTGGAACGTATCTCCTATAGATGATGGGAGACAACTGTACAGTAAAAAACACATTCTGGGGCTCAGGCAATGGCTCAATAGACAAAAGTGTTTGCCTGAAAGCATAAAGATGTAAGTTTATTCTGAGTAAGTTTTATTCTGAGAGCCAGAATAACCTTTGCTTTGCTTTCTTTGCTTTCATGAGTCTGCTTTCTCATGGTTTTGTTATGATAAAGGAAACCCAGCTAGTACAGGAGGCTGCCATTACACACACCTCAGAGAGGAACAATTAACCCAGGGAGGTAAAAACTCAGTCATGCAACTTGCGTTGGTCACCGCTGGCAAGAGTTCAAGCTGCCCTTGTTTGCAGCGCTGGCTTTATATTTACCCATATCAGTCATAATCAGAATGTTCTGGAAGCTAGGGAAGCATAACACAGATCAGAACTGGGCAAAGTGTATACTAGGGCAGTTTCTATGGGGGGAACCTCTGAGTTAAATTTTAAGTGTAAATGAGCCATTCTGTGAAGGGGTTGCAGTGTAGTTTTCCAAAGAAGGGGTGCTCTGTGGATGTGGAGTCCAGAAGCAGCTGGGCCCTCCTAGAAGGTACAGACAGCCAGTGATGGTCTGGTGCTTATGCTGAGAACAGCAGAGCGGAGCCCAGAGAGCTGGTCTTCAAATGGTGGCCCTAGCCAGCTACTTGTCCAGTGGGCTAGAGCCTCTGTACTGCTATTGTGTCTCATCCTGAGTTCTGCAGAAAATGGTTTCAAGTTTTAATCATTTTAGGACCCTCTTCTTCTTGGACACTACAATTTTTTGAATTCCTCAAAACACTGTGTATCTGAATCTATACCTAGCAGCTACCTCGAGATAAATAATAATAAGGTCCTTTTCTAAATTGTCAATGAAAACATTATCTTAACCAATAAAACTAAAATGCATTCTACTTTTTAACAGTGATAGATTGCAATATTCCTAGCAATAAACTGCTTTACTTCTCACTGGTCTTAATAGTGGTATAATCTGGAATTTATTCGTCTTTGGTTTGGTGTGTGTCTGTGCCCTGCAGTGGACGCCACTGAAGGAACTGGTTGTTACTTGTGGTGACAAGACCCAGGTTGAGTCACTTACTTCGCCAGCGTTAGCAGATACAGAAAGACAGAATCAAATGTTCTGGTTCCTGTGGAAGCCTAGGAAAACAATGGCCGGCATATGAACAGTGACTGCTGGCCACTGAGAAGGGGTGCAGGCCCAGGGATGGGCTTACAGGGCAGTTGGCTTTGATTAGAACGTGCTGCAAAATCACACTGCACTGCAGCAACATGCACAGTGACAAACACCAGAGATAAAATTAATCGAACAGGGTTTCTTAAATGCCAAATGGAAAGAATAAAGAGATGGCTTGATTTTTGCCTGGGTTACCGTTACAAAGGCTTGGACCCTCTGTTATGGAGGGAGAGATGGATCCTCCCTGGTAGGACAGGCTCATAGCTTAAAAGATAAGACCACGGGTCCTGAGTACCCTTCACAAGCCTTCACCCACTGTCACCTCAAAAAGAGGCCTAAGACAATCATTACTTGTGATGCGGGGTGTATCCCAGTGAAAGAAGCCCCAAGTTTGATCTCCCATAAACAAAAGGATAATTCTAGATAGCAAGTGGGGGCTTCTGGAATGCTTTGCAGGAAGTACCCACAGTTGGCCACACAGCCTCTGTGATCCCAGAGGATAGAATGCTTATCTGGCCTTAGGTAGAGTCCCTAGCCTGAATATCAGTGATCAACAGCTAAGTTTGAATAATATGTACCTCCATTAGCTTTAAGCATATCCATCATTATAACTGTAAACTCAGGCAGTTTGTTTAACTGATGTGTTTAAAACATTAAAGCTCCTGGGAATTAGGATGTCACTCAGAAGCAGGGACGCTCAGGTTTGACCTCCAGGACTGAATTCTGCCATAACATGAATTCCGCCATCATGTTGAGCGGATCATTTTGCTGAGGATTTTAGGTCCCTTGGATGATCTGTCACTGTCTGTATGCAAGGTAAGAGTTTCTAAACTTATCTTGATTAGAAAAAGTGACTGAGCAAAACTAATAAGATAGACAGCCATTAAACGACAAAGTTAGAGTTTATTTTGTTTTGTTTAATCATTAAGTTTTGATTAATTATTTTGTCTTATTATCATTTTGTTTTTGTTCTGATTAATCATAATCCTTCCCACTGAATCCCCCAAGTTATCTTCTGACCTCCACATACTCGCATGTCCACACTTATGAATGTGCACGCACACACACACGCACAAGTAATAGGATGTAATAAAAATTAAAACAAAAATATGTTCAACAAGAAAACATGTTCTTTGCTTTGGCTGTCCTTTCTTCTACATAGAGCTAGTTATCAATGCTTTTCTCAGTCTATCTGAGACATGGGGGTAATAGTATCATTTCAAAACAAGAGTAGCCATTTCAGACAGATTACATGACTTAATTTTGCTCTCTTTGATAAGGCAGAAACCGTAGTGTCATTGAAAGTGAAGATTATTATGGTATCAGCAACATTGTATTAGAATGTAAAAGAAGGGAGGAAGCTTGGTTTGGGCAGCATTGGCCTTGGCCTGTTAGAAACTTAACAAACAGTTTCTCCAAAGGGTTAGTGCTTTATCTTTCAAGCTCTCAGATTGGCAGGGACCCTGGAAACAGGATACTTGGTGCTTGGGCTGCTAGCCTCCTTTCACGCCCCGACACCACTAGCTTCTCCTTTCATGGGGAGTTTTGATTTGTTTGTTTTACTTTTGTGTATTTCCCTTCAGCTGAGTCCACTGGAAAGCTAAATCTGAAGGGACCAGCAAAATGGCATCCATTAAAGACTGCACCTTGGCTCTGCTGTGACCAGAGATCCTTATCCTGCATCCTTAGACTAGTCTTGACCAGCCCGGCGTCTTAGGCAAGAGCGCTGACGTTCACTAGTAACGTGGTTTCTCCCTTCATCAAATGACAGTCGGGCTAAAGGACCTCTGACCTCCCTTCCTGGTTTCAGAATGAAAACAATATTCTCCCAATACCCAGAACTCACTTAAAAGGTGCAGTGATTTGTAATCCCACATAATGTCAAGTCATATCAGTCATTCATTAGGGGACTTATCGAAAATGTGTGAGCAGGCCTGATTAAGCAAAGCATGTCAAACTCAGCCAACCTGAATCAAATGAACGGATATGAATTTGCAGCAATTGCATTGTTCCCTTGCCTGTTAGGACTAAAAGGAATGATTATCAAATATTTTCCGAATTGTCTCCTAATGAATCTCAAAGACTGTCCACGGAGTGGGAAGAATGATGGCCTCACATTTTACCCTTTCCTCACCCCCATTGCGGTCATTTATAACCTATTAGTGCCAATGTTCCCTGTTTGAGGAGGCAGATGTATACACTGGAGAAATAAAAGTCTTAGGATCTTGTTTACATCCTCCCTTTCCCTCACTAGTGACACATTTTCTTGCCCTCTTCCAATGGTCAATGTGCCTCCACTGCCCAGTTTCCTTCCCTTCACAGAAACATTCAGCAAAATTTATACGCCCGGGTGTGCTACCGCTTGGGTTCAGAGAGAGAACATTCATTTAAATACAAATTTTTAAAAGATTGTGTTCTCAAAAAAGAGACAGCCATTGTTTATTGAATCTGTGCTTTGCAATTAGCATTTTGTTCTGTTTGCTGGCATAGATTCACCCCAGTAATGTGGAAATAAAAATGAAAAAAAAAAAAAGGAAAGAAAAGAAAACACTCAGCTCATGAAAGGGCAATGCTTTTGATGTTTCTGCTTAGCAGGAATTCACAGAGATTTCCAAACAGTCATTTGAAAAATAATTAAGAACTAATCAGAGCACATTTCTGCTTTTGGAGCATGACCCATCCCATACTGACTTCTCTCATGAGCAGAAGAGCTGGAGACGGGCTCAGGCCTCTGGACATCTTCTGCAGTAGAGGCCCAATGCAGGCTGCTTTCTCTGTAGTGAATGTTGAGCTAAAAGGGGCTGCGGAATGCAGGCTCATAAAACACAGTGCGGAGTCTGGATGTAAGCTTCATCCAAAAGCAAGGTTGTTAGCTGAATTCAACAAGAAACTCCATTCAGAGACTTCTGAACCAGTTCATTTTAGAGCTTTTGCATGGGCTTCTTTTCACAAAGGGAATAAATACAGTGTGTATAAGCACTCAGCCAAGTGAGAGTGTGTGGGGGGGGGACTAGTCTCTGGAAAGCGTCGAGAACTCAGAGGTGCCTGCCATCTTTAGATCTTCCTACAGCCTCAGCCCAGACCTCCCAGAGGCAGAGCGGCAACTTCCAGCCCTGCCAATGATAGTGTTTTATCAAGCTCAACAAACACTAATTTGAGCGCTAATATTCAGTGCTAAGGCACTAATCATTAGTTAAATAAACAATCCATTTGGGTGTACAACTGTCAACAGGATCATAATCTGCTCGCAGAGGGATCAGCTCCACACACAAGCGCCACACGCTACTGAAGGCTAAGACACTCAGCGGCACACTGCCACAGGCACAGAGCAAAGCTTGTACGGACAAAACTTCGAGACCTTTCGGGAGAGAAAGAGAATCAGAATGTCTCTGGAACCCACAGGCCTGAGCAGAAGCTCCTGTGGCCACCGCTCTGAGGAAAGCTGGGGGACCTTTCATCTCCTTGGTCTTTTGAGGTCCACTGTCCCAGCCCCTCTGTGTCTGCCGAACACAGACAGGAGAACCACATGTACCGTGACATCGACACTGGTAGGTTTTTGGCCGCCAGGTGAAGTCAAGCAAACTTGGATGTCAACTGTCACTGTCCTAGTCTCCAGTCACCCCCTGGCCATGACACTTCCTATGGGAAACACCAAGGAGTCCAACGCGTTGCCTGCAAGGGTAGGGTGTCAGTCAGGATGCCTCATTTGCTATCGCATCTCCTCGAGCATCCCTCAAACCCCGAAACGGACTGATGACGCCATCTCAGGGGTAACCAAATCAAAGAATTCCTAAAGTCAGAAGAAACCTTAACATTTTAAGGTGAACATTCTTTGTTATATTCTAGCCACCGGTCATTAGTAACCCAGAAAATGGACAAGGGAAGGGCAGTTGAGAATAACTGGCTTTTCAACGGCAGCTACCTGTGTTTGCCCTCTGATGAAATGCCAGGGAGGATCAGAAGACCCACAAATAGGTGCTTGGTGGCTCTGTCAGACCGCCAGGCCTATATACCTGTTCTTGATGACAGAGGCTGCCTAAAATATGTATGTGGTTAACAATATGTGCGTGTATCCACAAAACACACACACACACACGCACGCGCACACACACACACTCACACATACACACACACGTACACATACCCACCCATCCCCCCCCACACACGCATACACACACACACACACATCAATCTTGACAGTAAAGCCATTACTTGACTTCAACCATGGATGGGGCATGATTCTGTAGTAACATGGCCATTTTCCCAACAAACACACTAGAATTTAACCATAGTCATGGTTTTCCAAAGTGAAAGTTTCTTGAGAGAATTCTGATATCTTCAGTTGTGTAATAAATCCTTTTTCAGAATTACCTTCCTGAGTGTCGGTGAACTTTTTAAGGGTGTATTGAAAGAAACTCCCCAAAGTAAATCAGATATGTGCTAATATGGGAATATGTCCCATGGGTAAAATCCATAGCTTTGTTTTAAAAACAATCTTACTCTATGTTTGAATATTTTCCTATTGTTTTGCTGCAGGCAAAAATCATTCAAAATTAAATTTAGTTAATAGAACAGGTCATTTGTGGGGAAGCAGACTAACCTCACAAAACAATGTAAATGAAATAACAAAGCTAATTTTTAAATACATTCTGAGTCAAAAACTCCTTTGTCTATGAATGGTTGTGAAAGTGCTGTTCTCAGTGGCTTCAAAGAAGGATGATACTTTAATGAAGGATGATACTTTAATGAAGGATGATACTTTTACGATTGCTGCGTAGTGTTGTTTGGAGTCCAGAATCTCTGTCCTTGTGTTGGTCATAGTGTGGGCAGGTCACGTCTGACTTCCACCCACCGCCTGAAAAATCCCACTACTCCTCTAGCCAAGTAGGGCAGTTCTTTTTCTTTCTCATTTGCTTATGGTGCTGGGGTTCTGAAAGGACCGCGTAGGTAAGAATGGAGTCTTGGTCAGCCATGTGCAACTGCTGGATGCTGGCATTCAGGCCTGAACTCACTTACCAAATACAGTAGAGAGGGCCTGAGACTTGTGAATGGATACTTCCTGTCTGTTCATGGCACCGAACCCCAAGGGATGCCCTAAACCATGAGTCTTACAACCACCAAATCTACTCTTCCTTTTTTCTGTTCCCTTTTCTCTTTGGGGGCCCTGCAGATCCTCTCCGTACACAGTTATTTCCCTGAGTTGGTGTTGGCCAAACACTTAGAAACCACAAAATTATGTTGAGAGGTTAACACTCATTCCAGGACAAAACTGTGTGGCTGTGTCATGCACAGAAAGGTTACGCTGGTATTGTTCAAGCTTCAGGGGGAGGGAGGCAGGCCATTTTCCTTTTTATGGCATTAGGCACGTGGGTGTGAGGGTGTTGGTGGATGGCAGCCGTCCACTCTGTGTGAAGCAAGAGTGCTGCCAAAACCGTGACTAATTTACACATCTGAAAATGTAAGTGGCTAAAGTCAATGCCACATTTGGCAGAGGTGAGAGATGGCCACCATAACTTGACCCTGCTTGTGCAAGCTTCTTCGAGAATACCGTTTCCTGCCAGTCCAGGCTGTTGCTGACCGAGGAACGTTGATTCTCTGTCCAGATTGGCACAGGCCAAGTCGGAGTGCCTCTGGGACCGATGCAAGGTAGATAAGTGGCTATTTATAACATTCGATATTCAAAGCATTTCAGCTAGTTTCCTTTAAAAGAACGTTTTATGCTTTGAAATAATTTCCCTGAATACATACAGTCTTCTCTCACCTAGAACTGATGATGAAAATCAACCTAAATATATTTTTTATTATGCTATAAGAGAGTATTCTAAAATTCTACATCGGGACTCTGCCAAAATGCAAACTGTTTTCTTCTCCGCACACAGAAAGACTGGGCTTGGCTGCAAGATAAAGGTGCCTGGCATCACATTTTCTTCAGGGAAAAAACACACACCAACTGCTTACCAATACAAAAAAGAAAGAGCCATGGAAAAATGGTATATATTCACCTTTGAACTGACTTATCTTAAGGTAATAAAATGCATGGGACTCGCGCTCTTCTCTTTCATTGGGGATAAAACATCATCTCAATTTCTCCATACATAATTTCAGTCTTCTTTAAGCTGTTTACCTTTGACCTACCTTTATATGATTTGCTTTTTTAATGTCTCCTTCTTCAATTACCCATAGATAAGTGTTTTCTTAGTTATTTTCAATGAGTTATATTTAGAAACTAGTATGTTGTATTTCTTTAAAATACTTGAGTGCTTCAACTCCCTAGCACACATAAGTTATTCTCTGTGGTTATACGATGTGGTAATAAAAAAGTTTTCAAAAATGTCTTGAAACTTGAGATTTTATATTTTGAGAACTTCACAGGCAAGCTTTGTAAATGGCACAAAAAAAATGGCTTTGCTACTGGAATGCAAAGGAGCCATGCCTGATGTTTAATGGCCACAATTCTGCTTCCAACAGTGGGTGGTACAGAATTCCACAAGGTCACTGGGAATCACACTCAAAGTGATTCCCAATCAATTCAGAAACTAAACACAGTAAAAATTCAAAAGCATCCTACTAGATTCTCAGAATTCTGGCTTCCTGTGCTCTAAGCTCTCTCGTTTTCCTGCCTAGAAAAAAAAAAACAAAAAACAAAAACAAGTGGTCACTTCTAACATACAGAGTATGTAATTATCTAAGAGCAGTTGACCGCTACAGAACTCAAAATGCATTTATTTGCTGGCTGAGGCTATCATGGAATGAGGCCAAAATATTTAAAAGGCTTCATTTGTCTCTGAGCTCAAAGGATTCACCAGCAGTTAGAAATAAAACAGGGTTCCAACAGCGGGGACAGCAGCCATCCAATGAGTTCTGGAGTTAGCTGGGCCTTTCCTGGCAATCCTGACTTTGTCCTGTCTTTGTCCTGACCATTTCTTCTGCTCATTGCTGTTATACAATCCCATTTAATCAAGCATGGAGTAATATCACTACCATACCATACTTATGGAGAGCCTACTACATGCCAGGCCATTTTCTGCTTCATAAATACCCCACCTGAAAAAAACTGAGATACCTAATTCAAAATTAGTAACAACATTACAGAAACAAGTTGTCAGTTAACTATCTAGTTTAATTTTCTTATTATTTCTCTCAAGATAACCTAATTCTACTGGTGCACAATCTAGAGCAACACTGAGTCCTGGGGTTTTACTGGGTAAGCTGCAACTTCCAAGAAGTAAACTTAACATAGGGCTAACGAAGCTCAGAATTGCTGGGGGTGCAAAACTTACAATTAAGAAGCAGTCGAGGGAGGAACCAAATCATCTGCCTGTTGGAAAAGAACGTTCTGAGCCTGTGATCTCAACAAACTGGTTCTCTGTCCATACTCAGGAGCACGCTTTCCAAAGCAAACCGAGGACTACACAGTCTGTGGCTGTTCACAGGTGGGATACCCTGTAGAGTTGGCAAGGGCCGAGCTGGAAGGCATTTGCAGGAAAGGAAGTGGTAACTGCCTGAGCTTCAGGTTTCTGTCCACTGCTCACCACCGTACCTAGGAACACTCAATACGTACCCAACCAGAGGCAGCTTTTTAAAAACAGGTCAGTTTTCACCGAACAGTTCCACAGCTAACCCCAGACCAAACTCAGAATTGTATTTCCAGTAAGATTGGAGGTAGCTCAGAAAATTTTAGAGCTGGAAGGGGCCCACAAGACACCAACTCAACCATTTTACTCAAAACATTACTGAGTGACATTCTAAATAATGATATTCAAATCACCCGAAAGGCAACTGCAGAGATTGATTCAAATTTCTCACTTTGCATTATAAATAAAAAGAAGAAAGAGTATTCTGCTTAACAGTAAGCTACAATATAAACATTTTTGAATGAGTTTCACAGTGTTTTTTAAAAAAAACATCCAGCCCGAAATTACAGTGATACTTAGAAAGATATTAATAGCCATTAATTACTTACACAGTACTGTAACTTCGGAATATTTTCTGAGGTAATCCTTAGAGAAAATAATTACTATTTTGCTAAAGAAGAAAGAGTTAATTGTTTCCCGTCTGCAAGATAAAGATTAATGGGGCTTTAAAGATGCCAGGTATAACTACTCAAAACCTCAGAATTAAAAATTAAGATCCTCAACGCATTGTGCATTATAAGCTTTCTCTTTCAGCGCAATGAAAGCATTTTAAGATGTAAAGCAAGATGGCGGCCGAATGCGCCCCTGTGCAATTGTACTCAACTCCCCACAAACACAAAGCACTCTCACAGACGCTAAAACACCAAGTGAGAGACCACACTAACTGGTGTAGAGATTGTCTTTACAGACTGGCCAGTGTCAAGAGACAGCTGACTTGTCCTGCTCTCGACCATGTTGCAGTAATAAGCAGAAGGGTGCCAGCTCCCTGACAGTCTCCTCAGGCACTTCCCGATCCTGCCCACTCAGTCCCACCATCCAGGAAGACACTGAAGCACTGAGAAAGGCACTGAACTGCAAACTGCACAGGGAAGTTTCTGGTCTAACATCAATCAAGTCCATGTGCCCCCTTCACAGAGCAAAGGAAAGAATTTTTCTGGGAAGATTCTCCTTTCTTACACTACATGGAGGGAGCCACCAAAGAGAAAAGGAGAACCTGCTACCTTCTGATTTTTCCCCAGAGGTGCAATTCAATCATTGAAGTAACATCCTCTACTAAAAATAATTTGTATTTCTGTCATGAAGGGCGCCATTTTTCATGTTTATATAAGCCTGAGTAGCAACAGAGGCATTAACACATGAAATAGAATTACTGCAAAGAAATCAAAATGTTTTTATTATATCTTAATTTACTCAAGGACATCATGGGTAATCTTAAGGTGGTTTGGATTCTAATCTGGGAGTTCATTTTTAATGACCATATAAGGAAACCAACAGATCAAGCAATCACTATTTGATCAGGTAAAGGGACGTTTTTAAAGGACAGAAACAGTGGGCTGTGTAAGGGAGTACTATGCTGAGAACATCCCCTGTGGTAAGCCTATAGAATAAATTAAAAACAGAAAAGAAGTATGCACTTTCAAGTTATAAGAACAGTTAATTAATCACTCAACACTAACAAATGTGACTCAGACTTCACTTGGCAATTATGTGGTTATTCAGAGAATCAATGGCAATTAAGTAGGCAATCAATAGAATTTCCTCCTCAGTGGGTAACAAAGACCCAAGTTTAATACAGTCCTTCAGAACAAGCCACAGAAAATATACATTTTTATCAATACACTAAGCTGAAAAGAGTTGAAAATCCAGTATCATGTTCTACTTTTTAAAAAGATGAAATCCAGTGATCATATCTTGGATACATCAAAGTGTTAATTATTAGAGGCTAGATTTAAAAAAAAGAATTCCTTCACTGAATAAGATACCTGAAGCAGGCCAACAGCTAAGCAATTATTCACCCTGCTGAACACTCAGTGTGGCGGGCCTCCCTAGCTCTCCATTTTTCAAATCTATAAATTATTTTAAATCCCTTGTTAGAAAAAAGATTTCAATAGAATTTCAAACAATGGATTTCAAACAGTCAGGTAGCAGAGCGTCGCTGTTGGCCATGGGTATCTGTATGAACTCCCGAGTTAAGCGTCTTCTTTGGATCACAGAGGCCTTTATAGTTTCCCCAAAGAAAGTGAATCTGTTTGAAATATGAGTATTTAGAAAGTTGTCTCTCCTTTGGAATGTAGTCAAAGGAGAGAGGAGTGGAGTAGTGGGGGTTTCTAGACTAAGCAGGCTTTGAAAATTAAAGGCAGAGAAGTATATGTTCTTGTATTATACAGTCACAAATGGAAACGACAAAGCACAGCAACGATTTTAGAGCCTGGTATCAATCCTTGGATGCTTTTCAAGCGAGTTTGCTTGGCGTCACCTGTTTTACTATGGCATTCAGCCTTGTGCTAAATATAGAAGAATTCAGGGTTTGTGTTTTCTGGCACTATATTGTCATCTTTGTCCCCCTGGACGGTTTGTGGCACCTTAAGCAGACTGACCTATGAGAACACAGCAAAAGCAGGGAGCTGATAGGGGAGCTAGGCTTTTGACAGCCACACACAGTTTGATTTTCTCTTCAGTTACTTTTGGTGGGTAATGTTTGTGAAAGTGTTGCCAGATACTCAAATACAGAAGATGATGATCTACTATAAAGAAACACTCACAGGTATCAACATCTCAATGTTCAACACTGTGGACTGGGAATATGGCTCTCTGGGACAACATTGGCCAACTCTGTGGGACTCCCCACTGGATATCCAGCACAACCAAAGACTTTTATGTTTTGGTCCACTTCTTTTAAAGTCCTCATATCAATAAAACAGACTCTGAGAAACATGCTGTTTATTTGACACTTTCCCTATGATAATGTCAAAACTAGCTTAATTTATCGGTGTTATCAATTCTAAAGCAGTGTGAGAGAGAGAGAGAGAGAGAGAGAGAGAGAGAGAGAGAGAGAAAGAGAGAGTCAAGTCTTTGGTTGCCTTCTGCGGTACTCCAGTGCTACGACACAGAACTTCACAGAACGCACCAGAGCATTCTCTGTTTCAAACATCAATTATTCATTGTCAAATGCTTCTGGAAGCCTATTGTAGAGGAGGCTCTGTTCTATAAGTGGATCTCATGAAAACAGGCTGAGCACACACCCACATGGTTCATATCATCAGTGTAGCTGTTGAGCAGGATGGTGGTACATCTACAACAGAGGAAGGCTGGAGCTACCACATCCCAAACATTTGACACCACTTCAGAGGTGGTGGCCACAGTTAGAAAACAGACCTTTCAATGAATTACTGGTGCACTAAACTAAAAACAATAAAATGTGTTTGGTTTTGTTTGAAATCTTTGAAAAGAAAAGATTTCTCCACTATCTGACAATGATAAAGTTTCTCTTAGTTGATGCACAAAAATTGGTGAGGCCAAGAAAATACTGTAAAAAAATTAATGAGGATAAAGAAATCTGTAAAAATGTAAAAAAGTCACAAATGTTATAAAGATGGAAAGTAACTTCAAGATACAAATAGAACAGAAAACAGGAGAAATAAAAACACAATTTGCATTTTAGTTTAAACTTGTATCACCTAACCTTATAAACATCATTCCGTTCCCAAACCCAAGTCTTAGAAAACAAATCAAGAACATGGTTTTTTTGCTTGTTTGTTTTAGTTTTAAAAACTGTTCCCAGACTCCTGGATATTCATCTGATATTTTTTAAAATACTTGTTGGGTGAAATTAAGTCTTCAGATTTCTCATAGAAATAAGAAAATGGTGCCACTGATGGAAAAAGCTGGATTAAGAAGTAAAGTCTCAATATCACAAGGATTTATATTAACTATTGAAATGGAGATTTTGGACAGCACTAGTCAATGAATCAATCCAAGGAGCAAGTCTGGACAGCCTTAACATTTCCTTTCCAGCAGGTGTCTTTGTCAAAAGTATTTATTCTTTCAGACTCTTAGCATCTCTTACAGAAATAAGAGGATATTATGTTTTAACTATGGAACAAGAACATCCCCTAGGGTCATTATAACATTATTTTATATGTACAAATGTTTGCTTACAGGTGAATGGGACAATTATGCCGAGACGGCTTCTCCTGGGCTGACTTGTGATTTGCTGAGGTCACTTTTCAGGGCAGCTACATTTGCACTCAGCTCCCAGGCTCGGAGACAGAGCATTAGAATCCAAAGTAAGCATATGAAGTGGAGACAAGTTACGTTCATTTAACTCACACCTTCCCTGTTCAATTTTAGATAGCCCACACCTGACTCAGCATGGTAACAATAATTTTGGAGTTTTAATTTTCAGAATTAATCCAGATGTTGACTTTCTTTGACTGTTCTGCAAACAAACAAACAAACAAAATACCATTTTACTATTTACTATCAGGCTGTAAGATGTTCCCCTGGCAATTGTCTTTCAACTGCAGTTCCATGTTTTTCAAAGAGGCAATGCAATCTGCCTGAGTAAACCCACTTCTGCGGCTACTGAGTGGGTGGTGCCAGGCAAGACGGCCGCCATCTCTGTTACCCTCCATCTCTTCTGAGTGGATTAGCCTGGGCATTATAGAACTGAACTGATCGAGGTTAGAATACACTGTACACTTCATAAGGCCATATGAGACGAGGTATATCAATATCTGCAAAGTTCTGAGAACCTGGCAGAGAGCCGCTTTCAGGAAAGAATGCAGGGATCTGGAGGCCAAGTTTAGTGGTAGGGTGCTGCTTGCCAGACACAAACCCGAGTTCTACTCTCAGCATCAAAGAAACATATAAAGAATTTTAAATGTGCTCTACGTTTATGTCACTTTTATGAGAGCAAAGTCCAAGCCCAAATAACGACAGACGTAGTTCTAAATGATTTAGGGCTTACGTCTAAAATATTTCTTTGAAATCCATAGGGCAATAAAACTGAAGAGGACCACGACTTCTGAAGGATGCCTGCTGACACCCTTCGATGTCATTCCTAGATGAGGAAACATCGTCTGTACTATCAAACCAACCACTGTTTACGTAAATGATCAAAATTTTTGTTCGTAATTATTTTACTTAATGTACAAACATGCTCTCCCATGTTGTCTAAGCTATTTGTATTAATATCAAAACACCACAATGCTATGGTTCCAAAAATCCAGGATTTCCTTCTCTGCTTCAGTCTCTCAATGTGTTGTAATGAAAACTTGTTATTTCCCATTGAACTATAATGATCTCCAATCCCTGACAAATAGATCTACAGAACACATACTCAATTTGCTCAGTCTGTTCTGCCCTCTGTCTCTCCCCTGTGTGTGTCTCTGTCTCTATTTCTCTTTCTGTCTCTCTCTTTCACATGGATACACGCACACACACACATGCACACATGCACACGCACACACACATGCACAGGCACACATGCACACACGTATGTACGTGCACATTCACATACATAGCACTGCCTCTAGAATCAAACTAGGTCTGTCTGAGAAATATATTGATCTGCTCCAACCAGAAAGAAATCATAAACCATAATCTTGACTGTTGTTTCATTCCTTTTATAAGACCAATAATTCAGTTGTCTGATATCCAGAAATGCCCTCTTTACGGCGCTGTCTGTTCCAGACTGACGTTTTTATACCAGTTTTTGCTGTAAGTGTCATGTATTTCAAACAGGGTTGTGGGAAGAGTTATGACCCAGCACTCACTGCGTTCCTGACGGAATCTGGAAAATGTGGGGCAGTATGGAAATGGGATTGAGAACACGTGCTGAGTGCCTCAGACCTTGGACCTGATCATAAGTTTTGAGATATTCAAATGTTCCATGCATCCCACTGAAAGGGAAAATATTAGGATTCCTTAATGATTTTTCTAATATAATATTTTCTTAGAATTATAGTAATACAAAACCAAGCAGTATTCTTGCCTGCTCTGCATAAATTGAAATGTCACTCTGCGGCTTAAAAAGAACCATGGAATCTGTGTTTTCAGAAAGGAGACTGGGGACCACTGCATGAAGCACCACATTCCATCTCTGCCTTTGAAGCCTAGGATGAGTTTTAACCATTTTGAGGCAGGGTGGGGGTGGGGAGGGGGTCAAAGAATGATGGGCCAGTGGTGAGTTCAACCACTTAAACTAACTTGAAAACCTCCACTCAGTGTTCCTGGTCAATCCGAGAAGACAAACGCCCTAAACGCCTAGTAAAATAACACATGTTAAAGCTACAAGTGCACAATAGATAAACACTTTAATTACTAACCGCATGATTATAATATAATGCCAATAAATAATGTATGTTATAGTCAAGTCTATTATAAACAATTCATGAATAGGAATGAGGACAGCGATCATTAGCATACGAGGATCATCTCGATCTTTGCTCATCCTCCTTCCTCTGGCAGAAAGCAAACATTTTGACTTGCAGATTAAGTTCAAAGCCCCTTCCCGTTTTCTAGATGCTAGACAACAGACCTGCGTTCCTTAGCCCTCACTGTCTATCTGAGCATGCGCTGCCAGCTGCCTCTGTGATTTGTATCGTGTAACTTACAATTGTCAGCGCTCAATGATTATACGGGAAGAAAAGTTTAGGGTTTGGTATTAAAACTCTTAATTAGACAAATATATGGTTTCAGAAATATATTTAGCAACACTTCCAGGAACAATTAAAAAAAAAAGGTAGTTCTGAGAAGCTCTTAAAGGCTAGCCCATTATAACTTTAAAAAAGGAAGTTTCCTCACCACAAACCAAACACATTCCTCTAAATGTACACCGTCTCATAAATTACACAAATGTTCTCCGCCATATACCGCGAGCTGCCACACCTCAGACAGAAAAAGAATGAGGCAGAACAGAGAATGAAAAAAAAAATGAAGAAAGAGCAAAAAGAAAATAGAAAGGAAGGGAAGAGGTTGGGAAGGAATGGGGGAGGAGACTAAGCCGGCTGCCTTCATTTTCAGCTTGTACTTTCCCAGGCTCCCTTCTCAGAGCTGATGGGCCCAGTTGCCTGTCTGTCTTTGAACTACATTCTGCAGCTGAAGCTGGCAATAGGCTGGCTACTATCAAAAGGAGAAAGTTGCTCAGATCCGTGCAAAAAGGCCCCAGGGGACAAGTTCTTGCAAACCAATGGGAACCTACCCTTGGATCCCCACCAGCCTGAGGTGACTCAAGGAAGGCTCTTTACTGTATGGCCTCTCAAAGGCAACGTTTTCTCATGCCTGGGCTGACAAGGAAAGGCCAGCGTCTCCCAAGTGTGCATTGTCTCTTCGGTTTCACCTGTTAACATCTCGCAAACGCTGAGTTCTAGCTAAAGAGAAAGGTCCTGACTAGAAGGCGAGGATTTCTACTCAGCTAAGGTGGGGGAATGAGTTTTTGAGCCTACAACCAAAGGAAGAAAAGGAGAAGCGGAGTCGCCTCTGGATGGGAAATTTTACTCTCCATAAAGGTGCCACTGGGGGGCGGGGAGAGGGGCGTGTGTAATAGTCCTACTTCACACCATGGTCAAACTGAATCTGTGGGAGGGTCAAATATTCTACGGTAAAAAGTAAAAGCACTGCATCAGGAAGGGCTGTAATTTCACAGGGCAGAAGGCCTTCCTAAATGTACCACACAGCTCCACAGAGCTGTGCTTTCCCCAACCAACAGGCTGGCTCTGTATTTAGAACTCCCTGGTTTGCTAATCACCAGGCTGCAACTCTAACCCGCCTACAGGCAGCAACATCCAAAGGGGCAGGAGGCCATGTCATCTCCCTAACCCCCCAGCAGAAACCTCCTGGCGAGCCCTCAGAATTCTTTAAGATGCTTGAAGTTACTGCAGAGTGATAACCTGAACTCATCTGCAGTTCACCTACCAGACAGCGCATGGCTGTTAGTGAAAATGAGTAATTTTAAGAGTTCCCCAAAACCAGTGACCCCCCAAGTCATCTCAACCCCATTACACAGAAGCGATGAGAAGACTGGAGAGCAAAATGTCTGCGACTGAAGCTCTGTTACGCTGGATTCTCAGTGTCGCTAGGACTGAAGGCCTGTGACTGTCTACTTCCATCTCTGATGAGAAAAATGCTCTTCCAGAATTTTCCTATCCTGCTATTTCCTGCCTTAAAACTAATGTGCATTTTGTGGAGAGCCAAGAAAAACAAAGTCCTGTCACACGTCAGTCATTATATGAAGGACCTGCACACCACTGCAGAAATCCGGACCCTGCTGTTCCAATAGGAAAGCCACACTCTGCTGGTTCTGAAAATGTCTTCTGAACAGAAAGACGAACATGCATGCTACTGTATATTCCCAGCAAGGAGCAACCAGGAAAAAGTGAGAGCCAGGTGTCTGTCGGGAACCAGGCAAAACTCCCCAGTTCAATCGGCCATCCTGGGAGAGTAGAGAAGGTCTGCACACCTATACAGAAGTTAGTGGGATGCCAAGGACAGAAGATACACACATCGTCAGTCCTAGCCTGAGAAAACCATAGGCCCTGAATGCTACCTCATAGGGAAAGGAGGGAAAGATGGAGTCATTTGTAAGTGAAGATGTTAAACACTAATTTCTTACTTTTAAAAATTCAGAGGCAGTTTTAAACATAAAATGAAAACTGCCACATAAAACTCGCTATTTCTAGTCAGCTATCTTGTAAAAATAATTCCATACAGATATCTAGCATCTGGCCCTACAGTGAGCTCTCTCTGCAAGCACTACTCACACATGAGGGGAGGTGCTTCATAGTACACAATGTACAAATGGACTGTAGGTAAGAGAAGGGGTCGTGTGTGAAAAAATGTGGAAAACAGTATCTGGCACACCCGGAATAGGATGATTGCCTAGTGTTTCACTGATTGCTCACAACACACACCTGAGGCTAAGAGGCATTGAATAGCTTGTTAAAAAGGAAACTGTGGCACTCTAGAACCTAGTCTGAATGAATAAATAACCAATAAATGACTTCTCAATCTCCCTCTCCCTCCCCTCACCATGTGTACGAGCCTCAGTTTCTCTGTCCCCAACACCTGTCTCTTGGCCTCTTCACACAGTACTCATGTGCGCACCAATACACATACGAGGACTTAAACAAGCTTTTTTACATTACACATGTAAATGCTGAAACACAATGCACGTTGCATGGTAGATTGCTTATTTTTATAGGTTCAGTTTCCATATTTTCCACAAGCAATATGAGGTATTCCTTGAATAAGCAGCGACTTCTCCGAGACGGGCGGCCGGGAACCAAACAAGCGGCCTCCTCCAACAGATCTGTGTAAGACTTCAATCATGGAAGTGGAAGCTTGAAGTCCCTGTCACTTGCCACCATTGTGAACACTGTCTTTTTCAATAACAATGATGACCAGAGGCAGCCATCTTTTTCCCGTGCTGCGTGTCACCCTGCTGGATGCAGAGTTCACACAGAACGCTCCCAACATCCCTAGCTCTGTGAGTCACAAGCAGAAGGAACCTGTCACTGCGCAGGACCCACAGAATGTTCTAGAACACACACCTACAGCTTACTCTCCACTCCAGGGGATACAACGTCTATGCTGTAGATGAGCATTAATAAAACTCTTTGTGGGCAGGATTGTGTATGATTATGCCTGTTTTTCATGTCTTGACTGACATATGCCAGGAAATACATCATCCCTGGGCTTTTATAAAACAAAAAGTTTTACACAGGAAAGAATATCTGAGTTCACAGATTCCAGTTTTTTTTCCACACCAGAAAAACAGTGATTGAGCAGCTGAGCGCACCATCTCAGGTCAGCCAAGTTCACCCTCCGTGGGTGCGCTGAGAGGATCAGCATGTCCCAGGGCTGCTGCAAGTGGCACTGGTAGTTGGACGCCAGGGCAGCCTTCTCCTGGGGACCCATCTATCCGAGAGCCAAGCTTGGAGAAGAGCTTTCCTGCGGCAAGAAACACCTTTCAGCGATCGGGTCTCTCTTTGGTCATGGCACCTGTTACTGAAGAAACTTTCCATGAACGTGAGTCCATGAAGGTATAAAATAGGTACAGAGGTTAAACATTTACTGATAAGAAGTCGCGTATTTACTTTAGAACAGCCCATCGATGCGCACAGAGTTCTGCTGATGAATGATGAAACAGTCCCTGCCTTCTAGTGAGATGGAAATGCTGGATTACTGCTAGGTAGAGTTAAATCCTGGGAGGCTGGAGAGACGGCTCAGCAACTATAAGCCTGTGCTGCTCTTGGAGAGGACCTGAGATTGGTATCTAGCACCCACATCGGTAGGTTTATAATTTTCTGTATTTCCAGCTCTAGGGGATCTGGCACCTTTTGCTAGACTTGACACATGCACACCCACACAGTTTTCAATACAACTATTTTTTTAAAGAAATAAGCCTTCGCTGAACAGTTCACTCGGCCTGTTAAAAGCCTGCTGCACCGGGCATGAATACCCGAGTTCTGATACCCAACATGCCATAGGAGCAGAGGGCAGTGCCATAAGTCTGTAACCGCGGATCTGGAGGGGCTGGAGACAGGAAGATTGCAGGAGCTCAGTGGCCAGCCAGCCTGGTCAAACTGCTGAACTCCCAGTTCAACGAGACACACTTCTCATAGAGGAGAGTAAGAAAGGAAGAAACTTTCCATTGACCTTTGGCCTCCATACTCATGTGCACATCTAGCTACCCTGCACATAAAATGCACATACTGACAAAGACAGATAACCATAACACACGGAGAAAACAACAACAGCAAACCCTTGACTGAGTTTTTGGTATTGTAGAATGTGGAGCATCTTTAATGGGTTTTGGAGCCAATCAGGGTTTTGATTTTATAATCACCAGAGCTGAGCATGCCACTACAATGTAGGCATTGCAAAATGGCCAAGGTGTATTTAAGTCTATTTCAGAAATTAGTGGGAATTCTCCCCTAACCCCAAGTCAAAATCACTCACTGATTTTTGTGATTGATTCTGTAATGAAATCCTTCCAGAAGGAGGTATGCATGCACCCATGCACCGCTCTCTCCATTGACCTGGCCTGAATGGCTGCTTCCTAACAAGAGCATCCTGTACCTGGAGACTTCTGTCATCTGTTTATAATGGACAGAAAGCAGACAAGCATGCATCACTGAGCTAGATCCCCAGTCCTTTAACTTTTACCTTGAGATGGGACCTTCACTATATTATCCAGCCTGGCCTTGAACCCACTCTGTGGTCCAAAGGGGAGTTGAATTTATGATCCCCTTGCCTTCTAACTGCTGGTAATTAAAACTGCACCACAATGCTCAGCCTTTTTACTTTAGTGTTCATTAAAAAGGTCCAAGTTTTCTTGTGTATATGAGGGGTGAGGTGGGTGGCATGTGTACATGTGTATGAAGGCCAGAGGTCATTATCAACCTTGTTTTCCAAGACAGAGACAGGGTCTCCTATTGGTCTGCATCTCACCAATGAGGCTACAACAGCTGCCCAGCAAACTCCAGAGATTTGTTTTTCTCTATCTCCCAAATACTGAGATAACAATGAACACTATAATATCCATTTTCCTTACCAGGGTCCTGGGATCAAACTCAGATCCTCGTGGTTTCAAGACAAACACTTATCAGTTGAACTGCTGTCTCGGCCCTTGATAAAAATTTTTTTTAACAGAGTTGAGGGTATCTCTAAGATACCTAGTGCTGTCTTTCTGCCCTACTGGTCAAGCATACCTTGATGACCAAGGACTAAGCAAATTCTTAGAAATTTCGTAGAGAAACCAAAACAATCAAGCCTTCTTTCACAGTAGGAAAGGTCTGGATTCATCTTGGTACGAGAGGGACAGGGCAGTTCCGTTGTTCATCTTAGAGAAGAGGCGAGCGGTGTTTGAAACCAACACTTGGCACCAATGAAAATGTAAGTAGGGGCCAGGTGACAGTGGAGGTGATTATCTTCCTTGTGAAGGATGTAGCTGGGTGATAGCACCTGCCTAGCCAGGCAAGGCCCCCAGGTAGACCACTAGCACCGAAACAAAACAGAACGAACTAAAACCAACAAGGCAATGGTTTCCCCCAAACAACAACAGCAACAACAAAGTACCAGAAAACAGCATAGCTTCCCATTCTTATTTTTCCACAGCAAATTTCCACAATTCCTTTCTAGGAGCCAAAGCAAGTGGAGCTCTTTAATGCTCAACTAAGGAGCATTTGCACTCCCTGCCTTAGCGCTGGGAAGCAAGCAGCTAGCTGACGGGGAGAGAAGAAACCTTTCCCTGTTTTGAAATGACATTATGGGGAGAGGCCACGTAGTTAGCAAAGACGCTGAATGGAAGCTGAAGAGAACCACTGGTAACGCACGGTTCTCCTCGAACAACATCAATGCTAACACTGTTTCGTAAACGTCCATACTCAGAGCTACTGTCACACAAGATAACACGGGTTTATATCATTATTCAAGACCAGAATTCCGTATCAGCTGCCCATATTTCAGGGCAGAAGGATTCCGTTATTTGTCAAGCAAAACACATTACTCTTAGGAAATCGGGAAAGTTGACCTTGGCAAAGAGTTAGCGAAACCGTTCCCTCTTGGCTTCCCTTCCACGCAGGGCGGCAGAGCGCACATTTGCTGCCGTTCCGTGGCATTGTTTCACGAGGAACTTGGGATATTTGGGCCAGAAGTGAGAAGAGAAGACAGTTCACACCAGCGTGGGGAAGCCCAAATTTAAGCTCCACCGAGTGCCACACCATAAAGCACCTTCTAAGAAGGAGAATCATCTAGATGTTTGTAGAAAATGAGTCCCGGGTCCACGTCCCAACCCTTTATGATTTCCCTTGGTCTACCACAGTTCTGCTTCTTCCCCATATAGCAACAAATTTAAAAACACATTTGTTCTTTGACACAACTCTAAATCCGGGTAGCTATTGCCCACAGTATTGATATATTGCCCTGAAAAGTTTCTCTCAGGTCGCACGACCACTGTTTTTATACTAAGCAGCAACCCAGGGTTTCATTTCCTAAAGTCTAAGCAAAATTGGGTCTCTGTCTATGGAGTTCTCATGCCAGGCTCCATAGACTTACTTATCCTAATTTTTTTTTTCCTGTTCTTGTCTCTCCAGCTCCCAAGTCTGCCATTGTTCTCAATATTATTAGCACTTTGTGTGGTAATGATAACATAGAAAGGAAATGTTTTTGAGGACTGCTACCATGTTTGAAGCAATTGACATGCTATGTAATCAATCTCCTTGGCAACGTCACCCCTTAGAAAATTCCACTATCCACAGTTATCAGTAAAGAAAGAAGTCTGAAACCCCTAGCTTAACAGGAAGCTATCAATTGCATCTTACTTGTCATTCCCCATATTTTATGTTATTGATGATGAATATTAATGATGAATCTAAGTATTCAGAACCACCCAAGTAGCTAGAGATCATCTCTCCTATTGTAAGAAAAAATAGCTAATTGAAAAAAACGCAATAGGATTTTTGTGCTGAGTACTCTTCTACTTTGTGAATCTACCTAAAACCTTCCATAAAGCTGCTGCATCTTTTTGGATTTACTGAGAAATGAGTCAGCAAAGATTACAGGAAATCACCCAGAGATTACACAGTAAGAACGGTAAATTGTCAACAATGCAAAAAATAGAAGATGAAAACAGAAGTTTTTTTTTTCAAAATTGCAAACTAAATCTGTGTTGGAGTGTGAATGTGCCTATCTGTGCATAAAAACTTGCTCTGAAATGACTGGGTCGAGGTTTGATCAATGGCGAGTGCCTCCGCTTCTCAATAATCAGTGAGGATCACTGGCGATAAATGCAACCAAGGCAATCGGTACTGATTGCTGCGGTGGAGGCATTTGATAAAGGGACCTCATGAGCAGCAGTGGCCACAGGCATCTCATTTAGCCTCGGGGAAGAGAGACTCAGACTGTATCTCTAAGAGATTACGTTCAGTAATGGTTTAGCAATGACCCAGCAGTTCCTGCCTTTGATGATCTCCCTGGCTGAAATTTCCTCAACCCCAATATTTAAATAAGATTTTAAAAATGTTTATGTGCAAAAATCCCCTCCCTTCCCCTACCTCAGAGTCCCTCACCACTAGTGAAACCCCACCTGGTCTCTACTCTCGTTGGTTTCATAGTTCAAGGCCGAATGACCTGATAAGGTCAGCAGCTCTTGGGAAGAAGCCCACACCTTGCTCTTGGTCACCTCACACCATATACTTTGCATACAAATCCAAACCACTAGAACTAAGACGGACTGGAATTACCACCCTTTGAATGTCACTGAGGAAGAGGAATGTAGAGTAGAGAGAAAAAGATCCTCGTCTGGCCATCTTCTGCCTGGGCCTTGCATGGGGGCCCGAGAAAGCTAGCTAAACAGCCAGTCAACTAATAGCGAATCTATTTCTATGTTTCACAGACTCTGGTTTTATTTTCTTATTTCAGGTGTCTTCTAAATTTTGCTCCAATATTTGCTCTCCGTCTTATTAATTCAAAATCTTGCTAAATGATTACTTCCTAAATAAGCAGTCAAGTAGGTGGCCCCAGGGCAACAATATTTCTCCAAGCCCAGAAAATGTCTGTCCTGCTTACAATGGACCCTCCTTCAATAGAGGGAAAGGTTTCTGTCAAAACTTCTATCCAAGTCAAGGAGAAAGTGCATGCCACCATTGCAGTGCCTCTGTCAGATTGCATTTCCTTCTCCTCTTCCTGATTCTGGCTCAGTCACACGCATGCCCATCTATTTCACCTCATTCAGCCACCGATATGGAGTTCCAATGATGCAAATATTCTCACCAAATGTCTTGAGAAAACTGGGAGATTTCAGATATGACGAAGATATTTCCCTTTAAGATTTAAAGTGAAGAAGATGGGCTGGGAATACGGCTCAAAGGCTCAGTGTTTGTGTACCATGTGTAAGGCTGTTAACAAACGCTAAAGCCAAGCAGAGGCAACGTCGAAGCTGACAACGAAAACGCTACACAATGAGAGGAAGTGGGCGACAGCAAGCAGTGGGAAGAAGCGTGAAAAGGAAGAGGGACCCAGTAAGTCCCGCCAAGGAGCTGCCTAATAAATTGGCTTCAGGAGTAACATTCAGACCAGGTGCAAGATGGTGTCTTGAGAGAAACTTACTCAGGAAAGCATAATAATTAGGCTAGGAATACATCTCTAACCCCAACACTTTTGGTGAGAGAGGAAGAGAGGCTTTTGTGAGTTCAAGCTCACCTGGTCTACACAGTAAGTTCTGGCACAGTAGGGGTAACATAGTGAGAACTCTGTCAAAAAGGTAAAAAAAAAAAAAGTGGGGGGGGGATAAAAGAAAAAGAAAAGAAGCAAAATGCTTTCATAATTAGGGGGTCAATAAATAAAAGTGGATTGAGTTCAGAGGCTACGGGAGCGTAAAGGAGAGGGCTCTGCTTCAAAGTGTGGGCTTGCTTTCATGGTGGTTCCTGTTAGCTGTTCTGCCCAGGCAACTTACAGGATCACTGTGGACAGGCCGTCTTCTCGATTTAAAAAATCAAGAACCTGTGTAGTTTTCAGCATTGCTAAGTGGTTAAAACAGTAACAAAACTCCTCAGTCTATTACTCTTGACTAGACAAGTGGAGACCACATCCAGACACTCATGCTTCCCCAACAACTACAAGATCAGTTTGCAAAAGAGATGGGTAGTGAGAGGAAAATCAAAGACAAAGTCATAGAATCAAAGAGAACACCCTGATCTAGCAAGTTCTGTGTCAAACATTTTTTTTTCCTGGTAACATACATTAACTTTTCTAACCAATCTGATGGAGAACCTTTAAAATGAGTTAAAACCATACACGTATTTCAAAGTAAGGGTTGGGGAGGTAGGAGTATAGGCTATATTTTTGTATCTGTTGGCTTGAGTACAAATAAGCTTTACAAATTCTGAAGAAAGGCATTTTTGGTATTAAGATGCACATTTTTAGCTGACAGTCATTGCAGGTCTCTGGCTCCTGAAAGCAGGCTCAGCCCCTCCCGCCATAATGGACCTAAAAATTAAACATGCAGATTCCTTAAGAATCTCAAGTTACACAAACAACAAAACACTTATACATGAGAGGATTTGCTAGTTAACCGATCCCCACATAGGTAAATAGCAAATTTAAAACCCCACAAATCAACTGCTAATGAACTGGTTATTCGTGTGAGGCTCACACAGCACTAAAATGTGCAAAATTATTCCACTACAGACCATCGGCTGCTGGTCAGACCTTTCTGACTAAGGATGGATTACGTGATTAAGGCGGCACCATTTGTCGGCAGTGTGGCTTTAGACTTCACCTCAACTGCGAAGGAGCATTTCGATTCTGTGTTTCTAAACATCATCGTTAGAATGTAGGGAAGTGGAGATCTCCACAGCCATATTTAACCAAAGCAATACAGTCCTCATTCTTTCTTCTACGATGAAGCATGGCAGGGCTACACACTCCTGGAGGAGCAGTGTCATGCTGGAAGTACTAGAGAATAAAAGCCTTTGGAAATGATATAGGTTTCAAGTCCTTTGACTAATTCCACAGGGGTCATCCAAGAGCTTGGATGGAGGAGGTGAGGGCAAGGGGAGAAAGAAGGCAGCTATCACTGCTGTTGTAATTACTACATTCCCTGTGGTATGAGATGCTAAAAATGAATGTTTCCTCCCTTACAAGGATAGAGACCTTCCTTGCTGCAAAGCTATTAGCATATATAATGCACTTGTCTGGAAATCATGGCTTCTCTGTCATTCTTGGGAGACCTTTAGGGACCTGAGTTATTGTATAGCCCTGAATTATAGCAAACGCATAATTTGCAGTCCTCCTGTTCCCAGCTTATTTCAAAAAGACAGTTTAAGCAATTTCACCTATATTTAAGGCTCAGACCCCACTACCGAAGAAATTAAAGTGTTTATATTATCTTAATTCTATACATTTTTTTTTTTACAAACTTACAACTGAAAAAACATGTTAGGGTATTTCCTCAACACTGCTATCTGTGAGGAAGAGCTGATAATTTAAAACCAAATCCTAGAAATCTGTTAACACTCCTTTCAACACAAATAAACAAGACTCTCAGAAAGTCAAAACATATAAGGCTCCTGAGCAGCTTACGTGATCCTACAGCACATAGAGTCACAAGAAAATAAATGGCACTAATTTGTACCTTCTGTGCAAAGACATTTCCCCCCTTAGTTCAGAGGCAGGAATGGCACCTCAGCAGAGGCTCCGCATTTTTTTCTGATTTCACTTCTTTCATCCTCAGAGTGGAGTAAAACAAGAAATGCTACTTCCCATCTTCGGTTTTATTTCAATCAATGTCAATTTAACATATTTTAAATAGTCTGTATAATTTTAAATGAAAGGGCCATTCTGATGTTAATCTGGATCAATCTTCCAAACATATGATTCTGGGTTTTTAAAAGGGGCCCTCTGGAGGGGCTTTTTTTTTTTTTTAAAGCGAACAAAAAAGCACCCCGAGGCTGTCCATTTCGCATTTAACCTACTTATGTGAAAAGGGAACTGCTTTGGTTAAGAACAACTCGCACACGCTCAGGTTCAAGCTAAGCAGGCGAGCCAGTGTATTAGTGGGGGAATGAGGCAGCAAATAGCAGCCCCTTTCACAGGAGCAGAAGAATACTGTGTTTATTTAAAATAGTTGGCACAAATTCTCATTTCAATTAAATCACATTTGCTAGAATAACCTTTCCATAATTAAAAACATGCAAAAAGTCATTTTTCCCCCCAAAGTGCTAGCAAAAAAAATGATCACAGCAGCTTAAAATGGGCAAGGGGGCAAGATAATTGTTAAGAACAAATGTGACTAATTTGGGTTACAATTGCACATTAGTTCAGTGGTTTTCAGTGATTCAGAGGCTATCATCCTCTGTTGCTAAGTAAAGTTAATATAAATAGGCGCCAAGTTTTGTTATTAATGTTTTTTTTTAACAGGAAGTAACAGTACAAGCTCATATCTTGTATTTTTATTGTCGGTATATGACAATGGTAGAATATCATCTTAGGTGAGATTAAAACAGCTTGATCTAACCTCTTCCTTTTACAAACGAGGAAACTGAGATCCAGAAATGTCAAATGCCTTGTTCTTAGTCAGTTAGCTAGTTAGAACCTGCTCTGGCACTGGGCAGTTTTCACTGCACAGATCTGGCGGCATGGAAAGAGCCATAGCTCACAGAGGCCAGAAGAAAACCAACGGAAGAACACACCATCTACGTGAACTATGTGGAAATGAAATTCTGTTTCAAGTCTCTTCCACTTCTCCCACTCCTGCTTCCTCCTGAAAACTCACATGTGAGCCCAAAATCACGTTACAAGGAGAGCAAAGATTATCCAATAAATCAGATGAAGTCTCACACATGGACAAAGCCAGTAAGTGAATTACATGTTGAATAACTACCAAGGATAGTTTGAATGAAAACTTACAAAATATTCCATGAAAAAAAAAAAAACCACTAGCTGAATCCTTCCAGGTAGATAAAGGATTGGGAAACCAGTCCAATGATCAAGTCATTAGGAAAGGGACACAGGAAAAGAGGAGGGGCATTTAAATGAGGAGGCAAAGGGTACCAAACCACAGGGAAAACAGACCCGCCCCTTCCTTCTTGGATATTGCTGAATGGCAGTCTTGTGGAGCGTGCAAAGCACTAGATGACCTACTGGTGCCAAATAAAGTTTCCATCATTCAGAAATAACTTACAATAGCTTTATACATGTGCAGCCGAAGAGCTAAATGAACAAGTACGTCATGGTGAAGCCTAGACAAGCTGTACCAAAGGAACAGTGCTGAGCTTTCATGAGCTTCCTTCTCCATTATCAGGGCACATTCAAGCACTAATGAGTGAATCCATCGCACAACAGTTGCTTGTTCTGAACAGATCTAGCACAGATTAAATGTTCTTGCAATCTTTGCTAGTTGCAACACACTTGTGCACACACACCACACGTGTGCACACACACCAGTAATCAAATAACAACTACATGTTGAATCCCATCATGCTGAATATTAGCAACAATGACTAACACTAAGTAAGGAGTGGCTGCCTCCTCTGCTACCCACTTTACATGTCTTACAGCACCTTAAATATATCTTGCAAATTCTTTGCTCTGAAAAGATCCCCCAAGATTATTTTGGTACCAACCTCTTACCTTTGCTGCCCTTGGTAGTGTTCAATCGAAAATGGTCTGAAGGCTGTTTAGACTCTGAGGGACTTGACTACTGCTAAGGAAAAAAAGCAAACAAAATTTCTCCCCAAGAGTCTAATTTGCAAATTAATTTCCTTGTTCACTGTCAGTTACTTGCAGCTTACAAGCTGAAGGGTCAACCTCATTATGAACAAAAGCTTATTATGACTAAAATGCAACAAAGCCCAACCTTAAAAAAATGCTCAACATTTCAGAGGCTCTAACCCAAAGCAAGTAACTATATCAATATTATGCAAAGCATGTTCCAGAGAACACTAATGTGTTGGGGTTATTAATAGATATGGGGGTAAAAGAGGGAGCTTTGGAAAACATTGAGGTGCGGACCAAAATAAACAAGGCCTTTTGGGCAGCTCTTGTGACTTTGCATCCTAGTGAGGATCCAGAAATGGGAGATGGTAGAAAAGAAGTAATGTTATCACTTTTAACGTTGAAATAAATTGAAAATACAGAGAAACAAATTCTCTAGAACTCTGTCTTTCTGTATACTAAAACAAAGAAAACAAACAAACAAACAAAAAAAGATAGACCCTAACCATTAGCTCAATTTAAAATCTAGCGATGGGTTGGGGTATGGCTCAGTGGTAACACTTGTCTACCTTGCTTACATGCAAAGCCTTCAACTTGAACCCCTGCACGGCAAAACAAATAAAAATTTAAAACCCACTATAATAAAAAGCATAGCACGTGACTATTTCTGAACCCATTTGTTCCGTGTTTGCATGTCCTGGAAACCTGACACAAACCATTTCAGAAAGGGGAGCTGGTCACAGCTGCTCAGGTAAACGGCTGAGACCAATCATTACACCACGGTCACGTCTCCGTCCATTTCCTACAATAGCTTCATCCATGATTGGACCCACAACAAAATTGGTTTAAAGGTTCCTTCTTTCTTATTAATTTGCACCTCTATATTTTTCATAACACTCTCTCTGATCAAAATGTTACTGTTTCTCTTTACTTTCCAAGATTATGAAATCCTTATCTATCATTTTTGTTCTGGTATTAAAATGTGTGTTTATACTAATTATAACAGAGAAAAGTAAGTAATCTAAATATGATACTTATTCAATCACGTTTGAATACTATACAATAATGGAGTTATTTTGAGTAATCAATAATAAATGGGTAACATATTTATCATCATGCATTTATAAAACACTTCATTCTTTCACATTTGGCATTCATAGAGACCTTTCTTCCTTCTTTATTTTACTTATTTGTTTATAGAGTTCTAGAGATCAAACATACATGTCGGGCAAGCTCACTGTGTAGCTCCACCTCCAAACCCTTGTAGTATCTTTGTATTTGTTCTTATAAGCGTTACAGTGAATCGTGCTAACCTTAGCACAAACATTTTTGAAACTTTTTGCTTTTTTTGAGATAGCTTTCAAAGTAATGGGTTTAATTGTATCATTTTTAAACATCTATGTTATTACACTTTGTTCTCATTGATTTCCTCATGCCAAAACCCAAAAACTTTTTACACAAAACTGAGAACTGACAGTAAAACATCGGTGGCTTCAGACTCTTATAGTTTTCTCATGGGGAGGGAGAGAGAGAAAAGAAGAGATGGAGGATAAAAAGGGAAAGGAGGAGTAAGGGAAGAAAAGGGGGAATATGATGAGAAGAAGGAGGAAATGCAAAAGAAAGGAAAAGGAAAGGATGCTGCTGCTGGTGATGATGATGATGCTGCTGCTGCTGCTGATGATGTTGATGATGCCAATGATGAAGATAAAGAGGAGGAGGGAAAGTGCCACAATACAGAAAGAAAACTTTCACTAAGACCTACTTCATTCCATGCATTCTAGACATCTTCAGTTTTGGTCCATTCAATTTTTGCACAACCCTATCTCGGAAAGATCCCCCTTTAAAAGCAGAAGAAACAGAGGTGTGGGCAGGTGAAACAACTTGCTACCATCATTAATATTGGTGCTTAGCCACATGCCCAGCTGATGTGGGATTCCCCTCTATATGCTCTGAATACCATTGGTGAATAAATAAACTGCCTTGGCCTGTTCATAGGGCAGAACTTAGGTAGGCAGGGAAAGCTAAACTGAATGCTGGGAGAAAGGAGGCAGAGAGAAGCCCTCTAGCCTCACCAGAGACAGACACCCATAATTTTACCTGTTAAGCCACAGCCTTGTGGCAATACACAGATTAACAGAAATGGGTTCAATTAATACCTAAGAGTTAGCTATTAAAAAACTAGAGCTAATGGACCAAGCAGTGATTTAAATAATACAGTTTCTGTGTGATTATTTCGGGTCTGAGCTGCCAGGAGGCCAGGAAATGAACAAGCGGCCTCCTTACAACAAATTAGTGCCCATGTCGCCAACTAAAATCTATTCAAAACCTTAGAGAACTTGGAAAGGAATTCTAGACACTAAAAAACAAAGTTTAGTCACATTTATTTTCCAGAATGAGCTTTGATTGCTGGTGGTATGCTGCAGCTACTTTAAGAGAGGTTTTCCTGATTCAACAGGAGCAGAAAAAAAAGCTGCAGTTTTGAAATGCTGGATTTCTGGGCTATGCTGCCAGTGCAAATTCTAACTCTTCCTGGAGGTATGGTTTTGGAACATGTAGATGGGGTTTGTGAACAGAGTGCTACAACTTGCTTACTGGCAACACAGACTGGTTATGTACCTAAAAATGGGGCTGAGCATGGCTCACAGAGGCAGTAAACAGCTCCACCATGCTGGACTGGGCAGGGTAAGCAGGCAGTGCCATATTTCCCATAGCAATGTTGCCACTTAAGTTCATAAGAAGGGCTGAGCATTTTAAGAAGCACTTCTGGTCAGAAAAGGATTACAGATAATGATAAAGACAAATTCAGATGAAAAAGACCTCTAAATGAGACACAGTGTGTTTTAAAAAAATGTACGTAGGCTTGGGAGAGAGAAGAAAAAGAATATAGAGAGTTATAAAAAGAAGTAAATGGTTTATTTTAAAAAGTCTTTAAAGAGACTGAGTACAGACAGTCATAGATTAAAAGGAATAAAGAAATATAAGCCACGTAAAATGAAAAATTCATAGAGAGTCTGGATTATGTACACTATGGTGTTTTCTTTGAATTTTTTGACTGTGAATGAGCTAAGTACAGAGAAACATTTCATTGTACAGGCTGCTAAGTAAAGCCAATATAAAGGTATCTTGTCTCCAAAATTTGAGTATAAGGATATGTTGCTATGGAAAACAGGTTCTTCTCTTCTTTCCACAGAGGATGAGAACCTGTGGATTGCTTCCAGACTAATGTGGTTTGATGGACCAAGATCCCCTGAAAGGTTGCCTTGAACACCGCTCAAAAAATTACTTTGCCCAATAAAAAGCAGGAGGCAGTTTGGAGAGAACTACACCCATATTACCAAATACAGTTTGTAAATGTTTCTTTACATTTAAAAGGGGATAGGCTATAGATATTTGCATTGATATGAATCTTGGTTTATTGATACAAAGTTAAGGTCAATTTTGTTATACTGAATATATGTATTTCTGATCTTGATTAAGGTATTGTGTTTGTGCAGCTCATTTAAAAATGTAATGTATAATTAAGAATTATAGGTAAATTGAGAGTCATCTATAATAGTTAAATTTTCTAGATGTACAGAGATGTATTTCTGATGGATAGGCATTTTTTAAACCTTTCAAAGACTACAGAACATGGTATTCAAATGTTTAAGAACTTAGGACTTTTCATCACAATGAGACACATCTGCTCCTGGCAGCACCAACTACTTCAAGAAGATGATAGACATCGAAGAGGCTCCTCATGTAGCTTGTTAGTCATTTGGGCAAGAAACTGCTCTTGCCTGGACTGCTTGATCTAATGCTGTATGTACTGGACATGTAGGACCCACAGAAAAATGAATGCTGAATTTGTCTAAAGATGAGAGTATCCTTCAGGGTTCCAACTTCATAAAAGAGTCTGCTAGACATTCTACAGGACACAGAAAAAAGTGACTGACAAACTGCCAATATAGGTGGAACTGTCTTTGAAATTTCCTGTTTCATAGAAAAGTCTGCTGAATACTATGTGCCTGTAGGCTGAAGACGGATGTCCCAATGGTACAGAAGAACTTTGGGTGATTAACCAGGTATCAAGGTGTCTGAAAATTCTAAAGTTTTAGAAGTTGTTTACAATGTACTTCCTGTTTACTTAGGCAACATTATATCCTTCTGGAGTCTCTGATGGACTAAATCCATCAGACTCTGGACTCTGATGGTTAAAGAATAGATAGTTACAGTTTTCCTTAGTTATGATAAAAGATAAATTATATATAAGCATTGTAACTTTAATTCTTGTTTGATACCTATTTTGCTATATGTAATTTTACTATGTTAAACTTAAAACCTTCCTTTTCATTTAAACAGAAAAGGGAAGGTGATGTAGCAATATCACCTCTGTATGCAATAAATACCATTGGTGAATAAAAAGCTGCCTTGGCCTGTTCATAGGGCAGAACTTAGGTAGGCAGGAGAAACTAAACTGAATGCTGGGAGAAAGGAGGCAGAGTCAGAGAGAAGCCATGTAGCCACACCAGAGACAGATGCTGGAACTTTACCTGTTAAGCCACAGCCTTATGGCAATACACAGATTAATAGAAATGGGTTAAATTAATATGTAAGAGTTAGCCATTAAGAAGCTAGAACTAATGAACCAAGCAGTGATTTAAATAATATAGTTTCTGTGTGATTTGTTTTGGGTCTGAGCTGCAGGGTAGCCAGGAAATAAACAAGCGGCCCCCCTACAACACCCAGCCAAACTGACTGTAGTACATAGACTTACAACCACAACACTACACTACTGCCTGTCCCCCCAAAAATCACAAAGAGTGCCTCTGAACCCAGAGGAGGCATATGAAGCCACTGTACGGTCTGTGAGGCAAGGTGGGTAAATTTCATGGAAGCAGGGATGTAAAAGAGTTCAGAATGATCCAGGTAGAGCATGGAGAATACATCTGAGTCATAGAGGTTTGCATGTGTTCACACGTGAAGATTTCAAGGCATTCTTCCTCTACAGGAGTTCTTGGGAAGCTGAGGTTGGGCCAGGGGGTCTGCATTCCTGCAAATGGAGCTAATGACAAGAGGACTGTATGTTTGTGGACCCAATGCAAAACAACAGGGTAGACTGAAGTATCAGTATAAAAGCATTCAGGAGTGTCAAGCAAGCTGAAATATTGTTCACTACCATGGAGGCATTAACCATCTACTATGTTTGTTAGCTGGTATTTTAAAATTATTATTTTTATTATTATTTTGATTTTTCATTAATTTGATATAGGGCTGCCTCAAACTCTCCATGCAGTTGAAAATGGCCTTGAAGTCTCTGATCCTCCTGCCTCAGCCTCTGAATCCTAGGATTGCATGTCTCTGCCATCATAACCTGCTATCATTGGCTTACGAAGGTACTCAATGATGAATGACTATAATCCCTCCTAGGACCTAGCTTGGGTTTACTGTTGATGGATGAAATTCTCCAAATTAGCAATTATAGGGGACAAACCAGCTGGACTGGGGAAAGGTGTTATGTTTGAACCTTGTGTTTTAAGATACAAGATATTCAATTGCAGATGCCTGATGAATATGAAGCTTTAGAAATGAGGTGTAGAAAGAATGTTAGAGGCATCAGTTATACACAGCAGTAGAAGCCACTTGTTTAGGACCAATCACCATGGAAAACAATATGTTTACAGAAAAGAAACCCCAAGAGAACCCTAGGAAAGACTGACACTTTATAACAGTGGCCAAGAAGCACACAGCTCACAAGTTATGCATATGTCAGCTCTAGACCAGGACAGACCCTGATTTTGAGTGAGATGAGATTGGTTCACTGGGCTAAGAGGTCCTTCAAAGATAAGGAAACTGGGAAGAAAGATCTAGAAAGATGAAAGACACACCTACAATGCAGGCACAATGGGTAAATCCCACCTGGGAAGAGTTTCAAACGCAAGCATCCAGTGCACTTGGTGACGTGAAGATCACTGTTGACCTCTGTGAATGACAGGGGCCAGACGATCTGCGGGGCAATGGAGAGTCAACCAGGGGAAGGCAGAGCTCCATGAACACCTGACCTTTCCAATGTTGGGAGGGAAATAGAAAAAGAAAAAAGAGAGAGAAGAGAGAGTTCAAGAGCCAGCTCAGTTCCTGTCCCTGTAGTTTCAAGATTAAAGGGACACACACACACACACGTGTGTGATGAGAGGTAAGAACATGCAGAGACCAAAGCTGGAGACACAGGCAGGAGAACACTGGCAGACTGACCAAAGTTCCCACCGATGAGAAAAGTGGCTTCCTGCTGCTGCGGTAAAGGTGCCGACCTAAAGCACCCAGGGAGGAAATCCCTGTCCCAGTCTATGACAGAGGGCGGCAGCTCAGGCCAGGCTGGTGCACAGCAGCGACTGCAGCAGAGACCATGGAGGGATGCTGCAGGTTGCCTTACTGGTCGGGTGACCTGCACCTACCTTTTTCCTACCTCCCAGGGCCACCTACCTACCCAGGAGTGGTGCCACCCATAGTGGGCTCTGCCCTTCCACATCCGTAGCTAATTAAGGGGGGAGAAAGTTCCACAGCCTTGCTTGCAAGCAATCTGGTAGAGTCATCTTCTCAAGGTTCCGTCTTTCCAAATGACTGATACATGTCAGGTTGACAAAAACTAGGCAGCGCAGAAGGACACCTCTACCCAAGAGGCAAGAATAAACATTGGTGTGGAAAGACAGGACGAGGTGTGTGGTTATACGGCTGGTGCATTCACATAGTAACCTTATTTCTCATGAAGCATGTTTGGGGCCCTTTGGGGGTATGATGAGTTGAATGTGGAGCCAGTTTTGAAAAGTGATAAAGATGTGCAGTTAATTTGGAAGGGCATGGGAAAAGGAAGATGCTGTCACGTGACTGGGTAGTAAGCAAAGGTTTGAAGCCTTTTAACAAAAGTTAATTGCAGATAAAGCTAGAATATCGTTCAACATAGAGAGCTGTTCCCAAGCTGTCGCACGGGGATACAGCCACACAGGGGAACCACTATCAACTACCTACCAATTTCAACTTCTAAGATACATACACACATACATATGCATGTGTGTATATATGGATGTATTCCTATGTATATACACAAATACACACACCCAGACATACACACATCCATATCCTGGGTTCCTTTCGATGATTATGGGAAAGCCCACAGAAGTGGCAATAGCTTGTAAAGGGAAGGCAAGTTTCATGTCTAATCCACTGGGAAGAGCGAAGCAAACCACTTTGCTCTCGAGGCTGATACTCAGTGCACTCATGAGTGGAAATACTCCCTCGGTTTCATGAGTAGCGAAGCACACGTCAGCTGCTTAGGTCTTGCAAACAGAGCAGTTTGCAAAGCTTCCTGTGCAACACTCCAGTCGATGTCTTTTCCCCTCAGAGAGAGGATGCTCCACTCTCAATTAATTGCTCAGTTATCAAGTTCCAATAGCAGCTGGCTTTAGTTATGCTTTAATTGAAAAGATGCTGCAGTTGTAAGAAAAAGGTATTAAAAAGCTGTTTAGACTATACAGGAAAGCAAGTGATTAAGATTAGAGACATAGACTAAAATCCCTTGAAAGGAGAGAGCCAAACACCATGCAAATGTCCAAGTAGGGAAACAAGAGTGAGCGGACACATAAGCTGTGTCCAATGAGATGCGTCCAGGGAGTGGGCTGGGACTGCGTATGCAGAGGCTTGCTGCCCACACATCTGTTGCAAGTGCTGTGGATCTACTGATGGATTCAGTCAAATCATTTACGCTGTCATGTTGTGGTCCAGTTGTGAGGAACTACAGTCTATGAAGACTCATCCGGACAATGTAGGAACTTAAAATCCCAGTTGTTCTGTACCTCACTTTTTTTTTTTTAATTTTCATGTAACATCTTCAAATGGAGTAGTATGTGAAACTCAGATAATTTTGTGATATGATTGAAAGTGAGAATAAATAAGTAAAAACCCGGGCTTTCATTTTTTTTTTAAGAGAACAGAGTTTCCTCTGGGTTTTTAGATTCTTCCTTGTACCCAGCCTCCTAGCAAGCACCAGGTTATCAGAGAGATGTTCGTGTAGATGATTACTGGGTTGAAATCCACTGTTCGAGGATGCAGATTTCTTTTCTCGTAAGTGCATGAAAAAATAGATCTGTGTACTGTCCAAAGATAAAAGCAAGATTTCTGCATTGCTAATCAACGCACGAATGACTGTTAGGATTATATCATTTCTTGACTGACAAGTCCTACAGAGGTATTAAAAAAAAATGATGCAGTGACGTCACCTCACACAGTGCCCCTCTGAGTTTCTTTTACTTTTCTAAGAACTTAGTAGAGGTTTGCCAGTGATGGACTCTGGTAGATCAATAGTGTCGGCCAAAAACCACAGGCGGAAGCCAGCTAAAAGTTAAGGCCTGTGGAAAACAATACTTAATTGCGAGGCGGTGGTGACACTCACCTTTAATCCCAACACTTGGAAGGCAGAAGCCGGTGGATCTCTGTGAGTTCAAGGCCAGCCTGGTCTACAAAGAGAGTTCAAAGATAGCCAGGGCTGTTATACAGAGAAACCCTGTCTCAATAAAAAACAAAATAAACAACAAAAAAGAAGATGACTCTTTAGGGCCAAGGCTCTCTCAGAGGCAGAGCATATGTCTCACACAAGGTCCTGAGTTCAATTCCAGCAGATATTCAGCAAATCATCAGCAAATCGCTCAGGGACTTGGTGTTTACCCTCCTGCTCCTCACAGCCACAAAGGTACGCAACGCACAAACGTGAAGATACAAAAGTCTATGTAGACCATGATACCGTCTTTCCTAGCTATAGTATTTTAGGTTTGAAAACATGACAAAGCGTTCTTGTAATTTTCTACTTAATATTATTTGCAGTTCTTCCATTTTTGTGTCACAGTTATGTCAAATGCCCTGAATTTAATATTATTTTAAACAAAAAAATCTATTACTGCAAACATCTAAAAGCTTGTAGCAATTTTGTTTTCTGTTCACATTTTCATTAAACCTTCCTATTACTTTTTGCTTGGCATTTACTTAACTCCATTGTTGAAATCAAATACATATATTTATAAAACCAGCTATCTATGTAATTATATTAAGCTAAACTAAAAATTTGAGTGGGTAGCTACTTGAAAATAATTTTATGAGCCAGCAGCTCACCTGTTATGGCTCTCTTCTAAATGCTTAGGGAGATCATGGCTACTATGAAGTTAAAGACGAACCATTGTCCCTTGACTGCCTACCCATTGTCTGTCATTTATTTCACCTATTTTATGTTGTTTTACTTTATTTAATTTTTATGGCATGCTGGAAATGACCCTAATAACCTCCTCCATATAAGCATGCTCAGAAGAAACATGATTTTGCAAACAGGAAAAGGCTGCTGAGCCACAACTTCGTCCTGGGCGTGCTTTTGGATGGGACTCATCCCAGCGCAGTGACAGACAGGAGGCATATTCTGAACTAAAGCTTCAAACGCCCAAAGCCTTCAAAGTGGCCCCTGCGAGCATGCACAGCGTTCTCGTGCTCTATCATTTTAGAAGAAGGTTGAAGCATCGTAGACATCAGCATCTGTGTGATTTTCCCAAGACTGTACCACAATTGTGACTCACAACTTCATCAAATCTCCTTGCTGTGTCATAGCAACCCTGAGAAAAGTCTGAAGTCAAAAGGGAAAAGAAAATAACGTAACATAATAGCAATACCATGTATCATATGTGTGTGTTGTGCATGTATGTTGCAAAACCACTCTACATACCTTGCTTGAAATCATTAGCTAGTAAGCCTCATGGAGACAGCAGATCCTGATCAGCACCTTTATAATCCACTTTATAGCACACATAGTATTATTATTTTACTGTTATCTTAACTTCAGCTATTTCAGCCAGCAATTCTGACTCCACAGTTACAGACCTGCTTCCTGGCAGGAATTCTGTTCCTGCAGGCACTGGCTTTGCCACTGCCACTAAAGGTGGCCTTTAACTAAATCTCTGTCATTCTATTTATAAATATGACTTGAGATTCAAAGGCTGGGTTGAAAACTTGCTAGTTCAGAGAGGATGAGTAGCAACTAGTTAACCTTCTCTCCTTGCTGGCACCTCTGAAAACAAAAAAGTGCTTCTGCCCCTTCACACCAGAAAAGTTTTATGTCTTCCATCAGGTGGCCTCTGATGCTCTGGGATTACTTTCCATCAATGAGTTGCTAACTCAGCATCCTGACCCAAGGTTAATTTTATTTATTTACTGCCAGTGCAAACTCAGGGTTCACAGTGTGATCGAATATCCCCCAACATTCTACTCAAAATTTTACTAACAAAAATCTAGTGCTACAGATATTATTAGTGGATACTTTCCCAGTAAAGCAAACACAAACCCATGAGCTGGAGAAGAAAGTTCATGGTCTCTGTAAACCTATGGAAAGGAATCTGTGTCTTCCCTTGGACAGGGTTGAAAGACCCAACTTGAACAGCATTAGCAGCACCCCTTTGAAGTTATCTACTATGCTCAGTGTTCCCTCTGTCCTCTGATGGACCCCAAAATGCACTCATGAGTTGTGACTGGGCCATCTTTACAGAGCACTTCACCTTTTTTTGTTGTTTGTTTTGTTTTGTTTTTTGAGATAGGATTTCTCTGTGTAGTCCTGTGATCTTGGAAGTCCTTGAAATAGCTCTTGTAGACCAGGTTGGCCTTGAACTCACAGAGATCCACTTGCCTCTGCCTCCTGAGTGCTGGGATTAAAGGCGTGCCCTACCAGGACCCAACTACAAGGCCCCTCATCTTAATTACTATTGCAGTAAATCCAGCAGGACACACCAATATCATGACACACGGATGAAGCGTTAGTTTTCAAAGCTTGCAAACCATGCTCCCATTTTCATTCTGTCCTTGACAGTTATATAGTTTGGATTTTTTTAAAACTTTCATTGTTCAGATGATAATTTCAAATTGTCTCTCTAAAACCATTGTAATAACCATTGCCAGAGAATAAACAACTTTGGGCAGCCATTTAATTTCTCAGTTATTTATTTCCAACAACAAATCTGCCTGCAAACAAGCTGTCTGCTGACTCTCTGAACTAGCCTCTCTAAAGCCTCCACCAAACAAACAAAGGCAAAGAATTGCATTCTCCAATACAGCTGGGAGGTTACAAGCTAGGTGCTAAGTAGTAAAGGCATCTCCTACAGAAGATCAATACATTTACACTTCAGTCCACAGTTGTGTTATAGGAACAGTGTGAAGAAGCAAGTATACTAAGTGAAGTTTCTCCCATATCAGAAAGCTGATCACTGATGGGTTTGTAAGTATTTCTTTGTCACACATGTTCTAAATTATCCAGATGGCTCCACACGAAAAATGCCTGCCTCTGGAGGAAAGTGTGGCTGCACCCAACACAGGACTTTCTGCAGGGACTGCAGAAAAGGGACAGATTGTGATGCAGGGAGCTACGGTCATCTGCTGGTTTGTGGTCCATAACCCACTGTGCCGACAGGAACTGCAGAGAAAGGGTCTGTTAGGCACACAACCAGGAGGTGGCAACCACCAAGACAGGAAATTGGGCATAGTCCAACTAGGTAAAAAGCAATTCATTAGTTAGATATAGAAAAGGGTGGAACCTGAGTTTCATCCTGAAGGTTCTGGAGAACAGAGATGCGATAGCCAAAACTGGAAAAGGAAGCAGTTGATAAACGTTTTCTTAGATATGTAGACCAAAAACACTTAGGACGTAATTGTGAGCATATATTATCACAATAGGAGCCATGCCATATGGAAGGCCCCAAGCTGAAGGGATTTGAGAGACCCATGGTGTGAGAGTCTACTGGGAGAGATATATGACCCAGACCAGGAGGAAAGGGATGTTCTGGCTTCTAAACACAGAAAGAAGCTGAAATAGAGCCTAAACCAAGATTCCTTTTGTCCACAACACAAAGCTCTTAGCGCCTTCTCTGCAGGATCCCTCCAAACTAGGATGAAAACCCTCAAATTTACTTGCAGCTTGAGGTGTCCATTGACTGCTGGAGGTGGTGGTGTCATACAAAACTCTAGATTCACTGCCTGCTTTCTTTCTGGTAAGCTCTCTTCCCAGCAGAAAACCTGAAAGGGTAGAAGGAAAATCTGTTTTTCCTCTTGACATCTATGGAAGTTGGCAGCTTGGAGTCAGAGCTACAAGTATGACTACAGGTACATATCCACCTTAGTAATGAGGTCCAGGAAAGGAAGGGAGCAGTAGGAGGATGGGGCTACCAAGAGCTTGTCAAGCCTGGATGATGTATGAGGGATCCCCAGAAGGGGCAAGACAAAAACAAAGAGTTGGGGAGAAACTATACACCAAAAGAAAAGAAAGTTCCAAGGACTGGCCAGCCATCCGCACTGTGCGATGCACATCCACGAGCATCCATGAAGGACAATGCTGTTTCCTTAAGAGCTGGAAGAAGCCAATGAATTCTTCTGAGATACATGCTAGGAAGAGGGTTGACATGAAAGTCAGGTGACGGGGTGCTTAGAGAAGTTTAGTAACAGTCATCCAGCATTGCAAGCTAAGGTGACCCACTGGTCATAGTGATGCAAGGAGGCCCTCCCTGCAAGGAGATGTCATACGGGGAGGCACATGGGAGCCGGAAGGACAGTTCATCATGTGGACTTTGGCTAAAGGTGCCGAACAAGGATTGTACAATAGTGAAAGTGGAGCCAAAGTGAACTGAACTACTTAGCTTCTAAAAAGTAGTTTTGTAATAATGCCAACATGATCACACACACACACACACACACACACACACACACGCACACACACACACACATCCCCAAATCTAAAAGTCGAAGTCTAAAGTCCATTCTATTTCTGGTTCCAACAAACATTCCGGGTAAAGACTGTTAGGGCATGTTTCCTCACTTTACACTTTATGAAGAATTTGGGAGGCAGAGAGAGACTGAATGACTGTAAGGTTTCTTCTGTGGTCTGTATGCTGTGTGAAGAGCTGTAGCCCACAGTGTCAGCCTGCTGTTGATTTCACGAGGTTTCTGATGAAGCCTATCGCAAGGGGACTAAATGACAACTGTTAAGTGTTCCCGCTGCAACTGAACGTTCATGACTATGGAAGGCCTTGCTCTCCTCTGCCTAGGACCACTCTGCTTGCCAATAGGAGCTCCAGGTCTAAGCTGGAACTCAAGCTTCCCTCTTCCTAGGTGTGTCAGGAAATATTTCTCCAGGGTTTTATTTGTTTTGTTGTTGCTACTGTTGCTGTCTGGTTTACTGAAACGGGGTATTACTGTGTACCCTTGGCTGGCCTCAAACTCACGACAATCCTTCTGCCTCAGGTCCCCAAGGACTGCCATTACAAGGGTGAATGAACACTACTATATTTTCTCACGTTCTTGTGGGCACACATCAGGCCAGAGTGTTTCTTCAGCTCATTTCCAGCAAGATATTTCTTCGCTCTAATTCTTGGGCCCTGGGTAACATGAGATATATCAATGCACAAAATGCTTGCTATTATTTGGTAAGATATGTGATCCTGCGCCATTCCTATCTAGTGACAGCTGAAGGTTCCAGAAAGACGTGGTGAAAGACTCAGACCTTTTCCACACTCTGTGCTTGAAAAAAAAAAAAACCTGACATTTTATTTACATGGTTAATACTGAATGAAGTTCGATACTCATTGATTTGTGCTTGTTTGCTAAAGGCTATGGTGTAGAAAATGTGCTATTAAAAGAGGGGAAATGTATTTATTGGACTATAAAGAATAGAGGCAATTGAAAAACCACTATAGATGGAACGCTCTTCATTCCTTAATCATGGTAAGACAAATGTTAAACACAGTAAACAGAGATTAGTCATTTGCCACGCAGGCCTGCTTGAGAAGCATGCACCAAAGCAGAGAGAAGACGAATCAACGTTACAAGCGAAGGAAAGAGGATTAAAAATAATGAAAATAAGCAAAAACCGTTGTCCATGCCAACAGATAAATTCTGAAAAATATTAGCAATGTCACCAAAAGTCATTAAGCTTAGTTCTACTTGTATGACGCCCTAAGTCTGGGACACAACAGTCTTTAGGACCCATCTGATCCTGGCGATAATGCAACGACAGCAGGCATGTGACTTGACCATGAGCATCCCTGCAGGACTATGGAGGTGAGTGTCAGTCACCACGCTGCAGAGAAGCCTGGACTGCAGCCTCAACGGTGGGCTTGCCGAAAGGGTAACTCATGTAACCATTAACTGCTGTGTCTGATGGTACACACAGAGGGATCTTTAGAGAGAACAATTCAATTCTATGTAGAAAGGAGGCTTGCAAGTTACTTCAGGATCGAAGCACAAACAAGAGATCACAAGTCTAAGTACAGCCTCTACACATGACTCCCTCAAAGTCCCCAAGCAATAGCTTCATGCACTTAAGGGTTCTGTCCTAACGTGAAAGAACACATTCATGACATTGACAGCAACTTAAAGTCTCGGGTTTTGATCACATGACTTAAAGCATCATTCAGTGTCAACGAAAAGCAGCTCTTGAAAAAGTATCTTTACATGATGTTTAAGGAAAGCAGAATAAAATGCTTCTGAAGGTATTGATCATGTTGCTTGTGAAAACCCTAATCACTGTGAGCGTCAGGCAATGGACAAAATTGAGGCAAAAGAGTAACAGATACTCCATCCTGTTTTTAAAAGCTATCGGGAATGCACAGTGGGAGTTATTTGAAAAAATGATGTACGGCAAGCCTCTCATAGCTACCCCCATACTATAACTTCACGAATACCATACCTACACAAAAGCATGTGTGCATTTTTCCCCTCAACTTAAATTAGAGCACCAAATATTTACAAAGAGGATGAAAGGAAAAAAAATAGTTTTCCATAGGACATGACTATCAAAAGTCTGTTTAATTTGGTTTTCTGAGCTGAATATCAGCCTAGCTTCCTGTCAACTAAAGCAGTAATTTAATCCATCCTGAAAGTCTCTTTTGGTAACGGAAGCATCATTTTTGTATCCTTCACTGTGGTTTTGATCCTGTCCTGTTGTGTTGGGTGCTGCCCTGTAAGTCAGTCCATTTATTGCTGACTTTTGGACATTAGTTAAATTTTATATATTAATATCTGAAAAGTTCATTAGTTTGGTTTGGTTTCAATATGAAAATCTCTTATATTCTTTTCTTTCTTTGTTTCCTTCCAAATTGGTGAGTGACTAACACCCGAGGGCTTGCTTTTCAATAATCTTCCAGGTAGATTTGGGGAGTCAATGTGCACTCTTCAGTGGGTCACTCTGACTGAGGAGCAAACTTCCCACAAGCCACTTGGAGGCCGCGATGGAGAGGGCTTCCTTTGTGGACAGTGAGATCAACTTGGGATCTCAAGAGGCAGAATGTGGACCTACCACATAATAGGACAGACATAGCTATCATAACCGGTATTGGAGGGCACAGTTCCACTAACAAATGCCCATATGTCCTTACAACTCTATCCTCCGCACACACTTCCAGCATGCACTTATGAAATGCCTTGCAGATGTGCACACAATGCTAATTGCTGAGGGGAATGGGCAGGGTGTGGAATTTTCCCCTGACTGAAAGAGAAGCTGCTGTCCTTACCATGTGCCACACATACCTCAGAATATAGGTCTTTTACAAACTCATTTTCAGGCACAATTTGAAGTTGTCCCATTTTTTTTCCTTTGGTCAGGGAGCTGGTAATTTTTTTCTTTTAATAGATCTCCACACTTATGAAATTGTGTGATTTCTCCATAAACGGGTGAAAACCTAAGCCTCATCTCTTTCTTTCCTTTATTCTGTAATTAGAGGGGAATCCAGTTTCAATTCCACTCACTCAGCTTCCCTTCTTTCTTTCCAAGTGAATCCAGTGAGTCAGGTATTCCCACTGAAGAGGCTATGTTTGAGCCTCTGTTGCTATAGAGGGAGCCAGGACGGGGCTGGGGGCAGAGAAAACTGACTCCAAGGGAGGACAGGCTTGTCTGTGTACCTTGACGGACAATCAACAGTATAACCAGGGAAAAGAATTCCCAGTCTCGTTGTCTTAATAGGTTAAAGTAAGAGAAAGGATCAGGCCCGGGACCTAAAGGGAGGAGAATGGGGGAGTTTCCAGAGAAGTAGCATTGGTAAACTTTATAATTTTTCATCTTGGAGCCCTTGCTTCATTGCAATATTGATTTAAGCACATTTCAAATCCCTATCTAAATGCTAGCTTCTCTGTTTGAAATATCCTTAGTTCTGTACACAGTGAGGGCAGGGGGATCTTCGTAATCAAACGGGTCTCTTTCCTATCAACAATTCAAATGATATTTTAAGAGTTATTCAGATATATTTGGTTATTAGACAGGTTTACTAGGAAAATAAAATCAAAACGAGTGCCTTGACATTTCAGTTTTTAAATCAACACTACAAGGAGCGTTTATGGAGATGAAATATATTGGCAATATGAGGGCTTGGAAATAAATGTTATTAAGAAAGCTTAGCGAATGATTGTGTTTTATTTCCGGAGGGGAGGACAACAACTGAACTCTGCTCTTGTCTTCTGTTTCAACATCATGTCTCTGTCCCGCCTCCTCCTGTAATAAATATTCTCTTGCCAGTCCTGTTGCTGACAATAATGTAGGTGAACTCTGCACCGTGGACGTCTGTCATTATTAATGACCATGGGAGAGAGGAACAATAACTCACTCAGTTAGGAACCAAAGGAATAAAATGCTTTCAGGATCTCCTTCTGCTTGCCTTTTTTCCCAAAGAATATTTTCATTTTTCTTTCTAAATTTGCAAATAACGGTAGTGGAACAAAAACCCCTTCATATGCTCTTTCTTCAAGTTTGAACACTGTTAGAATGGCAGACACTTGTTGGAAGATGTTTGTTAATTTACAATCATAAAACTACACTAGAAAGTTTTAAATACTATGCTACATGCAATGCTTATAATGCTTAGGGTATTAAAGTTTTTATGGTCAGAACATTTTGTTTCTTTTCCAAAGGCTTAAAAGGTTTCCATATGGCCACACCACAGAATGTTCTTGCTAAAATGCTTATTCCATTCATTTTGCCTATAAGATACATATATATTTGTTTTAAAATGGGTCTTCTGGTGCCTGTCATTGCGTTATCAAAAAGCTTTAAACTGCTGTATTTTTATTGTGAAACTGTATTGATGTGTTTTGTTTGATTCGTGAAAAAATGCTTTGCATTGTATTTTTTTTAAATTATCAAGCTAGAAACAAAATGTTGACGAGCTAGATACACAACAAATACCCTTCACTCATGTCTTATAAAAATGGACAGACGATAACATTCACGCCCCCATGGAAACGGCCACAAAGTCTATGTATAGTCGCTTCTAAACTGTAGAATGAGCACCATTCTAACAAAACAAAAACATACCCATTCGTGCGAATGAGCTATTTCCAACTGACTCTCAAGCGCCAATGGCCTGTCAACTTTCAGCTTTCAGCGGGACTCTATCAATATCTCCCACAGCTCCTCAGCCTCAGTGCTGAGGAGATAGCGTCATGAAGGTTACTGTGGCTGAGTAGAAAGGGACTTTTCCAGAACGTAAGACTTTAAGATGTCAGTAAACTTGGAGGGATCACATAGGGCCACTGAGGGCTTACTGAGTGCTGTCTGCCTTCTCGCGGGCCTGGGCAGTGCTTTACAGTCTTCCTGACAAAATTCTAGAAGTGTCAGCTCTTGGCCATGGTACAGTTTATATTGATACTAGTATCTTTTGTAGGGAACATAACATTAGAAAATAAGTTAGTCTTTCCACAGATTTCTAGAAGACAGTCAAATATTTGTAATTGTAAGTCCACTCTGCCTAAATGATAAATTGTGTCAATAGAAAGACATTAAACACTGAATCTCATTGAATATATTTGGTTGATTTGGAATTTGTAAGATGCCAAATCACCAATTTAAGAATTTTTTTCTGATTTTGTTTTTCTTCTAATGCAAACACATTGAAAGTCTTTGTGCTGAGAGTGGTTTTTGTAAACTGAATTAAGTGGTTCTGTGATTTTCTTAGATTGCGGGCATGAGGCTCAGGCTTAATAAAAGGAGAGGCTGTTCTTCGGAACTCTTTCTTCCTCAAAGTCTGTTCCTAAAGGTGAACCCAACCCTCCCGCCAAAGCCATAGAGGATAAAGCCATGGTTGCCATGGTTGCTTCTTGAGAGGTGTGGTGTTATGAGGGGCACAGTCTCTCGGTCCTCATCTCTTCCCCAATCTCACCCTCTGCTCAAAGGTCCATACCCAGTCAATAGAATCAGGCCAAATAGTTCAATTGTTACTTCTCTGTGCCAACTTTGCTAAACGAACCCCCATCCTGAGATAATAAAGTCTGTACCAGAGAGCCCATTCCTTGGCCTCACTGAACTTTTAACTAAGACGCAGAAAGAAGTTATCGGCAAATGTTCCAGGGACATAAAAGTGTTCAATCCATCAAACTCCTCCAAATCAAATTAGCCTGAAACACTATCCTTAAAACTGCAAAAACATTGTGATACTAAATATTCAATATTATCAGTCAGGCAAATTGGCCTGAGTCAAATGGGCAAATCTAAAAAAATGAGATTGCTAAATTTCTCGGCCTGATAGCCTCGTAATAAATAATGTGTTTCTATTCAATCTGTACATTAAGTCTTTTATGTGGCCTTAAGGCACTATCTGATGGCCATGCCCATTACAGTGTAGCCATAGAAACTGACACATTTATTTCTTGGATTAGTGTGCCATTGAAAATATTAATATGAAGCAGTAAAAGGGGATTTAATCTAATCTACTGACGTGAGGATGAAGTTAGTAAAAGGTTGAGTGCCCCGGCAGGGAAGAGAAGATTATTCCAGCAGTAAGATGCCTGTTAGTGGTTAGAGAGATCAACTAAACAGCCTATGACTTGCTCGGCATGGTTATTTTAAAATAGACACTGTCATACACTGCATGGAGCATGTTCTGCAGACTGAAGAATGCTTTGAAAATGAAATACGTATTTTTAAGGATGGTGATAGCCAAAGTGGACACCTTTTACTTCTGAGCACAAAGGGACAGCACACAGGAAGCACAGTGCCCAGGCCCAGATTGGTTAAATGAATTGCTTTTTCTTTTTACTTAATGGTCTTTGTGTAGCCCTTCTATTTTGTCCAGGTTTAAAATGCAACCATCAAAGGGAGAGACATCATCAAGGGAGGCCAGCTGGGCTCAGAGAAAACAAAGCTAATCAACCTTATCAATGATTGTGTTAATTTCTCACTCAAGATTAGACCCCGATAAATATTCTTTAAATGGTGAGCTCGGACCACCACATAGGACACTGGTGCCCACTGATGATTCACAGGACACCAGCTCCGGTCCTCTGTTACTCGGCTGCAAAGTACATAAATTTCCAAGATATATTCTGACAGAGGAAGCATTGTTGAAGAGCAAAGTACAGCACTTTGTCCTTGAGATGTTAACATGGAATGCCATAAAGTATTCAAATAATAATTTACTCAATCTTTCAGGGCAATTAATTAAAAGCCTGGCTATGGTGAGGAAAATCACCTTGTGCTTAGATGACTGAAGGGCCCTCCTTCCCTCTCAGCATGCAACCTGCCCCGGCAGACCAACCACATGCTTTCCCAGTTATGGGGTCTGATTTCAGAAGATAATAAATAGCCAGGATCTAATTTTGCCATGTCACAACCGATTATGTTTCACAAGAAAAGGTGGAGCGCTCACCTACCAGATGAAGGTGAAACATAAAACCACTTTTATTTATGTCGTGTGTCCAAATTCAGCTCAGCCTGGCCCTGGGTACCGGGGAGCGTGTGGACTTTCTCTGTCACACGAATTTATGTATCTCAAGAATGTGTCAAATATAAACATAAATTTAATCAAAGGGATGGAAACCTCTATTATATATAAAAAACACATTCTTGACACCAAATATAAATTATTTTAATGTGTGTTTTTACCACTTTTCAGAAGGTCACAAATAAAGAGAAGGAATAAGACATTAAACAGACGGAGCCCGAGGCTCTACCTTAATTCTGGCCATCATCAGTAGTCTATTCTAGAGGCAGGTTTACTTTTAAAGGTGTTTTTTTTTTCTCTCCAAAGTTCATTGTAGCTCACTGTCTTAATCAATTGCATTATTGTATACTCCTGTGATGATAAGTAGGAATGTGAGGGAGATGTTGTCCTAAAAATCTGTATTTTCAATGGGACTGTAATCAGGCCTCGGCCTCTGAACTGCCATGTTAAATTAGAGAAGCCCTGAAGCAGCTAGACCCACAAAACCTGTGTCTAGCTCATCACTACCATCACGCCAGCATCACACTTAGGGTGCGGAATCAAAAGCAAAGTTGGGACATCATTGTTCCTGTTCGGTTCACTAAACAGAGGCCTGGTAACAACAGATTAACAAGCCCCGGGAATTACTCAGCCATTCCTCTGAGTTGGTTAGGCTTTGGACGGAATTGGAATAATTTTTAAAAAATGCATATGATAAGAATGTCATTTTTAAATTCACATGAACAAAGGGTCATGCCCATATTTGGCAAAGGAGGTGTCCGCAGTACAAGGGGAGCTGGGGTGTTCACAGACGGAACCTCACTTCTTGCAATTCAAAATAAACTGATAATATTTGGGGAACCATGTACTGTCAGTGACATGGTGACACATTGTTTCAAGTGGGTCCTTATAAACCGCAAGTGATGGACTACACAAATGAATATTAACTGAAAACAATACTGCTTGAACGGCAATCATTAAATGTAGTACTTATAACCTAAGTGGACATTGAAGCAGCTTCTGGCATCCAAGTTTCTTTAAGATACAGTAACTACAGAACTAAAAAAAAATTTGTAATAGTACTCTTTGATGAATCAAAAATCAAGGTCTTCCTAAACCTTAATCCTTTGAACTTACTTTATAAAAAAATCTACCAAGAGAGCTTCGTCTGACATACATGCTTAACTTACAGACTCAGTGCGTAGTACATGATCTTAAGTGGGTATGAGAGAGATGCAGAAACAGAGAATGTCCTAGGGGTATGGCTCCAACCATTATTATTTCTCACTTTAGGACCTGTATCAAGCTCACTTGGATGCAGGATCATCATATTGACTCGCTGGGTTCCACAACAAGCTTGCACAGTTAGAATTCCCACAAGTCCCGGTGCAGTTCCTACTTCATTTAACAGTACTGTCAGATGGGAAGGACCTCTGAGACTCACAGACAGCGAGGGGATTTCTTTCACCAGGTGCCGGCCTATAGACACCTGAGAGAAGGAAGACAGGCCCACTTCATCTAACCCAGTGAACCAGACGTTCTGGGAATTCATACTGAGCTCCATTCTGAGAACGTAAACCTGTCCTATCAGAATTCTCCAGCAGCAACCTATCAGAGTGAAGTTTCAAAGACTTAACATGCTGGCCACCAATGCATCATACTGTCAGTATTGGAGAGCCAGATACTAAATTACTATTCCTAAACCTACTCTGTTGGATCCCACAACATTCAAGAACTCACGATCACTCAAGAGCCGATAGAGTTTGTAGAGTTGCTGATGTGATGGGCCAGGCTGATCATTCTGACACTCAGGAAGTTGAGGCAAGAGGATTGCCAAGAGTTCAAGCCCAGTCTCGGCTACACAGCAAACAGTGCATCCTTCAGGGATAGGTAGAAAGACCCTTCCCCAACCCAGTAAAAATCTAGTATATCATATGATTCCAAGAGACTGAGCGATGTGTACCAAATTAGTGACAATTCTACTTATTTGCCCTGGATAAACTCATTAGGAGCTCCTATTAAGAATAAGGTATTCATAGTCCGAGCAAGACCTACAGCATCCTGAAGTTATAACTCAGTTAAAATTATTAGCTGCATAATAATGGTCCTATAATATTTTTTTTTTAAATTTGAGCTGCTATTTCTCCTTGCAACCCAGGCTGCCCTCAAAATCTTCATCCTCCTACCTCTGTCGCCCAGTTGCTGGAATCACAGGCTTGTTCTGCTATCACACTTGCTAGTCCTTTGACTCTTTAGGTTTTGTTCAAATATAAGGACTTTTCCTAGAATTCATTTTCTCAATTTTCAGTGCAGGATAAAAACCAGACACTATCTATTATTTCTCTGTATTGTGTCTACTTTGGTTTCATTTCTAATTAAATTTAGAAGAGTGAGCTGTGAGGTGTCTCAGCAGGGAAAGACCCTTGCTGCTGTCAGCCCTAACAACCACATGGGACAAAGAGAATGATTCTGCCAAGTTGTCTAGTTCTTCACACGTGCTGTAGCTCATACACATACCTACTACACACTTGCACGTGCACACACACACACACACACACACACACTTGCACACAGAAAAGGAAAAGGCAAACCAGAGGCTGCACTACCTTTCCGTACCTGGTTTTAACAGAAATATCTCTAAATAAACGCACAGTCCAGGATGCCGGTAGAGATAAGATATATTTTTTTCCTCAGGCCAAGAACTTCTCCAGGAAGAAATCCAGCTACTCACAGCTCCACGGCTCCTTAGCACTGTTCACGGAGCCTTGAGTCTGTTCCTGGCTGGCAACTGTCTTTCACCTACAGCATACATTGCCAAACATTACCTCTTCAATGCAGCTAACCCACCCGATGGTGTAACTTTCAGCCCGTGATTCTGTCACTTCTGAGAGACAGAATCCCCGCCGCTCCCCCCCACCCCCAGCCAATGGGACCTTCCACTTTTGTTTTCCCTTGGTTCCTGCCATTTTCAAAGCATCAGTGTCTTTTTATCTACTCCAGCCTCACCGAGGCCTGAATTTGTCTCCCCAGCTTTGACCCGTGAGCTCTGCTCCACCGCTCTCTGGAGGTTCTGCCTTCTCACCCTCAAGTCTCCCCTACACAACACAAATCAGCATTTCAGGCCTTAATTCATCCAAGAATGTTTCCATGCTTTTCCTTTCCTCAGGTCAGGGCTCTGAAGGGGTCCAAGGCGCTGCTCGCCACAGTCTCTCATCTCGCTCCTTCATCCTCCTCGGTCTAACTTCAAAACTCATGCTTTGCTCATTAGTTTCATTTAGCTGGCAATGAGCGCCATGACAGTCTCCAGCCATTTCTACGTCTTTATCGTATTATCTCTCTCCATGTCTCTGCCCTAACAGAGGGCGAGTCTTTCCATCCAAGACTGCATCCTACTTCCCTTGCTCTCTTCACACTGGAACGGAAGCACAGACGAGCAGATGTACTGCGCTGTGGTGACAAGGACGGCCTTAGCCATGTACCCGGAGTGGGAAAGCCGGCTCAGAGAGTAGTTCATTGTTTTTATTTGATCTATTTCAGTTTCCAGGAAAGCCTTGATCCAAGGCTGGTGGGTATTGATACTCCAATACACACTTTTCTTCTGTCAGAACAAAAAATTAAATATTTAATTATTTCAGTTTTCGTCACGGAGAAACCTGTTTAGACAGTTTACTTTAAATCTTTGTGTTCTCCTCACAGACTTTTCTGCTGTACTTGACTTGTCACTGGAACTTGCTTGCTTTTCATACAAGATCTTTCTTCTGCATGCATGGTCACAATTCAATCCTGGAGTTACTGGGTAGGCGGAGTGTGTAGCTATGAGTCGTGACTTTCTCCTCCAATGATCAGCTTTATGTTTGAGTCAGAGTCTTGCTATGAAGCTCTGGCAAGCCTTGGATTAACTAATCAGTCTAAGCTGGCTTTGAGCACATAGCAATCCTTCTGCCTCAGCGCACCTATTCAATTGATGAGATTCGAAGCATGTACTACCATGAACAACTGCAATTTAACCCTTTGAAAATAACTCAGTAGGGATCCATGGTAGACCAATCAAGTTTCACTTCAGTTTTCGTAAGCACCAACACACGGTTTCCCATAGAGGACATCGCATCATTCACTGTGCCTATTGACCTGTCCTGCTAAACAAAACAACTACAGCAACAAAATATCAAAAAAGTAATGCCAGTATTATTCTAATCCAGCAATTGGAACAAGATTTCCAATTATTACTTACTGTAAAGCAAAACCAAAAGAACATCATCTATATTGTTCTAACATGGTTGACACTGCATGTTTTACATATTTTGTAAAGCTAGATGAACATTAAGAATATCTCAATAACAAATATCTATGTTTAAAATAGAAAGGAGAGTGTGTGCTCTAAATTTATAGTATATATTATTTCTCTAGGTAAAATTAAAGAGAAGAGTAGGAATGTCTCAACCTTTAACTTTGACCATTTCTAAAAATATTAAATATTACCAAATGTAGTATAGGTAAATAAAACTATAATTTTCCAATTAGTTTATAGTATAACATTATGAAAGTATAGTCTTATGATGTGTTGTTATAATTTATATTCTATATTACATATCAATATTATAAAATGCTATTAGAGTAGTAGATAAGTACCCCTTAATCACTGGATTTGAAACTTTTATGCTACTGGTTTCACTATGATATTTGTTATATTATTATGACTACTGATATTTAACTTAGAAAAACATCTTTTCCATGCTGGAGATCAAACTCGGGGTCTTGAAGCATGTGTGGAAAGCTTTTTCTCTGAATGACTCCCAGCCTTAGATAGTTAAGAACCACAAGCCAGGAGTTGGCCTGAGTTATGTAGAAGAACTTTAGAAGTATATGGGCTTGACATTTCCATAGAATGAATACTGGTCCTTAAAGTCAGCTAAGCCTGAAGGAGCTCTACATTTCCGCAGACAGCTTCACTATACCTTCTAGCCACTTTCCACTCAGTTTATGCAGAAAGGATACCTTACCAGTCTTATGTCTTACGGTAGCCACAGTCTTTACTAGAGACACCCAAAGGCCACAACTAGACTGTATTGCAAGATAATGTCATAGATGAAGCTGAATGCTTGCTACTGTTATTCAAATTTATTTTGTCGACTGAGGACAGGAACTATACTGAATCATCTTTTATAGTAGCATTACCATTATTTTGTGTTGAATTAAATACAGAAGTACTTATTTTAGGGTATAATTTGGCCTTGAAACTACACACACACACACACACACACACACAGAGGAAAGTATTTTCTTAAAATGTTGTGTGTTGGGGGTGGTGGCTTTTCACAAATAAGTAAGCAAATTCAGATCAATATAGTTTAACCGCATTCCAGCACATTAAAAAAAAAATCACACCTGAGATTTCTAACATTCAAGAACTTCAAGTGGCTTTCATAAAACACATTATCATTGTTAACTGCGTAGGCATTCAATTCTCCCCAAATGCTGAGCTGGCTAGTTTTATGTCAACTTGACAAAAGCTAGAATCTTCAGAAAGAAGGGATCCTCAATTGAGAAAATGCTTCCATAAGATTGGGCTGTAAGCAAACCTGCAGAGCATTTTATTAATTAGTGGTTGATGGGAGGACCCAGCTCATTGTGGATGGTTCCATCTTGGGCTGGTAGTCCTGATAAACAAGTAGGCTGAGGAAGCCATTGGGAACAAGCCAGTAAGCAGCATCCTCCATGGCCTCCGTATCAGCTCCTGTCTTCAGATTCCTGCCCTGTTTGAGTCCCTGTCCTAAGAGCCTTTGATGGTGAACTGTGAAGTGAAAGTGTAAGCCAAGTAAACCCTTTCTCCCCCAACTTGGTAATGGCAATTCAATTACTTGCACAAATACACTGCAAAGATAAGTGGCCAATGACAATGAAGGAATAATTGTTCATTAACGAATTCTTAAGAAAAAGTAGAAGGCGAATGGTGATTGGTGATGTCTCTCTCTCACACTTTTCTATCACCTGGTAAGACAGACAAACATGCTTCCAAAAAATTACTACAATTAGTTTAAACTTTAAACACCCGCGAGCATTCCCAGTAATATCAGCGGCAATCTGAACAGCACAGACTCCATTTCTGACACATGAAGAGATACCCACCCACTTCAACTTCACACTGTGGCAGTTGTCTTTTGACTAACCTCAAACCCAAGCTAAACGTGCCATGTGGAGGCAGGGTCTTTCTCATCTCCAAGGTGGAGGGCAGCTCCCCTCTGACATCATCAACAGGTCATACTGTCATATCACAGAAGCAGTTCTTAAAACCTTGTGGCACACATCAATTAAGAGTCTTTAATTTAGGTAAGAGCCTGAAACTCAACCCAGAAATCCACAACAAAGCTGTTGTGAGTCCTGCTTTGGCCGACCATGGTTAACAGATCATTTCCGGCAGTCTTGGAGAAAATGAAAGGTCGCTAGAGGTACAGAGGTGCATAGGGGGTGAGCTCTTTTGTCACCTTGCAGACCTTAGTTTACCCCGGGGTAGCTGCTGGGGAAGCACAGATAACGCCAGGTGAAGTCACTCCCTTCCTTTCCAATCCTGTATCCAGACAGGATGCCCTTCACGAACTGGCTCAGAAGTCTGCCTGATGCAACAGTTGCCCTTAGATTTTCTAGTTTTTCTTATGTATGCGACTGCCTATAGCAGATATGGTAGAAAATTGGTGTATCATTTTAACTCAAAAGGCAACAGACATTTAGTAGGATGTTTATGTTGATATAACAAATCCCAGCATTTCTGATCAAATAGTTTGGAAAAGATGGCAAAGACATCTCCAAAGCTTTCTTGGGGGATTGAAAGGAAGCTACTTTCAAAGTTACAGAATATGTAAACATGATCATCTGTGAATGTGTGACAATGATATTACATTTCCTGTGTTTTTTACATAAAAGTTCTCTTTGGTAATGTCTAAACAGGTTGCTGCTGAACCAGTTTGCCAAAGCATATTCACCCTCCTTTGTGAACGTGTCTCTAAACTTTGAGCAAAATACATCATTTGCCTTTGCTGTAGCAGCTAGATTTGACCTGGCACTACCTGGTCAGGGGAAGGAGGTAAAACGTGAAGGAGCCACAGTGACCTGGAGTGGAAAGGGACAGCTGAGTTGAAACATCCAAAACTGTGGCCCCATGAGTGCCTGAGCGAATGGGCCACCAACTTGGACTGTGTAGGCAAAGAAACTATGCAAGGTTCCTTTCTCTGTTTTCTGACACTTCATACACTTACTAAAAAACCAATTATTTTTTTTCAAGAACATGTTAGAGTTTCCAGGATAGCCACTTGTATGTGTGGACCAAAATGCTGACGAGCTAACTGTGTAGCTGGAGTAAGATCGAATTTTCTTCACTGTTGTTCTCTCTGCATTTTTTATTTTTCCAGTATAATCTTTTTTTCAAGCCAAGAACCTGTTGAAGTCAAGAACTCTGCCTCTTTGAATCCTGATGCTGTCTGTCATTTATGAAAGAAACAGTGAGCAGGTGAGTTTGAGAGTGTCTATGTCTCCCACTTAACAGAGAGTCAGAAATTCTGGGATCTGTGACAGCAAAGAACCCTAGTAATGGTGTCAGTAAATCTACCAAGGAAGAGACAATCTGTTTCTTGGCTTGTTCTCAAGCCTTATAAAATCCTTGGGTCCTTCCCAACTCTCTGGATCCTCTAAATACCTGTGGCCCAGCAGCACTCTGGCCTCCTGAGACCCAGATTCCTTTTCCAACTTCCAACTCATAACTTGGCCTCTTACTACAATGGTACCTTAAGGAAATGCATTTTCATTTGCCACCAGGAAACTCAAGTTGTCTTTGGCAACATGGTTCGGGTATATCCCAATCCCAGACAACGCAGTTTCTGTGAGCAATGCTATGGCAGAACAGTGGAGCTCACTGTCAGCCTGTGCTAAGAAAGTATTGTGTCATAGAAACCGGCTTTGCTAAGCTTATTGCTCACTGTACCAAATACATTGAAAGTGATGGAGTATCTCCTTATAATATGAATTAAAAGACAAGGTTGGGTGTTCAGTTTGGTGCCTATATAGAAACAATAGTGACTGCTTTTACTATCACAACTTCCTGGCACCATGGAGTCTACTCTTTAATGAAGCAGGGGATTCTCTCACCCATTTTATTAAACAATCCTAAGGGGTCACACTTAATGTTTTTGAGAAAAGGAAGAGGAGAATTAAGTAACTTAACCTGATTGTTTGGCTGGACCATTGGTTCTCAGGCCCTAGGATTCCACTAGCATCATTCTATCACTTGGAGATACAAATGGGGGGACAGTTTGGTCATCTGCTGTATTGTTGACACCAGTCAGAATGACCTGGGAGGATGCCAGGAAGACAACAGACAGCCTAGAACTAAATAAATTCACAATTATGATATTTTTAAAGGATATTAGATAATTAAGCACTCTGAAAAAATTTGAGGGTCTCTATTGATTGTCTGCATATTTCTGGACATTTGACATTCTAGACTTACAAGAATATGCAAAACTAAAGTATGTGCATTTGGCTCAATGTTTTCTCATTTTTCAAAGAACTCAACACTGATATTAGACAATGAGAAATCATATAAGGTGACTGCATTCTAATAATTTCCCATTATTTGTATATTAAATGCTGTAACTTTACAGAAGAATGCTCTAATGTGTAGGCAGTTTAATGTGAGCAGAGTTTGGCACTGAAATAAAAGAGAAAAGTTAAAACAGCACTAAAGAGGGAAGAGACTCTTCCACGTAGATCTAAAGTAAGCCAAACCTTCTTTTGGAAGATTCTAGAAGACTTGGACACAAGCAAACAAACAAAAACCATGCAAACCTGTCTCTTTAAAATACAAAGAAAGGTTTTCATGTTTGTTATTAAATGCAAGTGTATTTCGTATTAAAATCTATGGTATTTCCACTTCCATTTAAAGACCTGAGGTGGAATTTTATCTTTTTCCCACTGTGAAATGCAATTATGAAGAACAGAGGATCTTTGGAGCAAATTATGTGAAGTAGGAAATATAAAAACGACCTCTCTTTAGCGGAAAAAATGCTCAAACATAGTGGCCTAGTAATTCTCAGGTTGCTAGACACAGAAGCACACTATTAATATTGTGCTGTTTTCATTTGTTCCTCTTTGACAAAGATCACAAATAAAGACCCAACATCCTAAGACACAGGGGCCTGGTTCTGCAAGCCACTGTAAAGAAGTCCTTTGAATTATTACAAATGCTTGAGCAGTAAGATCTCTTCCACAAGGAGAGAGCAGCACTCTCTGTCTGTGTTGTTCCGAATTTAAGCACAGCCCACTAAGAATGGCTGATTGTCCCGAGGAGGCACTGCTGACAGCCATCAGCAGGTCTGTGCAAATGGTATTTGGAAAAGGTAATAAGAGCTTCAGGAGTAGATTTCAGCCGTATAATAAAGTAATTGTGAAAGTGTAATTGCAGTCTGCTTCCATACCATATTAGGGTGAGGAATGAGATGGTAAGAAAACATGAGATCCACAGAATTATTTTAGAAGCCTGCAATGCCTGCCTCACAGAACTCAGAGACTTTATCAGAAATAATCATTTTAAACTGGGCAGTGGTGTGCACCTTTTGAAATATATTATGATGAACTTGAACGAAATGAATGGTGATTATGTTGCCATTTTATAAACATCGTTAACTTGTGAACGGCTTCCAAAATAAAAATGGCATCGGCTAATGTTAAGCAACTGATTTCAGCCTATTGAAGCATCAAAGGAAAAACTGAGTACACACCCCGTTGTTTATTTTTGAATGATACCTAGTTCAAATTTCAAAAGACTTAAATTATTTGTGTGACTAGAATTTCAATTTTTAAAAATTTATTCCCTTGGCTACTTCAAAAACAATCCTTGTGGGCTTATGTTACCAAGACACATTGTCCCACAGGCGTTCCTGCTTTCCAGGCAGGACTTTAGAAGGGACAGGGGCTGCTGCTTCTGCTCCCAGTCCTCCCCTCTGGACTACAGAAACGAAGAGAGACGAGGAAAGAGATGCATGTACATGAACATGGGTACACGTCATATTCAGTAGCCGCAGAACTCATGGGGAATATTAAAATTGTCTCACATTTTTGTTCACTCCCATCTTTAGTAGAATCATCTAGATAATAACCTAAGCGTATCGCTTCTACAAGTACACAGTAGTTTTTCTCACAACTGCAGCACAATTCTTGGCGCACAACCTATCAGACAATATTTAGTGAGTAAATGGCTCATACAGACATGTACAAATAGCCACGTTTCTGTCAATGGCAGCCCACAAAGACAATGGTCCCATAAGACATTATCACTGGGTGATGGAGCTGTGCTAAGTACACTCTTCAATGATTGCAGATGAAATCTGAGTATGCAACTTTCAGAACACACCCCATCACTAGGTGATGCTGGACCATGTCTACAAACAACATCCCATTCACCAGGACACACCCCATCACTAGGTGATGCTGGACCATGTCTACAAACAACATCCCATTCACCAGGACACACCCCATCACTAGGTGATGCTGGACCATGTCTACAAACAATATCCCATTTACCAGAAGTAAGACCAAACCAGCCCTGTGCCACAAGTTCCCAAAGCCACAAGTTCATTCTGGGAATCAGGTAAATGGATTCTGTTTCTCACTGTCATCCACTCAGGAATAAATTTCATAAGCAGTAACTATACACAATGTACATTCTTCCAGTCTCCCATTTTAGACAATAGTTCAAAATATTTTAAGTATGAAAGAGTTATCCTGATTTGGGTATAAACAAAAATCTAAAATTATCATTGGTCTATCATGAGTTCTTGGGAACAAAATATTCATGTTTTAGGAGGTAATTTCCACTAGTCATATATGTCTGCTTATCTGCAGACTAGCTCTACAAAAAACAGATGAGGGCCTACTAAGGTAAGCATCTTAAAACACCAAGGCATGGGACTTTGACTTAATGGTAAGTTCCAGACATAGGGATATTAGTACAGGGGAAATCCTCCATGTACACACCTGGAGTCTACCCATGTCATGTATCAAGCCAGAGCTTCTGTCTTCCCAATAGTACAAGGTCTATGTAAGTGTATCCTCATGATGAAAAGGATGGGAGAGAACAGAGCCTTGAGTAGGTAGGAGAGAGTCTAGGGAAAGGTCTGTAAGCAATAACTAAAAAACCCATGAATATAAAGACAGCCATGTTACAAATTACATGAGCAAGATGTGAAAAGAAGTCAGGTTTGGAGCGTGTGTGTGTGTGTGTGTGTGTGTGTGTGTGTGTGTGTGTTGCCAATATCTCTATATCTCTGCCATCAGAAGAGAGTGTGGCCTGATGTTTTCTCCAAACAATCACTACTACTCTTCGATTTCTTCACATTGCTCTCCTTCAAACTTTCCAAATTCTTAGCATGTTATGTCCTATACTGGCACCTAACAAGGCAAGAGTATACTCAAAGATCTTTATCCATCACCAACCAATATCAGTTCATTCTGTGACAAAGGCATTTTATTCTCCCAACTACACCAAGCTACCTGACTTCCTCCCTCTTCATAATTGCTAGTCTTCCAATCATAGTAGAGAATTTGTGGTGGAAGGGAAAGGGCTAGGATGAAAGAAATCCTTTATTTTTCTTTGGAGAGAAAACATAACAGAAGTCACACAGGTCCTTCAACCTAACAGTTTTAATAACAGCTACAAAAGACCAGTGTGTCACCCTGTGCTTCTCAAATTTATTTCTTGAAGGAAGACGCTATGCTGAGGAATCAGGCAGCTTCTTAGAATAAAGTAGTTAACTAAATTCTAAGTGATATTGAGTATTAATTTACTGCAAATAGACATGGACACCCTGCAGTGCATAATATGACACCCACTTTGTCTCCAGGGCCAGGGGGTAAGAAATCCTAGGCCAGTGCTCTACCATCGGTTAGCATGCAAGCACTGCCCCATATCGACACATTTCTTAGAAAATCCAATGCTAGCTAGAAAAAGGTTCGTCTTTCCTACTCCAGCCCCTCAACATGTAGATGCCCTCCCATCCATGAAGCTACTTGAGATTAAAAACTTTGAGACTGGCAAGTAACTACCAGAAAACTCTGAGAAACAAAAAAAAATGTTGATTGAGAGTTCTGAACAAATTTGGATACTTTAATATGTTGTCTACTTTTGCTAGCATTCCTAACTAATAGTTACCACTGAGCAAGAGCTTCCAACCGAGCACTACTAAGAAATATCAATAAATATTACAACATAATTAGAATAGATTATTAACTAACCTGTTCACTTGATATGCTATGAAGACTATATCAGGCAAGACTTGTTGTTACCAACATCTGGATTTATCAATCAAAATTACTCTCATATGGAAGACAGTGCTGAAGAGTGCATTAAATAACTCTCCTTTTGACTAAAACAGACAACTTCTAAAATTAGACAGCCACCAATAGCTATGAAAGTTGTCAAAACTTACACCAACGCACACTCATTCACCTAGCACGTGACCCTCTCAAGTAAGAATTGAGTCCTTTTTTTTTTAAATATTCAATCCCATGTTGGTCATGAGCACAGTATCACTTTGCCTTCACATCCCCAGTGGTGAGATTCCAGGTGTGCACGTCTATCCTTAGTAAGTACATTTTAGAGAGGAACCCACATGAGCCACGGACAATAAGCCTTTGATTTCCATTCCAACTTCCCTATCTCCTTCTACTTAGATCAACATGTCCCTGACCACTCCCACTTCTGCGAGTGAGTCTCATTCCAGGAAGCCCTTCCTTTTAGCCAGACACAATTATCCACCCAGAAGTCTCAATCCACGACCTCATTCCAGTAGTTTAAGCCACCATATCATATGCCCTACCTTCCGTAGCCCAGAACCTCACACCTCCAAGTTTTTCTTCATATTCAGTGCTTGGCATGCTTTGATTAGAGTTGCTACAGCATTACACTTTTACTAGGGAACAAATTTTGATGTGTGAATAGTTAGCACTGATGCATCTCTCAGATGGTCAGAATTCTGTCACTCCCTGTGACTCCCACTTTCTTCCTACCAACAGGGAGCAAAGGCTAAATTTTAATATTTATGTAGCGTTTCCTTACTTCATAGACAAGAGGTAGGTTTTCCTCTGTTCTCTAGCTATGACACCATGTGTTCCTAGCCCCCAAAGCTTGTTCTACTTGGTTTCTTCAGAGTTATCTGTTTAGTTTGATTAGCTTTGTTTGGCTGCAAAGATTTGACTGCAGGCAGACGAAGCATGTACTCAGACACTGAATGACAACCCCCAGTCTCTATACTCGACCATGGAGTGGCAACCTCCAGTCTCTGCGCTCAACCATTGAGTGGCACCCCAGTCTCTGTACTCAACCGTTAAGCACCCCCTGACTCATGTCACTTAGAAAAACAGAAGTCTAAAAATTGATCCAAAGAATCAGAAGTAACTCTCCTCTTTTTTGTCACTCAAATTTTAAGGCCAGTTGAAGTTCCGCCTCCTCTAAGCAGACACAGGAGATCCTCCGGCATCAACTCCTTTCCTCTTTTCTGACACTCACACTACGACTTCACGTTCTCTGTCACAGCAGTTAGGCCTCAATTTTGTCATGGTTATTTGTTTTCTACCAAGACCAGTCTGGGACCAGATCTTTCCCTTCCCTCAGCCTCTCGCTTGCCCCCTGCACATTGAAGACAAGGCTGACTTGTTATCAAGACCAAAGCTATAAAGCAGGTGCACTCCATATAAAAAGTCTGCTTACACTGAAATATTTCATTTCACCTGTGTGCAAGCATTTATATGGGATCTGCACCAGATCAACCTCAACATCAGAGCTTATAGTGGAAATGGTACCAGGCTGTGAGTGCAAGAGTCAACATGCGAATGGCCTTAATACTTTTACTGCTATGGTCTCTGTTTCATAAATTTCATCAATATTATCTATCTATCTATCTATTTATCTATCTATCTATCTATCTATCGATCTATCCATCTACCTGTGTCTATCTATCTACCTACCTATATATAGATATAATATATTCCCCATATATATTATATATATCATATGCATTTAAGATATTCATCCTTGCCTGAGCTCTCAGGAACATGTATAAATTAGTCTTTTAGAACATTAGAAAAATGTCACCCCGTACAAAAAAAAAAAAAGGAATATCTAAAACACAACAGAGTTTTCTTTGCCATTTTAAAGGCACGGTAGTGCCTCCCTTTAGCTACCACCCCACAGCAGAGCACAGGACGGCCAAATTATTAGTGGCCATTTTGTATGTTTTAAAATATGGTAACATAGCATTTCAGAGCCCAGAATAAAGTCAAATCTCCTCGGGGCATTCTCAGGCTTCAAGGTCCCCATTCTTTCCGCCCCCCTCCTTATTACTACCATTATATTAAACATGACCCGGGCACTGGCCTTTTTTTTGCCTAATCAAAAAGATACAGAAGCAGCTCTGTGTTGAATCTACTATCCAAGTATCAAACTTCGACATCCACCAAATGAAAAATGTAGGCGGCACATTCGTTAAGAATCCCAGCATATTGGAGGCAGAGGCAGGCAGATCTCTGTGAGTTCAAGGCCAGCCTGGCCTACAAAGTGAGCGCCTGTGTCCAGAAATAAACAATAAAAAATAAAATTCTCTTCTGTTTTTACGTTAGTCAACTGTTGATTCATCTGAGTTATTGTCGCTAAAATTACCTTGCGAGGAAGCTTTTACCACCATTTAAAATCACGTGCGTATCACACTGGGGCCAGTTCAACACGATACACCCATTGCTGCATCTCGGCAAAGAAATACTTATCGGAAATATCGCCAGCTTTTACGTCATCAACCAAGGATGGATTTTTTAAATTAACACTGATATGCTTATTAATGTCACTTTACAATAAGAATTACTTTGCTTTTAAAATAAATTCAAATACACTATGAACCTCTACATCTCAGGAATACATTGTTTTTTCTCCACCTCATCCCTACGAGATCTATCCTGACGACCTACAAGTTTTAGCCAGGTAACTGACCTTAGAACATTTTCCCACCGACTTAGGATTTTCCTTTCTTTTGAAAGTGTCGTTAGGGAGGGTGAGTGAGAGCAGAGCAAGAGACACACTTCACATAACGAGTGTCATAAGAAAAATATGTTCGGGCAGACGTTCCCCAGCTTGTAGCTAAGAAGCATTTACATCATCCAGGCATACTATAAGTGCAGAGTAAAAGAAAGAAATCTCGAAATAGATTTTTGTTCTACTTTCAAACTCTGAAGCTAAGAGAACACAAGTGTTTCACTTAAGAAATGAATAAAGCATGATTTCAATGTGCGCGCGCGCACACACACACACACACACACACACCTTTCTCCTTTAGAAACTGCACATCAGACAGCACGTTTTTTGGCACGGCTGACCTGCGGAGATATGGAGCTAAGCGCAGTTCTGAATTCACTCACTCTGATATGCACACATGATACGCAATTAAAATCGCCATTCACATTCCTGCCGGCTGTCAGTCATGAGGAAAGCCTTTCTGACAAGGCTCAGCGAAGCGTACCCACAGACTGCTCCACAGGAGCTCAGACAGTAGCGGCTCTGCTTACTAGCAAGAACAGGTTCTGTTCTGAGAAATCATTAGGCTCCAAGGGCCAGACTCGTTCGTTAAAAATGAAAATGTCAACAAGATTGCATCTGGAAAGCTATGTGATGTCATATCTAGAAAATAGAAACTGCTTTAAAAAAGAAAAGTCTAGCCCTCACAACTGAGGGACTCCTTAAAACCCTTTCCCCCTGTTGAGACCTACAAGTAATGACCCTACAGAGCAGACTATTAAAGGAAACCCTCTCCCATTTCTACTTCATTATGAAGGGTTTGCAGTGGAATTTGAAAATTTTCTAAATAGATGAGGACTCTACAGCCATACGCAAAGTGACCGTCCAGTCTATCAACCAATGGGAAACAAACTTTTGTAATCACGAGAATATGTAGCAGGTGAGAAATACTGTAGTCATCAAAATCCTCAATTTACAAAGCTCTACAGAAAATGTTATGAACATAAATCCTTCCCAGATGAACCTGGAGAAAACTCTGCTTATAAGTTAGCTTCTGTTGAAGACTGAGCCCAAGACAGGGTCCTGCCTAATAGTGCATTAGTGTGCTTTAAAGCCCCAAGTCCATAAAGTAATGCAGGGAAATTGAATGCAGGATGCTTGCTAGTCTGCAGCTGTATCTGTTGTGAGCAACTAGCCTTGGATTGCAGATTTGGAACAAGTTAATATTATCAGATGTTGAAATATTTGCCTCCTTACTTATGAGGCCCTGTAAGAGAGAGAACGCCTACATCCTGACCATTAGCAGTCATGACAAATCGCCTTGCTAATGAACGTTACACACGGAAAGTGCCGTCACTGATTAAAGTACAATTTCCCACTACCAGAGAGAGACAGAGAACTGGGGGCTCCAGCAGTGGGGTGACTCTGATACTCTGCCAACAGCCCTCCAGGGCTCAGTGAGATGTTTAGAGAAACACTCTCCACCCCATATGATCGTATGCTGACAGCCTATGTGTATACAACAGGTTTTTAAACAGCTTAGGTTTGAGCTGATGAGCCATGAAAAAGAGATGTGTCTTAACTATTTGGCCTCCTTGCAAGTATATGTTAGAGAATATTTTTAGCGTGGATTTTCTTTTCTCCTGCTCTTGCTGTCTTTGTCCCCACCCCCCCAAACACTGCGTGTGCTTTGCATTTCACATAAAATCATTCCTTTGTCAGTTCCTTTGTTGGTGCAAAATTGGCAGCAGTTCAAATTCAAAGTACTCGTATTCATTTACTGACCAATGCCATTGTAGTTCACACCAGCCAGGCAGCTAAGCGCTACCGACATAAAAGACCTGCCCGACCACTGGCGAATAATGTGTACATTTCTACAGAGCTTAAACCTTCAAGCTTTGCCTGGAACTAACAATACAGTATATCTTATCATTCCCTTTTCACAAGCAGGCAGCTGCTGAAACGCTTGCCACTTCAAAATATCAATGGCTTGCCAGGGTTGTCCTCAACACACCCTGTCAAACTCCTGTATCCTGTGTAATGAAAATGGTGCAGGGCTGAGAGCTGGCAATTGTGTCAAATTCTGCTGTAAGGGTATGATGTGCAAAGAACAATGTATGACAACCGTAGAGACTACAAACAATGGCACTGGGCCAGGGACTTCATAGATCACAACTGTGCCTGTACATATTTGATTTTAGGCATTATATATTTAGAGCATGACAAATGCACCATTGTACACTAGGTTTCCCCCCACGGAAGCTCCTCCCACTCGCAGTCTTGATGATGGGAAAAGTTTTGTTTTCTTTTTCTCCTCTGAAAGATGTTCAAGGCTCTCTCTCTCTCTCTCTCTCTCTCTCTCTCTCTCTCTCTCTCTCTCTCTCTGTCATACAGATATTCACTCTCACTCAATGTTATCAAAATGAATAACTAAAGCCAGAAAATACAAACCCAATAGGAGAAAACAAGGTCTTTTTCACTTAACACTTTGTGTTCTCTCAAAGGACACGAAAACAAGAGTTACCTTCTATGGACAGGGGGTAGGGAGACAATTAGACTATCCCCATGCCTATGAATTGTTGTTGTCTGCCTAATTTCAATGCAGATAAATGCTGGCTTACTGATTTGCAAAGTTTTCCAGCAAAATGAAAATCCCCTATGAATATAATCTTTGTATGCATAAAAGATGGCTTAGGAAGTTTTTACTAGTGTTGTTTCCCTATGCCAAAAGAGCAATTAAGAAAACAATATTTCACTACTGCCTCAGGTCTACAGACCAACATTAATTAATTTCTCTTTATATTATAAATATCTTCTCCCCTTGCTTGATTTACTCCGAGTACTTAAAATAATTCTGGTTACGTAAAAGCTGTTTTACTCTTAAATGTCTCCTTAAATAACATGTAAGGTTTCACTCTTCTTGCATTGTAATTCTTAATTACAAAGGGGCTCAGAGCTGTTACCATTGGACACTAGTTCAGTAAGTGAATGCGGAAATGGAAACATTTTGTGGGAGATTAGTATGAATATATATTAATCTCTTCTCCGACCCAGCTTAGGGTACAAAACCTTTATCACACAAGTAGCTTGGAGTGGAATTAACTGACTAGAGGCTATGGAAAATGAACAGATGCACTGTGAAGGTCTTAATAAATATTTTGGAAAGAGCCTAGGTGGTTTAGGTGCTTAGGGGTGCTGACCTTTGCTATGTTGATTAGCGGGACAATGATGCATTATTAACACGCAGCAGCTGTACCTGAACTGCTACCATGAATATAATAGCCTTTTATAGCCACCAGGGGAGTGAGTAGGAGGCCTTTATTAACCACCAGACATGATTAGCACATTATGTGAACTTTAACAGGCAAATTATCTCTTATTGAAATATAATGTTGGTTATAACTAATTGTAAACATGATTTTCAAAATGTCTCGGTGAAATATCCCAGTGTCTTAGCTCCGCTTGGCTCATTATGGGTTGGTAATGGACAAGAAAAGCACGTTCCACTGTGGTACAAGATGCACTCCCCAAAAGGCAGGGTGTGCTGCACAAGCCTGACTCTAAAATTCCCTAGTATTACAATTAAGGAAGACTCTTCACAAGCTGGAAACGCTACGCTGGGATTTTCCCCCTGCCTTCTTTTGATTACTTTAAGCAGTTCCTAAAAGATTGGTTTTGCAGTAATTTTTTTAGAGTTACCTTGAAAAATAACAGCATAATTTATTTCAAAGGCTTAATTTTGGGAGAGGAAAGATTATGCCATTAGCCTTAGTAACTGAGCACAGCTCTGAGAGTCCATTACGAGCAGCCTTTTATGCCTGAGCAGAAAGTCATTAACATAAAATAAATCATTAGCTTTGATATTAAGCTTTTACTATCTGCAGGTTTCCATGATTAATGTTCATGACTGCATCTGCCAAATGATAAAATATACTTTTGTTGAAAGGTTATCTTGCCTTTTTATTATTAACATTTTTCTTTATACAATTGCTACTGGCATTTTAGGCTAAGGAGTACTGACTTCAAAAAGAACTGGTATTTACCATGCTGACAAGATACCAATACCTGCAAACCTTCCTCAATCCTCTCTATATCAACCATTTCATTGAGTTAAAGACTTAAGGAGATCAAGCAGCACAGTCTTCTAATGTTGACTGCAGTTTCTGTAGACCCAGCTGAGCCATTCACTAATTCATTATTCATATAATATTGCAAATATCTGACTTGTATATCAAGGGAAAGGGCAGAGAGGTGGCCTAGATTCTCTGAAGTCAGGGGCCTTCCTCGTGGGTTGTTCTAAACGTTTGTCCTATCTTCTAACACTGCAGATCAGGCACCTGGCCCCATATATAGCATCTTTCTCGTTAGGTACAAGGCTTCTGACTGAGGAGAAGGAAAAAGAAAACTTTTCCAGAGAGGCTTACCAATATTTCAGAAAAGGGATCACAAACCACCCCGATGCAGATCCCACCTTTCCCCTTTTCTCTTTTGCCCTCCAAAGATTTTATCTCTTTCACTAACATCCAAAAGATTCACCCGTGTGAAACTTCTTAGAACAGCCCTATCAGGGTAGGAGAAGCAGAAAGGAGCCCAGCACAGTGTTTGTTACAGCGTACCATTCTTCAAACCACTCAATCTCTTTACCAAAGGGTCACAAAAGAACCCATTCCTACTGGATTCTTATTAACACGAGGCTCAGGAGATCCTGGACACAGGCAAGAACAAGGCACGAGGTGTTAGTATCAGAACTTTGAGCCAGTTTCGGACAAAGTTAGGTTTTTCCAGACAAGGACAAGCAGAGCTAGAGGGAGTCACACCCTCTCAGGGTTGGGTTGATTTTACTTAGAGGCAAATGAAACAGGCTTATTATGAGGTCTCATCCCAAACTATCAAAAAAAAAAAAAAAAGTCTTTTCTTGAGAAAAGCCTGGAGTTTTCCTCAGAAAGAACTAGTTCTCTGGTCTACTAGATAATACCACATGTCCAACTAAAGTCCAAAAGCATCTTCCCCTCAGAAATATGGCTAAGTTTCTTAAAAGGGAGTAATCTTTGGGGATTCCTAGTAGCTGGGATGATTTCCTTAATTGCTGTTCTTGTACACATTGATTGATGAAGTCTGTCAGTGAGGATGAAGTCGCCCATACATTTATGGTCAGAAATAGATTGAGGACCATGAGAGAAACACACTCACACACAGAAACACACTCACACACAGAAACACACTCACAAACAGAAACACACTCACAAACCCAAATACATACATTACACAAATACTGTGCACTCACAATTTCTCTGAAGAAGACAATGCTGATGGTGGCATTCATGACCTCATTCGAAGGACATTTGATACAGAAGCTTATTTCATTGCTGTCACGGGCCAGACACATGAAGCTTGTGAATACACTTGGTTTCTCCAAACATTTCACATTTTCCTGGCCACTGGCAAAGGTTCTTAACAGTTAAATATGTCTTTGTTTTATTAGGAATCCTTTAAATACAGATTTTATAAAAGGTCACAATTTAAGGGTGAGAAGAAACAACAGACACTTGGCTAAAGCAGACCCACTTAAAACTTTACAATTAAAAAAACTGGATAAGAGAAATAGCGCATAGTGCTATGGGTGCCATGACATCTGGCATTGTACATACGCAGCAGAGATGATTTTTCCTGAGTAAAATGGAAACTAAAGGCTTCCATTTTATAATAAAATTTTTATAAAATTTTGAAATTTTGATAATTTCAAAAATTATCTTAGAACTTTTTCATCAAGTTAGGCAAACTCTTAAGAGATCAAACTGGGGCACAATGGGGGAAATTCTGCTCCCTCCCTCATGAAAGGAGAGAAGTTTCTTCCAGGGAGGACCTTGCTCCTCCCTATTCTGCTAACAGGGAGGACCTTGCTCCTCCCTATTCTGCTAACAGGGAGGACTTTGCTCCTCCCTATTTTGCTAACAGGGTGGACCTTGCTCCTCCCTATTCCGCTAATGGGAGAACCTTGCTCCTCCCTATTCTGCTAACAGGGAGGGCCTTGCTCCTCCCTACTCTGCTAACTTGATTGTCCAACCAAGCAAACAGTGTTATAATGCCCCAGTTCCCAACAGCAAGGTGCTAGGAAAACACATGCTAGAACCAGACAAAGGTCAAGCTGGTTAATGCGGACTACACATCGCCAAGCATGATGGAAGGTGCTGTTATAATTAACAGGCTGTTGGCACTTCTATTACAAACCACATTTCTAAGCAGTCTATAATTCAACTGTTTTTACAGAGAAATTGCTCCTCAGAACAAAACGTGGCATCGAAGGATCAGAACCAAAATGTTCAAGTTCATTAGAGTAGATGTAAGCTGCATCATTTTGGCATGCCAGGTTCCCCTAAAGCAAATCACCATGGACCACAGCAGACCAGGGACTACTGAGTCAGAAAAGCACATGTCCAGAGAACTGAAAAGATGTCAAAAACTCAAGGTGAAGGCAAATACAACAAAAAGCATGGCATCCTTAAAACTGTAAACAAATTAAGCATTCAGTTTAAATAAACAACATGACCAAGTATTGTGTCTAGACACTTCAAATGGAAGCTTCCTGCAGGTAACAACTGTGGTTGGGATGGTTGAGGCTCCAGTAGCTATGGCAATGATGAATGGCAGTCAGTCTTCCTTTCCTTACAAGTATAGACTCTAGGATTGGGTTTGCATGAGTTTTGGTCTAAGCAAAAGTGTTTAACCAACTCAGGATGATCAATAGATCATATTTATTGAGACATGAAACAAACTCCTACATAGAACTTCTTGGAAACACTTAAATGTGATGTGATTAATTCATCAACGCTGCACGGCTAACTCTTCCCATTTTAGTTTTTAGTGGGTGTTCTTATAAAAAATATACGCAAATGGTAAACATGTTGTCTCTGGAAGAGTAACATGCTTAACTTACTATATGTGCCAACTGGGGGCCACAGATTCAGGTTTGATTTTTTTTTTTTTCTGAGACAGGGCTTCTCTGTGTAGCCCTGGCTGTCCTAGAACTCGCTCTGTAGACCAGGCTGGCCTTGAACTCAGAAATCACCTGCCTCTGTTTCCCAAGTGCAGGAATTAAAGGTGTGCATCACGACTGCCTGGCCACAGTCTCATTTTAGTACTCCTCTGGAGTGCAACAGAAGCTTTCTTGCTGAGGGATGAGCTCCATGGAGTACGTCTCTAAACTTTAAGCTTATTGGATAGTAGGAGGAAGACAATGGCCTAGAAAAAATAGTCACAGTCACTTTTCCTCTACAGCACCCCAGCTGGGTTTCTCTGCCCATTACATTATGACTGTGGAGTTGGGGTGGATAGCGACTGGGGGTGGGCGTTGGGAAAAAGTAAGCAAGTACCTCAGTTCTAATTAGCCATAAAATACAACCAGGGTCTTTCAGGAAGAATGGATAGGTTAGTAAGATTATGTGATGACGTTAACAGGAAGGGGGACAAGGCTGTCATAACCATCGAGTCAAAGGCCTGCAAAGGAGGAGGGCTGAGAGCAGGGAACACAGCCATCACGTGCTCAGATGAAGAATGAGAATGAGCAGGACAGTATCCAGGCCAGGGTTGATCAAGGAGTGAAGGCAGTGGAGAAGGGCTGTGGGGCAGGCTATGAAAAGCCTAGACACCCAAACACATCCCTCTCCTCCAGCATCCTAGGCTGTCCCTCCTGAGCCGAACCCCTCACATGTACAAAATACTGTGAAAAGACCACAAATAGCCCATACACCAAAGCAGCATCGACTTCCTTACTTCCTCTTGTTTCAATTTTACTTTTTACTGCTATCCTGTTCTTAATCTCTTTGCAAGCACATCAGAAAGATAATTTCAGCCCTACACTACCTATTCAAGTAGATATTAAATATTACTCTAGGTTTTATACCTAAGCAAACTATCAAGTCTCCTTAGTATCGTCATCCAGTAACTGTCAAAATATACAATAAACTTCCAGAATACTAGGCCACATATGCTGTGTTAAAAATACTATCTTTGCAGTGTAATTTTTGGCACATTTAAAAACTGGGATGGGTGACGTTAAAAGATCTCACAAAGTCAAGATAACTACAATTAAAGGGGTTTTTTTATGCTTTCAGATTTAGTGTCCCAAATAATATGATTTCTTGCTTTATGCTTTCTTGTCTAAATAAATAAATTCATCATCCATCTTATATAAGGCTCCAGTCCATACAACTCCTAAGGAAGCTTTGCCTATACAAATGTACTGAGTATCAAGATAGATAGATAGATAGATAGATAGATAGATAGATAGATAGATAGATAGATAATTAATAGAAGTTCTAACAGATTAGACAAAATTAATGAATTATGACACTCTAACTTGCCTATAACAGTCCCTCTCTTCCCCTTCCATCTTCCTCCCTCCTGTTTCCCCTCCTTCCAGCTACCTCTTCTCTTACATTTTTTTCATCAAAACAGGAATAATGGCTCCATCTCAGTGTGCTTGCAAGTCCTGTATTTTAGGCATGATGCGGTCTTCCACATTAAAGAACAATGCATACTACAATCTAACAAGGGAAATAAATTCAAAGAAGATCCTATAGAGACTATGATTAATATTGCTTTACTCAAAAGTTATCACAGCTGTAATATCTGCCCACAAACGATCTTTCCTCTTGAATTTACATGGAAAGAGTATTCACGTTCCATTTTCATTGCAATCAAAAGCACAGAATTCCAAATAACGACCATTCTTTACTTTGTATGTAACTAGTATTAAGTCTGAGTTTACATGTAGGGCTCCCGGTTTTTAAATCCACCAATGGAAGACTCAGGACATGAGCCCATAAAAGCAGCTTCTGTGAACTGTAAACCCTATGATTCTCCCCCCGCCCCCGACTGCTGGCCGAGGTCAGTATCCCTATCATTAGCCAAGCCATAACATAATTGTATTACTGCTCCTCATGTGTGGGCAGATACTGAGCAATAACAGAACACACCACATCACTGCAAAAATGAAACAAGTGCCATGTCTTTGTCCCATTTTAGCATAAAATCAGTGAAAACAGTCTTTAGAAATGACACTGCACTAAGAAACCGAAAGCTGTCATTACTCTGTAGGTATACGTTCAAACTGATGATTTGACATCTCCAACTAGAACAAAAAAATAGAACTATATTTTGCTACTGAACTCCAATTGGGAGCTCATTTAATCTAATTTCTTTTGGTAGCATTCAGTTCAATTAAGGAATACGCCGTTACTTAAAATAGCCTAATTAGATGAAACGCTGCTCTGGTGCCCATCTTCCAATGTCTACCATAGAACTCAGGTTTCAGTTGCAGGAAGTGTAGGCTGTTTCCTCCAGCTTACACGCTTTTGGCCAGTCTCTGGGCTCCATCGCTCTCTCAAAAGCTGACCTACATAGAGGACAGAGCGTGCACCATGCCAGCAGTTGTAGCGGTTTGCCTACAGGAAGGGACACCTCGCTCGCTGGCTATCACCGACACCATTTGCCTGGTTCCCCCAGTGGGCTACGTGGAAATGAAGGCCACTTTGCACTGTGATGTGTTCATCATGCGCCGGGCTCTCACAAAAGAGCACCGGGTTAAACTGCTTCCTAATGTGCCTCCTACAGAGTTTATTAACTGAAAAATCTAAATAGTGTTTTGGCAATGCACAGAGAGCGGTGGGGCTGGGAAGTGTCAGCGAAGGAAAACAACCACATTTCACTTCAGAAAAGCTCAGAAAGAGGATATTCATTTTCTCAATTAGGGTCTCTTCTGACGTTGAAAAAAAAAATGCCACCGGAAAACTCTATTTACAGCTGTAAGACACCAGGGCCCAGAGAGCTATGGCTCCGCCGGGACTTAGCACACCAACTTTAAACAGTACAGTGCTGACAGGTTTAAAATAAAGATAATTAGCAATTTATGATCTTATCAACCTGTTAAAAACAAATAGCCCAGCAAAGTGACCCTTATTTCTAATGAACTATATTTCATTACATCTCAGAAGGAGAACAGATTGACTTTGTAATCTTGTCTCTCTGACCCAACTTAGGCTTTGCTGAACCCAGACACGGATTTCTTTTTTCCACCTTTCCAAACTTCTCCCCTCTTCTTCCACATCTCCACACATCGCTGCAAAATGAGTACTAATTGACTCAGTCCCAAGCAATTCAAACAGTGGATCTAGGCAGGAATTTTATACCAATGCCAATCGCGATGGAGTAGGAACCAAGTGCCTGCCTGGGCTTCTGTGGGATCTGGAAACCTTCTCAGTAAATTTAATACAATCAAGGGTCGGTGACAAACATATTTGATAGACTGAGACACAGGGATGGGCAGGGGAGTTCCTGGAGGAACATTTCCAGGAGGTCTTTCTCTGCTAGAAGAAACAAGTCTTATGACTTGGCATTTTCAAAAATCCATTCTTCCCTGGGTAAGTTAAATAGAAGACTTGCAACTAGTCTATAGAAAGGATGGCTAATTTGCATTTAAAAAGAACAGTTTGCTTCTTCCACACAGGGTGACTTAAAAGGAACTTCAATGAGCGAGCAAAGAACTGGTGAAGACTTTCAAAATTAATTTATTCAATTCACAGCACAACCCTCTAAAATTATTTAAGGTACTTAATTGGAAAATGGTTTAATATATTGAAGTAATTCCTGATTTTTCCAAAGCATTTAACTTTTAAATTAAATGTGACCCTACTTTCACAAGAATGATGAGTGAAATGTGTATTCAAGTCATTACCTTCTTTTTGGGAGCCTAAACTCACTGATAAATGCAATCAGACTTGTGTAGCTTTACTGCCAAAAACGGGGCTGATTTTTTGATTCTGGTAGCAACAACACAACAGGTCTTTTAATCCCCAAGATAGACCTGCTACTTTAAAGAAAAAAGTAATCATAGTCTTGTTAAAAGCAAAATAAAAGGTACCAAGCACAAAACCCGGGGTTTTAAACCCAGAACAGATTATAGGCTGCAAGAATGGTGTCACCAGCAAATAGTGAAACTCCTTGGCACAAACGCCTATGCTTTCTGAAGTTTCAGGTACCTTCCAACTTGCTTCTGGCTCAAGAGCTCCCTGTGTGTGAGTCTTTGTATTTTACCCGCTTCCCTAACTCCTAATCTTCTTGCACACACCTCTTTTCCTGAGTATTAAAGTGGACAAGGCACCCAGTTGCTTCTCCACGGGGTAATGCCTGCATAACTCATAACTCTCAGGGTTCTCCCTCCTTCTCTCTCCCTCCTTCCCTCCCTCTCTCCCTCCCCCTCCCTCCGTCTGTGTGTGTGTTTATGTGTGTTGTGTGTGTCTGCGCAGGTGTGTGTGTGTGTGTGTGTGTGTGTGTGTGTGTGTAATGACCAAAACTGAGAGCTGAGAACTACTAGCCTGTCTCATGTTAGGGAGCCCAGGGGCTGGGGGTGTAGCCCACCAAACACCTCTACATCACATGTAAAAGTGATGGCTCCCCAGGAAACAAATGTTGGGAGTCCAAAAGACTTTCCGGGTGAAATTCACCTACAGGTCCATGAGCAGTGCCTGAAGGGACTGGGAGAATCTGGGGATTTATTATCAAGTCAGAACTGGGAGCCCCAAAGGCCCGCCACGTTTTTCAGAGAACTCTCCCCACCAACTTCTGTAGGCCAGGACTACTTAGATGCTGCCAACAAGACCCAGGCAAGGATAGTGGTGGTCTATGGCTGCTCCTGGGAGCAAGTCCTTGGTGTTCCTCTCGGGTTTTGCTTGCTTGAAGTCAGGAGAGTAAAGACTTCCCTAGAAACCCCTGACTGTCCTATCCTTGGGCCAAGCCGAGCTCCCGGACCAGTTTCTGCCAGTGTCTTCATTCTGGGTCACCAGCATGAAATGCCTTTCTCCTGTCCCGGGTGGCCCTTTCACTGGGTGGTCAGCCAACTATGGTGTAGCCCAACTACAGCCTGGGGACCAGTGTCGGAGCTTTACACTTGAACGCGAAGCGCTACCTTGGCTTCCAGTGAACTTGCTATTTCCACGCACCCCAAACGGGAGCTGTTTCCCCAAAGCATAATTCGACTAGCCCACTGAGCCCTGGGCCACAAGGGCCAGCGTCGGAACTCCGGCTCTGTTGCCGGAAAAGAAAACAAAAGAGTTATAGAATAATTTTCAGGAACGCCAGAGCCTCAGGGGTCCCGGTACCCTGGCTCCTGGCTGCTCCTCTTGCAAGTGAACCAGAGCAAGGAAGCGATGCCACGAGCTCCGGTTGTCCAAGAAAGGGAGGGAGAAGAAGGAACTAGAAAATAAAATGAATTCTCCTACTCTGCCTCAGTTCCCGGACCCCGGACACACCCCCAAAGTATTCCGTGTGTTTTCTCTCTCAATCGCTCGCTCTTTTTTAATGTCTCCCGGAAAACCAAAGCAGGGATCCTTAGTGGCGAACAGCAGGAAGGAAAGAATCCGAGCAAATCGTGTCACTTTCCGCACAATCGCGTTGTTTGGCAAACCCCCGGAGCTGCTCCACAATATTTACTACCCGAGCGCACGCAGCGCCGCCCGCCGCGGGCTGCGACCGAGCGCGCCCGGGACGGGCCTCCGCGAGCCGGCCCAGTCCGCCCTGCCGGCCCCAGCGCGGCCCGGCCACCGCCGCCCCCCTCCCGGGATCGAGCCGCCAGAATCGGTGCAGACAAAAGCAGAGCGTTCACCTTGTTGCAATAGTAGGGGTCCAGGCAGGGAGAAGGTCCCAGACAGGGAGCGGCGGGAGCAGCAGCGGGCTGGGCTGGAGGTGGATAAAATCTTACGTCCATTTCACTCTCACATCAAGCAACTCCTTTTCTTTTCCTTTTTGAAAAAAAAAAAGTGCTCAGCAAAAAACAAGCTTAGACGGAACAGAGAGAGGCGTCTGGGCTCAGGAGTAAAAGAAACACCTTCCTTCCCTCACATCCGTTTGCGGTTTGTTTAAGAAGAGGAGAAAAAAAAAAGAAAAAAGAGGAAAAAAAATAGAGGGTGGAAAAGCGCTCAACTCTCCCCCCGAAGCCGCGGCGCGCACCCGTCCACGCCGAGCGCGCAGCCTGCCTGGTCCGCGGGCCCCGGCGCTCTCGGCCCCGCCGCTGCCGGGCAGGTAACTTCACGCGCTCATTGTCCCCCCCGCCCGCCGCCCCATCCCCGCCTCCCGCGCCCCTCGCCGCCCGGCACTCGCGCTCGGGCTCGAGGTACTGGGCGTTTTATTGGAGACTCTGCCTTGCTCTGCTTTTAGTTTTTTTTCTCTCCACGTTAGAGGCCTGGGATGGGGGAGTCTAGGGGGTACCGGGACCCAGGAGAAGGTTGGGGCCGGAGGAGACTAGCGCCCCGGGGCGGGCGGGGGTGCCGACAACGGCGGGACGCGGCTCAAAGGCGGCTGCTGGGGAACCGGGGACCGGGCGAGGGAGGAGCGCAGGGTGCGGAGGAGGGGAGCGCTGCCCGAGCAGTAGTGGCGGGACCCCGGGCAGCGTCCGTGGTGGGTGCTGTGGAGATGGATAAAAATCACACAAAGGGGCTTGGAGAGTCGGAGAACGGGCTGCCTGGGGCACCGCAGGGAGCGCGCAGCAAGGGGGCGCTGTGGCGCACCCCGGCCAGCACCCCCTCAGCCCCGCCCCCCGCGCCACCCCTTTCTCGGAGCCCCCCTACCATTTACTCCCGCCCGGAGTAGCTGCGCTGCCAGCCTCTGCTCCCAGCGGGAGGTGGAGGGGTGTGTGCAGCATGGTGCTGCTCCGGGTTCTGCAGGGAGCGCGACCTCTGCCTGATGTGAGTGGGCAACTGTCCAAGGGACCCTAGTTGATCTCAGGGCAAGGAGCAGGGCTCCTGGGGTTGGTGCTCTGAGGGCTCCGCGTCCTGATTCCGTACTCTGCAGAAGGATTTACAGAAGCTGAGCCCGGCTCCGGTACTCACAAAAAGACCCCAGGGGTGCTTGGAAGGGTAAATAAGGAAACAGTTATCAGCAGGCCAGGAGCTACAGCGAACACGCCTGGGTTTGTTAGCTGCCTCTTGGAGTAGTTCTTTCATGGCTGGACTCCCAATAGCATTCTCAGAGCCCCCATCCGGATGCCACCCTCCACGACCCTTTTCTCTCTTGGTCCGTGGGACAAGCATATCGTCAAGATTTGACTTGAATTCCTCAATCCCAAAACTTTTAACATCGTGACCCTTGGCATCTGAGAGAGATGTGAAACCCTTGATCACTGTCCATCGGACCCCGCCCCTCCCGGAGGAAGTCCTCAGAAGGAAGTCAAGGTGGGCATGGGCAGTGTTTACCTTTCAAGAGTAAGTTCTTCACTGCCACACTCTACGAGTTTCTGGAGCCAAAGGATACATGGAAACTGTCTTGCTGTCCCCATACCCGTTTAGAACATGGTGTGTAGTCAGTCAATCTGTAGCTCTCTAAGACTTTCTCAAGGTTTCTCACCACCACCACTCCGCCCCCTCCCCCCGCCCATAGTTACAAGCACCAGTCAACTACAAAGATCTGGGGGTGATAATTTAGCATCCTAGGGCCTCTCCTCTAGGCAGAGACCTTTGGTGACCTCTCCTCAGACATTGCTCCCCACCCTATGCATCCTCTTTTTGGTGAGCCTTTGTTTTCCTTTAACAACTAGCAAGAAGGTAGCTTATCTCTAGACTAATGCGAGGGACTTGACATGAGAAAGAGAAGACAGGAAGGATTTCACTCTGCATTTAAACCCTCTGAGTCCCAAACTATGGGCAGAAAGTATGATCATTTCTGTAATAAAGATCTTTATAATAAAATTTATGGCGACATTTTGTGGTTCATAACACTGACTTTAAAATTCATTTGTAGATGTTAAAATGTGTGTATGTCCTCCCAGGATATAAAGATTTTTAGGTTTAAATGAAAGGTTTCTAAGCTTAACTTTCTGCCACCAACAGATATTTATTATCACCAAATGACATCATATAAAGTTTGAGCTTTACAAACTTTCTTAGGCTTCATAATCAGCTTCTGCTTGGCCCTGTGCGCACCAGAAAAACAGGTTTACTGCTGAAATGGCATTACCATGAGGGTCCTGAAACCTTGGACCTATTGGGTGTGTCATACCCACTTCCTTCCATGGCCATTATAGCAAACTCCAATGCTAGGGACCTGTATCTCACCACTGCAAACAATCAGCAGGAAGTGGATGGGGTCACAGTGGGTTGTTTGAACTTTACAAAGTAAGGAATTTAAGCTATTGGGAAGAAAGCACTTTCATCATCAGAAATTGAAACATCAGAGCATAGTCATCTTGATATAATAACTAAAAACACCCACAGCTTTATAGCCTCCTACCCAAGGCCTACAATGGACTAAATGATGATAAGTCTGCGCTACTGGAGGGAAATTTGAATAGCTACACCTTGGAGTATATATTGCTTTAAAAATGAAAGCATTCTCCTCCTAGCATGTTAAGTTTCTCACTTATTTCTCCAGTCATTCATTTGTATAGTACTAAGCAAAGACAGAGAGACATACAAAGCTGTATATGACTCTGGGGAAAAAACCAGACAAATCAAAACAGCATTTAAAACTGGAGACTTCCTTAGACATCCATCAGCTGATGAATGGATAATGAAAACGTGATATACACATATATTATCCACACTTACGTTATATACATTTGAATTCTATGTAGTCTTAAAAGAAAAATGAGATCCACAAATTTTCAGGAAAATAGAGGGAGCTAGAAGGTATCAAAGTGAGTTAACTCAAAAAGGCAAAAATCACGTTTTCTGTTAGATAGACCCTAGCTTACAATAACCAAACACATAGATAAAAGCCAGAGAGCGCATGCCCACAATCTGGGAAACTAGGAAGGAGATGGGACTAAGGAGGAAGCGGGGAGAGGAATAGAACATGGGAGACAGGGGAATGGAAAATAGGGCACGTGGGTACAGCACAAGGGTACGGAGGGAGGGGCGGGGGTGGAAAAAATCAACACAAACTTTGTCTGAAGATGTCACAAAGAAATGTAATACTGTATGTATGCTAGTTAAAAAATAAGTAAGGAAAAAGAATGAGGTGGAGACAAAGGGATCAGAAAGTCCAGGGTCATTCTTAGCAACACAGAAAGTGGGAGGCTGGCCTGGGATACAAGAATCCCTATCTCAAATACAATAAGTAAACAAATAAAATTATAATGTTAGATAAAGCACAAATGGTTGAAAATGGTTCCTGTTCCAGGTGAGCTACAGTTTGGAATCGTCTTTTCCAAATTGTTTTTCTGTGAAGTCATCTTACAGCTTTCAAACACGTTCATGCTTGGCCACCAGCCCCATAAATGCTGAGTCCCTTCATGCAGAGATGGGCCTGGCCTAAGGATTGGCTTAAAGTTCTCCTCTGGCTCCAGTCTTCAGGAGAGATGGAAACCACTGGTCTGTTGCCAAGATGAGTAGACAGGAAATGGCAAGAGCAAGAAAAGTTACTAGACATGCAAGGTTGTCCTGGGTCCTTGTCAGATGCCTCTGAGGATTACCGCTACAGGGTAACTTCATTTGCCCTGGCCACTTAGAGATGGAGGAGCCTCAGCATTTTCTCGGACTCTCTAAGTGAGCATTCATGAACTCTAATGTTCTCCTCCAGATTACAGTTGGTTTCTGGGATTAAGAGCTTCATGTACTCTGAGAGGAAATGTGTGTCCATAAGCTAGGCTTCTCCTTCCTAATATTAGTGTCTTAAGACCAATATTTTGACTTGTAAAACACCTACTATGTCTTAGACTAGCTCTGGACATTTTCGCATTTTGTCATATGACTCTTTGTATTGCAAAGCATGCGTTTAATACAGGTGTGCTCAGATTTGCCTTCCCAACGGCATTATGGGAGAAGTTCTGTGTTTGTTTCATTAGAATCCCAATCAACACTCAGCTCTCCACATTTTAAAGATTTCAAAAACATCATTAATGGCTTTGATGAGAACCTTTACAATTTCTCAATTTACTGGTTAGAACTCGCTGCTGTCCAGGGTTATTTAACATTTTTTTCTAAAGTAATTTAAATGTAAACTAGAATGGTGTGCAATAAGTAATATCTTAGAGTGGAGGAACAGAATGCAGTGAAGTTTATTTCCTGGGGAGGCGAGTGAGAAATGACTAGATTGTAAGTCTTTCAACCAGAAAATAAAGGATTTCAGAATGATGAGGAAAGTTTGAAGGCAATGCTACGGGGTGCGCAGATACCTCACATGGCACTAAATGACTCATAAAATGCAGTATTTCTTACATAATATGGGAAGTGTGCCATGCATGTACATCTCGCCATTGAGTGTGGTACAGTACTTTGATCTTCAACAATATCCAACATTTGAGGCATAATAACGGTAATAGGGACTATTCAGCTCTTTTACACTGCGGTGATCCTGTTCTCTCTCATCAGGATAACCGTGAGGACAAATCCTTTCAAAATCAGAATTAGTTCCTTGTAGAAGAGTGAGACTACAATTATCCCTTAAATAGGAGCAGCTGCATCACATCGTAGGGGCCTGGAGCATGACAGCGAAGTGCTTTTCCAATGCAATTAAATAGATTTTTTTAATGCAAACTAAAATTCTGTTAAAAGTCAATTGAAAGGTGAGTAGGTGTGGAATTGCTGAGATGAAAGGAAGAGTCATTTTGCTTACCTGAGTTAATATTCCTGCCTGAGTAAATGTTATTTTGGTGAAAAAGGATAATCAAGACTCCTATTTCCCCATGAAGTCGGACCCCAAATGGAACCAGGGGAATACAAAGGAAATAGAATTCTGGTGTATCTGCATTGCACATCATGTTTTGAAATGTTTTCCTAGCTATGTTTTGCTATTGTTGGTTTTTCAAAAAGGTATATGTCAATTGCAATACTTCAATTTAAAGTGGGAAGGCATTAGCTGGGTGCGGAAACAGAAGGCACAGAACGTAAGGGCTTTGGTACCCACACCCAGGAGGAGATGGGGAGGGGTGGGAACTTGTCTTTTTCTTCCACATGATCAAAGCTTTGAAAAAATAAGGCCTTTAAGAAAGATTAAAGGACCTATCTAGAGAAGCCAATGTAGAGAGACAATGTAATGCTTTAAAATGCCGAATATGGATGGTTTGATCAGCAGTAAGGGACACCGCCTCCAAGAACGTCCTGTGTGAGCAATGGGATGTCTCACTGGAGCACAGAAGACTCAGCTCACAGCAAGCACGTGTTCTCACTCCCTTTGGCGTGGTTGGTTTGTAGGACAGAGTCTCACTGTGTTGCCCTCACCCTTCTAGGCTCAAGTAATGCTCTCTCAGAGCTGGGACTGGAAGTGCAGGCCACCACTTTCTGCTTTACAGCGTTGCCTGTGGTGTTGGAGTCAGGGCTCCGCAGAGAATCCATTGCAAACCTCGGCAGCCTGGATAGGTTTGTCAGTAACCTCGTGTATCACAGGTTTTCCTGTTGAAAGATTGCCATCTAGGTGTAAGACTGGGTGGCCAGAGCAACTGAACATAGCTGGACTCATCCAAAGAGCTTGGGGGCTCACACGTAATATTTGTTTAGGGTTGACAGCATGGGCAGCGCCTTGTCGCTGGGAAAGCTCGATTCCTCCCTTTTCCATAGCTATTAGTTGTCTCTAGCATTTCATCTAAAGCAGGACCTTGTGAGGTTCCCCCATCCTTGTTGGCATTCAACTGGTGTTGTAGTCAATGTTGTTTTGCAAGAATTTATTTTGTTATTCTTTCGTTATGAGTATTTGTGACTGTGTGTGTGTGTCTCTGTGTGTGTGCGCGCACACACGCATGTGTGTTTATGCACATGAGTTCAGGTGAACACAGAGGCCAGATGTCTCAAATCCTATAGATCTGGGGTTTCAGGCAGTCGTGAGCAGCCTGACATGAGCGTTAGTAGTAGAACCTGGGTACTCTGCAAAAGCAGTGCATGCTTTCATCTCTCCAGCCTCTACCATGTTACTTTTGTGAAATACATATATGTATTCAGAAAAGTATAGACTTATACATAATACATTACAAAAGTAATTATATTTGTATATACTCGTAACAAATAGCTGCATCTCAAGAATGCCTATAATATAAAAAAAGAAATGCTTAGTCATGAATACAAGAAATATTTAAGATATATACACTAAGAGAAATAAAAGAAGACCAGAAAAAATGAAAATAGCAACCACTGCTTACAGTTTGGGCACCTCAGTATAACTGAAATGCCGTTTTGTCCCCCATAACCTATAAAGTAAATGAAATTTCAAACAACATTCTAGATCTTTTGGTGCAAATAAACTTGTCTCAAATTTATTTACAAAAACAAAAAATACATAAAATACCTTGTAAAGAATTGCAAACTTTATTTGATTTGTAATGCTTTTCTAAAGGTCCAAGAATGAAAATCAAGTGATCTTAATCTGTGGATAGACACACAGAGCAATCAACACAAGAAAAGTTGGCAAGTAGAACCGCATATACATAGTCAATTGATTTGCCAACAAAGTTGCTTCAATAATTTAACAGGAAAATCAATGTATCGCCAATCAATTCTGTTGAAAACTTTGCATATCCACATGTAAAAAATTAAGCCTACTTCATAGCTTCATACTAAACTAAAATTAGGAGAGCACAGATCTGTGTATAAACTACGACTGTAACTAGAAAATGTAGAATCAGGCTGTTGTCACGGGTTTGGGAAAACTTCTTGAAAACACAAATGAAGGACTGGGGAAGTTTGCTCATCGACAGAGCACTTGAAACCCAAGGTTCTGGAGACAGTCTCCAGTACTGGAAGAAAATGAAATTTAAAAGGATACAGGATACAACCTAATACGTTGTATTTTTAGAACAATTGCAAACGTTCTAGAAGACACTTCGCACTATGAAAACCCTTGCCTTGGTCTGAGATAAAATGCACCTGGCACAGTCCACAGTGCTCACATTTCTCACCAATCTCTGCCTCATTCTGTTGTTTGCTCTGCCCAGAGTCACCTGTCCCTTTGCCACCAGCGGTTGGGGCCTGTGCTGGGATTTTCCACGTTCTTGGCTTTTGAGAATGAAATAAAAGCTCACATAGATTGCCAAAGGCAAAACAATAATACAGGTCAGGAAATATGCTGTGAAAAATGATGGTGGGTCACAAATGAAAGGGAACTCAGGGATCCTCATGACTATTTGATGCCTCCTAGGAGATTAAGAGAAGGAGGACTTCAATTACTAAGGGAGCCATTTGGGTGGTTCTGTATTATGAGTGACAGACTTGCCCACTTCACAGGTCTCTTCTCATAATGTATCCTATTTTAAATATATGCATGTTCACTGTTATTAGATGGGAAACGTTTTCACCCTCAAGTTCCTTTAGGACAAGTTTAACTTACAGAATAGGAACCTAAAACCAGTCTTGACTAGATCAACTCATCACCTTAATAGTTTCTGGGTTGAGTTCCATGATGTATTTCATTGGGGTATATGTGTGTGTGTGGGGGGAGTTGTTGAAAGAAGTAGCTTTTGTCCACTGTTTAAAATAAGAATAGTGCTGCTCTATGCGGGTAGGGGCCTAGGTTAGTAGTAGGTTGATAAAAGAATTGTTCAAGAAGACTTTATCTTCTTGATAAGGTTCTGGAGACAGTCTCCAGTACTGAAAGAAAATGAAATTTAAAAGGATACAAGATGCAATTTAATACATTGGATTTTTAGAACAATTGCAAACATTCTAGAAGACACTTGGACTTTATCTACAGTCCAAGAGAAGGGGAATCTCAGGTTCTAGCCTATTCCCTACACCCATCTGCTCAGCTATTTATTTATTTATTTATTATTCCAAAAAGAGCTATTTCTCTTGTACACTCAGCTATGGCATAATTTTCTTTAGTAGGTTTTACAGACTCTCACAACTCATATTTGGGTGGTTCATAGCATCCTGGTCACTTCACCGGTCTGTTTTCCATGACAAACAGCACACGGGGGCAAGGATAAAGCTCTCTGCTCTAGTGAGCTCTTGGTCTGAAGAACCTCCCCCCCCCCTTTTTCAACAAAAGCTTTTGATAATCCTTCTCATTGAGCTTCTCTCCATACCTTTCTACCATGTTGCTGCTAAACGCCTTACAATATGCCTGATTTCTTCTCTGCCCCACACAAATATTCTCTAATGCTCAGCAATCCGGCATCCTGCTTCTGAATTATTTCCCACCAAAACCATTCCTCTGAATTTATAACTGTTTCCTTCAGGTAGTCTTGATTTCTCCTTATTCATCCCATTGCCCAACATTCCTGGAACTTTAGAAGTAGATTTCCCCATGAGACATGAAGCATACTAACCAAGGGCCACAACCTTACTTGTCGTAGTAAATAAATTGTGAGGAACATCTAGTTAAAAAGAACCAGGAGATGGGGAAGCCATTTGATTACTGAGACACAGTGAAGTTCAAGAGAAAGGCTAGGACATGGAACTCAACAGTGTGTGGATAATGTCCAGGAAAGGCCAGGCGGCTTTATCTGTTCTCTTGCACTGTTAATGATCCACTCAGCATTCCCCCTGGTGTTCACTGGATGCCAGAGACAGTGCTTGGCTCCAAGCTTACAAAAGTTCTTCTACCCTCTTCCTTTGGTGGCCATCTTCTCTCTCGGTTTCAATAATGTTCATTTTAGGACTCTTCTCAAACCCAGGCCCATTCTGGGTCCCAGGGCCCTTCTTCCAAATACCCACAGCTATATCCAGTTGTATTCTTACAGGTCCTAAAACCAGCATGCATTTATGCACACATAAATTGATAGATATAATGTATGTGTGAATTATTTCCACCTAGAATGTACATCTCATACAACAGTAAGTGCTTGGCATCCAGTTAGGAAATTAATTGCAGTTCTTATAATTTATCAGTTTCCATCTGGGCCATTGCTATGGTCCAGTATTCCTTATATCTCCTTGCAGGCATTCAGAGATCTGTCTTCTCATTAGTTTGAGCTAAACAGACTGTATAAAAGACGCTTGGAGCTTAGACTGCCTTAGTTAAGCCCCTACCATCATCCCCCCCCCTCCGATACACACCATTTGTTGCCCTGCAAATGCTTAGATGCTCAAGAGACTTTGCAGTGACTGACCGCTCCGTCTAGGAAGAACTTCCTCCTGCTTGTTTTACATGACTACTCAAACTGTGACCAAGCCCACATCAGATGGAATTTCAGCAAAACCTTGCCAGCTGCCCCTCCATGTTTGCAGCGAGTTCTCCTTGATGGTGTTGTCATGATTTGCTCAAAACCTCTTCTTCGTTCAAGACTGTGCTTCCATCACTTCTGTCCTACCCATATCTAGAATAAAAGTAAGTACAAAAAATAGTTTTGAAAAGGCAAATAGTATTCTTTGGGGGCAGCGTCATATATTTTATGTTGAATACAGGGCTCTAAAAAGCCTCAGCCACTTCCTTCACTGTGGTTTATCTCTTCCTCAGAGAAACCAGAATGAGCTTTTTTTTTTTTTAAATAAAATGATTGAAAAGGTACACTGAATCTCCAACTTAATTATTTCAATTCCTGCAAAGAGGCCTTTCATGCAAGCTGCTTCTTGGTAAATGTGATAAAGTTCAAATGCATTCTTAAAAATTGTAAATTAATTTATAAATTTCCATTTAAAGTTTGGACTCTCTCTTTTCAAATAGGAAACCTCATAAAGTTACTTCCTATTGACACAGTATCTCTGTATCTAGAGTGTACGGTAGTATTTAATCACTTTCTGGAAATTTCCAGAGGTGCTTGTTACATATCAGAGGAAAGAAATGTTGTCCATGTTTGGAGTTCAGTTAAACTTCCTTTCCTTGGGAATTTAGATTCTGATCAACTTCTGTGTTTTCGGAAATCAAGTGACCCCCATTCTGTTAATGACTCTTAAGATTTTCTAGACTGTTTGTGGCGTTCTGCGTGCTTTGCCCTTTACATCCTATTCCTGGACTCTCTTCCATCTCTGCTGTCACTAGAGCTACTTACTGCCTGTTGATGATCTCCCTTGGGCTTTCCCAGACAACCTGAAGTGTCCGTCCTCTCATTCCCTGGTGCACTTGGTGACTCTTTGATGGAACATCTTTTATGTGTGTTATCCCTTCTCCCTTTTCAGATAGATAGAAAGCCTTGTATGAAGTACCATGGTGTCCAGTTAATCTCTGAGGCTCTGGTAATGTCTGGCTCAGTTTCCTACATGCAGAAAGTCTTCAATAATTATTCATCTCATTGAACTAAGTTAATGTCAGGCCACTTCATTTTTGCTGCATATTGACAAAATAATTAAAACAAGCTCATAAAAATGGTAAGCAGAAGAGACAGAATTTGAATACAGGCATATACAGTTCACTACACTTTGAACCTCTGGACTTTGTTGCCTTGGCAACAGATGAGATAGATTGCAAATTTGTTAGTGCAGTCATATAAATTGGCCTAAGTTGTTAAAATACAAAATTGCTCTAGTAAAGCTTAACATATCCCTGACTATGTGAAAAGAAGTGTGTGTGTGTGTGTGTGTGTGTGTGTGTGTGTGTGTGTGTGTGTGTGGTGAAAGATGACCCAGTGGTTAAGTGCACTTTTTGCTGTTGCAAAGGTCTTGAATTCAGTTCCCAGCCACACAATGACTTACAACAGTCTATAACTACAGGGGATCTGATGCTTCTTTGAATCTCTGCAAGTTACTGCACACATGACCACAAGACTCTCTCTCTCTCTCTCTCTCTCTCTCTCTCTCTCTCTCTCTCTCTCTCTCACGCACACACACACACACACACACACACACACACATACACTCAGGTATATGCATTCACATGTGTGTATGTATGTGTGTCTATATGTATGTATGCATGCTTTCGATGATGTTAAGTTTCAAACCTCGGACCTGTTAGGCAAGCATTTTGCTACCGAACTACAGCTCCAACTGTTTGTTGAATGCTTTCATTTTGTGACATCAGTTTATTTATTAATACTTTATCGTCTCGTATCTACTTCAGGCCCTTTTCAAAGTAAACTTTATTATGAAAACTCATAAATAAAACTCTTTACACACTGCAACTAACCAGACCCCAATCCTATACGTCTTAATGAATTTTAGTTAGAATAGCAATTTTTGAGGTGGGAAGCTTCACATTGCACTTTACATTTTCACAGTTGAATACATTTTTATGCACTTGTCCACCACAAACAAACAAACAAACCAAAAGAAATACTCTGTAGCAGAGTTAGAAATGGAAAGATAATTAGCTTTATGTCCTCTTTCATAACTGCCCATTACATGTGTTCAGTCCTTCCTCATGCCCTAATGCTTACCCTTTCCTGTTTTCTATTCTACATGTTGTACCGAATCCTTTCCTAAACACATCTGTTACAATGCACATATATGTTATTGATTAGATTACACATATGAAGGAGAGCATGCAGAAGTTTTCTTTCTGAGATTGTTTGACTTCACCTAATATTATAAATTCTAAGTCCTACCATTTTATTTTTAAATTTTGTGATTACATTTTTCTCTAGAGCTGAATAGTATTCATTGACAATTTTCACTTTCAATTCTTCTGTTGATGGACAAATAGACTGATTCCAACTCTTTGCTATAACACATGAAGCAGCAATAAACATGGGGTGCAAATTTCTAAGGTAGGGTATGGGGTACTCTGCGTGTGTGCCCAAGAGTAAATTAGCTGTGTCAAATGGCAGCTCTATTTTTTATTTTCTGAGAAATTTCCAAACTGATTTCCACAATGACTGTGGAATTATATTTATTTACCCTCCTCACCAGCAGTGAATATGGGTTCCTATCTAGCCAAATAATTGCCAACATTTTTTGTCAGATCTCTTGATGATAGCCATTCTGACTGGGGTGAGGGGATGTGGTGGTTTGAATGAAAATGGCCTCATAGGCTCGTAGAGTGTGGCACTATTAGGAGATGTGGCCTTGTTAAAGTATGAGTGGCCTCGTTGGAGGAAGTGTGTCATGGTGGGGGACTTTGAGGTTTCAAAAGTAAAGCTAAGCCTGGTGTCTCACTCTCTTCCTGCTGCCCGCGGATCCAGATATAGAACTCTCAGCTATCTCTCAGTACCATGTCTGTCGGCACTCGGCCATGCTTCCTGCAAGGATGATAATGGACTAAACGCTGAACTGTATGCCAGTCCAAATTAAATGGCTTCCTTTGTAAGCGTTGCTGTGGTTGTAGTGTCTCTTTACAGCAATAGAAATCCTAATTAAAACTGGTGAATCTCAAAGTAGTTTTAGCTTGCATTTTCCTGGTGACTGGGGATATTTAGCATTTTTGAAAATAGCTATTGGTCGTTTGTGTTTCTTTTATTAATATATGTCTGCTCAACTTTTTTACTCGTCTATTGAGTTTTATTTACTTGCTATCTGATGTCTGTAAATTCTGGATATTGATTCCTTGTCTGGGAGGGTAGCTGGTAAAAAAATTCTCCCCTTCCGTGGGCTGTCTGTGCGCTCTGCTGACTGTTTCCTTTGCCATACAGAAGCATTTTAGTTATCTTTAATTCCTTGGATCTTCAGAGAAGTGTAGAAACATCAAAAATCAAATAGAACTGGCTGAGCCTCCCCAGTCTGCAGGTATGGGACACTGAAATGATGCTATGATTCTCCGAGTGGAGTCAGGGGTGTAGGAGTTGCCATCACCATACAGAGCTCAAGTGCTTACTTGGGGCCTTTGGTCTTCAACATGCAGGGAAAGGAAGCTGTAAACCATCTCACTCTCAGTGCTGGACCTTGAAAATTCAGCATTACTGTCTAAAAGTTAACATTTCCTGTGTTAATCCAAAAGAGAGGAGGAGAAAAACCACTGACCCAAATCATCGTGGCCAAGTTAATTAAAGCAAGCAACTAATTAAATTAAGTTTTTAAATTTTATTTTATTCATATACATAGGTTGCCTTCCCCTAAGATGGAATTTGAGCGATCAGCGTAGGATGTGAGGAAAGCAAGGGTTTTATAGCTCAGGGGAAAGGGGTTTGGTGGGCAAGTAGGTGGAGTTACAGAAGCAGAATCACAAACATAATGAGTTACTCCTAACAACCTACTGAAATGAAGACATGATTGCAGGGTGGGCATAACAAGGTAGTCATAACAACAGATAATCATTACAACATAGTCATATGTGGTCATATAACCTTTTAAAACAAAGGTAGGGCTACAAGATGGCAATAAATAACTTTTTGAAACAAAGACATGGCTGCCATTTTGTGAATCAGACAGTACAAAACCATTTGTAGTTAAGGTTACAGGTGGAGTATATAGCCCAATCCTTGAAAAGCAGGTTTAATCATAAACAGGAATGACCCTAGTTTTCCATCACAGTAATCTGGCTTTTAAGCCTAAGATGGAGGCAGGCTGGTTCTTCACCTGTACCCCCTTACAAAACAGTCTCGTGAGAAAGAACTGATTGAAGCTATGGGTGACAATGGATAGTCCTGCTGCATCTGGGATGCACCTGAGCCTACTTTTCCTGTGTGGCCTTGGGAGAGGACAAGGGACTGGGTGAGTCTTTCCTAATGCCCATCAGCACCGTCTTTTTGTTGTCTCTTCTTACTTGCTTACTTTTTTTTTTAATTTTTACCTTTCCATGGTCTTTGTCTAGATGTCTATCTATCAAGAAACCCCTTTCAGATGCAAAGACAGATCTTAAGAAGGGTCTCACTTAGGGTTTTCACTTTACAAATCAGGCATCTGTTTTTCTTTTTAAGATAATTTGAGAATTCAAAGTCCCGGCAAGACCAGGAGAGGACAAATCAGATTAGTGCATTTGTATTGCTAATTCATCAGACCAAAAATAAAAAAAATTAAGGAATGAGGCAGGACAGAAATGTAAAGCAGGCACACTCTTGTCACTCTGATGCTTCCCTGCATGGTACCCTAAAGTATGAGCAGAGGTTCCTCCATGTTTGGAGGAAGTTTGGTCTCTTTCCTGCTCTGGTTAAAGATTAGTCTCAGACTCAGTACGCAAAGGCTACTTTAGCCGCCAAGTTTACCCTCTAAGATCTGGTGCTTGAAAGGAAAACTAGGGTCAAAGTATTTGCTTAATGAGGACTACATCATTGTCACCTGTTTCCTCGCCTGGAAGACAAGGGTTACTGCATAGAAAATTTATGGAAGTAGATTGAACATGGATCAGAGGGTCTGGTTTTAGTTCCTCACAATAGCCTCACTTGGTTCCTCGTCCTATGAGGTAGCTTTAGAATTAGCCTCAGAGCTACACAGTTCCGTTCCACAGAAAGTAAGGGTGGCACAGATATTCAGTGCCAGAAAGCTGAGGTGCCTCTTCTCAGAGGCCGGTTCCTCCCCTTGACCCCACAAAAAGCCAAGTCCTAGTGGTTCATTAGCATACAGAGATTTGTGTCTCACTGCCAGATACTTCTGCTTGCAGCCCCTCACCTCGGAAGTCCACTGAGATCATGAGCTCCAGGTTCACTCCCTACCTGTTCAGGCTTAGGGTGATCGTGTGGGGAAAAAGCCTTACCCAGAGTCTAGAGCTGGGCCTTGCAATCTCCATCTCTATTCTGCTTTGGAAATTCTCTACAGACTTGAAAGTAGACCATGTTCCTAAAACTATTATCTAGTTACCTTTGAGCTGAGGGGTCTAATAAATAGGTCTAAAGATTCAAGGGTTTTTCAAGTCTTTGAAGAATGCAATTGAAGAAGACATAAGAATATGGACAGACTTTCCATGCTAATGGATCAGTACAATTAACACAGTAAAATGACCACCCTACCAAAAGCAATCAATAGATTCAATGAAATCGCCATCAAAATTCCAGCACAATTGTTCACAGGTCTTGAAAGGACAATTCTCAACTTTATATGAAAAGCAAAACCAAACAAAAAGCCCAGTGCTGTGGGATAGTGCTCTTGTACACTGTAAAGATTTGTTATTCATCTTGGTTTAATAAAACAGTGATTTCCCAGTAGCCAGGTAGGAATTATAGGTGGGTAACCAGATTAGGAGAATTCTGAGAAGAGAAAAGGCAGAGATGCAATCATCTGTCAGATACAGAGGAAGCAAGATGAGAATGCCTTACTGTGCAAAGGTACCAAGCCACGTGGCTAAACATGGACAAGAGTCATGGATTAATTTGAGTTGTAAGAGCTAATTAATAGTAAACCTAAGCTAATAGGCCAAACAGTTTATAATTAATGTTATAAAGACTCTGTGTTTATTTGGAACTAAAGCACTGTGGGACCAGGTGGGACAGAAACTTCTGTCTATAGCCCAGGATAGATAAAACAATTCTGCACAATAAAATAAATGTTGGAGGCCTCACCTTTCCCAATTTCAAGTTGTGCTAGAAAGCTATAGAAATAAAATCAGCATGCTATTGGCATAAAAACAGACATGTTGACTCATGGATTCTAACTAAAGATCAGACATAAAACCAGATATCTACAAACACCTGAATTTTGATAAAGAAGCTAGAAATACATACTCAAAAAAAGGAGAGAATCTTCAACAAATAATGCTGGTCAAATTGGATGCTTGAATGTGGAGAATGCAAGTAGATCCATACTTCTAATCCCATACAAAGCTCTACTCCAAATTGATCAAAGACTTCAACATATAGCCAGATACAGTGAACCTGATAGAAGAAAAAATGGGCAATAGGCTTGAACACAGAAGACAATTTCCTGTACAGAACACCTATAGCATAGGCACTAAGATCAATAATTAGTAAACGGGACTTCAAGAAACTGAGGTTCTGTAAGGCAAAGGACACCACTAATTGGACAAAGCATCAGCTACAGAAAGGAAAATGATTTTTAACCAACTTCACATTCCATAGAGGACTAATATCCAAACTATATGAAGAACTCAAGAGACTAGATATTAAAAAAATATTAACAAATAATCGCATTAAAAATGGGGAACCTATTAAACAGAGAATTCTCAATAGAGGACCCTCGAGTGGCTGAGAAACACTTAAAGAAATGCTCAACATCTTTAACATTCAGAGAAATGCAAGAATGGCTAAGATCAATAACAGAAGTGGCAAAGCTATAGACTAATGGGGAACACTCATTTATTGCCAATCTAGATGTAAACTTGTATAGTTAGTCTATAGACTAAGGGGGAACACTCATTTATTGCCAATCTAGATGCAAACGTGTATAGTTACTATGGAAATCAGTATGGTGGTTCCTCAGGAAGATGGGAATTGATCTATCTCAAGATCTAGCTATATCACTCTTTACTGTATACCGAAAATACTCTTTATCCTATGACAAGGACACTTGCTCAACCATTTTATTCTGGTCATAATAGCCAGAAACTGGAAACAACCTAGATGTCTCTCAGCAGAAGAATGGATAAAGAAAATATGGTACATTGGCACAATGGAATATCACTCAGCTGCTTAAAAATCACATCATGAAAATTGCAGACAAATGTATGGAACTTTAAAAGGTCATCCTGAGTCAGGTAACCAAGACACAGGAAGATAAATATGGTATGTGCTCAATTATATGTATGTATTAGCCATTAAATAAATGACAAGTAGCTTCATAGAAGCAGAGAAGGGACTAGGGGACACACAGTTCTCTCTGGGAGGGGGAAATAGAATAGATTTAATAGGGAATGGGAGGGGAGAGGCAATAGGGTTGAGAGGGGGAGCTTGGGGAAAAAGGAATGGAATTGAGGGCCATTTGAGTGATGATATTGGAACCTAGTGCAGTGAAAACTTCCTAAAATATGTAAAGGTGATCCTATGAAGTCTCCAGATAATGGATACAAAGTCCCAACTGGTGTCTCTTGTCAGTAAATGAGGCTTCCAGTGCAGTACTGAGTTGTTGGCCAATGGGAGTCCCATGGAAATCCACAAACAACCCAGGTTGTTGCTAAGACAAGGGGTTTCTCTTTGCAAACTGACAACAGTGCTGCATTGTGAAGGACGATGCCCACACAACTCAATGAACATGGAGCAATCAAGCCAGTGCCTACATGGAACCTTTACACCTGTGTTCTAGAGTCTTTGGTGTGGGAAGGTACTTTGTAGGCTACCAAAAGAAAAACGTAGTTCATAAGACCTTTGACCTACAATCTGTCCTTCCTACGAAATATGCTAAAACAATGGCACAGAACTCGTGGAAGAGCCCAACCAGTGTCTGGTTTGACTTAAGGCCCTCTTTACAAGATGGAGCCCATTTCCCTCACTGCTTGTCTGATGAAGAACCAGAGACTAGACATCACAGGAGACCTAGGGTAAAATCAAACTCTGCTGGTCTTAAGAATAACAAGGATCAATAAAATGACTCCTAGTGATATTCTATACTCACAGACCAGTTCCTGATTAAACATCATTAGAGAAGTTTCTACTTCCAACAGATAAGAACAGATGTAGAGACCCACAGACAAATATTGTGTAGAGAGAGGCCTCGGCACACATAGCTCTAAATAGGATGTCTCATCAAATTCCTCCCCTTGGGAGGAAGAAAAAGTTTAAGAGCCAGAAGGAATGGAGGACATCAGGAGAACAAGGCCCTCTAAATCAACTAAACAAGATGCACATGAGCTCCCAGAGGCTGACGCAACAAGCGAAGCGGCCACATGGGTCTTCATCAGGTCCTCTGTGTGTGTATTAAAACTTTCAGCTTATTATTTTTGTGGGACGCTTGAGTGTGTGAGCCAGTTGGTCTCTGATTCTTGTCCTTGTTCTTGGGGCTCTTTTCTTTTCTTGGGTTGTCTTATCCAACCTCAATCTGATGGTTTTTGTATTGTTGTACTATATATATTTTGTTATGTTTGGTTGCTATCTCTTAGGAGCCTGTTCTTTTGTAATGAGAGATAAAAATGGAGAGGATCTGGTGGGAAAGGGAGATGGGGAGGAACTGGGAAGAATAGATGGAAGGGAAATTGTAATTAGGATATGTTTGTTGTATGAGAGACGAATCTATTTTCACTAAAAGGAAAAAAATGAAAAAGAAAGATCTAGGGATGTCTTAGTCGGTGTTTTTATTGCTGTGAAGAGATACTATGACCATGGCAACTCTTATAGAAACAGCATTTAAAAACAGTCTGGCTTACAGTTTGAGAGGTTTAGTCCATAATCATCATGGTAGGAAGCACAGCAGCATGCGGGCAGACATGGTGTTGGAGAAAGAACTGAGAGTTCTACAACTGGATCCACAGGCAGCAGAGGAGACTGTGAGCTACACTGGGTACAGTCTGAGCATATGAGACCTCAAAGTCTACCACCACAGTGATGTGCTTTTTCCAACAAGGTCACACTTCCTAGTAGTGCCACTCCCTAAGGGCTAAGCAGTCAAATACAAGAACCTGTGAGTGCCATTCCTATACAAACCACCATGAGGGCTTTGTTTGTGTGCTTTGTGGTCTCATCCAGGGCTTTGAAGAGGTTCCTCTGGCACACTACCACTGAAGTGCACCCCAGATCCCCCATAAAAACTGCTTACTTTGTTAAGACTCTCCCTCTTTACTTTCTCACCCAGCTGTAAGAGAGTTTTTCATGATGTGTTCCAGAACACCATGGATTTTTTTCCCTCTCATGCCGCCATTCCTATCTAAGGCAGAGACTGGTCTCCAGGACAGGAATCCTGCCTGGCTTTTCACAGCATCTCCTGCTAATCCTAACCCGTAGACATCCATTAAGAAATCGAAAAACATAAGTCAATCTTCTCAGGAGCCAATCCAAAATAAACTGATGCAAGAGAAATAAAAAAATCTTGGCCGCTTAAACAATAATGTATTCTGATCAATAATTTATAAATACTTTCTTTAAATGAACAATCAGAGAGCAAATCATGTTTTGAAAATAAAAGGCATAGTCAATTTACCAGAAAATTCCAGATAGCATGTGAGAAAAATATCTGATTGATTAGGGGGTGAAAAGTAAATGAAACTGACCACATCGTTTTAGACATTTAAGTGAAATATTTAAAATATTACTCCCTGACACTTCCCCCACACATGAAGAGTGAGAATGTACAATGGGGAGCATAAAGGGTTAAGAACAAGTCAGAAAACATCATTTATGTTTAAGTATATTATACATGTTATTATTTAGCCACCTAGGACTTTCATGACAAAATGGCCTTGGAACAGTGGATTGCATGTATCTTTTAGTCTTCTGGACTTTGCAAGTTTAGAACTGATGTTCTGGAAACTGTGGTTTTCCTGAAACCTTCGTGCCTTGAAGTTGACTCTCACAAGGTCTTTCATGTGTTTGAGACCACATCCTAACATATCCTTATGCTATGTTGGATGATGACACAGCCTAAGAACCTCACTTATCAGAATTATTTGTTGACATGTGTGCCATTCTGAGCTATAAGTTTGAACTACAGTATAAGAAATTTTGAAAAATACATTCCAGTTTGGAATACTGATTGATAATGGGTATAGATAAATAACCAAATAAATAATAAATTAGTGTGTGTTTTATCTAAAAAGTAAAACTTATGTTTAGTAATCTCTGGGGTTTATATGGATTAAATAGGGGATGTATATTTCCTTATATAATCTTGAAAGATTTGGAATTACAATTTGTTCCTTTTATAATTATTCAGAATTTTTAAAATCATAACAAAGATAATAAAAGCATTATATGCAGAAAACACGCAATCATCAGAAGCGGAACATGACCATGTTTCTTTCCTTGAACACACAAGGAAACCATGTTTTCTAGTTTGCCTTGTAGTTAGATTGAGGTTGCTTGAAATTTTGGGGTGAAGAAAAAATACAGGGAGAAAAACATTCTGTTCTTGAAAGATGATGACAACTTGGGTTCCCTGACCTGAGTTTGAGGCCTGAATTTACACTACCTGTAAATGAGCTTCCAGTCCCCAGTGTGTGTGACTCTGTGTGTGTGTGCTGCTTGCACAGGGTGCACACATGCAGAGGCCTTGTGAAGACATTAGATATTCTTGTCTTTCACTTTGCACTATGCTTCTTTGAGATGAATCTCTCACTGAAGCTAGAACTGTGTTAGGCCTTGTGCCTAACGATCCCCCCGCCCCATTTCCACCCTCTCTGGATATTGAAAAGACTATGCTTGACTTTTCGTATGAGTGCTGGGATCCGACCTCAGGGCGCCATGCTTGCACAAGTGTTCTTGCTCACTGAGCTATCTTCTCAGCTTCACAACGCCATGGACATTCTATGTGTATCACTGTTTGCCTCTGTGATCTGATAAAGGCCAAGGAATGTATGTCAAACTTTCCCATAAAATTGGTCTTTCAGTTTGTTTTTCTAAGTCAGGAGGCTCGACTACTTTGAGGCTGTTATTCAGTCTATAATTCATATTACTAAGAGCTATTATTTCTGGTGATTTATCCTGCCCTCACTGTATTATGTGCATATGTAAGTTATAATCCGTTGGAAATTGATTATATCAGGACTGGCCTTTTAGGTTTATAAACACCTGCGTTTCTGTGTGGGCTTTCCATGACATTTGTCTGTGGCACCATTAATAAAAAACCAGAGACAGATATTGTGGTTCAACCTGAAGGCCAGAAAGACAAAATAACCAGCCACCGACTCTTCCTCCATCTGAAATGGTTCTCCTGCCTCCAGGAATCTCAGAATAAACCTGTGTCTGAGAACTGTCTCCTCCTGTTTGATAATCCTTTCTAGTGCTGGGATTAAAGGTGTGCCCCACTACCATGTGGTTTCTATGGCAAACTAGTGTAACTACTGGGGTTAAAGGTGTGCACCACTACCACCTGGTTTCTATGGAAAACTAGTGTGGCTACTGGGGTTAAAGGTGTGTGCCTCCACTAAGTCGGCAACTATTTCTTTGGTGTGCTTTAATACAGATATTACAATTAATATCAAATTCTTTATTATTTTGCATCATGAGATTTTGAAATAATATACTTCTTATTTAATTAGATATTTTTATGTTATGACTTTTCTTGCAAATTAGTTTTGACATTCAATTTTAATTTAATAACTATTTATATAGCGACAACTAAGATTCTATTCTATGTTTAACTCCCTTCAGTGTGCACTCCCAGGCTCTTGTTCAACTGCCTCCCCTTGAGATTTACAGTGTGACCGTCATTGTGCATTTGTGTTTCTTGTTTTGGAGATAGATCTGTGAAAAGTGTATATTTTTCAGTATTTGTTCTTATCTCAGAATTATTTTTCATGTTTCGTTTGATTAAAATATTTATTACTTAAAAGTATTCATTCTCAACATATTTTCTGTGAACTGGAAGACTTAACCTGTGTTCTCATGACATTTAGTGTTGAGGTAAGAAGTAAACACAATTGTGTTCTTTATTAATAGATGCTAGATTGATAAGCAAGAAAGCAAAGTCCTACCTTCCTGTCTAACCAGAACTCAGTATTTTTTTTTCATTTTCCCTTCTTATCGAAAACAGATTCTTTTCTCATACAATATATCATGATTACAGTTTACCCTCCCTCTCTTCTTGCTAGTTGCTCCCTGCCTCCCCTCCCATTTGGATCGACTCCCTTTCTGTCTCTCATTAGAAAAGAACAGGTTTCTAAGAGATAAGGATCAAACATGGCAAAATAAAATATGATAAGACAAAAACCATCATTGAGATGGTAAAAAACAACCCAAGAGAAGGAAAAGAGCCCCAAGAGCAGGAACAAGAATCAGAGACCCACTCATTCATACACTTAAGAGTGCAACAAAAATTCTAAGTTATAATAATTCAAAAATGTCTAAGCTATAATAGACACACAGAGCACCTGATGAAGACCCATGGAGCCCCGTTGCATGCTGCTTTAGCTTCTGTGCACCTTGTTTAGTCAACTCAGAGGGTCTTGGTCTCCTGTGTTCTCCATCTTCTCTTGCTCTTGCACTTTTTCTGCCTCCTCTTCTGTGGGTTTCCCTGAGGGGAGAGATTTGATGAAGACATCCCATTTCGAGTTGTATGTGCTGAGGACTCTCCCTGCATGTCTGTCTGTGGGTCTCTGCATCTGTTCCTGTCTGCTGCAGGAGGGAGCCTCTGTAATGATGCCTGAATAATATTTAAGTCAAATCAGAGGTTGGTTGGGCTCTCCCACAATTCTCTGCCACCAATGCTCTAGCCTATCTTGCAGGCAAGACAGATTATAGGTCAAAGGTTTTGTGAGTGGATTGGTATTCATGTTTCTCTTTCGGTAGCCTGCAACATACCTTCCTGCCCCAAAGACTCTAGAACATAGATGTGAAGGCTCCGTGTAGGCACCACCTCAGGCTTCCCATGGTCAATGAGTTGTGTGGGTGTTGCCTCTCACAATGCAGCACAGCTGTCATTCCGCAGAGAGCAACCCCTTGTCTTAGCAACAGCCTCGGCTCTTTGGAGATTTCCATGGGACAACCTTGGCCAACAACTTAGCTGAATGCAACCCAGTCCTGGTACTGGAAATCTTATTTGATTACAAGAGATGGTGCCAGTTGGGACTCTGTATCTTCCATTATTAGGAGAGAAACAGTCTAATTTTTCTTTATTTTAATTTTTTAAATAATTTGAGTGTGTGCCTGCGAGTTCTGGTGCCCATGGGCTCTAAAGACGGTATATTCAATACTGTAGGACTACAGACAGTGTCACAGCCCTGATGACAGGAGTTACGACTTGATACACGTATTTAGAATGAACCCAGTCCTTTGTAGAAGCAGCAAGTGCTTGGAAACACTGAGCCTACATCCCAGCTAGGCAGGTTTTTTTTTTTAATCTTTTCAATTAAAATATAATGACCTAGTTGCATACATGTGAAGGTCTCAAACTGTGTCACTGTAACTGATAGATTTTTTTTTTTAACTGGATGCTAAATCTCCTTCCTGATGTAATAAACCAATAAAGCCAAAATAAAGGTCAGGTTTTAATCCGAGCAAAGCCATCCTGAGTGGTCCCAGAGGAAGATGAGAATACACTAGGGAGAACCACAAAGGAAAGACTGTGGGCCAGACCTTAAATACCCTCCATGGATGGAGCTGCTGTTGGGTGGAGTTGGAAGAGAGCAGCTCCAGGGTGATCCCCAACATACCAACGTTTTGGGGTTTATATGGACTCTGGTTTATGTCTGATTCATTCCTGTTGGCAAGGATAGACGTGGGGAGAAGTCAGGAGTTGGTGGGGGTTGCACTCAGCAGGAGGTATGGGTGGAGAAGCATTCGGTTAGCTGCCATCCTGGAGACATCAGGCAATCTGCTCCTGGAGGAGGCAAAGGTAGACCATCAGGAGAAAAAAAAATAGGTCATTATCATCTGTCCTGTGAATGGGGCCAGCCATGGGAAGAAGGAAGACTGCCAGAAAGAATGAATCAGAGAAGTGCCCTGGTTATTCAAAAGAGACAAGGGTGAAAGTGTGGGGCATGAGAGCAGATTTTCCCTTCATTGGGACATCATTGGGACATTAGAAAACCAAGTCCCACTTGCTGGATAGGTGCCTGCTTGAGCTTGGAGAGGTGGCACCAGCACTGATGTTCTAGGAGCCTGGAGAGAGCACCTGCCAAATTAAGGGATGATGCATTCTTCAGGAGAACCCGCGCTGTCACATCTGCAGCCTTCCTGGAGATATGGAAGATAACCATCCTGTAGAGCACTCAACAAGAACCAGGGGAAAACAGGGTTCTTACGAGTGGGCTTGTGGGTGACTTTAAGTTGCCGATAGTTGGTCAGTTAGTGGATGGTGTCCTCAGAGATGGTGCAGGGTCTTGTACATCTTCACGATCATGCTGTTGCAGTCTGGCACTCACGAAGGAAAAATATATTTTCTCTTACAGTGTCTTACTGAATATACTAACCATATTTAAGGACAGCTTTCATGCATATCAAGGGATGGTTAACACAAAATGACAGCTTTAGAAGTTTGTTTTTTTTGCTGTTGTTTGTTTGTTTTGTGTTTTTGTTTTGTTTTTCTTTTTTATCTGGACATTTTCTTTACCTTATAGGTCTTAATTTTGCTTATATGTTTTTGTTTATAATCTTTGTGTTTTTATGTGATTTCTGTGTGTTGAATGTGAGTGTGTGTGTGTGTGTGTGTGTGTGTGTGTGTATCTACATGTGTACATGTGTTTCTCATGTTTTCTCTTTGGCTTTTTTTCTGTTTTTTTTTTTGTTTGTTTGATTTGTTCCATTCTGTTTTGTTGTTTTTGCTTATTTGTTTCTCAATGAAAGAGAGACAGAAAGTGTGTAGACTTGGATGATTGGGGAAGTAGTGAGGACATAGGGTGTTGTAAGGAGGGTGCTTGTTTGTTCCCAGCTGCCCAGAACCAAAATAATCACATAGAAACTGTATTCATTTCAACACCACTCGGCCTACTATCTTATGCATATTTCTAGCTCACTCTTATTTCTTAAATTAACCCATTTCTATTACTTCATATTTTACCATGAGGCTCATGGCCTACAGGCAAGGTTCCAATTGGCAACTTGTGTCTTTCTCCTCTGGCAGCTACATGGTGTCTCTCTACTCTGCCTCCTTTCTCCCAGCATTCAGTTTAGTTTTCCTTGCCTAGCTCTATTCTACCCTATCTCAGTCTAAAATAGTTTCTTTATTCATTAACCAATAAAAGAAACAACCGAAGGACTTCCCACACCAATAGAAAAAGCTGGACAGGGAAAACCATGATCAAACTATATCATATGAAAAAGGAATCTGTTTTCTATTTTTCTAAAAAAAAAATAAGAATTTGGAGACTGCTATATTTGGAAGCAAGAAAGCTTCTTAGCTGGGTGGGGCCAGAACTTCTGAAACCCTGTATTCCATGGTTGAGAGCAGATCTGGTGCAGCAGCAGGAAAGGTCTTACGCAGTGGCAGCAGCAGGGAGTAGAACAGGCATCTCGAGTGGCTCAAGCTGACAAATCTGAGGGCAGCTCAGAAGGACAGCTGCCATGGCAGCCAAGACAAGGATGAGAGTCACCAGGATGTAGGTAGCCGTGGCGAAGGGAGATATCCTGCAGCTTCTACCCTCCCATGTGCATGCTGGCCAGGAAAGAATTCTGGGCAGACATTCAGTTGTCCCGAGCACTGCAGACTGGAGCTCTCTCACATAATATGAATCTCTGGATGTTGACAAATTCCATTATAGAACAATCCCTCAAACGCGGCAGTTTACTTCATTCATACACAGCTACACACTCTGTGCTTGTGACAATACTGACATAATATTGTGACTAATAAATGCAGATAAACGTACATCAAGTTAATGAATAAAAGGATAATAGAAAGGATCTCTCATTTATTCCTATTACTGAAGTGCACTGGGAATACAAGAGTTAATATCATTTTTGAAATGGAAATCTTTCTGTAATTTAACTAGCTGATTCCAGATTGCCAATATGTGTATAAAACACAGCCAAATGTTCCTTCATTCCCAGTCGTTTCTTATCAGTGTCAGTTGAACACAAAGCCTCGTTGTTGAGAATTTTTCAACAGAATCTTCTTTCAGACGCAGTGAAAAAAAATGGAAAATGAAAAAATCAGCTGCAAGACTGCTTTGCATATGTTAATACAATATATCAAAATCCAGGTTTGCTTTCGGTGTAATTATTAGTCAAAACTTCCAACACAGAAGCTAACTTTTCTCGGGTTTTAGCCTGATTGAGTGAGGGAGTGCAAGGTCAGTGTTCAGACGAGACACACTCATGAGGTCATTTGGCAGTTCACAGGGCTCGGATCCAGTTAGAAAAGTCACCCTCCATCTTTGTGGGTAGAGGGACAGAAACTGACAGAATTCACGATGCATGAACAAGCATGGTAGGCTTTGGGGAAGGCCAATGGTTTTGTCTAATTTCTATGACCTTGAGAGAGTAGAAACTGATCTTGTTAAACACTAACCACAAATGCTCAGCTTCACTGACTTAGAAGATACCACATGAGACAGAGAACGATGCAGGGACAAGAAGTAGGATTTCCACTGCAGGTAGTGGCACAAAAGTCACGTTTCTGAGCTGCAAGGAAATTATAGTAGCAGTCTGTAAGATTGCACTTCCACATTTTAAAGAACTCTACTTTTAAAAAAAAGACTTTTATTTTTAGTCTATGTGTGCACACGCTCTTGCATATACACACAGTACACACACACACACACAAACACACACACACACAAACACACACACACACACACACACACACACACACACACAATATGAGGCCAGAAGAAGGCACCAAGTCGTGTAGAACTGGATTTACAGATACTTGTGTACCACCCCTATGTGGGTGCTGGGGACACTGCTCTTAAACCCCGAACCAACTTTCCAGCCTCCTAGTCCTTTCAAAGCCAGATAACTTACAGAATCTTATATTGTCCAAATCCTAAAGATCTCACCAATAACCATTGTATCTAATATTAAGCACAAGTCTGCCTTTGAAAACCAGCTTTCTTGTATATTTTGAGTCATTTTATTAGATATATTCATATTCAGATAGTTCTGTCATACAAGCAAATAACATATAAAACTTACCTGAAGACAGTAACATTAAAGTAAACCTTGAATAACGAAAATGCCTTTTTTGTTATTTGAAACATAATTTTTTATTGATTCTTTGGAAATTTCAGATCATGTACCCCATACCCACTCTCTTCCCAGTCTCTCCATATTTGTTCCTCAGCCCTGCAGTATGCCCTCAACATTCAGTAAAAACAAAACAAACAAAACAAAAAAAATCCCATCTTGCTTCTTTTCTTTCCAGCACCTCTTAATCCACCCTAGTGGCTCAGGAGCTGTGGTGCATTGTGCAGTAACAGCCTCCCAGCCCGGCTCTTCCCCCTTCTTGCTTCTCCACCTCTTCATTCCTTCTTTTAGAAATATTTTTTAACTTATGTGTGTGTTTAAGTGCATACATGTGTGTCTGTGTGCCACATACATGCCGGTGCCTGTGTGCCAGAAGAGCGAGGTCGATGCCCTAGACCTAGATTACCAGCTACTGTCAGCTGCTCTGTGGGTGCTGGGGACAGAAGTTGGGGCCTCTGGAGGAGAGCAGCCTGTGTTATCAACCTTTATGCAATCTCTCCAGCTCTCTACCATTCATTCCGGAAAAACACCCATCTGCAAAACACTACTTAGAGCAAAGCCCAGCCTAGGAGTTCTTACCTATCGGGGCTCTTCCTAACTTTCCCCTCCATCATTGTCTTTCTTGTTCACTAGGCCTCAGCCACACTGGTCTTCTAACCCTTCAGTAGCCCAGTTTTTTTCCAGGCCACTAGGTTTTTGCTCTATCTGTTGGCGCTGACTCCACAGATCTTCCCAGGGGAGCTTCTTCCTCACTATTTAGCTCCTGAGTTTGAGAACGATACTGCTGCGGTTTCATTGAATGTCGCCACATCAAGTCACTGCATGGTTCTGCGACCTTGGCTGCACTACTGTAGGACACATCTGTCATGGCCATGCTGCTGCTTTCTTGTGGTTCTGACCCTGTGACTTCTTTCTCTGAGATGCACAGACTGGTTGGGCTGCTGCGGTGGAGAGACTAGCATTCTATCTCAGTGTGCAGAAGCGTCCTGCATTTCATTCCCAGTGCTATGATTAGCACCCTCTGCATTGTTAGCCTCTTCAGTTTCTCTAGAGCTTTAGACTGTGATTGACTTTTCTTTAAGAACCACCATTGTTTCATTAATGTTCTTTGTTGCTTCCCCATTTTCAGTGCCACTAATATCTACTCTTAACCATATCATTTCCCCCCCCCCCCCACCATTTGCTTTGGGTTTGTTTGTTGTTTGTTTATTCTATTCTTTTCTAGTTCCTTAGTGGGAAGATGGATTTTTTTAGCTTAATTTCTTTATTTAGTCTTTGCAAACTTCACATCATGTACCCCACCCTAATTTCATTCACCTCCCAGTCCCCCATATCCTCCAACTCACCCTTGCAGCATCCCCACAAAAGAAAATTTCAAAAAAATAAAACCAAACCAAAACAAAGCAAGGAGTCAAACAAACAAAATCAACAAAACAAAACAAAGCAAAAAAAAAGACACACAAAAAACCCCCTTTTTGCTTCTCTACCTTCCCTGCCTCTCCAAATGCGTCTTCATTTGTCCTGGTGGCATTGGAAGCAGTATGTCACATAATATAGTCCAATCAGCTTTAGTAGCAAATGTTCCTTGCAGTGAGTCATTGGGCCATTGGTCTGGTATACCATCATCACTGGGTCTTCACTAAACCTCCTCTGGGATACCCTGTGACTAGCCTGTGTCTTGGAGATCCTGCTGGTATCATTCCACAGGGATAGTCCCTTCCTGAGCTCCTGCAGGTCCTAGACGGGGTAGATGTTAGGGTGGGCCAACCTGCGGCCCGACTGTGGGCCTGCGTGGTAGCTGAGTTGGTCAATTTGGGCCACTGGGACCTTCCTGCCTCAGGCGAGGGTGCAGAGCCAGCTCTCCTACACCCATGTCATCAGGACCAGTTACTGGTGGGATCATCTCTCCTTAGAACAAGGGCTAGCTCTCCTATGAGGGCTGGGGTCAGCTCTCTGGCTGTAGTGTTCAGTGAGAGGCAGGGTCAGCTTTCTCAGGGCAGTGAATGGTGGCGCTGGTCCAGCATGATCCTCTGATTTCATCATGCGCGCTTGGTTCCTACCCCTCTGAAGGTGACACAGGCTACAGACATCAACATAGACTCCAGCTGCAGTTGGACCATGACTACAAACATGGCCCTTGGGCCCGAATGACATCCCGGGTCTGAGTAGAAACACTGGCTACCCTAATCAGGATGTCTCTTGCAGCAGCATGGCCCACTGACACCGACAAGGTCACAGCTTGCAGTTCCACTCTGGGACCACTTTGGTGGTAACACGGGCTCAGGCTTCAACACAAACCCTAGCTGTAGTAGGACCATGAACCTAGACATGATCCTTAGCAGCAGCCTGTCACCATAACCCTGGGGTTGGGAGTCAAGCAGGCCTCCTACATTAGCCTACTGACTGCCATCATTTCTTCCCTTCTGCCTCTTTCTACAGCACGTGAACCATTCTGCTTCCCTTTCTCTCCCATTTCTCCATCACGTATTCGCTCATCATAATGGGACCCACCTGCCTGGTGCTACAAGGCACTAGACAGGCCTGAGGATTTCTTCCTGCCACGTGGGCTTTGAGGGTCCAGGATGGCCGTGAAGGACAAGTAACTGCCTGAGCAGAATTGCGTGGGGGTGGGGAGCTGGATGTCTTCCTGCCTTCCAGGCCTGAGTTGTAAGATGGATTATTGATACTTTTTTTCCCCTAAGGCCAGCACTATGACTCTAAAGTTGCCTCTCAGTGCTGTTTACGTTGCCTCCTCCATGATTTGGTGCCCATTGTTTCCGCATTCCTGCAGCGCCCCATCTTAGTCTTAGTTTTATTGACAGGGCCTCTGTGCCACGCCAAGTCTCTAGGTACAACTGCAGGTTCTTGTATTCTTTCATATGCCCACAGCCTGAGGTTTGGCACATACATATTCAGAACTATTATGGTTTTCACCTTGATCTTTCTTTGTTCTGAACTCTGTCTTGTTAGATATTGATATAGTTACTCATATTCATTTTGGTGACATTTTATGAAATTGAAGTGATATGCCACCTAGTCCATTGACTCAAAGTATACAATTTGATACGTTTTATAGATTCTCAATGTAGGACAGCCATCATTACAATACATTTCAAAATATTATTATTGCTCCCAAGAGAAACCCCATGTCCTTCATTCCTCTCCCTGGCTCTTATACATCTAACCAAACTTCCTATATAGGTTTACCTTGTAGAAATTTAGTGTAAATGGACTCATATAAAATGTGGTCTCCTTTTACTGGTTTTCATCACTTTGTGAAATGTTTTAGAAGTTGTTCTATGCTGTAGAATGTTATCAGTCCTTTGGTCATTTTTATGACAGAATAATATTTCATTCAACAGACATCATCATTTTTGTTTCTTTGCTCTTCATCTAGTACACTTTTGAGTCATTTCTGTCCTCTCTGTTTCTGTGTATTCACATACAAATTTTGGACATATCTATGTTTCTGTCTCTCTTTGGTGTTTGCCTACAGGTGAATGACTGTGCTGCAGGGCAAGACTATGACAGACAGTGTGTGCAACTGTGGTTGCAACATTTACAGTCCCACTAGCACCTCTATATTTTCACCAACATTTGTCATATTTTCTTCATCAAGGATTATTATTTTATCCCTTTATATTCAAACTAGTGGGCACACATACTATTTCATTGTGAGTTTGATTTGCGCTCCCTAATGATAATTACCTTTAGGTGTATTTATATGGGTTTATTGGTCATTCCCATATCTTTGGAGAACTTTTTCTCCCAGTTGTTGTTCCTTTCTAGTGTCAGGCTGCCTCTCTATTCATTATCAGGTTGTAAGTGTTTTAAATGTAGCCTATAAACAAGTATTCCACAGATACATAATTTGCAGATGCTAGCTTCTGTTGGCAAGTTAACTTCACCTCCTTGATAGTGTGCTTCAGAAGGCTGCCTGGTTTGTTGCCACCATTGTTCTTGTTTTGTTTGGAAGACGTCCAAATGATCTGTTCCTTCTTTATCACTTGCATTTTTAGTGTTGGGACAAATGGATATTCAGATGTAAAAACATGAACTTGGACATGATACCTGATACTGTGCCAGACATTTAAACAAACCGTTAAAGCCCTGATGCTAGAAAACTCTTGGAAGAAAGTAAGGACACTCTTGTGATCGTGGGCTTAGCTCATTGTTGTGTCTTGCCTCTTGGACTCTTTTTGCTGTCTCCTGTAACCATGTTAAGAGTCTATAGTTGTCCACATCAGGAAGAACAGTGACAGACTGTTCAACGCCATCTTGTTTCCACCCCCGGCAAGGATTTCAGCAGCACTAATTCCAATTGCAGTGTGTCTCTCTGCTCCCTTGCTATCATCCACTGGGACTCATCCTGTCCCGTTTACCTTCTGTTTTAGGAACTTTATCTCAGGTCACAAAGGGGGCTGTGAGGAGCTGTCAGCGAGCTGCTCATCTCTCACTTCTATTCCAGCTAAGTTTCTTTTACAAAGGGAAGTGACATCAATCATTGTTTTGTCGGGACAGAGGAAAGAAATGAGTGATGGGTGCTTCCGAGTGAGGGTTATGGTGTGCCAACAGTTGTGGCTCTGCTCAGACAGCCTTGCTACAATTACTGGGGTCTCCAGCTTTCCCAGTCAGTTTACTGATTGCAAAACAGAGGCCAGGCAGAGAATTCATTAGCTGAAATGCTGGCAGCCTATGATTTCTTTATTTGTAATGCCGAATCTTATAATGCTGCTGATTATTCTTTGTGGGAGAAGGAAGAGATGAGACACTCTGCTTATACAGACAAGGCCTTTGTTGTGTTATCTGCAGATTAGCACTGCTTCAAAGCAGACCTTCTGTACTATATTGGCCTGTTGCTTTGTTTGGAAAAGATGCTCCAATCCAGGATAAAACAGAATTCTTAGAATCTTCTACAAAGCCTTTTGTGTTACTGCTCAGGCCCGCATCTCAGATCGGTTCCACTCTATCAAACCTACTTTCACTCTTATTTGGCAAAAGTCTTCTTACATCCAATTTCTCATATCTAAATATCCACCCTACACATTTCTTCAGTCTCTAAAGAACATTTCACCTTTTCTGCCTGGCATGCTTACCTTTCCTGATGACCTTTATGCGACTGTGACACTCTTGAGAACCTTTGCTGAAGTCTTTCTTGCATTCAGGAAAACCAGATGTTTAGAATCTGAATCACCAATGTATTAACAGCTGGCTTTTCATGAGAAGCTGTAGAGTCATCATTGTACAGTGGCTACAGGAGACTTAACTATTGGAATGAAAGTCATATTGGCGAATTCTCTGTATTCTAGTGTGTGAACCAAGTGAGAAATTTAGGTCTAATAATTTATATGAAGGCACAAAATTATGTAGCTTTTCTGGAAAATGACAGGAACTCACCCAATCTGTTTTCCCAAGCAGATAATTAAGCTGCTTAGCTATATTTCTTACCATTCCAGCTTTCAGATGGGACATGCGAATAGCTTCAGCCACTGGAGGTTGAACATCATTGTGTCATGTCTAGACAGTGAAAGGCGTGAAAGAAGCTGTGTCACCTCTTCATCCCACATGCTCTGCATCCTGCTTGTTGCCTTTCAGGTATGTGGTAAAGATGGTGGAGCAACAGATGAGCCAAATGAACACACACTGCACTACCTGTCTCCTGACCGTCCTGGAACCACTTTGAAAACTACTATTCCCATCAGCCTTTAAACAACTGTGACTGACACATGTTTTATTCCTTATGGGAATATTCTTATAGGCATTATCATTCTGTATATACGATCTATAATTTTTGAAGAGCGTTCAAAGGTTTTCTGTGCTCTACCCTTTTTTTGTAAACTCTACATATAATCAACTTACAGATACTTACTTTTAATGCCAGGAAGGATTAGTACACCCAAATCCAGGCAGAGGGAATGCTCCAGAAGTGATTACCTCCAAAAATAACCAAAATTGTCACTAATACCTATTTGCACTCATGAACTTTACCTTCACGTCATTGTAAATGACAATTTACAAATACTCACATAGCATCACGTGTCTTTTAGAGAACGTAGGCATATGTGACCAAGACATAATTTTTCTTTCTTAATTAAAGTTTCATTCATGAGTACTTATAGGTTCATAGTAAAATTGAGTAGAAGGTGCAAAAATTTCCCCTATGTCCCTCTTGCACGACATATGGATGGATTGCTTTCCCATCAACAATGCAGCTGGTCCCTCTGAAGCGTCTGCAATGATCTGTCATTCTCTAACGTCCATGATTTAACCCAGAGTCCTATCTTCATGCTGTGCCTTCTATGGATTTGGACAACACATATAATGATGCTATTATAACATCACACAGAGCACTCTCTTTGCATCTAACACCCCTGGGGCTGTGCCCATCCACCCCAGAAACCTTGGAAATACAGTCTTTTTCTCTGTCAGAATATCATACAGTTGGAATTATATGGGATCATAACCTTTTTATATTGGTTTCCTTTCATTAGTGATATCCATGTATATTTTCTTCATATCTGTATGGCTTTCTCGCTCACTTCTACCCAATGCTGACCAGCACTTCATTGTCTAGTTATAACATAGTCTATCCATTCAGCCATGGAAAGACATCTTAGTTGCCTTCCTATTTGGGTAATTATGAATGAAGCTGTTGCTAAATACCATTATAAAGTTTTGGTGTGTGCATACATTTTCAGCTCCTTTGAATTAATAACATCAAGATATACAATTGCTGAAATTTATTTTGAACTGCTTAATTAATATGAAATGATCAATCGTTCATCCTAATTAGTTTTAACTATCGACTTGACACAGCCTAGAGTCATCTAACAGGAAAGCCTCAATGGAGGAAATGTCTAAATCATGGCCTCTGAGTATGTAGGTGGGGAAATTGTCTTGATTATTAATACAGAAGGGTCCATTGTGGGTGGCCTCATACTTAAGTGTTTGACCCTGGTGTAAGCCCTACCAGCAGGCAAGCACGTGCTCTCAGGCTGCCTCCAGGCAGCACCACCAACACCATGATCCACTGGATTCACATTTTCCCCCTCCCAGAACCACTCAGCTGTCAAAAACATAAACCTGGACATCTTCCCTTTGGCCTGCTCTCCCTAACAACCACAAAGAATTAGAGAGGCACAGGTACAACCCACATCACTTGGAAGAAAAGGTCTGAACTTCCCCAAGGACCAGACCATAACCACTAGGGAATATCCCCTGTTCTTCCCCCTCCCACTTCAGCACCAGCAACCTGCAAGCAGGTAAGAGACTTGCCTCCTGGATGCACAACCATTGCTGGAATCCACTGGATTCTGTTTCCCCCCCCAAACTCACTCTGGACCCAAACCCATGCTTCTGGTCATCCTCCCACTGACTAGCCATCCACAGCAATCCCAGAAGACTACAGACCCATGCCATTTGGTAGTTGCTGAGCCCTGGCCCTACTCTAGCTAAACTCCGTTGCTCTGGTACAGTCCCCGACTGGCAAGCAGGTGAGAGGCCTGCCCCCATGTCCCCATGTTGGTTGTCTCACTCTTTACTCTTTGAGTTCTTTGAGGGGCCTACCATGCTGCTCTCAAATAAATCACATGGAGGCATATTCTCTTTTATGAACGCCCAGTCTTAGTTTAGCTTGATTCTAGCCAGCTTTTCTTAAATTATCCCTTTTATCTTTTGCATCTGGGTTTTTACCCATCTCTATTTCTGTATATTGTTTCTTTCCTTCATATTCCATGTCTGAGTGTGTAGCTCAGTGGCTGGACATTTCTTTTCTTGCTCCTTGATCTTATCCTCCCAGATTTCTTCTTTTTAATCTCTCTGTCTGACAGACCTGCCTATCCTTTCCCCTGCTTTGCTATTGGTTGTTTAGCTCTTTATTATACCAATCAGGTGTTTCAAACAGGTAAGATAACACAGTTTTGCAGAGTTAAACAAATGCAACATAAAAGAATGTAACACATCTTTTCATCATTAAACAAATGTTCCACAGCACATCTTTAACTAATATATTCTACAGCACCTCCAGTTTGCACCACTACCACTACCACTATAACACATTGGATTCTGTTCCCCTAAGACTCACTCTGTTATCTAACTTCATGAACCTGGTCATCATCCCTGTGGGCCCTTGCCCATCACCCCAGTAGACTAGATAGAAAGAGGTACAACCCACACCAGTTGGAGGAACAGATGAGCAAACACCAGCATAAGAATACAGTCAATAGCAGAAAGGGCCATATGGCACCACCAGAACTCAATAGTCCTACAACAACAAGACCTGAACATTCCAACACAGCTGAAGCACAAGAAAATGACATTAAAGATAATTTTATGAAGATGATAGAGGCTTTTAAAGAGGAAATGAAAAATACCCTTAAAGAAATTGAACAAAAGATGAACAAAAATTGGAAGACATCAAGAAAGTAAAGAAAAAGAACAATTAAACAGGTGAAGGAAACAGTTCAAGACATGAAAATTGAAATGAAAGCAATAAGAAAAACAAACTGAGGATATTCTGGAAATGGAAAAATCAGATAAGTGAACAGAAACTAGAGAGGCAAGGATCACCAACAGAATACAAGAGATGGAAGAGTGAATCTCAGGCATTGAAAATATGATAGAAGAAATAGATGCATTGGTCAAAGAAAATGTCAAATCCAATAAATTCTTAACACAAAACATCCAGGGAATGTGGGACACCATAAAAAGACTAAACCTAAGGATAACAGGGGTAGAAGAAGGAGAAGAATCCCAGCTCAAAGGCACAAAAAACATATTCAACAAAATCATAGAAGAAAACTTTTCCAACATAAAGGAGGACTTACCTCAAATCATACAAGAAGCTTACAGAACACCTAACCAGCTGGACCAAAAAAAAAAGTCCCTTGTCACATAATAATCAGAACACTGAACATGCAGAATGAAAAAAATAGTAAGAGCTGCAAAGACAAAAGGCCAAATAACATAAAAGCAGACCTATAAAAATTATACCTGACTTCTCAATGGAGACTCCAAGAGCTATTACTTTTTAATATTTATTTTATTAGCTTTACTCCATTAATCTATGACTGTCTGTACTCTTTCTACTATTTCTGCTACTCTCCTAAACCCATGTACATTTATCCATCACTATGGTCCCTTCAGAGGTCATTTTTGATTATAAGTGGATAATGGTCACAGTCAATTTCTTTCTAAAAGAAGAGAGGGAAGAGAGGGGTTATGATATAGAAATGAACACTTTACATTGGTATGGACTTACGTCTATTGATACAAATTTAAGGTCAATTTTGTTAAACTATAAATATATATTTCTATGTAGCTCATTTAGAAATGTAATGCATAATTGAAATGATAGATTAATAGATAGCCATTTATAGTAGTCAAACTAGAGTAGTCATATTACTTAGGTTTTCAAGATATACAGAGATATATTTCAGTTACATAGATAACCTTCAACACTTCAAAGACCTACAGAATATGGCATTGAAAAGGCTTTAAGAACTTAGACTTTTCTTGACAGTGAGGCGTGTATTCTTCTGGAAGAACCAATTACTTCAGAGAGGTTGATAGGCTTTGTACAAACTTGTTATGGAATTTGACTTCAATGTAACAGGCTAGCCATTTGCGCAAGAAACTGCTCTTGCCTGGACTGCTTGATGATGTGCTGTATAAACTGGGCATGCAGGATCCACAGAAAAATGACCACTTAACTTGCCTAAAGAAGGTGAGACAGTCAGTCCTTCAGGGTTCCTGTTTCATGAAAGAGTCTAGCAGACATTCTGCAGGACACAGAAGAAAGCAACTGACAAATGACCAATATAGGCGAGACAGTCTTTCAAATTTCCTGTTTCATGGAAAAGTCTGTCAGGTACTTTGGGCCTTTAGGTCAAAGGTGGTATCCTCAACATTACAGAAGAACTTTGGGCAACTGTTCAGGCCGAGAGATATCTCTGTCATTTCTAGAACTTTGGATGTTGCTTACCATGCACTTTCTGCTTACTTAGGTAATATTATATCTTCTGGGGTCTTTGATGAATTTGCAGACAGATGTTATAGTTAGAGTTTTCCTTAGTTATGATAAAACATAAGTTAGATATAAAACTTTAGACTCACAAATATAAAATAGATGATACAATATTTTCTTTAATTTTTCCAGATACAAATAGACTAAGTATACTAACTGTAATTCTTGCTTGATACCTATTGTTTTACTTGTAATTTTATTATGTTAAAGTTAAAAACTTCCCTTTTATTTAGACAGAAAATGGGAGATCATGTAGGATTTATCTCTGTATGTTATGAATATGTTTCATTATTATTGGTTAATAAAGAAGCTGCTTTGGCCTATGGTAGGGCACAATACAGGTAGGTGGAAAAACTAAACTAAATGTAGGGGAAAAGAAGGTAGAGTCAGGCAGGTGGCATGTAGTTGCTGAAGGAGAAAGATGCCAGAACCTTACTGGTAACCACAGCCTCATGGCAATACACAGATAAGCAGAAATGGGTTTTTAAGATGTGTGAGCTAACTAAGAATATGCCTGAGTCATTGGCCAAATGGTATTGTAATTTATATAGTTTTTGTGAAATTATTTGGTTCTTGGTGGCAGGGAAATGAAAGCACAGTCTCCACTCACACATGCACTTGTGTGTGCACACAGACACACACACACACACACACAGACACACACACACACACACATTACAACTACCCCTACCAAAACAAAAATATAACAGAAATTTTCAATCACTGGTCATTAATATCTCTTAATATCAATGGACTCAATTCACCAATAAAAAGACAGACTACCAGAATGGATATTAAAGCAGGATCTATCCTGCTGCCTTCAAGAAACATACCTCAACATCAAAGACAGACATTGTCTCAGAGTAAATGGTTAGGAAAAGATTTTCTAATCAAATAGACCTAAGAAGGAATATATGATAACTATCCTATTATCCAAGAAAATAGATTTTAAACTAAAAATAATAAAAAGAGATCAAGTAGGTCATTTCATAGTTATCAAAGGAAAAACCAATTGAAATGAAGCATTGATGCTGAAAATCTATGCCCCAAATACTAGGACATCCACATTTGTAAAAGAAATACTACTAAGGTTAAAACACACATCAAATCCCACACAGGAATAATGGAAAACTTGAACACCCCACTCTTACGAATGGACAGGTCTGCCAGACAGAAACTTAACAGAGACACAAAGGAACTGACAGATGTTATGACTCAAAATGATTTAGTAGACATATACAGAACATTTCTCTTAAATACAAAAGAATATTTCTTCTTCTCAGCACCTCATAGAACCTTCTCCAAAACGGACCACATACTCAGTCACAAAGCAAATCTGAACAGATATAAAAAAATTAGAATAACTCCCTGTATCTTATCAGATCATTATGGCTTAAAGTTAGAGATTAGCAACAACAACAAACTATAGAAAATTTTCAAAGTCATGGAAACTGAACAACTCTCAACTGAAATACCACTGTGTCATGGAAGAAATAAAGAAATAAATTATGGACTTCCTAGAATTCAATGAAAATGAATCCACAACATACCCAAACTTTTGGGACTCACTGAAAGCAGTGCTAAGAGGAAAGTTCATAGTACTATGTGCCTACAGAAAGAATTTGGAGAGCTTCCATACTAGTGACTTGACAGCATACTTGAAAGCTCTAGAACAAAAAGAAGCAAACTCATCCAGAAAGAGTAGATGGCAGGAAATAATCAAACTATGTGATGAGATCACTAAAACTGAAACAAAGCAAACAATACGAAGAATCAATGAAACAGAATTTGTTCTTTCAGAAAATCAACAAGGTAGATAAACTTATCCAAACTAACCAAAAGGCAAAAAGAATATCCAAGCTCACAAAATCAGAAATGGAAAGGGGAACATAACAGACACAGGAAATTCAGAGAATTATTAGGTCAAACATCAAAACCCTGTACTCGACAAATTGGAAAAAAAAAAGACATGAACAATTTTCTTGATAGGTACCACATATCAAAATTTAATTGATACCAGAAAAACAACATAAATAGACCTAAAACTCCTAAGGAAATAGAAGCAGTCATTAAAAATCCCCCAACCAAAAAGAGTCCAGGGCCAAATGGTTTTAGTGCAGAATTCTATCAGAATTTCAAAGAAGATGTAATGCTAACACTCAAATTGTTCCTCACAATAGAAACAGAAGGGACATTGCCAAATTCTTTTTATGAGGCTACAAATTACTCTGATACCCAAACCACAAAAAGATGTAGCAGAGAAAGAAAATTACAGATCAATCTCACTCATAAACATTGATGTAAATATATTCAATAAAATATTGGCAAACCAAATCAGAGGACACGTCAAAAAATCACCCACACTCACCAAATTGGCTTCATCCCAGAGATGCAGGGATGGTTCAATGTACAAAAATCTGTCAATGTTATCCATCATATAAACAAACTGAAAGAAAAAACAACCCACATGATCCAACACCTCTTCATGATAAATGTCTGTGATCAGACAAGTGTGACCAGACAAGTGATGAATGGACACTTAAAAGAAATCCCACACTAGCTCAGAACTGAGAAATAGATATTTATTTAGGGGTAAACTCACAAATCAGGATTCTCTGCATGAACGGTGAATGAGATCGAATCCAAACAATTCAAATGAGCAGTTGGTGAAAAGGAGCAAGCGGAAGAAGAAAAGGGATGGATGCAGGTTCTGCATCCACATATATAGTATAAGAGGCCATGCCCCAGTAGGCGGGTAATTACAAGCTGCAGGTCTTCCTACAGCACCTCCCCCTTTTATTTAAATAAGACAGTTCTAAGCCTAATACAAAATTATATACAATAAAAACAAGTATCCTACTCTAACTAGTTTAAGTCTTGTATAATAAATAACTTGACCCAGTCATGAGAGGAAGGTAACTACAATTATCTAGTCTTTAACCCCATCGAAGATCCAAGAAGGGAAATAATATTACTTGAGTAACTAGGAAGTGCAATCAAGCAACTTCCAAAACATACAACAAATGATAGAGATAATCTAAATGAGCAGTCATCAAAAAGGAGCAAGGAGGAGAAAAGTGACAGACACAGACGTCCACATATATAGTATAAGAGGCCATGCTCCAGTAAGCAGGTAGTTACAAGCTGCAGGGCTTCCTACAGCTCCTGTAGAGAGATTAGGGATACAAGGAACATACCTAAACATAATAATAGCAATATACAGCAAACTGACAGTCAACATCAAATTAAACAGAGGGAAACTCAAAAAGATTCCATTAAAATCAGGAGCAAGACAAGGATGTCCATTTCTATACAATATAGTGCTTGAATTTCTAGCTAGAGCAATAAAACAACAAAGGAAATCAAAGGAATACAAATTAGAAAGAAAGAAGTCAAACTTTTTTACTATTTTGCAGATGATAAAATAGTATACATAAGTGATCCCAAACATTCTACCAATAAGCACCTACATCTGATAAACACCTTTAGTAGATAAATAAACATAAGTTTAACTCAAGAAACTTAGTAGCACTCCTATATATAAATGATAAATGGGCTGAGAAAAAAATCAGAGTAACAACACCCTTTAAAATAGAAACAAATAATGCAAAATACCTTGGGGTAACTCTAAGTAAATAAGTGAAAGACCTGTATGACTAGAACTTTAAGTCTTTGAAGAAAGAAATTGGAGAAGATACCAGAAAATGGATGGATCTCCCATGCTCATGGATTGGGAGGATTAACATAGTAAAAGTAGCAATCTTACCAAAAGCAATCTACAGATTCAACGCAATACCCATCAAAATGTCAACACAATTCTTCAAAGACCTCAAAAGAACAATACTCAACTTCATATGGAAAACAAAACACCCATGATAGCTAAAAAGAAATTCCTGTACAATAAAGGAACTTTTGGAAGTATCACCATTCCTAAGTTCAAGCTCTACTGTACAGATAAAGTAATAAAAATAGCTTGGCATTGGCATAAAAAAGACATGTGGGTCAAGGGAATTGAATCGAAGACACTGACATAAATCCATGCAACTATGAATACCTGATTTTTGACAAAGATGCCAAAATTATACAACGGTGAAAAGAAAGCAACTTCAACAAATGGTGCTTGGATAATTGGACGTAAGCATGTAGAATATTGCAAATAGATCCATATTTATCACCCTGCACAAAACTCAATTCCATGTATATTACAGACCTCAACATAAAGCCAGTTACACTGAAACTGCTGGAGGAGAAAGTGGAGAGTGGCCTTGAAAACATGGGCACAGGAGACCACTTCCTGAATACAACACTAGCAGCACAGACACTGAAGTCAACATTTAATAAATGGAACCTCCTGAAACTGAAGAGCTTCTATAAAGCAAAGGACATTGTCAATAAGAAAAAAACAACAACTTAGAGACTGGGGGAAGATCTTCACCAACCCCACATCTGACAGAGGGCTGATCTCCAAAATATATAAAGAAACTTGACATCAAAATATCAAATAATCCAATTAAAAATAGCATACAGATTTAAACAGAGAATTCTCAACAAAAGAAACTCAAATGGCCAAGATACACTTACGAAAATGTTCAACATTCTGACTTATCAGGGAAATGCAAATCAAAATGACTGTGAGATACCATCTAACACCTGTCAGAATTACTAAGATTAAAAGTGCAAATGACATCCTATGGTGCAAAGTGCAAATGACATCCTATGGTGCAGAGAATGTGGTCTAAGGGGAACATTCTTCCATTGCTGGTGGGAGTGCAAACGTGTACAGCCACTTTGGGAATTGATATGGTGGTTTCTCAGAAAATTGGGAATTGATCTACCCCAACACCCAACAATAACACTCTTGGTCATATACCCAAAGGATGCTCAACCATACCATAAAGGACACTTACTCAACTATATTCATAGCAGCATTATTTGTAATAGCTAGAACCTGGAAATAACCTAGATGTCCCTCAACTGAAGAATGGATAAAGAGAATGTGTTACATTTACAACACTGAGTATTACTCCACAGTTAAAAAAATGACAACATGAAATTTACAAGAAAATGGATGGACTAAAAAAAAAATCAACCTGAATAAGGAAACCCAGACCCAGAAGACAAACATGGAATGTACTCATAGGTGGATATTTGCTGTAAAGTAAAGAAAATTTTCATTTTACTGACATTTAGCAAGTTCTTTTTTTTTCCTGTTAATACAGACTCATGCTTTTTCTTCTGTTACTTTCTAGGGTCTTCACTATTTTCTACCTTATATCTAGATCTGTGACCCAGCTTGAATTAGTTTTCATGGATTTTTCAGTTTTACTGCTGTGCATCTTGTGTCTCGTAGTCCATTCTTCTCACTAGCTATGATGTAAAATTCGGGAAAGCCTGTGTTATTTATTGTACTAAAATTAAGACCAAAATCCTGAAACCAAATGGTCCATAGGTCTTCCATTTTTCTCATTCTTTCTTCATTGCTTCCTCTGCTCCGGCCCTTTCTCTTTGCTTCTTCTGGGGCCTGGCAGGCTTTCTCCTCGCTAACAGCTCCTTTGAGGACACGCCTTTCATTATCTCCAGTTCTAAGTCAAGCATCAGTTTCCATGAGACCCAGACTGAGTTATCCCTCTTCATGCTGCTTTACCAGTTCTCAGCTCTGATTTCTTTCCAGGCCTTTCTCTGACTCCCTATATGTCTCTGTCTGCCTTGTCCTTGTTCTTACTGCATCATGGAACTATTTAGTATGTTTGTCACGGACAGGAGCTTACTGCTTCTCTTCCTGCTAGAATAGAAGTTTCACAGGGGAGGAAATCTTGGTCTTTCTGTTCATGGATGCATTGAAGAGCTCCAAGGTGAATATCTGGCACATCACACAAGCTAAGCATATATTTATTAAGTGAGTGAGCAAATAGCTAAAAAGTCAATGAAAGGTGCCAGAAAGCATAATGTGTCTTTTAAACATTATTTATTTATTCTTTAATTAGCACACAACATATTATGTTTTCTTAGGGTATCTGAAAATGAAGAGAGAGAGAGAGAGAGAGAGAGAGAGAGAGAGAGAGAGAGAGAGGAAGAAGAAGAAGAAGAAGATGATGAAGAAGAAGAAGAAGAAGGAGAAAAAGAAGGAGAAGAAGAAAGAAGGAGAAGGAGAAGGAGAGAAGAGGAAAAGAGAGGATGTGTGTGCATAGGTACAGTAGCCCAAGGAGGATAGAAGCATCCCATCTCTCTGGAGCTGAAGTTAGAGGATGTTGAGATCTGCTCAGCATCTATTGGGAAGTGAACACTGAACTTGAATCTTCTTGCAAGAGCAGGATGTGATCTTAACTGCAGAACTATCTCTCCAGGCCCTCATTAGTGTATTTTCAAACACATTTTATTTTTGTTGATTCTGCTTCTTTGATTCTTCTCCTCTATCCTCTGGTCCTCCTTCTGCCTCTCTTCTAATTTTTACTTCCCTTTTCGGCAGAAAGAATCATTTCAATAGTTAGGAATCAGTTATTTTTTAATTTGAAAAAAATTATTCAACAGATGATGGAAAGATTAATAAAATCATCTAAATATGCAGACCAACAGCAAACACATAAACAGCTGGGATTATTTTTCCAATCAGACCGGAGGGACCTTCCCAACAACAGAAGGCCGTTGGCTCTGAGACGTAAGCAGAAGCCAGTTATGTAGTCTAATTAGATTCTACAGTGCACAATAAGAACAAACCAAGTCCTGGAGACTGCTTTCAGCACTCATTAAAATACGCCATTCATATTAATATCATAAATCACACTTGGAATGTGTTTTTGATTTGCTTTATTAGCCCCATGGTTTCATTAATGTGGTTATTGATTGCTTTTAAATTATTGTCTCAAAATTCCTTATCCTTGTAGCTCCCTAGTCCATATTCCTTCAGATGTAGTCAAAGAAATGTTCGCAAAAAATTCATAAGAAGTGACCTCTGAGCTCAGGGAGGTTAAGGAACCATATCTGAATAGTGTTCCTTACTAAGCAACTGCATGCAGGTTTGAATTTATCATGAAGGGTATCTGGAAGACAGTATTTCCCAAATGTGTTTGATCCTTGAAACTTATAATCAAAGACGGTCTCAAGTTTTGGGAAATGGTGGCATAACTGAAAACATGCTCCAGTGTCATATTCATGATCACACTTGCGCTTGTGTAGTTCATGACTTCACAGATGATTGCCTAGCAACAGCATGTTGTGGGCCTGAGGCCAATGATGTGCAGGTGCGTGGATGGGACACTCAAAGTTAGGAAGAAGTGTCCAGATAGAATGCCAGCTGGAATTTGCAAGCAACGTGCTAAGTAGAGAGGGAACAGCAGCTTTAATACAAAGGATAGAGAGAGGGGGAGGAAGAATTACAATGGATGCTTCTAATGCTGAAGTCTAGATTCAGGACAGAGAAAGAGAAGACTGGCAGGACTCAAAGGAGGTGATGAAAGCTAGACCTTCTTGCTCCCCTCCCGTCTGCCATTTCTTCAAAGTATATTTGAATTCAATTTCTCAAGTAGCCAAGATACGTACAATATGATTTTTCCTAACCAAAGAGAAAATCTCCCCTGGAAACCATATTCTTGTAGCGTTTGTCACTTCGTCTTTCCCAGCTTGTGCTCAGGTCCAGATTCCGAAGGGCATCTGATTAATAATGGGCGTGCCATAGACTGTTGCTTAAGGGGCAGTGGTAGAAAAAAAGAGCTTGCCATCTGGGAGAAACGATCACAAATTCTCAACAATTATCATTCATATTTAGCGGGGGGAATAAATGACAGATTTTTGTTAATTTGGTTTTGTCTTAATATTAAGCAACTTTATCTTGGAGTTATAAAACTGCATCATACTGAGATATCTCTGAGCATAAAAAAATGTTCATTGGGTTTTGATTATGCCATTTAACACCCTGCATACACACACACACGTTATATACACACACACACATTATATACGCATACACACACATATATACAGTTGATATTTCATCTGGGTTTTTTTAGATGATCACTTTGACACAGGTTTGACTGAAAATTGGATAGAAAGAGCCTTTATGAGTGGGGCATGCATGAGGAATGAGAACTGTGCATCTTGAATTATGTCATGGAGAGTTTGTCCAGTTGCTTGCTTAGAAACGTGTTACTGAGTAGGTCTTGTCTATGCTACTGGAGGGCATAGCCAATTGGTGACTTTTCACCCCTGGTCTCTAGTCATCACAGTTTCCCAATATTTCCAAAGGAATAGAGGGTTTTTCTTCACCTAGTAGCTTCAGCTGGGTTTTAACAGCTTGAATTTCAGGGCCAGAGCATGGTCCTTCATGTGACAGAAATGGCTTAGTTGGTTACCTCTGCTTCCTTACCTTCTGGCTTAATGCGGGAAGTAAGAAACATGCAATTAAGTGTGAAGGAATGAAAATAAATCATACTGTTCACTGCATATCCTGCAGGGTCTGGCAGAAAGCATGCTGCTTGTAAAGATCTGGTGACCCAGTAGAAAATGAACCACTACTCCACAAGATGCTGGAACTGAGACTACAGCCTGGGCATTTTGCTACCACCTAGCAGATGTATTCTTGTCTTAACATAGCCACGTTCTCTTTCTGGCTCAGAAAATAAAACCAAAGAAAATTATGTTTTAGACTCTATGCTCCCTAGTGTTTCTTGTGTTTTGACACTATTTAGAGTCACCTGGGAAGAAAGAACCTCAACTGAGGAAGTGCTTCTGTCAGACCTGCCAACACACCTGTGGGACATTCTCTTGATTTAAGGATTGATTCAGGAAGCCCCAATTCACCGTGGCTAAGTCACCCCCCAGTGGGGGGAGTTTTGGGGGACCGTAAAGGAAAGCAATCATGGAAAGCAGGACAGTGAGCAATATTTCTCCATGATCTGTGCTTCAGTTATTGCCTTCACGTTTCTGGCCGAGTTCCTGCCTTGACTTCTGGAGTGACTGACTGTTACAGGGGAGATATCAGTTGTACAAACCTTTTCCTTCCCAAGTTGATTGCAGCAAGTGTTTTATTAGAGTAACAGAAAGCAGACCACACTATAGACCTAAAGAAATCCCACAAATTGCTGAGAACATTCATTCTTTGTTGATTTGTACAACATCAATAACTGAACTTTGGAGTAAGGGACATGTAGTCACTGTGACATATATTTCAGTTTGTTTGTGTAAGGTTAATTCTGTAAATAATAAGAAATGAAGGAAATAATAGATTCTTTTTTGGACAGTCTCTTGGAAACTCATTTGTAAAATATACATTTTAAGCCTAATTAATTATCAAAATTGCTTCTTAATATATATTTAATTTAACTCTACTGTATTCAACTGATGGCAGCTCAAGTCATGCAAAACAGACATCAAAAGATAGGCAAAGGGCTGCAGAAATGGCTCAGCAGTTTAAGAGTACTGGTTGCTCCTCTAGAGGATCCAGGTTAGATTTTTAGAACCTACATCGCAGACCACAACTGTCTGTAACTTCAGCTCTAGAAGGGGTGTCTTATCTTACTTTCCCGGTCTCAATGGGCACCAAACATATATGTAATACACAGAAAAACATGCACAAAAAAGCCCCATACACATGTGAAATACACAGACACAGAGAGATCCCCTGTATTCTATATTGGGCCGTTCTACTCCTTTGTAAATAAAGAGCTGAGAGCACTAAGTGAAGTGGTTGGACTAAGGCTTTGGGTACCATGACAAAGTTGTTAGTGAATCCCAGAAAGATCGATTTCACATTATGATTTGTGATAAATAAAACATAAATGATCTAAATGTTATATAACTTCAAGAGGAGAATGACATTACAAGCCACACCACCACACATGTACTGTAGAAAAATGAAGGAACAATTTGTCATATGAAATATTTTTAAAACATATATAAAGGGAAGGAGTGGTTTGCAGAAAAAACTCATTGGTGATATTTGATATAACTCAAACGATGGCGAATCAAGCTAAGAATGGGCCCAAAGCAGCTTGGAGTATGGGAACCCTTGACCAACATGCCAGAGATGTTCTACTTTGGGAAGATATCTCTCTGAAACGGAGATTTACACGTATACAAGGGCTCAGTAACAAAACAGTACTTGGAATCTTTAAACATTTATTGTAATGCAAGCTGTTAATGTCAATATTGCTGTCCAACATGAACTAATATTAATGTCTGTGTTAAAGCCTTTCCTTTGTTGTGGGACAAATTCTAGCATTACAATGGCCAGTGAGTAGAGAGAAAATAGAGAAAAGATACCTGTGCTATCAATGCTGTGATGGCCAGGTAAGCACCAGCTGGAGCCTTTTAATCTATAATGAGTTCTTTCCCCAGGCTTCTTGGAGCCATGTTGGAAGATAACTCTTTAGTAGCGTCTTTTTTTTGTTGTCTTTCATACTCAGAGTTGTATCACTAATTATCATACGGTGTACATGATCTCCTGGTCTCCTTGCACCAACGTAGAACTAGGGATTTGAAAGGAGTATGATTGGAAAACTGTGACGTGAAGGTCTGGGCAAGAGGTGTTAAATAGATGTTGCCAATTGCTAACATATATGAAGACACGTGTACTCTGGTAGAGTGCTTACTGACCAGTAGTCTGCAATAAGAAGTGTTTAATCGTGAAGAAGTCAACATGACTTTATCAATGAGTCTATCTCTGTGTTACCTTTCACTACATTCATTTCTCATGAACAAGTAACTTCGGTCCAGAGATGGAGGTCATACATAGGCTCAACAATAAGATCTTCCACTTCTCAAAGTTAATCTGGCTTACAGCAGAAGCTAACACTGAGGCCTGGATTTTACATTGCTCCGTAGGGGTAATCTGTTAACAACTTGGCGGCAGATGGATGCCATTGGACCCCTTCCAACAGTAAAGGAACAAACTTTGCTCTTGATGGGTAGATTTATTCCTTGACTGCAATGATCACCAAACCTTTCATTTGGCCAGCAAGATGGCTCATCATATAAAGACGTTTGCCTCTAAGCTGATGACCTGAGTTCTATCCTAAGACTCCTATGGTGGAAGGGGAGAACCGACTCCCACTATTTGCTGTCTGACCTCTATATCTGTTCTGTACCATGCATGTCTCTCATAAAATGCCAAATGTGACAAAAATATTAAAAGTAATATGTGAGACATGCATGGTACAGAACAGATATAGAGGTCACACAGCAAATAGTGGGAGTTGGTTCTATCAACACTATTAGGGCAGTTCATCAATTTTATTTTCCATGAGAAATTTATTTTTCTGAAAATTAAATAAAATAATGATTCTGTGCTTTTTGTATTCACCGTTCTGACTTAGTTCCTTACAATAATGAAGCACTGACTTGATAGAATGGTGTAATAATTTCTACATTTTATTTTGAAATGTTTTTTGAAACTCTCATACATGATTACTGAATTTACAGCCTTTCCACTTGTCTTCTCTCATCCCCAAACTCCTCTTAGGTACATACAACTCTTTTAAATTCAAGACCCCTTCTCTAATGTTATATATGGAGTTTATACACAGCCACCTTCATGAATCCATTTAGTGTGACTCACATGTGCATGTATTTGGGACTGATTACTTAGGATTAAATATCCTATAGGGGACTCACTTATATTGGACATGCCTTAAGTCCCACTAAACAGTTGCTGGTTGCCTCAAAGAGCAAAGTAACACTAGTACCACATTAGGGATATCTTGCCAGGCCAGTCATTGATTTGGTTTCTCTCTCTCTCTCTCTCTCTCTCTCTCTCTCTCTCTCTCTCTCTCTCACACACACACACACACACACACACACACACACACACACACACACACACACTGTATATGGCTTTCTGTTGCTGTGAAGGGACATCATGACCACGGCAACTCTTGTAACAGAAAACATTTAATGGGGTGAGTTACACTTTCAGAGGTTTAGTCTGTTGTCATCATGGTAGAACATGGCAGCATGCATGTTGACATGGTGCTGGAGCTGAGAATTCTCACTGGGCATGGTTTCACCATACATTTCAAAGCCCACCTCCACAGTGGCACATTTCCTCCAACAAGATCACACCTACTCCACCAAGGCCACACCTCTCATTAGTGCCACTAACTTTAGGGCCCATTTTTATTAAGCCACCACACATACACATACACACATACACACATATATATATGTCACACACACATATAACACACACATCTTGACTTTTGGTCTCCTGATGTTATCAAAACGCAGCCTAGTTTATTAGGTGACCATGCTTTGAGGTCCTCCAGGATGTATGTATGCACAGTGTGAATATTGTGAATCATATCTTCCATCTACAAGATTCATGGGCTTGAAAATCATGAAACTGGAACGACTTCACTCACTCAGTATCTATTGTAGAAGTTTGGATGCCTTTTCTTCTTTCTAAGGGTCCTTTGCCTCAGGGTCTTGGCTCTAGATTGAAGAATGCTAGTACAGGGATGCAGTCTGGTTAAACTGAGCTGGAAATCAATACGGTCATAGTTTCCAAGCATTTTTGAAATTTCATATTTATTTACTTTACACACGCACACACTCGAGAGAGAGAGGGGGGGTGGGTATGTATTAACCTTACTTGGTCAGATTTTAAGAGAAACATTACTATAATTTCTCTAATTTATATCAGGGCAATATGGCAGGAAGTTACAGGCTTTTGCCCAAATGAGAAGCTATGTTCAGCTTGATTTATTTAACTATTTGCTCTTCAGAGCCTTGATTTTCTCATCCGTCTAATAGGGACAACGGTGTCCTGTCATGAGTGTAAACTCTTTCAGTAATCAGCCTGGAATGTTTCTGCATGGTGTCTGTATGGCTATCAGGCATACAACCCCATTGATGCTGAAAATAATTATCCATAATTAAATTAACTAGTACTTAGGCCTCTATTAATGACTATAGTAATTATTAATTGCAGTTCCTTTCAGTGTCAGAAATTTGGATGACAAATTACATGTTGTCTTTAATAATCATCACCAAATGCAGGTTCATACCCTCCCACTTCTTGTTGACGGTTGGGAAAATTATCATTGTGAGGAGTTGAGGAACCATGGCACTTCTGTCTGATGAACGTAGAGCTTTAAATGGTAACTGCAGCTCTTTATTTTATGGTAAGTATAGAAAGCATACATGTTGAAACCTGTCCAGTAAAGAGGGTCTTGATTTTACTCAAAGGTTGTCAGGGTGAAGGTCTGTGCGCCGTCCACATCCATTCGTTGAGACACAAGATCCCAGTGGGATGCTGTCTGAAGATGTGGCTCTAGAAAGGAATTGGCTTTGAACAACATCATGGGGATTTGTTTTCATCATGGGTTTGTGGGTTTCTAAGAAGAGGAAGAGATAAAAGACCACACGAGTACATGGTTATAAAGCAACTGTGAGGCTGCTGTGATGGCTCACACCCTTAATCCCAGCACTTGGGAAGCAAAGGCAGGCAGATCTCTGAGTTCGAAGTCAGCCTGATCTATACAGAGAGCTCCAGGACAGCCAGGACTACACAGAGAAACCTTGGCTCAAAAACAACCAAACAAACAACAACAAAAATAAAACAGTTGTGGTAAGTCAAGAGTCAGCCATGCTGGCTCTCCGGTCCTGTGTCTTTAGCGCTTGGAATGCAGAGGCTGAGAATTAAGTGTCTATAAATGGTCTCCGCAAGAGTATTTTTGCAGCAGCCTGAGCTAAGACAAAAGTTTAAAATGGAAATATTTCCCCCAAAAAAGAGTTCTTAAAGAACTTGAGATAAGTCAAACATAGCCCATCATTAAACAACAGGATGTGAAAACTTAAAGGTGTTCAGGAGAATTGCTATGGCCTCATACCTTAAAATGCTTCTTCCACTCCAGATTGTGCAATGCCGTGCAGACCACGCAGCTTGGGGGCCTGCTTTACCTGCTTTCCATTCTCACCTGAGTCGGAGCAGCCCAGGGTACTGCTCACATTCTCTGAGGACACATTTCTCTTCTTTCTCACTCGGCAATGGGGAGAAGGATGATGTGTCAGAGTATTTATAGAAGCCATTAACATGATGAGGGAGTTCAGCCAATGACTGATAGCTCTTTAAAAATTATAGCCTTAAGAAGAGAAAGGGAGAGGCTCGTAGGGTGTCTTTTCCAAATAGCAGATTGCTATACTTGGGTGGTCTGGGGCTACTGACAAATGTCAAGGATCGCACCCCGCACAGAGCAGCTCCTTCCAGCTGAGTACACAGAATGCCGGGCTCAAGGTGGAGTGGCTGATTTTGTTGCAAAGACCAATTTTCAGATTATACGATTTAAAATTTTTAATTAGCCGTGAAACTTAGGGATAACCTTCCCATCCTTCTTCATAATGTTGTGAAAACAAGCCAGGCTTTGCCTCAGCAAACGAAGAGCTCAAACCAAGGGTTCCAGTGCCATATTGATTATGTCTTCCTCAAATGTTAATTTTGACAATTCATGTTTCAGGAGAATTAATGACCCAATCCTGTGGTCACTCAGCATTTCTAAATCTCATTAAAGTTAATGAATTCTGAAAATTAAATAATAGAAATGACATTTCCAGTTTGCCTGAAATTTTACTCTTTTAGAAAGCAAAATCTACTGGTAATGCACACTTTGAAAGGCGACTGGATTCTTATACAAGATTTTTATTGTTGGGTTCATGACATTGGCAGTGCAAAGCACAAATTAAAAAGGATGCCTTCATATCCTGGGCTTGTCTCTTTAAACTCCATATGTCATATTTAGAGATTATGGAAGTCCAGTGAATGGACAAAAACAAAGTCCGTAGCAATGGAGAGATGCAGGCATTGCACAGAATGTTGTATTCTTGGAGACAATGCCAAGAGGGATGTGGAAAGGTATATAAGCAAGCACTTAAGGGAGCACAAGAACCACAGTGTTTCTCATGGGAAAGTGGTATTATTATCTTATTTATTTGACTTTAGCATTTCTTTCCTTTATTGAGTAAGTAACTGCAAATTCTTTCCTATGTGTGTGTGTGTGTGTTTTGCCTGATCCAGATCTTTGAAATCCATGTGTTGGAGAACATTTATGGGATAATGTATCTTAGGATTTCTAGAATTCAAATATTTCTATAACATTTGGATATTGTAGAACCTTCTGTGTTCTGTAATCATCCTAAGTTCATTGCTCTTTCTCTTTATAAGCAGTTCTAAAAATACAAGAAGAAATGTGCTTGTTTAAGCTTCTGATGTATAGCATAAAGACTGGGGTAAAGAGAAGCTCAGGGCCTTGACTAAGTCATTTTCAGTCAGAAGTAAGCATGCACCAACTCTTCTCTCATGGTTTTAGACAGATTCAGACACACTGTCTGAACACAAACTCCACTACTATGCATCCCATGCAACTATATTTTATATTAGCTTAAAAGAGCAATGCTAGAGTTATAAAGCAGAATAGTTTTTTCCATAAATATTTTTATTATAAAGAAGAGACTTAGAACAGGAAGTGCTATTAGCTACATTAGACAAAATGGTCTGTCATACTGCAAGTCCATGAAGATTTACTATGATAATAAATAAGCTCCTTCAATACTTGCCTAACTGTAGAAACCAGTCAAAAAGTGTGGAATGGCTCAGCTACATCACTGTGATCCATGAATTTGTGCCAGACACAAAACCAAAAAGACAAGGGAAGACATAGTTTGCACAATGGATAGTTGTTAAGGCAAATTTCTAGGACCAAGGGAAACAAAAAGAACATATCCTTAAAGTTCCGTCTTGTCAGTATTGTCAGAAAGGTCTTCCCAAGTATCTCACTAAAGATGACTACAGTGGTGGAAACCCATGTTGGTCCTTCAGTTCATACCCCTCCCCTTAGGCTCCTCTGGAAGATCTGCAAACCACAGCTTCTCAAGGGGCTTAGAAGAGTGCTCTCATCAGTCATAGTTAAGCTCGGGGAAACCTTCTCAGGCCGTGCTGAACTCATGCTACATAGACTCACTCCTACCTGCTTTTTCCTATTTGTAATAGGGTGAAGATCAGACTCTGCAATGCTGGCTCATAAAATCAAAGCAACATCCTGTCTTACCCATCTATTTGCTGACTAGTTGAGTCATAGTCTATGTACCTCAGATGGAAGAAAATTAAGAACATTCTTGACTATTCAAGAAAAGATGTATGGTCCAGGATACTTCACTTTCCATAAATAAAGATGACCCCCTGAAGACCCCTGTGTATCTCCATAGATACACTTTGAATGAAATAAGATTTTGTAAAATTTTTTTTTATGGTATCCAGGATTGAACTTCACATTCCAGGTTAACAGTCCACTGTCTAACTATAGTCCAGCACTGGTTTTATATTTTATTTTGCAACAGGTTCTCTCTAAGCTGCTTAGGCTAGTCTCGAACTCATTTAGAGCTCACTCTCTGACACTTGAACTTGAGACCATCCTGTGTCAGCCTCCAGAACAGCTGGGATGCCAGGCCTGCCCCATTCTGTCTGGCTTTGCAACAGTATGTTTTCATCAAAGCATGCTCTGTTCAGTCTCAGAAATATCAATGGAAATATCCCAATGCTGATGCAGTATTTTAAAACTATGAACATATACTCACCGTATATCTAATCAATTCAGTTCACCAGTCACGTGCCATGTTGTTAAATGGACAAGTATTGGACTGAATGAAATTAACCTAAAATTCTTGTCTTAAGGGAGCTGAAGTCCTGGGGAAAAGTCATTGGATTCTACTAATACAGCAGTCATCATGGTTAGATGAAAATTCCTCATGCCTTTCGCTGTCTCAGCATATGACAGTCTATTTTCTTCTCTGAGTAAGGGCCTGCTTGCCAAGTGACCTCTTGTGCTTTCAAGATGAAACACTGTAGGAAGACAAGAAGGTACAAGCTGAGTTCTATGGGAAGAGACTATCTGAGGAAAATTGTGTGGCTTGTAAGGACAATATTTTAAGAGCAGAAACAAGGAGAATATAAGTGCTTCTGGGAAAGAAATGACAAGTTTCTCCATGATGTTTGACCAAACCAAAACATTGATTCATCATGAAAGGAAGGGTGCGTGTGCTCTTTTTACTGCTGCCTACTTGTGAACAGAATCCTAATCCATCTAATGTTTACTGGAGATACACAGAAGTAGGGTGAAATCAAACTGCAAAACTAGAGAAACAGTGCCAGACGGACTAGGAATCTTCTAGGTGTAGGAATGAGGCAGCTACACTCTGGGGCTTTACAGCAGTCAATTGTGTGTTTTCACCCAACAGTATCTGCAAACTCCGTTTGTACTGTAGCATCTTAAAGAACGGGTAATGCCCCATTGTCCTATGGGCTATACTTTACTTATTCCTTAACGGATAGTAAAATTCCTTCTACTTCTTGGATATTGCCAATAGTGTTGTAATGAACATAGATATAGATAGGCAAATACTAACCCTCCACAAACAAATCCAAGGATTTGCGCACGCTAGGCAAATGCCTTACCACTGAGTTATGTCTCCAGCCCTAGAAACAGTTCTTCAGGCTTCTGCCTCAATTCCTTTGAATATAAACCCAGAAGTACACTTGATGTGACATACGGTCATTTTCGATTTTTAGTTTTTTTCAGAAGCTTATGTGTTGTTAATCCTGTTTCAATTATTATTATATAATTTATATATTATATAAATTATTGTTTTAGTATTTCTTTAGTATTTGCCTTCAATCTGTTTGGAGTGGACTTGGAGTTGTGGCGCAGCTCAGGCCACATATAAATTTACACTGTCTGCATGCTATTTGCATAGTTCTATAGACTTGCAATGCTCTCTGACCACGCGTGTGTCTAACTATGTGCCAGTCACCATCGCCTACCTTTATGTGACCTTGTATGTCACTAATCCACTCACCACTTGGCTCTACTCTGCAGCCAGCCAGCCAGGCAGCTCTTTGAGCCACTGAGTTTGCCTAGCAGTCCTGCACAGCTGTTTGGTCCCTAGCCAACACTGTACTGTCTAAACTAACACAGGTTCATAATACTTCTCCATATGTTGTAATTCATTCTACAAGGCTTATTCATTTTCTTCAAAATCACTTTGGATAGTTTTACCCTCTGTGTTTCTGCACGAAGCTCAATCATTTTGCCAAAGTTCCCCAGGGTGCATATTTTACAGAGATTTTATTGACGATACAGATTATTTAGCATTGAAATGTCATCTACATAATATTGTTGTTTAAAATATATGAAAATTATGTAAAATCTTTGAAAAGATTTTTAATACCTTTTAGCATTATTTTATACATGTTAGTGAGAATATCTCATGCGACTTTATTTTTATTGCTTAAGTGATTGATGGTATTACAAATGATATTGTTTGAGGATGTCATTTCCTCTTTTTAAATATGGAAATTTTCTTAAATTTACTTACTAATTCTAGTAATGTCTGTAGTTGAGTGTATATACAAAGCTGTGTCTTCTTAAATAGAGGCTGTTTACAAGAATGTTCTTCAGTTATTACACTAATAAAGTTTTGATCACTTGTTAAATTGAAATGGCTATTGTGGTAGCCACTGTCTATTTATTTCCCTGTCTTAGGAAAACTTTTAAGATTTCATTGATTAATACACTGTTGAGAGAATTTGTCTTCTTAAAATACTTCTCTGCCACACTAGAGCTTCATTCTCTTTCTAGTTTACTAAAGTATTTTATTAAATGAACATGTGTTAAACTTAATCATGTTTTTATACAGCTAACAATATAATCATGATTTTTTCTCAGTTATAACCCCTGACTTTAAAAAAAAGCTATTCCATTTAACTATTAACTCCACTTGTGCAAAAAACATAATTAAGATCAAACCTAATAAAAGGATAATTAATTTCTTAATTAATAGCTATTGTATTTTCTTTCTTCAAGGTTGAATCCTGCTCCTGTTCTTTTGGCTCTGGCTTGTGTCTGTGCAGTGTGTTGCGAGTTATTTCTGTGAAGCAAGTGAATTCATTGCATCTGTGTCTTGTGGGCAGACTTGGGGGGCACAGAAGTACCATGTGCAGTGCTGTGTAGCACCCCATCTTCATGACTTGCCTTTCACTACAGTTCTTGAAATGTTTCTGAGGATTACTTACTGCTCTTGTCTCTAGTATTGTATCCCAGGCTTCTTGGCTATGACGCCATTACACGCTTTGTTCTTTAAACTTGTCCTTGAGATATAATACTCATGGTTGTCCTACCCAATCTAAGTGGTCAGGTACCAACATCCTTTAAATTGGCAACATTACCTTTACAGCTGATGTTTGCTGCTCTGATCTGAGCACTTGTGAGTTGACATAGTCATCCCTAAGGAAGGTTGGCTACAAGACCTCCAAAATCCACAAATGGCCAAGTGTTTTACATAAAATAATGCAGTGTCTGTATCCAAAATCTTACACACTTAAACTAACTCAATGACTTATTAACATAATGTAAGTACATCATGAATAGTTGTTACAATACATTATTTAATGAATGCTATCAAGGAAAGTCTGGACGTGTTCCACACAAATGCCATATTTCCACCCTCAGTTGTTTGTTGTTGCGTGTACATGCCAGTACATACCCTGGCGTGCATAACCTGTGGGTGTTACAACGGAGTTTGAGTACAGCCAAGGTACTTTGGCCATTCAGATTTTATGATGGCTAATTCATTTAACCAACTGAGCTCTGAGTTCAAGGTTTGATCTCCTTTACTTAGTTTATTTCTTACTCTCTTTTCTCCAGAACATTCTATGATCTTACTTAATTTTTAGACAAATTTTAATTTTTTATTTTCTAAAGATATCATGTAATAATATCTTTAATCCCAGTACTAACGAGGCAGAGGCAAATGGATTTCTGTGAGTTCAAGGTCAGGCTGGTCTACAAAGCAAGTCCCAGGACTGCCAGGGTTGTTACACAGAGGAATCCCTGTCTTGAACATCTTCCACCAAAAGACTCTTCAGGCCATGTCATTTAATTTATAATCACCACAGAGACAAAAACTCCTCCCACTGTCCAAGGCCTAAAGCAATCCAGTGTATGGACATTTCCAATCCTGTATGAAGAAATGATTGATTTGTTATCTTGGCCTCTATTGTCTATGATCAATCACCACCTGATTCAGAGAAGACACTGAAGCCAAAGGAAGATGGTGAGAGAAAACTCACCGTGAAAGGCTCCAATATGATCAGGTTTCCAATATATCTTAGTGAATACTCAGACAGTCAGGATTTCTTAGAAGATGTTCAATGGAGGCCTAATAAAAGTAGTATGGAATTATTTTCTCTTCCCATTAAATAAGACTAATATATATTTATGAAGGTCTCTACTCTTGCCTTCTCTTCCTATGAAACAATGAAGATCCGTAGGCTTAAATTCCCTTCACAGGGTCATTAAAGGTTATGGAGACCCAGGGTTCCTAGGTTTATGCAGAGCACATGAATATAAAAGACCCTGCAGGTTTTCATTTGTCCTAAATGCCATTCTCTTTTGTTTACAAATACAACTACGTTCATACACACACACGCGTGCACACACACATACATGCATGCACACATGCATGTGTGCACACACACACCACACAGAGCATGTGCGCACATGAGAGAGAATGAGAAATTAGGGTATATGTTTACTTGCTATCATAAATACTAAGATGTTTGGTTTTGAATTTATTGCAGTCACTAGAAGAGATTGATGACATGTTGCAAATTGAAAGTCTTTCTTTAAAGTTTTGAAAATATGTTTTCATAGAAATTTTATATGAACATGTTATGTATTAAAGCTTCTGTTTATTAATAATAACAGATACAACTATTACCTAAAGAAAAGCCGAGTTGTCTTAAAAGGACATGTTCCCCGTGCTGTCTTATTAAAGCTAAAAAATAACAAGTAGCATATTATATTTACTTTACTTCAGATGAATAAAGTGACAGAGAAATGAATAATTTTTCTTGGTAGCTAGTCAGAGTCAACCTCTAACAGGGCCATGAAGCAGGGAGCACACTGTGTTTGTATTTCACCTGCCATGTGGAAGGATCACGTCTCAAGGGAAGTCAGCTTCAACTAAGACTTGCAGAAAATGCGAGGCTTGGGGATTTCACTCAGATACACATTTCTTTATGTTCCTCCATATTTATTCTGTGTCCTAACATGCTTTAGGAACACATGACTAGAACTTATAACCTATTGTAAGATTCGAAAAAGAATCTAAGTCACCAAATGTGATGGCTCAGAGGGTAAAGATACTTACAAGTAACTCTACCATCTTAGCCCAGAGCTCACATAGTAAAGGAGAGAGCTAGCTCCTCTATTTGTTTTCAGACCTTCATGTGGGCCCAGTAGCACTCCTCATCAAAATAATAAATAAGCATTTCATATAGACCATTTGCATTGAGATAAACCATGCAATATAACATTTTCCATATCAACAGAAATTTATTTTTTTAATTAAAAAATTGTTTTTCACCAAGAAACTATTTGTAATATGATTGCTGGCCAAGGGAGAAAGCATTGCTATCCAATGGGGTGTTGCTGGGTACATCAGCTACTAATCTCCGTGGCAGGGCCCATGCCAAAGAATAGTTGGCTAACAAAAAATGAACTCCATGTTTTTTTTGAGTGTGTGTGCGTGGTGAAGAAAAATTGTTTAATTTTGGCATTTTTTGTCTCATTAGTCTGTTGTTTGTTTTTATTTTCATTTTGTAACTTGTTATTATTTTGAAACAGAGAAAGAACATATGTTTGGTGGATAGGGATGTGGGAAGAACCTGTGAGGTGTCAGAGGAGGGAAAATATGAGCAAAATGAAGCATTTAAAGCACACAGCTTGGTTGTCTTTAAGTATCTTTATATATTGCGACCACCGGGACTCTCCTTTTCCAGACCCCTGTTCTCTTCCTGGACGGAAGTGGTGCCATAAGCAGCAAGTCTGGAAGCTGAACAGAGTGTTGTGCCTAAATTTAGTGTTTCACACTTCTCAGAGAAATAGCCATGTGTGGTCTTGACTCATTTTGATTTGTATTTTTGCTCTTTGTGAAGTTTTACTCTTTTGTTGAGTTTTGAAAATTCTTTGTGTGTTCTTGATGCTAGTCCTTTGATGCGTACACAGTTTGCAGATATTTCCCCTCCAGTCTGCAGCTCATTTTCCCACCTCTTTGCTGAGTGCTTCAGAGTTCCGGCTGCTGCATGTTTGAGGAGACCAGCGAGCCACAGCCCCACAGTTCTCGTGAGGCGCTCTCCATATTGGACACTCGATGCTACCTTGGCCAAAGAAAGGCAGGAGGTGAGGGAGAAACTCCTAGATTTACTTTTCATCTGTGCTGGAGACCGCTTTTCCTGGAATCCTAATCCTATTGGGTGGTCTCAAATGTTGTGATATCCCTCCCACTTCAGTGACACAGTGCGGAAGAATGGAAGAAATGCATGCTGCATTTTGTAGGGTCTGAAGGACCAAGAAGGAGAAAGGGAAACTAGGTAAGAGACACTGATGCAGGGGTTTGCGGGGGCTACTATTGACCTTTTCAGGGCCCACACCTTTGTGCTTTGCTGGTGTTTGCACAGGTTTGTGAGGTTACTTCTGGCCTTCTTGGGGGACGGGGCTGCTTTTGTGCTTTGCTGAGGTTTGCACCTCTGTGGTACAAGCACAGTTGGGGATGTTGCTGGCGGCGGAACTGAGGCAGTGGAATCAAGTCGGTCTAGAACTCATTGTGTTTCTACCTCTATGCACACACAGGGGAAAATGCCAGTTTCACTTACAAATGCCCTTAACCAGCAGTAAAAGTACCTCTTTTTGTTGAATCTCCCCTGTGAAACTTCTCCATGACGCAACAATGGCATGCCGCACGCCGAGTGATCCCAGAGACAGGTGCCTGCGGTGAGAGCTCCTTGGTCGTCTTGGCTTGCAGTTTTCCACACAACACCGGAGCTCCGTGACATAACAACTTTCACGGAAACTTTAAAGACTTGAATATTTGATAGAGATTATTCCTGGAAGTCACTGAGTTCCTAGGAATGCGACCTACATTTAGCCTGTGTTCAAGTTCACTTTGCACTCAGAGCTCCTGTAGCGTATTCTTCTAGGAATCCTCCACCTTGAGATGTGGAGTTCCTGAACCAATGTCTTTGGTAACACATAGTTGCTTTAGAGTCCACTAGCATGACTGAGGAGTGAAAACTCCTATCAGATTATCAAAAAGACTTCTAACAAAGACTTTAAAGAAATATGGTGAAATTCAGTATTTAAGTGAGGCAGGATGAACCTATTTAATATGTGGCTCTCTTCCTGGTCCCCTGTACTAAAAACATCATAGCAATGGGCAAACATTAAATTCATCATCTACCACTTTGCTGCCTTTCAGTATCGGACTGTACCTTTGGAAGGCAGGCTTTTGTATTATTAAACCTGAGATATTTTTAAGCTAGTAGGGGACTTGGCACATGGTTGGCATTTGATATTCTTTGCTGGAAGAATGGAATAGAGTAAAGTTGGGAAGAACACAGTTTCTTCTGCTTGTCTTTGTCTCCTGCTGTTGTGCTCAATTCCTTTATGACTGTGATTGAGACAGAATGTTTCTGTGTAGCCCTGGCTGGTTTGGAGCTGGCTAGGAAGAGAAGGTTGGCCTCAAACTCTAGAAGATTCACTTCCCTCTGCTTCCCAAGTACTGCGGTTAAAGGCAAGTATCACCACACCCAACTATATTCACCATTTCTATATTTGAAAACAATGGTCATTTGGATATCTCTTGAGAATTTTATCATATTTCTTGCCAATATTGGCCCCCCAAATGTATTTTGAGCATGACATGAGGATGGAGTGAGATATATATAATAATATGTATTCTATAGGATTAGACATATTATACAAACATCTACATTTATGTAGTTAAATATATAAATACATATAAGTTTAATGTCTACACCATATACAATTTTTTACTATCTGAGAAAAAGTAATCTCCCTGCTTTTCTACTCATCTAACTTTAATATTTCTATTTAGGACCTATAGATAATTGATGTAAGAAAGACTAAAATCACACAAACCCTAATCCCTTTGGGACACTTGTTTTATGGTGAAGGTTTGAGGCCCTCTAGTTGTTATTCCACGTTACTGTTTTCTTAGTGAGCAGAGCCCTGCTGGTGGAACACACATATGATGGTGGATATTGATTATATTGTAAAACAGAATCTAGGATCATCTAGACAAGATCATAGGCACAGCTCTGAGTGGTTTTGTAGAATAAGGCACTTCTGAGATGTCATTGAGGGACTGTCTTAGACTAATTGATGAGGAAAGACCCACTTAATTGGGGGCAGAACCACTGTCTGGGCAGGGCATCCTGTACTGTGGAAAATGCAGAAAGCAAGCTGGGAACTCTGCTGGGGGCTCCTATGCATTCCTCATTCTTCGCTTCCTGAGTGTGGGTGCCGCTTCTAGCTGCTTCAAATTCCTGTTCCTTTGACTTCTCCAGCATGGTAGACTAACCCATAAATGTGGTCCATGACTAACCCTTTCCCCATTGAGTTGCATTTGTCAGAGATTTATTCATTCATTCACTCATTCATATCTATCTATCTATCTATATATCTATCTATCTATCTATCTATCTATCTATCTATCTATCTATCTATCTATCTAGCATAAAAGCAACAGAAAAAGCAACCAAGATAGCAAACAGCTCACTCCTGAGCCTGGGTAAGATCTGTTTTGTACTTTGTACCATTTCTAGAGTGTGGGACCTGTGGTCTTTCATTAACAGCTTTTCAGGCAAGTATTGATCCCTGTTAATTATTTTTTAATTGTTAAAGAACTTTTCTACTTTAAGGCTTGTGCATTTGTTTGCTTTGGACCAACAGACAATATTAAAAATAGGTGGAGTTGGTAATAGGAGAGAAGCAATCAAAAAGAAGTCACTGTATTTGATATCATAACATTTTAAAGGCACTTCAGAATTTCTGGGGAACTTGTATATTACTCTTGTAACAGTAAAATGGCTGGTGATGGTTCCTGGATCCAGTGAGGAGGGAGGAGGAACTGGTGAACAGAGAGGATTCTTAGGGCAGGAGCTGGGGTGGGGAGGTTTGGGGAACTGGAAAGAGAGGGTCCTGATCTAATCGATGAATCAGTCCATTAATAGATACACAATTGAATGGACTAGTAGGGAAGCTGGGGCTGATCTGAAGAAGAGTGTCACTAGGGCCAAGGGTGTGTCAGAATGACTTCTCTTTGGCCTCTCTCTATAGCCCTGTCTTTCTTCTCCTGGCCACTTCCAGTGGGCAGCTTCAGTACGCTCCACTCAGGTCCAAGCTTATTCAAGGACAGAAAGCAGGGGCAGCAGGAACATGGACTCATCCTTAAAAACAAACAAAAACAAACCACTGATTAGCAAAAGCTTTTTTTAAAGTCAGTTTTCTTGAGAATTTTGTCATAGCGATGAAAAAGGCAGCAAGCATGTGAGGATGAGAGATTCCTTCACTTTCCATTCAATTTTCATCAAGCCCACACAACTCTTTCAAAACATTGTTGAAAATGTTGGTCTTGGCTGGAATGTCGCTCAATGGTAAATGACTTGTTCCTCATGCCCAAGGGTCTGAGTTCAATTCCCAGTACCACATACAGAAAGTTAGGCTATATGTGGTCTTATGACTTGCCTTCCTGTAAGCATTGTAAAATAAAACCACTTCCCTTGGAAAAGTAATGAGTGAAGTATTTTTGCTTGACATCCTTAGTATCAGAACATACTCATTTTACTTACAACGGAAAAATATGTGACTTTTATTTTCCCAGAAATTATAAGTTTCTTTTTATAATAAGTGGTTTAAAAGTTATATGTAAGCAAGGGACTTTGTGAGCTATTAATTAAACAGTTTGTCTGTTTCATAAAAAATGACATACTGTCCAGATTCTCCAAGGCCTGTGCTAAGAGTCCTGATACATGCAGAGCTTCAAAAGTTTTAAGTTTTTTATTTGCTTCATTTATTAGGCAGCTTGCCAATTGTTGTGCATTTCACACACACACACACACACACACGTGTGTGTGCACAAGCACTATACACACACACATATATAAATGGAATAAATTATATAGGCATATATATACATATATATACATATATGCCTATATAGAATAAATTATATATGCCTATATAATTTATTTTCCACAACTTCGAGAGCAAGAACAGACTCAAGACCCCAAGCTCATGACATTTTTAATAACTTTAACTTCATATTTTGTACAACAATAAAGACAAACTAGAATATAAAAGCCTTTTATCCAATATCTTCTTAAAATCAGTTTATTTCAGTTTTGGTTGTGTAGGTATGTATGTGAATGTGGCATGTGTATGTGTGTGTGTGTGTGTGTCTTGTGAGCATGTGTGTGTTTTCTGTGTGTTCATGCACTTATGTGAAGGCAGAGGAGAGCATCCCAGGCACCCTCTCTCTCTGCCTTATTCCTGTGTGACAGGGTCTCAGTGAAGTTAAGCTGACGGGCAGCAAGCCCTAGTGACTCTTCTGCTTTCCTTCCCCAGAGCACTGAGCTTCCAGGAATATGCAATGACCCACATGGGTGCGGCTGACAGGAACCCAGGTTCTCTCAGGCCTGTGCAGCATGTGCTCTTACTTACTGAGCTTTCTCCCGCACCCGTCATACTAAAATTAAAATGCACCATTTAGATTATTCACAACTAAAGAGTAAAGTAGAACAGAAGGGATGTTCAGGAAATTATTTATAGACTTAGAACAGGTTATTAAAGTTGGTAGTCAAAGTAAAAGATGATACCAATACATTTAGGAGAAAGTATTAATTAAGCCCTTACCAAATAACACTGAGAACGTGTAAGTGGACCTTAAGGCCCTAGGTGATGTATTTTATTTTATTTTAGGAGCAGAAAGAGGGAAGCTGTGGACATGCTTGCTAAAATGACCACGCACAGTTAAAGACCTTGAAAAAGTTTAACTCTGAAAGGTTGGTTTTAATGACCTCAGAGAGAAGTCCTTGGTCTCATTAATATGGTCCTTTAGAAAACTCTGCCTCAAAGGGAGGAGTAGCTTTCTCTTTAGTTTATATTTGGATTCTTCCCCAAAGGGAAAGATATTAAAATCTCAGTCCCTGGAGGGCACCACTGGGAGTTGATGGGATCCTTAAGAAATGGAACTGAGTAGGACATTGATGGAGGAACTTTGATGGGACAGTGTTTTCTGGCCATGAGCTTAACCCTAAAGAGTGCCACTCCCAAACTGACTGCCTTGTCAAGGATCCATAGTAACATAGCCCACCCATCTTGACCTGAAACGGCCCAAACAGAGCAAAATAACAAAAGTCTTCCTCTCCATAAAGAGATTGTCTTGGGTATCTGTGCCTTCCTGAAAACACACTGTTACCACAAGCTAGCTATGCTTCAGAAAAGGGAAGGGAAGGACTGGGTGCAGGGCTCCTGCTACAGCTGGACCTCATGTCTGAAGAATCTATTCAGACAGGAGGCTGAGCTGTTGTTTCTCCCTTGGACGTGGGTGGGCATCAATGATGACCTGACTTCACTGCACATATATGCAAACAGAGAATGCTTTCGCTTTCTGGTCATTCAAACCCGAATAATCACATAGAAACTATATTGATTACAACATTGTTTGACCAATAGCTCAGGTGTATTTCTAGGTATGTATATGTATGTATAATATTCATTTCTTACATATTAAATTAACCCATTTCTATTAATCTATGTATCACCATGAGGCCATGGCTTTGGGGTAAGGTTCTGGCATCTTTTTCCTTCAGCAGCGACATGGCATCTGTACCACCTTCTTTCTCCCTCTATTCAGTTTTGTTTTCTCCACCCAGCTCTATTCCGCCCTTCCACAGGTCAAAGTGGCTTCTGCATTAACCAATGGCAATAAAACATATTCATAGCATACAGAGGGGAATTCCACACCATCTCTTTTTTTCTTTCTAAATATAAAGCAAGGTTTTAACTTTAACATGGTAAAATTACATATAACAAAGTAGGTATCATAAATTACAGTTACAATATTTAGTCTATTTGTATTGGGCAAAAATTAAAGAAAACATTCTATCATCTATATTATCTTTGTGAGTCTAAAGTTTTGTATTTATTATAACTAAGGAATATTCTATCTGTCTTCAACTTTATATCATACCCCCCTTTTTATAGAAAGAGATTTACTATGACCATTAACCAGTTATAATCAATCCACTTTAAGTGGAAACATCTATAAAAAATCATTTTGGGAATTTGGTCATTGTTTTCTCCTAACTGCTTCCTGCTATTTTTTGGGCAAAGTATTTTTAGGGTTCACAGAGACCTTCTCGGGGATTTTGTTCCAACAAACCACATTAGCCTAGAATGAATCCACAGGTTCTCATCTTCTGTGAAAACAAAAGCAGAATCTCTTTTCCAAAGCAACATATCCTTAGACCCAAATTTTGAAGTCAAGATACCTTTAAAATATATATGTTGGTATAGATTAGCAGCCTTTACAATAAAATTTCTTTCTGTAGTAAACTCATTCACAGCCAAAAATGTCAAAGAAAACACAATAATATACATAATCCAGATTCTCTGTGTATACTCCATCTTTACATGGTTCATTTTTACTCTATTACTTTTTAATATTTATTTTTATTATTTTTACTCCGTTTACCTGTGACTTTCTCTACTCTTTCTTTTCTCTTATAAGTCCATGTATAAATATCTAACACTGTGACCCATTCAGAGGTCTTTTTTGCCTGAATCTGTCTTACTGTATATCTGTAATCATTTTCTGATCAGCAGAGCTTTTTTTATAATGTTAAGTGAGCATGGCTAGGACTAACGCTGAGGTTTTGTGTGTTGGCTCCGTGCCATACAACATGGTGGAAGTACGGTCACCTCCAGCTCTGTAAGCCATGCTTCCTGCCCCAGTTCCAGGGACACAGCAGGTTCATGGTGTCACTAAGCAACTTGTAACTTGCTGCTCATAAACACCACTTAAATGCTTTGTAGTGAGACCTCCTGAACAAGACAGCGTGAAGCAGGAAGCCATTTCTCAAAGAAGTTGTGGCTCTGCTTGTGGCCAGCAGTTTTTCTGAAAAATTAAAAATAAAAAACAAAAAAAAACCCCATGATTACCAAGAAGCTATACCTGGCTCCCATTTTTGTTGGTCCAGAAGTTCTCCTTTTTTTCTTAAGGTTTTTTATTTTTTGGTCTTATGTGGATCCATGCCCCAGATGGTGTGTGACATTTGTAAACAGAGACCACTTTTAGTTTTTGGCTGCGCAGACCCAAATAATCATACAAAACTATATTAATTACAACACTGTTTCTCTGATGGCTCAGATATACTTTTAGCTAGCTCTTACATTTTAAATTAACCCATTTCTATTAATATGTATATCATCATGAGGCTGTGACATACCTGTAAGGTTCTGGGTATTTTTCTCCTTCAGCAGCTACATGGTGCCTGCCTGACTCTGCCTTCTTTCTCTCTGCATTGAGTTTACATTTCCCACCTAGCTCTATCCTGCCCTGCCATAGGTCAAAATAATTTCCTTATTAACCAATGATAGTAAAACATATTCATAGGGTACATAGGGGAATTCCACAACACATTTACACCCTTTCTCAGTTTTGCCAACAAGCAGTCTGTCAGTCTAAATGCAACCAGATTGGTCAAATTCAGAAAGCTGTTGGGTAGCAACCCCTCTACTGAATGAGTCTTCTAGCTTCAAAAGATAATTGGGAGAGTGAGGCCCAGAAAAAAGGAAGTGAAAACTCACAGTCTGGATGGTCAACTATATGAATTACAATTTTTAAACCACTGGATAAAAGTCATTTCATTTTTAAAGGGTGATTTTATTTTCAGGATTATGTATGTATGTGTGTCTGGACAGGGATGGGTGGGTATGTGCCCATGAAAATGTAGAAGCTCAAGGACTCTGTAAGAGGATTTCAGATCCCATAGAGCTGGAGTTCCAGGTGGCTGTGAGCTGCCTATTGTGGATGCTGAGAATGGGACTCAGGCCGTCTCCCAAAGCAGCACAGGACATGTTCTTAACACTGAGCCTTCTCTCCAGCCTCCAAGACATCATTTGATTTTTTATTTGTTCCAGTTTATGTACTTTCCAGACTTAAAGTTGTGCATAATTTTATATTTTAATATTCCAGTGATGGGATCACATTATAGAAGATGCTATCCACTGGTACTTTTGGGTATTAGGAGAGATCTTATCTATATTTTATAATTTATATTTTATACTTATAACTTATTTCTCTAATGTGAACATCCATATTCTCTCTTAAAATGGGATGGGAAACACACATTTTTAATGTGGAATGGAGTGGAGAAGCATATCGTTGCTTTCTTAAAATTTTCTGCTATGAATAAGTTATCATTGGCTTAGCTTGCATCTCTGTTGTCAGATTTCATTTTAATTATTATTAATTATTTCCCCTTGGGTGTGAATTACTGGCTTGTGTACTTTCCTTCCTCTTTCTATTCTGTTATCTTGCTCCATATGTTTCCTGCTTGTAGGACTTATAGTACTGAAAGGAACAATAAGGGAACAGAGTCAAGTCATTGTGAGACAAGTCAATACATCAGTCCTCCTGTCGAGGAGGTGTGCCACCTCCCTGGAGCAGCTTTTCACAGGTTCTCAAGTAAGTTCTTTGCATTAAGTTTGGTCACAGGTGTCTATTTTATAATGAGTGGGGCATGCATATGCATGTGTGTGGGCATGTATATATGTGTGTGGGCATGTATATATGTGTGTGTGCATGTGTGTGTGTGTGAGCATGTGCATGTGTGTGCCCATGTACATGCGTGTGTATGTTATACATATGTATGGAGGCCAGAAGACAGCTATCATTAGGCAATTCTTCTCTTGAGTCCTGGGAATCAAACTCAGCCCAGCAAGCATGGAACCAACCATCTTTACCCACTGAGCCATTTTCTTGGCCTCTTTTTCACAAAAATATAAAGAGAATTCATATCCCTTCCCTTGTTCTTCTTGTTTCAACGAACTTAGCAAACAACAGAGTTCAGTTCTTATTTACTCTGGTCTTCCCCATCCTCTTCACCCCCATGCCTGCACCATTCTCTGCAGTAAGCCTCTCTGCAATTCTCCATCTTATTTTTGTCCATCTCCATAGACGACCTGAGTCACTCTTGTGTCTCTCTCACCTGCTCTACTGAACTGAGACCTTGCTTGCTCCTTGCTATTCCTTTCCTTCCAGTCTGTCTCAGAAGCCCCTTCTCTCTAACATGGGTCTCCATTCTCTTTTGCATGCTCATCTTTCCCCACTGAGCTGCCCCTTACTGGATCTCTTTGTTCTTGCTTTCATTTCTCTCCCTGTGCAGTGTATTCTCCTAAACCTCTCTTTGCTTCAGGGTCTGCAACTCTGTCCTATTTTTTTTCTTTTTATAATCACTAAGATTTCCATGTGATCCAAAGCATTCCCCCTCAACCCTGAGAACTTCCTGACTTTTTCTGCGTGGGTTTTTCTGAATGCTTCATGAGATTAACAAACAGGAAGCTTAACCCTGAGTTTCCAGTTTCCTTTTTCTCAGGTTAGACTCCAGCAGTCCGGGAGCTACCCTCCCACACTCTGCTACTTCACATCTTAGTGTCTCGCCTCCTCTTCAGTCCTGTGGATGCCGCTTGGTCCATAGCTTTTGCATCTGTCTGTGTCTCTCTATGTTTACTGTCACCAACCTAAACAAGCTTCAAGGGACCATACTTTAAGCATCTCTTACTAAATAGCCTCCCACACATACCTCCTCCAACTTTGTCAATTAATTCCTTCGGGAATTCCACAATCCAGTTGTCTCTTCATCAGGAAAAAAAAATAATGTTTCATAATTGGTGAAAGTCTGGGCTGCCCAGGCAACCTGAGAAGTCTTAAGTTTAATCAGTCCTTTTGTTCAAGCCTCCTGTGCCCTCAGCCCAGGGCTAGGATAAATCATTCTTAATGTAGAAATCTAACTCATGTTTCTTTTCATTATGATCTGAGAGGACATGTACATTTGTACCTTCAGTAGACTGTAGGTTGTGTAAAAACTGGTACTGTTCTGTTGCCTGGAACTCAACCACTATTTTTACTAAATGAATAAAATCTTGCATTTCTTCAAATCATATGGTACCATGCTCTTTTTTCATGTTGGCAGCAAGCCAAGGAGCAGAGAGCCCTCCACAGAGCTCGGGGAGTTCTGTCAGCATAGGAGTGTATCTTTTGGTTATTTTTCTGCTGCTTGTTTTATGTCAAATTTTTTCATTTTGTTCTCCCTGATCATTTAATAAAGTTTCTCTTTTAAATGTCAACAGACTTCAAATGTCAGAAGAGGAGCTGAGAAAAATGTTTGTAAATGTGAGTCCTTTTGTTTTGCTTGGCATAAGTAGCAGGCTATGTCATTGGGGGTTTTGTTTTGTTTTGGTGCTGTTATCAGCTCTTTTACATCAGGGTCTCCAAGCCTATCAGAATTTATCTTGATTATCAATAATTGAGATTTCTGTGTGATTCAAAATCACCTATGCAACTCTTTTCTGAGTTTTTGAGAGTCTGATTGCTGTAGCCTAAGCTTCAAGTGAGAGAATGCAGTCCTGTGGAACAGTGAAGGAAAAACAGAGTCATTTGGTCCACAAGCCGTTCAGTGTGGATGGCTCTGCCCTCTACTTAGAGAGAAATTTGATCCAGGTCCGATATCACAGCACAATCAAAAGATTGCACATTTGAGCCCTTTATAATGGTGAATTCCATCTTGGCATTCTTGTTAGAATTATTCTTCTATATTACTGATGGTCTTATTTCCAAGTTCCCTGTGTGACTTGGAGTATCTTCTACTTATTATTTGTTTAGTAATTTCCATTTATTTATTTATTTATTTATTCATTCATGTTTTATGATCACAAATTCATATAAAAATCAATGTAGACCAGCGTGGACATGCTGCAGCTTATCTTATGCTCATTGGCATTTTTTGCAGAGAATTTATAAATAATTCAGAGGGAATTTTGTGTCAGTAGCAAGGAAAAGGAAGGCTTTCTCCCAAATGTACTCATGGTTAGCCCATCGAATCAAGCACAGTCCTCACCTGGGTTAAGACTTTGCATTCAAATTCTCATAAGTGTGCTAGAAAACTCAACGCCCGCACCCCAGGATCTTGCTCCTCTTTAATTTTCCCTAATTTGTGTAGTGAATAACCAAATACTCATAATGCAATTAGAAGATAATCAGGCTTGTAATTATGTTAATTGCTGGAGACTTACATCAATCCTCTAGCAAAGTGATAGGATTTCAGGGCAAGTGTTCATGCGGCAGGAGAAGGAAGAAAAGGCCTGCAGAAGAAGGGGGTGAAGCACAGCCCTGTATGAGGAGGGGGGATTGACGCACACCATTGACTTGTATCATTAACAACCTGGAGGGGACAATGGAGGCATACATGAAAAAAGGGCCTTCAGGGGGGACCCGGAAAACATGGGGTATTAGGTTTCAGCTAAGCAACCCCGTTTTGCAGTTTTCTCCATGAGTAATTACATTGTCTACTTACATTTATTGTAAGAAACCTAACTCAGTGAAAGGATGAAGGAACACATGTACACACACACACACAGAGAGAGAGAGAGAGAGAGAGAGAGAGAGAGAGAGAGAGAGAGAGAGAGAGAGAAAGAGAGAGAGAGAGAGAGAGAGAGAGAGAGGTTAGAATTTGCTCATGTTACTCTTATCTTCCACAGCATGGAAAAAGAACAAAATGGAACTCACTCTGATACTCAGGGAAAGCTATCTCTCCTCTTGGCTGATGGCCAGCAGTCAACTTGGAAGCGCCCTTCAAAGGTTATAATCTGCGTAGTCCATGGATTCAATCGCTACTTAAAACAATGCATAGACATTTGAATTCATGCTTCTTGGTTTCCTTCCAATTGCTGGGTGCCAGGCCCCATGGAGCCCTTGCGACTACACTCTTCATGGCTTCTTTGAGGTATCCAGTCCAAGATCCCTTCCCTGCACTCAGACTGCTGTGTGCCATGACAGCCACAAAAGGCTTGTGGCTCCTGATTGCCGCTTAAAAGTTCTCCAGTGACACACTTCTGCGCATCAAAGGAATTAAACTACTCTGCAAAGGCTTGGATTATTACTTAGATACAGGACTAGCAGATACTGTAAGAACGTGATATATAACCTAAGATGCAGTCTATAAAGACAGAGCCTAGACTTCGTTTCAGTATGCACAAACCAAACTCGTTTTCTCAAGTAGATGTAGAGAAAGTGGCCTGGGATCAGAAGCAGGGCTTTGAAAACCAAATTTCTACCAAGGCTACTCAGCACGAACACACAAGTGCTCATTTCCATCATAGCTTTCATTTTGCACCTTTAATGCCAAAATAAAGTGACAAATTTGGGTTTATAGCTCACCATATGCTTGCAACTTCTTGGCCATTTGGGAAGCATATTGAAGCTATAGAGTGTAAAATTAAGCTGTAAGAATATTGTAAGCTGAGTTAAATAAGGTGTAAGGTTAAATTACACAACATTCACTCATTTTCTGCTATGGTTGTGATTAATTTTTTTTTTTTTTTTAGCTATTAATGAAAACACAGGTTCTTTGGGTTTGAGCCATTAAATGGCCAACATAGTTAACTTTTACTGAGTACCGGGAAGCCACAAAGGCAAATCCATGTGGAACTGGAACCATCTGAAGGAGTTTGCTCCTCTGAAGGTGACAGTCAACAGACAATTTATTTGCAAATAAGGATGATTCTGGCATCAGCAACACAGGGGTCACCAGTGGTGACTATTCCAGAATAAATGAGGGATTTGAGAAAAAGCCAAATTTAGTGAAATGGAATGATTAGGAAAATATATTGCTCATAAAACCCAGAAACTTTTCCTGTAACTTATTCATGGTGAATTGTCCAAAAATCTCATTAGGCAGCTGAAGACTTTGGAAGAGGAGACAGACTCCCTCATTACAGTAACTCCACAAATGTCTTCTCTCAGGAAAACCCAAGCCTGCAACTCATCAAACAGAGCATTTCTTGCTTTTCATCATTCTCTAATTTCAAATTTTGTCATTGGCTACAACTCTGTTTTCACTGTGCACAGAAGTGATTGAGGCTGAAAATTTGTTTAGCTTGCAAAGCTTGAGTCAAATCAGAAGCAGGCTGAGAGTTAAGTCGGTTAATGTTTGACCACGATTTCCCATCATATAAAAATGTGGATTTTGTCTTTTAACAGTCTCAGCTTTTACATTGAGAGTAGCATTTAGGATTGCATTGTCGGTGACTGAGGAAAAGGTTACTTATTCTAAAAAAAAATGCAAATGAAATTCATTTTAAGTATGAAAAGGGTTTTATGAACTTAAGTTTCTTTCCAGTTCCTGCCAAAATCACAGCATGGTGGAAGAATCAATGGCAGAGCGTTGTCATGGTGATTGTGGTCCCACTCGGAAGGACTAGGTAGATGGTTTCCACTATAACTACATATTGGCAAATGTCACATGCTATTTAGAATGAATGGTTTCCGTGAAGCTTTGAGGTACAGCCTTGTCTGTGGTAGAACCTTACGTTTTTGGCTAACTGGGGCTGTATAAAATGTTAGAAAATGAGGCTGAAAAGCAAGGAAAACAGTGTTTTGTTTTTGATATTCTTTTTCTAACCAATGATCATGTCCTGCTATGCTGCAATTTTCTCCTTTAACTAACTTAATTGAATATCTGTAGATTTACTCAAATTGCATTCTCTTTTCTCTTCCCTCTGCACAAGGCCGTAGCTTCTCTTACTCTCTGCTGACTTATTTCCTCACTTGTTAGAAACACCGCAGATGAGTGATTAATGCAGCAGAATGTAACCAAACCTGCATTTAAAGTTTAAAGGATGGCTGAGCCCAGATATCATAATAACATTACTAAATTGAAGAAAAGTTCTAGACACAAACACTGAAATGACTTCATTTAAGAACTCTTATTTGTCAAAACTAATCTTCTGGCTCTGAACAGGGACATTCAAAACTTGTTTCAAATATAAATATCTCATCACTGTAACTTGAAATCCTTTTTGAAAATGCAAGAAAGAATTGCCTTGAGGTGTGACTAAATTATTTAAGACTTATCCCTTTTCAAGTTTAATTTGTAGTCCTAAATGTTATTAATAGTCAAAAGATATTCAGAGTTAATACTGAAAGTATACAATTGACCTGGTTTTTGGAAAACTATCAGTACATTCCTTATTTTGTTTATGCTTAAAATTTCAGCTTGAGGGAAATTATTTTTCCTTACCAAGTTCCTGTGATGATTTCTTCTGATTAACTGCACATGGCTGAGCAGTTACTTAAAGGATTTGGTTTGCAGACGGGCAGAGAATGACTGGTCCTCATCTTTGCTTTGCCAGGAGAAAAAGAGTTAAAGCTGAGTAAAATGTTTCCCAAAGCAAGGAGAAATAGTAAGATAGCCTTCCTGGCAGTGTAGAGAAGCCCTGTGGGTAAGAATGTTCAGAGTCATGTAGGCACACTTTGGTAAGTGAAGCCATTTACTGTAATCAATCTCTACAATTTGATCTGAGGGGCATCATTAGACAACACCCCTCTTCATGGCTTGTGTGTTCACTGAGCTAAAGAGACTGAAAATTTGGGCAGAAGATTGGGTTAGAAAATAATACACAGTAATGAAAGTTCATTAACTTCACAGAATGCTGAATTATTCAGAAATTTATAAAGCCTAGATTATAGAATATTAGCTGCAAGAATTTAACTCCCAAACACACTGGAAATTGGAAATAAATCTTCTGTATTAACGTTGCATAGAAATGTTAGATGAATATATAAAAGGTGATCTTGTTTCACACAGAAAATACCATTGGGTGATGGCATATGATAGTTGGAAGGTGTGCTCTCTCCTTCCCTGCAGGGCACGTGGTTAGTTAGATACCAGGGCTGTTGACGTCACTCACAGGTTTATCCATCAGTTTAAAATTGCCTGGATGCTGGGCTAGACACAAATGGTGTTCCACAGGATTGGCAACCAAAGCATACTCATGCATTGTAAGACTTGCTCACTTCTGAGCAATTTGGAGTCAAACTATCAAACTATCCCTATAGAGAAATCCTTAAAGAGAGACGAAACCAGGACAATAATCAAAGTGTTGAAAATGATGGTACCTTTGGGAATTACGAATTGCCCAACAAGGCTGCTCCTTTTCATAGATCTTCTTTAAAGGGAGGAAGGAGATCAGCCTCATTGTGTCGGTAGAACCTTCCCTACTGCCTTTGTTACAGTGTCATGCCAGCAGTGGTACGGAGTGAGGAATCCATAAACCATTTTGATTAACCACTCTAAAACTGTGTTTCTCCGGTTAATGTATGAACTGAATTAGAATTTATTGAAGATAAAAATGTCACTTTAGATACGTGATAATTCCTGCTGTCTCAAAAGAATGGTAATATCTCAAATGGATGATAAAAGATTAAGTCTATTTTAAATAATAATTTATAAAATTTAGATATCAATTGACTGGATGGAAACAAGGTTTGTTTTTAATATTTCTGATTTTCCTATAAATAGAAGAGCATAGTGATACAAATATTGTCCTAATAGAAAAAAACAAAACAATAAAACAAAACAGCTCCCCAGTCAAACCTTGTCCTCACCCTCTTTGCTGTTCATTATGCCTGACCATTCCCAGATGATTTTTTTCCAGCCCACAATTTTCATCAGATGCCTGAAATGTCACCAAATTATATATGACTCTATCTTATATTAACATAACCCGTGACAGGCTTTAATATATAAATTTAGACACTCTATGAGATTAACCACAAAGCAACAATAAATTAGAACAATGCAACAATATACTTTATTAAAAGTTATTTATTTTAAACTGTTGAGTTGTTTATTTCTGGAATTTTTCATTTAATATCCCAGACCGCTAGTGGATGTAGGTAATCTGGGACTCAGAAAACTCTCATTTTGCTCAAGAGTCTGTTGCATAAGATTAGGATGTAGAAAGTTTTCATCATGTGTAGGCTTCTGCTCTGGCTCATCCGTGAGCGCTGAGGGATGGTTTCCCTCCTTTAGGAGTGAGTAGGGCTACGTGTCATTAGCTTCTAAGCGTAGGGATGCTCAACACTCTGCTCACTCTGGGTGCTGATCTGCACTGCAGGCTTTTGCTCTTCCTGTAGGTTTAATGACTCTATCTCGTAGACTCTGAGAAGCTGAAGACACAGGATAGGTTACGGATAGAGCTCTGTGCTAGACTGCACATATACGCAAACACAGAGAACGTAAAATACACAAGGAGAAGCTAAAATTACACAAGTCTCATAGCCATATAACATTCCACATAGAAAATACTGCTGAGCACTGTTTGAAATTTTATCATCACATGGTAGACAGAATTTCCAGCAAGAGACAAGCTCTCCACACTCTATATTCAGCAAGTTCCTTTCTGACTAATGTTATTCTCTGCTTTTCCAAGAAGCAATTCTTCCTTTACATTCCTTTGTAATGTAAAGTTCTTTAAGAGGTTAATAGTGTGAAGAGGGAATACAGCTGAGGGTCACTTCAACACTTGAGTAGCCTGCATGAGTCTCTGGGCTTGATCCTCAGTACTGTAAATAAATGTTTATTCTGTGCCATTTATTATACGTTTGGAAGTACATACCTTGGTTTGCATTTTATAATTGAAAGTTATTAGAATTGGACATTTTAAAGGGTTTGAATTATTTAAAATTTGGTTTTATTGCACTTTACATTATGAAATAAATGTGAGGCTGAGGATACAGACTGGGTGATTGTCTTACAGTGGTGTGTTTGAGTTCAAGTCGATGACGGGTGGACTAGCAATCCAGACTCTTCTGTAAGGAGAGACTCAGCAAGGACTGTCAGGATCAGGTTGGTGTATGGGCAGGTTTATGGGGTAAGACCCAGCCAGAAATGGACTGCACCATTTCCTGGGTTTGGTTTTGAACTGTATAGTAATGGAGTTGAATAGCAGGTATGCATACACTAGCCCACTTCTCTGTGCTCCCGTGTGTAATGATATGATCAGTCACCATGATGGGCTGGAGCCTGGAATGGCACGCTAAATAAATGCTTCCCCCCACTAAAAAATAACATAAGAATTTACAGATCTGGAGCAAAGATTTATTTTTAAGTATATTTTAAAGCAAATGTTTGCTAAATCTTGATTAGTGGCACATATAATCTGAATATATAATAAAGTATGTTTCTTGTCCTTGTGACCTTGGGCAAAATTCACTAAGACTATTTGAATATTGTATGAAAAGCGTGCTGGGTACTCTAGATGGATCGCAGATGAAATGGAAGCCTCCCCTTCTTCCCTCTGATCTGTATTTCATTATCTTGGGAGAACCGAAGATGCTGACTGTGGGCTTAATAGTCACCGTGGAAAGATGTTTAAGTTTCTTGCGAAAGCTCTTTATTTACTTCATGAGAGAACGTATTTATCTCACATTTATTTTTGAAAATAATTTTACCGAGTGTAGCATCCTTTTGTTTCTTTTTCATGGAAAATTTGATTGCCCCTTTATAGATTTTTCTGATAACCTTACCAATATCATGTATTGGGGACAGAGTTGAAAATAGAATATTGACTGAACTTGTACACACCATAATAAAATCTTTAACATGAGTGGTTGGGAAAAGGTTTAACTGGTGAGGACCTGAGTTTGTAACCCTTGCCCTCATACAGCCAAGCAAAGGGGCTTTGTGTGTGTGTGGTTGCTGTTGAGGGTTCTTCCAGGAAGAACCCTGGAACTCTGTGACTAGCCATGCTAACCAATGAGTGAGCTCCAGGGTCAGTAAGAGAATCTGTCTCAAAAATTAAGGTGGAGAGGAGAGAGACACTCAAGATAGACCTTTTACTCCATACACACACCATCATCGCTACCAACTACAGCAAAACAAATATCTGTTGGTTCAGTCATCATTTTTGTAAGGGTTCATTTATTGCAATAACCCCTGAATGCGTGCTTTCTGCCGATGTCTTGAATATCTCAGACACCTCTAAAATGATTGCTTCTCTATGATAAAGAACTTATATGTAATGTATTCAAAGAACTTTTTAAAATGAATAAGAAAATTAACAATACAATGACATTGGACAAAATATTTGAAAAAAAATCACCAAAAAAAGGAAGACACACCTCGATCCACTATGCATATCAAATGAATCTCAGCAATATTTGCCACTTGGGAGCTCAGACTGAGGAGAGAAACCGAGGCTGTAGGACTCCCCGAGTGTGGGCCGTACCTTCCAGTAGGTGGGCTGCTGGTGAAGGACTCAGAGTGATTATGGAAGAAGGATGCCATCCAGTTACTTCAAGCTCTGCTTCTGGGTAAGTGTGTCGATTGCTCTTGTCATCACCTGAGACTCTGGATTCTTCAGCCTTTCAAAGTACACTCATGATCTGAGTTTCAGATTTCAACTGATTCTGTACCCTTGCGGTCCACCACCTTCTTAGGAGGTATCTAACTTCTTGGACAGAACATATATTGGGGTCTCTTTTTCCACTGTGCAGATACCTAGCCCTATGATAAAAGCCAAGTCAATAAAACTCCATTTCTACGTACAAGCAATACATATAGCAATACTGTATGTATTCGCTTTATTGCTCTTTAAGAATGACAGTTTTTTGAAACGGAGACTTTCTGTATACTTGAATTAAACAATTAGGTGAATAATTGGATATAAATAAAGTTTTTTCAGTATTAGAGAGAGAATTACAGATAAGCAAAGGGAATGGCAAGATATATTCAAAAAGCATGACATTTGAAGTCATGCTTAGGGTAACATGTGTGCAGATGGTATCTGTGGACACTACACACCCACTTGTTAGTATATCATGTATTCCATTACTCTGTTATTTGAGGCCTTGGACACGATGATGCCATGTTAACAACAGTCACATCCAGTGCCCATATCTTGGATTCTTAAATCTCTTTTAAATCAAAGGGCTTTTCATGGAAAATAAAGTGTTCCAGAGCTATGGTAAGAAAATATAAGCCCAGAGTATCATAAGTAAGAAGGCAAGAAAGTACTCAAAATAATGAAGTCACACATGCACACATGTGTGTCTGTTAATATAAAAAGTCAAAACAGCAACAACAATCAATGGAAGAACTCTCAATTTGTGAATATGCAATATTTTGAAAAGTAAAGTAGCACTGTGCAATACCCCAGAGCATGTATAATATATTAGTGTGGGAACAAGATGGATGCAATTAAAATATAGTGTACATACATAAAATTCTCAACACATAAAGCATTACATTTAAAAAGAAGATTTCAGAAAGTAAAGAAATAGAGGAAGAAGAGCTAAGTCTCCCATGTAGAGGTTTTCCATGTAATTCATAGTTCTTGACCCACAGAAGGAAAACATAGGCTGCACACAATCTCTTTCTTCTCAGACACGTGAGCCATGGTTAGAAAAAAAGGGTGTTAGAGTGTTAAAGCCTGGGAAGCACTTGCTGACGGTTGAAAGTATCAGCAATGATGTTTCCCGTTAGTGGATTTACTTGATACATAACGACTGTGACATTCCTCTGCACAGTCAGAAGGCTCGACAAACCATGAGCCAATCAACGACTATCCTTACAGGAAGATGTACATCACGTTTGCTCTGAACTAAAACATTCCATTCTGGAGGGAGTTTCTGAAGGCAGACTCAGAAAGTAAACGAAACTTACAAGTTTCAAAAAGCACTCAGAAGTCTCAGAGAGCCCCTGAAGCTTACAGGATTCAAACAGACCCTCCCTGAGGTCATATAAGCTGCTGTCGTTGCTGTGGAGAAGAGATTATCTAATGTTCTGAGTCGCCTACAGTTCATCCAAGAGCTCCACAAATTCAGCTTTCATTAGTAGTTACCCAGGCTGTGCTAGGCTCTTCAGTGGCATAGCTATCTTTGAGAGATTTGTGCTGATGTAGTAACCCCATAAACTCACTGGTTCACTAAGCTAGATTTGTGTGAAGTACTGTGTTTTGTGGGTCATCAGTGACGTATTTGGGTTGACTAGCCATCCATACACACTTTCTCATAAACATCGCTGAAAGGTTAATCCACAAAATTGCATTCCCTGAACTCCTCAAAATGATCATTCATCAAAAATAAAAAAGCTGGGGGTGGGGAGGTGGTACACACCCTTAGTCCCAGCATTTCAGAGGTAGTGTCAGGGGGATCTTTGAATACAAGACCATTCTCGTCTATCAAACTAGTTCCAGGACAGTCAGGGCTACACAGAGAAACCCTGTCTTGAAAAACCAATCCCCATCTCTGCCCCCCCCCCGGTAAAATAAAAAATAAAGGGAAAAAAAGAAAACTCATAGAAATTGTCATGGTTCATAGAAACCTTTAAAGATATGACAGCTGAGTGAAGTGTGGCCTGCTGCCTGAAGTCCTAGCTAAAAAGGAGAGATTAGCGGGAAGAGAAATTTGAAAAAAATGTATTGGCTTTCATCGTTAATAATATATCAGTTTTGGTTCATTAATAACAAGGAATGTGCCATATGTGTACAGAGGAGTGGTAGCAGGAAGATTTGAGTGAAGGGTGGGAGGGGCTCTCTGGCTCTGGGTCAATAGTAAGCAAAAAATAGATTGCTAGGCTTTCTCAGTGTCTGCTTTTAATCTACCTTTTTTTCATGCTCCCAATGCATTGTTGCTGTTGTTTAAAGCAAATACATGCTAGTTCTTCAATTTAATGTCAAATGCTATGCTATCCCTACCCCCGCATTTTAGACTTAAAATTTTTCTTTACTAGAAAGTCTTTCTCCTTCAAAAAAAAAAAAAAAGTTTCACTTCTCACTATTTTCAGTGTCTTGACGACATTAAATTTCTGTTTTCATTGAAAACCACCGAGTACAATTGAATGGTGTTGCAGTGATGTTAACAGAGATGGTGTTGAGATGCACCACATCCGTCATCACCGCAGCACCAGCTTTGCCTTCCAGGACATCCTTCTTGACAAATCACTGCTTAGTGTCATCTTAGGAACATCTTTGTAGGAGGGGGATCCTCGGAGACTAGAATGAAGCGCCCTCATTCAGAAGAGTGTTGTTTATGTCTCTGATGATGCTGGGACAGTCAGCAGTCAGTGGCTGGAGTTGGTCTGGACCACCCTCAGAACCTGAACCCCAGCTATAAGTTTACATACACCATCTCAGCTTTTTATCTGTCTTCTCCATCTTTTTCTCTTACCTCCACCCTACCAGGCTGTGTGATGCGGAGTGTTTACGTTGGGTCTATCTTGTATGGGAGGTTCATTTCTCAATGTTTTGCTTTTATTGGTTAATGAATAAAAAAAAAACTGGTTTGGCCTATAGCATGGGAGAAGGAAGGCAGAGTCACAGAGAGAAGCCATGGAGCCACTGGTGACAAACACTGGGAATTTTACCTGGGAAGCCACAGCCACATGGCGATATACAAATAATAGAGATGGGTTAGTTTAGGATATGAGTTTAGCCAGAAATATGCTTAAGTTATTGGTCAAACAGTATTGCAAATAAAGTAGTTTTCTGAGTGGTTTTTTGTTGTGGCCGGTTGGCCAGGATGAACAAATGGCCCCTCCTCCAACATCTATCTTAAATTACAAGTGTCTTAAGCTTTGAAAATTCTTTTTCTGTGAAGAAGCCCTCTGTGAAATTCACTAACCCTTCTCTTCCCTCTGTCTTTCCTACCGAGGTTGCCATACAGAGACCAAGTTTACCGCTTAGGTACACCCCCCCAGAGACATGACTCCAATGTTTGGATTACCTTCCTCTTTTTCATTTATCTCTTGGTCTGGTCCTTCTGTTTTCTTTCATTGGCTGACTCTCATTTTTTGAAAATACACTTTGATTATTTTTTCCTTGCATCTTAGTTTGTAGAGGAAATATGAAAATTCTACCCATCAGTGTTAGACAGTTGTGATCATAGGATGAAGCTGGTTTTATAAAGGGATTGGGATGGATGTGGACATAATACTCTTGGGTGATTTCAGAGAGCCCCAATGCAATTTGTTCTATATGAGAAAGCACATTTACCAAGTTGAACATGATGCAACTGAGTTTTAGTAGCTGCATTCAAATAAACATAAGAGTATAATGCATAAGTTTTCTTAACTATGCACCCACTGGGGACATAAGTACTAAGAGGAGTAACCTTCATAAAGTTACCTGCAGTGTAGTATGACCTAACCTGAGAAATGTTCTAAGTACAAATCCAACGTCTTATTGGCAGTATTACAGATACATACACTTTAACTTGTGTAATAAACAGGGCTTTAAAATTTGCAAGTTTAACATAGGGCTTTGATAATATGTAGATTAAAGGAAAAGATAATCTTTCTTTTTTACTGCTCTAGTTGGCAGTGTGAACCTGGGAAAGCCAGGGCCTAAAGCTGAGGCAAACTAAAGTCTCAGGCAACAGTCAACTTTATTTAGAGCATCAGACAATTCATACTCTGTGGGTTAAGAAGAGTCACCTGAGTAGGGTGTTCAAACACAGGGACAAGCTACACATTGCAAAAAACAGGTTTTTCCATGGAGATAAATGAATAACAGCTGAAGTGAACTCTCTCCTGTCTACTACACCTGGGAGGAGCACAGGAACACCTTCCCAAAACAAGTCTGTGTTCTGAATAACCTAAGATCACGAAACTCTTGTTTACTTGAAGTTTTCCCACAAGTGCTCAGAATCCTCATATGACTACATTCTTGCATTGTGTTCTGACAACTTATTGACATTATTAATTAATCTTTTCAAAGAATTATTTTGTGGCTTTTGTATAGCTATCTTACTATGTCTACTTTATTATATTTTTAAAAAGTTAGTTTCTTGATTTTTTTTTTGATTTTTTTGTTAATAGAATCTTAGATGGCATTTCTTTTAATCTTCAAGAAGATTCCATATTTTTCTTAAGGAAAAGTGATTAATCCACCAAAGTTAATATAAAATCTCTTTATTATCATCAGGTCAAAAGCCCTTTCTTGTACTTTAGTGAGAAGTGTGTTGTGTAGGAATTAGCTGCTTAACTGTGGACAGTTGATAATTTCTCTAGCCATTTCCCCCATTAATTTCTTGTTCTAATTCAAATCTGGCAGAGCCTGTTCTGAGGGAAAGCAGGCCTGCAGAAATGGGAAGATCCTGCAGAAAGAGAAAGAAGCATATTAACTTTGGTAACTGTTCCACATGTACAGAAAAAGTATATATTTACTGGTGGTTCAAGATCTGTTTTCTGTATGTCAATTAGTTTACATTTGCTAATTAATTTCTATCCATATATATATGTATATATATATATATATTCTTTAATTTTTGTTTTGTCAGCTATTGAGAATGCTTGACAAAGACTGTCATTGAAATTATGGATTTATCCATTCTCTTTACATGTATCAGATTTTTTTATTTTTTATTGGGCATATATTTTATTTAAAGTCTTAATTTTCACATGAATTAATGCTTATACCATTATAGGATCCTCACTTTTATTGCTGGAAATTCTTTATACATTAAATTATGCTTAGATACTAGTAAAAATGTATTTTTATTAATTTTCTTTATTAAAAATCTTTTTTAAAATTATTTTTCTGAAAAAGTTTTTACTTCACCTCTAATTCTGGTGAATATTTTTATTGGTTATAAAATTCTCGGCAACACATTCTTTTAAAGTTATTTTATTTTATTAAATTATTTATTTGTGGGATGTATATCTCCATCCATGGAGGAAGGTATTCGATCCTCCGGAGTTAGAGTGACAGGCAGGGGTGTGGTGTCCGAGGTGGGTGCTGGGAACTGAACCCTGGTCCTCTTAACCACAGAACTATCTTTCTAGCCTGCTGAATTATCAGCTCTGAGTTGTTCTTTGCATCTTAGACCTGGTAGTCACACTTCCCTGCAGCCAGCTTCCGTGTTCCTGTGGAGAACTCATCTTCCAGTCTCACTTGGTCTCTGAGGCAGTTGTTCTTTTCCTTCTGCTCCGCTGCCTGCCCCCCTCCTTTCCTCACACTCACCTTCATTCCTCAGCACTTTGGGGACAGGAAGACAAATAAATGACAATTCATATATGCCCCACTGAGGCATCCACAGGCCTGCAGAGGAATGTGAGCCGACACCTTTCTTCAGTTCAGAAACATCTCTGCTATCATGTATTCAATTCTTTGAATATTTTAATTTTACTGACAGCCCAAGCAGCTTAGAGTTACAAGTGTGGTACCTAGCTATAAGGCTGCTTTTGTTATCTCGTTTTTTCCCCCCAATTCTGTTATACCTTTGAATTTTCCTCTCCTGTACTATGAACTATTGGCAACTTCTGCCAACTTCATATTTGAAGACTCCTAATTACCAGGTGTCTTATTTTCTTTATCCCTCCCTCCTTCTCTCCCTCCCTTCTCCTTCTTTTCTTCTTCTTCCAATAGGGTCTCATTATGTAGCTGGAGTGCAACTCACTCTATAGACCAGCCTGTCCTGAGAACCAATAACTCTGCCTCTAAATTAAGCAGAGGTCTCTACCCACATCTGTATCCCTAGGGCTGTGAATTAAATGTGTGCCCCACTACACTAGGCCTCAGGTGCCATTTTTATGTACCAGTGCATGATGTGATGGTGTATGGATGTGCTTGCAATGGGCTCACCAATTTCTGCTACCTATACCTCTGGTTTCACTATTTCTCCCTGTAGCCATCTCAACAAAGAACAGTCCAGTCTTTGTTTTCATTTGTTGCTTGTCCCTAAGCTGATTAGGTAAACCAAGGCATGATATGAGAGATAATCAAGAACTCTTTATTTACAAAATATCTCAGACATTTTTTTATAACCCTTATTTGTTTATTTCTGCAAACAGCCCTTCCTGTATCTGGAACAGGAGCTCATGGGGGAAGTGACTTGGTAGCTGTCCCTGAACTGGAACAGAATGCCAGCTTCCTATATGCGCTCCAACCCTCCTTCTCCTACTGCCCAGTCCTTCCTGTACAATGGAAACGCATCCCATGTTTGATTTCCATCACATTTACTGCTTTTAAGAACTCTTCTAGACCTGACCGTCAGCCCAAGAGCTGCTAGTAATTACTTGCATGCACAAGACACGCTGCTATTGTTGGGTTTTTGTTTCTGCTATTTCTGTACTAATCATTTGTTGTATCTTGAATAGCGTTGCAGAAAGACGCAGCTAAGTCATTTCTGTAATTGCTTATTTCCCTTGCAACAATAGCTATAATTGCTGTAATAAAGCCAGGCCAGTCTGGTGCTCATCTGTTTGAAAATTTCAACAATTTCTACTCAGAGCTGGGATTTGAATGCTGAATTCCAATCTAGAGCACTTTCTTTCTTGTATCACTTCCAAAATATCTACTCATCATTTCAGCCAAGGTTAAAATTGGAAGAACAGTATTGTAAAAGACTTATGAGGGTTTTTTTTTCCCTTAGATCAATTAATAGCTTTTCTGTCCTTGCTCCTCATATGCCGGAGATCTGCCCGAAAAAGGCCCAACTAACAGAGCATTTGCCTAAGGGCTTGTCGCCCTTTGAAGTCTGTCACACTCAGCGTATACTACACCATCAGGACCAGAGAGGATGCTGGCAGGGAGAAGCCTCCTATTGGTTGTTCTATGTTGCACACTGTTATTGTCTATAGACTTCTCACTTAGGATTACTGATCAATCCTAAAGTTCATATGGATGCCCCCCAAACACACATGCAATCTTCAATAGAAAGAACAAAATGAGAAGTATGACACTACCTGATTTAGTATTACAAAGCTGTGGTAATCGGAATAGCATGGTATTCCTATCAAAATATAGACATGAACCAATGGGACAGAGTGGAGAGCCCAGAAGTAAGGAGAGGCTTCTGCAAACCAGCTGTCTGCAGTCATGCTAGTGATGATGTGTACACACATAAGGGCAGTCTTCTTGGCACATGCTGCCAGGAAAACTGGATATCTCCATTAAGGAGTTGATAAGAGAGCTCTCTTTTTCACAGCATATAAAAACACCACTACAAAAAATATTGGCTAGTTGGACAGATGGCTCATCAGATATGAGCACTTACCTCCAAGTCAGATAAAATGAGTCCTAATTATAAGCTTTGGGATCCAGCCGCAAGGCCCTCTCAGGGTTCAGAAGGGAAGCAACAGTCAGTGATGGACTCCGGATGCTTTAGGGTGAATAAATCTCTCACTACATTCAGTCTCTTTATTGTTCTATTTCTACTTTAATTCTCCCGTCCTACTCCTAATTCATCCTAGTTTCTTCTCCTAGCTTCTTCTTCTCCAGCCTAAAATCTATTCTTCTTTCAGGAGCCTCTAAGTGATAAAAAATATTACAAGAGTTACCTCTTATTGATCAAAAGCACATTCTTAGGGTAAGCAATTAGAAGCTAAGCCATTGACTACGCAAGGTTACAGAGGCAAGACCATGACAAGAGGGTTGGGGTACAATGTCAAGTGATATAAGCTTTGAGACGTAGGTCTATTGTTAACAGACTTGGCAAACAAAGAACTGGCATACTTTTCTTAGGGTGCTCCGTGTAGTAACCTTGGCTGGACATCTGCAGATCTGACCTTCTGCATAGCTGTAAAACTGTAAACTTATGTACGAAAAGCCTTTAGTCCAGTTTGAACTTGCTCTGAGGTAACAATGAGCCATCTGTGTGCAGTAGTTTTAGCAAAAGGAACAAGGCAGGCTTTAAAGTGTCTATAGTCCTCATGGGACAAATAGATCTTGTTATGAAGCATGTCCTAATATATATTCTATACACCAAAAATTATACAGCCAAATGAAAAGTCATCTTCCTGACCACCCACAGATGTATATGCCCATAAGACTGAGATGGAATTACAAGATCACACATTATGTGATTATGTACACATTACATAAAAATACATGGCAGTAGGGAGATACCACAGCTGTTATTGCACAAGTGAAATTACAGATGAAAGCATCACTTTCCAGAGTGAGTTATTCACAAGCCTTGCTGATGCAGTATCCATCAAGAAACACTTCCTCTAGTTGGTTGACATCAATTGCTGTAAGCTGTAATTGCATCATGGCCCACAATAGCTCGTGACAACCACTCCTGACAGAGTTCTATTGCTGGGAGAGATGGAAGGAGAGAGATGAATGCCATAAGTTGTTCTCTAGCTTCCCTACGAATGTATTACACACAGATCCAAAATAAATAAAAGTTTGAGAAGGTCGGATGAAATCCTTCAGTCATTGAAGCTCTTGACACAAATGTACAAGGATCTGAATTTGATCACCAGACCCTATATAAAAAATTGTATGCGCTGGCTTGTGCAATTCTAATGGTGCAGAAGTGGAGACAGGAATCTCCTGGGAGCTTTCCAGCCAGTCAACCTATCTTAGTTACTAGTGTAGGGTACTAGAGAGACACTCTGTGTCATGAATCAGGGTGGACTGCTCCTGAGGAAAATCATATGAGCTCAACCTTTGGCGTTCACTCATGTGCACACATATGTCCACACTCCCACACACTTGTGCATCTGTACACATATAAATGCTCATGCACATTTAAAAGTTTAAATGCAAGACATAAAACTATGAAACTACTAGAAGAAAACAGGACAAAGTCTTCAGGATATTGGAATGGGAAAGAATATAAAACCCTAGAAACACAGGAAACAAATGGGAAAAGGAGAAAAAGACAAATGCCTCAAGCTAAGAAATTTCTGCATAACCCAGAAAACAATCAACAGAATGAAAAGACAAATTCCAGAGTCAGTGATAATATTGGCACTGTTATATATATCTAACAGAGAGGCTAGTTTCCAGACTATAACAGAGTTCAAACATTTCAACAGCTAAGGAAAAAAAAGTCAAGCAGCCAGATTGAAAATCAAGTGTGACATATCTCACAAAGAAGAAATAAAAATAGTCTTTGGTATATGTGAAAATTCTCTCCAACACTGAATGTCAGGGAAGTGAAAATCAAAACCATATTCTCTTTGAATGGCTGTTATTAAAAAGATGAAAGGTAAAAGTTGATGAAAATAATATAGAAGAAGACCTACCTTTGCAAACATTTAGGAGTGTAAATTCTTACAGTCACCATGGACAATAATAGAGCTCACCTAAACAAACGAAAATAAGAGTGTCACATAGTCTGGTATTCTTATTACTAGATGTATACCCCAAGACAATTGTCACTTTGATTTCAGGATTATACACACTACTCAAGAAGTAGAACTTGGGTTTGGTGGTATACACCTGTAATCCAGGGCCCAGTAGCAAAAGGCAGGAGTTAGAATGAGTTCTGGGTTATCCTGAGTTACATAACAAGAACCTGTCACAAAAACAGTAAAAGCATGACAAAGGATGTTTGAATGTTGATGGGGGAAACACCATTAAGCAACAAAAGGATGGAATTCTTCCACTGCAACAATATAAATGAAACTGGGGGTCACTATGTCAAGTGAAATAAGCCATGGGGAAATAGATGCCACAGAGACTAGTTCATTATGCTGAGTCTTGAAAGACTGAAGTCATAGAAGAAGGTGAGAGGGGAATATGGCACACCAGAGCCTGGAGGGACAACAGAGGGAGAAAGGAGGAGAGTTTAGTCAATGGGCACCAGAATTCTCTTCTCTTATATAGTAGTTTGAGCAGCTGGTGGCTCTCTGTAAAAGGAGCAGCGGGACCGCTTCCTGTTGCCTGCCCAGCTAGCTTTACCTGAAATAATTACACGGAAACTATATTCTTTTAAACACTGCCTGGCCCATTAGTTTCAGCCTCCTATTGGCTAAATCTCACATCTTGCTTTAACCCATATTTAGTAATCTGTGTAGCACCATGAGGTGGTGGCTTACCAGGAAAGATCCTAACCTGCATCTGTCTTGGAGAGGAGAGTCATGGCGACTGCCTCACTGCCTTCTTCCTCCCAACATTATGTTCTGTTTATTCTGCCTACCTAATTTTCTGTCCTATCAAAGAACCAAGGCAGTTTCTTTATTAACCAATTAAAGTAACACATAGACAGATGACCCTCCTCCATCAGCTCTCTAAACTCTGTCATTTTGCATCTTTCCAAAAGTTTCATTTTATAAGTATGTTTGATCAACTTACTGGTCATTGGTGATCATTTTACTCTGCAGTTCCTCTTTCTCTGCTTAAAGGCAAGGGTAGAGCTGATTTTCCCAACCCTGTCATCCTTCTCTGGTTCTTCGTGTGGCTATCTTTTTCACCCTGAAGCAATCTGATACCTGGCAGACTTAGGTCAACTCACCATCACATACAAAATGCAAACATGTTGAAGATCCCAGGGACTTTAGGATCTAGCTTCACATACCCCTGCATCCTTTATGAACAAAACTGCTTTCTATTCCTGGATTCAGCTGAGTCTCTTCCCAGGGTAGAACAGCTTTCACCTGAGACCTCCTCATGGCTAACCTGCTGCTGACTCAGGCCTTTATCATGAGATTTTTGTGGCCCTTCATTGATGGAGCTTCCATGGTCAGTAATAATATTACCATCATGCACCTTTTCTAGCACTTACTGTATTATACTGCATCCAGAATCTAATTGCTTACTCATGCAAGTGGCGTGAGGTAACCTTAGCCTGCATTGTTCAATGCCCTACTCCTAAGGCCTCGAAGAGATACTCAGGAAACATTTATTAAATACATAAATAAATTTTAACTCTGTGTACCTAGGTGGATGAAATAAATCTATTGGCAACATTGTATTTAAGTGTCAATTGTAACAACAGAAGAAACACACATTTAAAAGGGGTTTTCAGAGCCATCTAATGAAGGATTTAAGATGAAGTATTTTTTAAATACTAGATGTTTAAATATGAGGTGTTAAACTGTTTATTATTTTTAAAAGGGAGCTTTAAAACAATCCCCACTTTTATATTCCATGCTATTATTATTGCAGTAAATAGCACTAGGTGGAGAAGCAGGTGGTCTTAATTCTGTCAGCAATAAATCCCAACCATTAACCATTTGACAAGACATCAAGTCTATGTAGCATACACTGCTCTTACCGATAATAGATTTCATTTTTAATCTTCTCAGAAAATGTGGTCAGCTTAGACCTTGCCTTAAGAGTCATTCAGAGGCTGGATTATAAAGGGCCAGTTCCCGTTCTGAGCAACCACAACAGTTGGGTGAGTCCTGCTTCCCTGTAGTCAGGGCAGGCAATCAAGTCGCTCCCATTACTGCTCCCATATGCAGGTGGCGAAAGATGAACAGAAACAAACACATTTCTGCCAGAGCACAAAGTCCCAAACTTTTCACTGAGCTTTTCTCTTAAGGGGTGAGTCAGAAAACCCATTTAAGTTCTCTTGATCATTTTCTCCCATAGGGAAAGGATGAGAAAGACAAGGCTCTCTAGGAGATCAAAATGCAGGAGCAAATAACTTTAATGAAAAGAACAGCAGTCCGAGAAAATGAGTGGAAGAAGTGTTTGAAGCTCTCTTGCATGTCCAGCTCTGGGCAGAAAATAGAAAAGGGCACCGGCGCTCTCCTACAAGGAGTGCACTTGTCTCCTGGAGTGACGAGCTGCTGTTCTTGGAAACTTAAAAAAGAAACTTACCAAACGGATGGCTTGCCCCAGATAATTAGCAATAATTGTCTGCCTTCTCTGTGGACCCATTCTAGAGCTTCTTGCAGGCTCTCCACATTTTCCGACAAAGCTGTTCTGAAAAGATAACCTATTTCAGGTTTAATTTCTCACTTTAGGTGATCTTCTCTGCACAGTGGCCATGGCTATCTACCCGCTTGATCTTCTTTTCATATGTTATTCAGCCTTTGATGGAAGGAGGAATGGCCGACCTGTCTCTTCCCTGCCTCCCAATCTACACTTCGTCTTCAATTTCTGCATTCAGCAAGAGCAAACATATGCTTTTCTCATTTTATGTCATATCCATATGTTTGAGTTAATTTTTATAATTGAAATGGTTACAGTGGGTGGGTTATATTTGAGCTAGGCAGAATTTCTAAAGTATCAAATTGGTTTTTACCACTCAATGAATTTTTTACCTCTGTGAATTCAAAAAGGCAGGCAGGTTATTAACACAGAATCCCAGTTCCTAACTTTCAGTATCACAGATGGTCAAGCCTCATCATGAACTACATTTTTGTTTAAATGGCATGTTTTTACTAGAATACCACTCAAACCAGAAGTTCTATTCCTGATGGGAAAAATTAGCACTGTGTTCACCCATGGCACTCAAACTCTGTTACCATTCCTGTGAAGAGTACGGCACAGTAAAGTTTTAGTACCATCACTTGAATAAACAGACACTGCACACAAAGATGTTCAGGCTGGTCCTTAGCATTGCTTCCTTAATAACTGTACAGCAATTATTTATAGTTTCCTTTGACCTTGCTACATTGATTATTTCAACTTCTTCTTAGAGGACATTAATTGACAATGAAAATTTGTGAACAAAATTCAGGTAAAATTTATGAGGAATTCTATTAGAGACTGTTCATTATTGCTAAGTCTTTGTGTGGTTTGGATGTCAGGGTGACTGTTCCTAAAATGAGTTTTGCAATGTTTCTTCTGTTTCTGTTTTGTGGGATAATTTCAGGAGTATTGGCACTAACTCTTCTTTGAGAGTCTGGTAGAATTCTGTTTAGTTTAGATAATATTAAAGTGTAGAATTATAATATAATGGTATTAAGTAATTTAAAATACATTTGTATACTGATTATATTTAAAACTTACTAGTAAGTAAGTTTTAATTAGAACTTGACATTTTTTCTTCAGTTTTGATGAATCATGAATGCATCTTCTAACAGATTCCCACATTCTAAGAGTAGGGTTACGTGGGGCAGACTTTTGTTGTTGCTGTGAGTGACCATGGAGAAGACAAGTGGCAGCATATGTGGTGAAGAACAGGGAGGGCAGAGCTCTCATTTCAGGGTAGAAGAAGCGAAAGGGCTCCAGAATTTCTCTGGCTTTTCTCGAAGGCACATCACTGTTTAGGCCGCCATGGCAGCATGCCAAGTCAAAGAGAGTTTAGAGGCTCGAAAGACCGAGGAGGGCGAGGGTTGCAGGACAAACTCCAAAGAGGTAATACTACGTAGAAAAATAAACTCGAGAAAGAGATGAGCAGGTCTGATGAAGTTCTTCACCCTTGGACCCCAAGAGTACACTCAGAAAGCGAGGCAAAGTCACTCCATGAAGCCAGAAATGGAGAAAACAAAGAAACAGGCTCCACTTCAACTGACATTGAACATCTTCTCCTGACCAATTGGAGAATCCAGTAGAGATTCCTCAAATGATGCTTAGTTAAGCAATGCTCAAGATAAAGACTACTCTAGATCCATCCTCACATAGATGAAGGAGCCTTATGTAGAACAAGACTTTTTGTAAGTAATAATACATACCAGACAGCCACACAAATAAAAATCCAAAACTCAAGTATGTAGCAACACGATATCTAGCATCTGATTTGAAATTTACTTGCCATGGAATGAAAAAGGAAATGAATCCATAAGTGAGAAAGAGGTTAGTCCAGAGAAATAGGCTCTAGAAAGGAAAGGACAATGGATTTGGCAGCAGAAGTCTTAAAGAGAGGGTGCTAAGATCCAGCTAACACCAGCTGCCAGAAATACTATTTTCCAACCATTAGTCATCAAATAAACAGATTTGAACATGCTTCTTTTTGGTGGTTGATGCTGGAAAAGTCTGTAACACTCAGCTGTTGATTCCTTGCATTTAAGGTCCTGGGTTTAATCCTCACCACTTAAAAGAAGAAAAATAGGAGAACAGACAAGCAAGGCCCAAGTGATCTCCTGGAGCAAGCAAAAGGCCCAATTGACCTCCAAGAGCACCAAAAGGCCTCTGGGAGCACCCAGTAACCTCTAGGAACAGGCAAGCAAGGCCAGAGTGACCTCCTAGAGCAGGCAGGAAGGCCCAAGCAACCTCTGGGAGAGTCAAGTGGCTAGAACTGTGACCCCGACTTCACCTCGAGGAGAGACCATCTGAGCTTTGGAACCACTGGCACCTGGAGGATTGATCACCAGAGACACAACCTCACCTACACCAATTGGAGGAAAAGATTGGTAGACAGTAAAGAAATGACACATGCAACAACACAAAGAGCAGCACGGAAGCACCAAAAGCTAGTGGTTCTAGAACAGCAAGACTTGAACACACCAACACAGATGACGCAGAAGAAAACAACCTTAAAAATAACCATAGGAAAATGTTTAAGGCCCTTAAAGAGGAAATGAAAGATTCCCTCAAATAAGTTGAGGAAGAGACAAAAGAAAATGGAAGCAATCAACAAAACCCTTAAAGAAAACCATGAAAAATCAATCAAACAGGTGAAAAAAATGATTCGAGAGTTGAAAAATGAAATAGAGACAATAGGAAAACACAAACAGAGAAAGTTCTGGAAATAGAAAATATCGGTAACCAATCAAAAACCGCAAATGCAAGCATAAACAGGAGAATATGGGAGATGGAAGACAGAGTCTCAGTCACTGAAGGTAATATAGGAGAAATAGATTCATTGATCAAAGAAAATCTTAAATCTAACAAAAGTGTAACACAAAATATCCAGGAAATATAGTGCGCCATAAAAAGACCAAGCCTATGAATAATAGAAATAGAAGAAGGAGAAGAACTCCAGCTAAAAGGCACAAAAAATATATCTAACAAAATCTTAGAAGGAAACTTTTCCAACCTAAAGAAGGCCATGACTGAAAATACAAGAAGCTAACAGATTACCAGATAGACTGAACAACAACAACAAAAAAAACAAGTCCCCTCACCACATAATAATCAAAACACTAAGCATACAGAATAAAGAAAGAATTTTAAGAACTGCAAAGGAAAAAGTCCAAGTAACATAAAAAGGCAGGCCTATCTGAATTACACCTAACTGTAACATGAGGGCCTGCTCATTGGGGTTTCTGTCCTGCCCGGGCCCTCAGTCGTTTAGTCCCAGAGAAAATTGCACAGAGAGTTTGCGTAAGCTATAAAACTGATTGGCTCAGGCTTCTTATTAGCTCCTGTAGCTTATATTAACCCATTATTTTTATCTATGTTAGCCACATGGCTCAGTACCTTTTTCAGTGGGGCAGGTCACATCCTGCTTCTTTGGTGATTTGGGCAGCACTGGGAGGGCTTCCTCCTTCCTAGAATTCTCCTGTTCTTATTGCCCTGCCTTTACATCCTGTATGGTTGACCTGCCTATACTTTCTGCCTGGCCAATCAACGCTTATTTAAAACATGATTGACAGAATACAGACAATTCTCCCGCACCACCTAACTTCTCAATGGAAACAATGAAAGCCAGAAAGTCCTGATCAAAAGTTTTGCAGATAGTAAGAGACCACAGATGCCAGCACAGACAACTAAACCCAGCAAAGCTTTCAGTCACTTTAGATGGAGAAAACAAAATATTCCTCGACAGCACCAGATTTAAACAATACCCAACTACAAACCCAACCTTACACACAGTATTAGAAGAAAAACTCCAACCCAAGGAAATCAACTACACCCACAAAACCACAAGACAATAGAATGATCTCAAAGCAGAAAATCACAAGGAAGGGAAACACATACACAATAACATCACCAGCAACGAAAACTAAGGTGACAAGAACTAACAATCATTGTTCATTAATAACTTTTAGTATAAATGGACTCAACTCATCTATAAAAAGACACAGGTTATCAGATTAGATATAAAAACAGAATCCATCCTTCTGCTGCATATAAGAAACACCCCTCAACTTCAAAGACAGACATCACCTCTGTGATGGGGTTGCAAAAAAATTGCAATCAATCTGGGGATCTCTCCTTGGACCTGGGATCCCATTTATAATCAAGTCTCTTGTAAACCCTAAAATGACTCCCTTAGTTGAGATATATTCTTCCCTGATCCCATATCCATCCTTCCTCCCTCCCCCATCTCAGTCCCCCGAGTTTTCCCCATTCCTCCCCTACTCCCTTTTCTCTAACCCTCTCCCCTTCCAAAAACCCTCCCACCCACCCCCCATGCACCCGAGGTTACCTGGGACTCTTGTCTATTTCCAATCTCCAGGAGGATAAGTACATGATTTTCTTCAGGTTCACCGATTGTTCTCCAGACAGAGGAGAGGATGCCTGAACCGGCCTTGGCCTATAACCATACTGATGAAGATTTTGCTTATCACCATAGATCCTTCATCCGACGATGGATGGCGATACAGACAGAGACCCACATTGGAGCACCGGACTGAGCACCCCATGGTCCAAATGAGGAACAGAAGGAGGAAGAATATGAAAAAAAAAACAAAACTCAGGACTGCGAGGGGTGCGATCACCCACTGATACAAGGGGACTGAGCTAATGAGAGTTCACCAAGGTCAGTTGGACTGGGACTGAACGAGCACGTGATCCAACCAGATTTTCTGAATGTGGCCGGATTCTCTGAATGTGGCTGGCCCGGAGCCTTTCTGAAAAGCCATTGACAATGACACTGGGACTTGTTTCCTCTGCATATACTGGATTTTGGGGAACCAGTCTGTTTGGATGCTCACCTTCCTGGACCTGGAGGGAGGGGGAGGAACTTGAACTTCCCACAGGGCTGGAAGCCCTGACTGCTCTTAGGGATGGAGAGGGAGGAGGAGAGGGGGGGAGTGGGAGGGTGTTGGGAGGAGGGGCGGAAATGGAAACTCTCATAATTTAATAAACTTTGAAAAAAAAGACTTATATGCATAAATTATGTCAATAACCAATAATGAATCTGTTATACTTTTTACAATGGATAAAATTATAGCTCATTGTCTCCTAACCTGACAAGACTTTTAAAAATAAATAAATACTCACATGATTAGTCAAAAAAAATTTGCAATCAAATGGACCTAAGAAACAAGCTTGTGTAGCTATCTTAATATCTAACAAAATAAACTCCAAACTAAAGTCAATGAAAAGAGATAAAAAAGTACATTTTATATTAGTAACAGGAAAAATCCATTAAGAGGAAACCACAATACTGAACATCTATGCCCCAAATACAAGGGTACCCTTATATGTATAAGAACATCACTTAAGCTTAAATCACACATTAAACCCCACACACTAATAGTGGGAGACTTCAGCACTCCACTCTCACCACTGGACAGGTCTGCCAGACTGAAACTTAACAGAGAAATAAGGGAACCAACAGATACCATGCCTCAGATGGACTTAACAAACATCTATAGAACATTCCATCCAAACATAAAAGAATATTCTTTCTTCTCAGGACTTCAAAGAGCCTTCTCAAAAAATTGACCATATACTCCGTAACAAAAGAAACCTCAACAGATAAAAGAAACTTGGAATAACCCCGTTTATCTCATTGGATCGCTATTGTTTAAAGTTAGAATTCAACAGCAACACTAATTTCAGAAAATACAGAAATGCATGGAAATTAAACAATGTTCACTGGAATCATCAATGGGTCAAGGCAGAAATAAAGAAATTAAACACTTTGCAAAATTCAATCAAAATGACCGCATGGCATACTCAAACTTATGGAACACAATGAAAGCATTGCTAAGAAAAAAGTTCATAGCACTTTTGCCTACATAAAGAAGCTGGAAAAATCCCACACTAGCAAGTTAACAGAACAACTGAAAACTCTAGAACAAAAAGAAGCAAACTCACCCAGACCTCTAGAGGATAGGAAATAATCAATTTGAGAGCTGAAATCAGCAAAATAGAAGCAAAGAAAACAACACAGAGTACCTCAAGACCCAGGAATACCACTTTGGGGTATATGCCTACAGAATGCTCAATAATACCATAAGGGCTTGTGCTCATCTATGTTCATAGAACATTGTTTGTCATAGCCAGAACCTGGAAACAACCTAAATGCTCCTCGACCAAAGAATGAATAAAGAAAATGTGGTACATTTACACATAGGAGTACTACTCAGTGGTAAAATATAACATCTTAAAATTTGCAAGCAAACGAACAGATCTGGAAAAAAGCATATTGAGTGAGATAACCCAGACCCAGAAAGACAAATATAATATGTACTCACTGATAAGTGGTTTTTAGACATAAAGCAAAGAAAACCAGTCTACAGTCCACAACCCCAGAGAACCTAGACAACAAAGAGGACCCCAAGAGAGACATACATGAATCTAATCTACATGGAAAGTAGCAAAAGACAAGAACTCCTGAGTAAGTTGGGAGCATGGGGGTCACAGGAGAGGGTAGAAGGGAATAGGGGAGTGGAAAAAAATATAGTTCAAGAAAAACAATAAAAAATAAATCATAAAAAGAAAGTAATGTTTTAAACTAAAGGAGGGGGCTAGAAAAATGGTTTAGTCGCTAAAAGCTTTTGCTAACCTTCTAAAGGGCCCAATCAAATACCACCACCCCCATGCCTGCTGTCTGTAAGTTGGGCTCCAGAAGATCTAGTCACATCTGACCTCTGCTGCCACCTGCACCCATGTGCATATGCCCACACGCAGACATACACATAGAGACACAGACACACAGACACACAGACACACATCCCTACATATACATAATTTAAAATAATAAATAAATTCCTTTAAAATTAAAGATAAAACATAAGGAAAATAAAGTAAGAAAAATTGAAAAACCTCAATGGTTTTATCTTGATTTTTGTTATACTAATAATTTTTAAAGACTTACATAGATGTATTTCACTTGATATGCTTATGTTTAAGACACATGTCATATTTTGCCCAGTGAGTAAATAAAATGGCCTCCCAATATTTTTTCAGTGGTTTGAAGTAAAATATCTAACATGAATATGAAGTATATCTATGATATTTAAAATGATGAAATAGTAAATTTCTCACTGTTTGGTATTGATTTTTAATAAATGTATCAAAATGTCTTTTATGATACACTGACCTGTGTTTTTTAACCTTATATAGTATTTTGCACTTTATAATTTCTTATAGAAATTTATTTGCCTGAAAAAAATAAAAAATACATTTAGTATGTTGCATATAAAAAGTCTTATTTCTTTATGACTTTAGATTTTACTTGTGTCTTTTTCTATAATTAGATTTGTTAAGAATTTTTAATTCGTTCATTTACCAGCAAAATCTTCTTACATTTGCCTTTGATCTATTCTTTCCAGCTTTCTGTATCATTTTATTCTCACATAGGTATCATTGTTTCTAAAAGTCAGTTTTCACCTGTTGCAGATTGTTGATATTTTTTATAGTACTCCACTGCTTAAGCCACATATCTATCTTTTATTATTATTTGAGGAGACAGGTGTTTCCATTGTGGCACAGATTGGCCTTGAATTCACAGCAATTATTCTACCCCAACCCCTCTGCTAAGAGCTCTCTGTTTACATCTGTAACTTATATTTTAATTGGCTTTTTTTTGGATGTCTAGTTTCTTGAGTTGTTTGTATATTTTGGAGATCAGTCCTCTGTCAGATGTGCAGTTGGTGAAGATCTTTTTCCATTCTGTAGTCTGTTGTTTTGTCTTGTTGGCCATGACCTTTGCCTTACAGAAGCTTCTGAGTTTCAGAAAGTCCCATTTATTAATTTTTGTTATATTCAGGAAACAATCTCCTGTTCCAATGTGTTCAAAGTTACTTCCCACTTTCTCTTCTATGAGGTTCAGTGTGGCTGGATTGATGTTGGGTTCTTTAATCCATTTGGATGTGAGTGTGGTGCATGGGAATAGATACAGATCTATTATCATTCTTCTACATGTTGACATTCAATTATGCTAGCACCATTTGTTGAAGATGTTTTTTTATTGTATAATTTTTGATTCTTTGTAAAAAAAAAATCAGGTGTTCATAGCTGTTTGGATTGATATTAGGTTCTTGATTTGATTCATTTGGTTCACCTGTCTGTTTTTATGCCCATACTAGGATGTGGCTCTATAGTAAAGCCTGAAGTCAGGGATGGCGATGTCTCCAGAAGTTCCTTTCTTATACAGGACTGTTTTGTCTCCCCTGGGGTTTTTTGTTTTTCCATATGAAGCTGTGTATTGTTCTTTTCAGGTCTTTGAAGAATGGTGCTGGGGTTTTGCTAGGCATTGCATTGAATCTGAAGATTGCTTTTGGTAAGATTGCCATTTTTACTATGTTGATCCTATTGATCCTGTCTATCCAAGAGCATGAGAGAACTTTTCATTTTCATTAAGAGTTTGACATTATCTTCAGTTTCCTTCTCCAAAAATTTAAAGGTTTTTGTCATAAATGTCTTTCACTTGTTTGGTTAGAGTTACCCCCAAGATATTTTATGTTATTTGTGGCTATTGTGAAAGGTGATGTTTGTCTGCTTTCTTTTTCAGCCAATTTATCATCTGTGTATAGGAGGGCTACTGATTTTTTTTAGCCAATCTTGGCTCCTGCCACATTACCGAAGGTGTTTACCAGCTGTAAGTGTTCCCTGGTAGAATTTTTGTGTTCACCTATGTATACCACTGTATCATTTGCAAATAGTGAAGATTTGCCTTCTTCCTTTCTAATTTGTATCCATTTGATTCCTTTTTGTTATCATATTGTTCTAGCTAGATCTTTGAGTACTATATTGAATAGATTCAGAGAGAATACAGCTTTGTCTTGCTCCTGATTTTAGTGTAATCTCTTTACATTTTTTCCATTTAGTTTGGTGTCAGATGTTGGCTTGCTGTATATTGCCTTTATTATGTTTAGCTATGTTTCTTGTATCCTTAATATCCCTATGATTTTTATCATGAAGAGTTATTGGAATATGTCCAAGGTTTTTAAAGCATCAAATAAAATGCTAATGAAGTTATTTTTCTTTCAGTTTGTTTATATGATGGCTTACACTGACAGATTTTCATATGTTGAGCCATCCCTGCATCTCTTGAAAAAAGTCCACTTGATCATGGTGGGTAATTTTTTGATGTGTCCTTGGGTTTGGTTTATCAGTTTTTTTGTTGAGTATTTTTACATCAGTGTTCATGAAGAAGATTGGTTTGTAGTTCTCTTCACTAGTTGTGTCTTTGTGTGGTTTTGGTATCAGGGTAACTGCAACCTTGTTAAAAGAGTTTGGTAATGTCTCTTCTGTTTCTATTGTGTGGAATAATTTGTGAAGGATTAGTATTAACACTTCTTTGAAATTCTGACTACCCTACCCCGCCTCCAAACTCACCTATCCTCCTGCAACCTCAGTGGAACTCTAAAACACAGCTTGCTTCAATACTGAGGGGACTTAAGAGGTGAACAGCCACATGGCAGAATACCTCACTCTCTAGGACCTCCACAGTGGAAAAAAAAAAAACCTCAGGCCCCTCCCCCAACTCCCTTGGCTTTTCTAGCCAGCTAGGAGGAGAGTTTCCTATAGGTAGTCTCTCAAAACCAAACTCCACCAACTGGACCCTCCAAGCTACGAGTCCCACCCTGCCTAAGAGCTAAGAGCTTGCTACAATGCTGAGGGGACCAAGAACTTGCTAGAATATGAGGGGACAAAGAACTTGCTACAACACTGAGGGGGCCAAGAAAGAGGACCAAGAGAGAGAACCAGGAGACGAGACCAAGAGAGCGGGCTTAGAGAGACCTCTGAGGCTTCCTGAAACACAGATATTGACAGTACAGAGCAGATCAAGAAAAATTCCCAAACACTCAGACAGTCACTGCAAGGATTGGACCAAGATGCAAAGATAGTGCCAGCTTCATCTGAAGGAAGAGATGGGTAGGCACCAATGCAAGAATTCATCCAATAACCTAAAAAGAAAAATGGTTACACCAGAACCAAGTGGTCACACAACATGAAGACATGCATTCTCCAGAAGAAGCAGAAGAAAATGACTTTAAATGTAACCTTATGAAAATGATGGATACCTTTAAAGAGGAAATAAAACACTCTCTTAAAGAAATGAAGGAAAAGACAAACAAACAATGGAAGAAATTAATAAATTACTCAAAAAAACCCAAGGAAACCAAGAAAAAAAATCAAACAAGTGAAGCAAACAGTTCAAGACTTGAAGACTGAAATAGCAGTAATAAAGAAAACACAAACCGAGGGAATTCTGGATACGGAAAATCTGGACAAATGAACAGGAACTACAGAGACAAGTATAACCAACAGAATACAAGAGATGGAAGAAAAAAATCTCAGGCTCTGAAGATACTATAGAGGAAATAGACTAATTGGTCAAGGAAAACATTAAATCCTACAAATCCTTAGCACAAAACATTCAGAAATCTGAGACACCATGAAAAATAACGAACCTAAGAATATATAGATGAAAAAGAAGAATTCCAGTTAAAACGCACAGAAAGTATATTTAACAAAATCATACAAGAAAACTTTTCTTACCTAAAGCAGGATATCCCTAGGAAGGGATAAGAAGCTTACAGAACACCAAATAAACTGAATTAAAAAAAATCCCCTCACCATATAGTAATCAAAACACAAAACATATAGAATAAAGAACGAATATTAATAGCTGCAAAGGAAAAAAGGTCAAGTAACATATAAAGATAGACCTATCAGAATTACACCTGACTTCTCAATGGAGACCATGAAAGCCAGAAGGTCTTGGATAGATGTGCTGCAGTCACTAAGAGACCATGGATGCAAGCCCAGACTTTTATACCCAGCAAAGCTTTCATTCATCATCGATGGAGAAAACAAGATATTCCATGACAAAAACCAATTTAAACAGTACATATCCACAAATCTAGCCCTCCAGCTGGGAATCCAGACACTCACCTCTCCAGGAGCACTCAGGGCCAAGGCTCTTGGGGTCACAGGTGCAATGGAGGAGAGTCAGGGATGTGAGGCAGTTGTCCCCAGGTCTCTGGGGCTCTGGAGGATGAGCGAGGGGTGAGGGCAATGACTCCAGGGGCTGGGGTCTAGAGGGCATGGCCCTCCAGCTGGCAGCCCAGGAATTCACCCCTCCCTCTATAAATTTCTATATATTCCCCAACATGATCTGACATTGTTGATGTAGTGAGGCATGTGTCTGTGAGTTTATGTTTTATAACATGCTAAGAACTTCACCTTACTATGTTTGATTTTAAAGGGATGATCATTACAGTTTGTGTGTATCAAGTCTGGTTTTCCTTTTGAGCCTCTTGGGCATCTGTTTACTTGTGGTCATGTTTGGAAACTGGGATGGTATGGGAGGAGACAGTGATTTTTAAAAACCCACAGCAGGAAAGGGTTTCAATATTTATTTCACGCCAATGCCATAAGAGCCCAGCACAAGAGCTTCGACTTACCCCAAACATATTTAAAGACAATGACATCACAGAAATCTTTTGTGGGGGGAGGTTGGAATTCAAAATCACCTGTGTGTGATGCCAAAACAAGCTGCTCTTTGACTAAATTACAGTGTCTTTCCAGGAGATACTCCTATCACGGGTGTGATGTATATCTGTCTTATGTTTACCGTATTATTCATTTCCTGGCTGTCTGTATTCAATTTTAATGGGGGGTTAGAGGGGATAAGTGGATGCTGTAATACAGTAGTAGGTTTTTAGAAGTGTGTATCCCCTGGGCAATGAAGTTGATCTTTCAGTAAGTTGCTTCAGGTATGAACTCCTCCTGCCTGTGATCTGCTGAATATTTTAAAAATCCACATATTTATTTTATTTTTTGAGATTATAATTATTTTATATTTAATTATTATATTATTATAATATAACTGTATCCCTTTCAGTTTCTCTTTCTTCCCTTCAAATCTACCCATCTACCCTTTCCTTGCTCTCTTTCAAATTCATGGCCTTTCTTTTTCATTAATTGCAGTTACACAGACACACATAGACACACATGCATGCATGCACGCACTCATACATACACAATTCTAAATACAAAGTACCACTTGCTCAGTATATATAGTAGTATTTATATGCACATGTCTAGCATTGACCATTTACTATTGTATAACTAACTGGTGAGTTTTTTCCAGGGAAGACTACTTCTCCTGCTCTGAGGATTCCTTAGCTGTCTATAGTTCTTTGTGCAGGGTTGGGGCCTCCTGGGCTCTCCTTCTGTCTACATCAGCATGTCTATTGTTGGCATCCTTGTTCAGCTCATGTTTAAGCACTCATGTGTTGAGATTTTATGGGCACAGCTTCTGTCATTCCTAGGAGACAATTTCACAGCAAACTCCCTGCTCCTCTGTCTCCTAAAGTTTGTTCCTCTTCTCCTCTTTAGACACTGACTTGGGCTTCACAAATATGAATTTTTGCTTGTTTTTGTTTGGGGACATTGGGGATTGATTTGGTCTTATTCTTGATAAGACTCTCAAGTACATTTTTAAAAACGCAGACATAATATTTTCTCACATTGCCTTGATTGTTAAGGTAATAATTAGATGTTTACTGAAAACTCCTTAGAAAATAATGAAATATGCAATAAAATTATTTCTAACATTATAGGTTGAGAAAACCCACAATGTCTTCATAATTGGTGCTGTCTAATTTCTTTGTCATCATGCATGCTTACAGAGATACCTTGTCAGTTTTATTATTCTGACTTCAGTCTCTCTCTCTCTCTCTCTCTCTCTCTCTCTCTCTCTCTCTCATACACACACATATGTATATGTTACCAAATTTAATTCCAGAATGTGTTTTTTCATTGTATTGTATTATGTACATATGTATTATAGCATACTAATTTCTATCAGTAACTGAAAATTTTAGTTGTATCTAATGTTTATACCAGTCAAACAACAGATATTGGTATATATTTTAATTTGCTTTATGTTACAACAAATTCTTCTTAGTAAAATTACAACATGCAGTGTTGTGGTGGAATAAAGCTCTTGTACCCTGTAAAGATTTGTCATTTGAATTGATTTAATAAAATGCTTATTTGGCCAATAGCCAGGTAGGAAGTTTAGTAGGGACAATCAAACTAAGGATGATGGGAAGAAGAAGGGTGGTTTCTGGAGTCACCAGCCAGATGCAGAGGGAGCAGGAGATAAATCTGCCTTGCTAATAAACATATTACCAATTGGTCAAGGGTAAATAAGAAATATGGGTTAACTTAAAAGGTAAGAGCTAGCTAGTAATAAGTCTGAACTATTTGCTGAGCATTTATAATTAATATAAGCCTTTGTGTGGTAATTTGGGAAGAGGTTGCCTGGGTATTTGGGAAAAGCTGATCAGAAAGAGAAACATCCTACTTCACAGTGTGATCTTGGCATGGAACAACTAGCTAGAAATTCTATGCTATGCATCAGATTTGGGTACTATCACCATCAATGTTTTTGTGAATGGTGTATTCTACTTTAGGCTGGATTTTAACAGGAATTATTTCCCCAGAAATATTTGAAGCCTTCTACTCCGCAGAACTTACATCCTTTAATTAGTCTGTTAGGCAACTTAAGGCCTCTGCTGTTCTGATGACAAGAGATATGATAACTAATTTGTTCTTTGGATAATGATTTCCAAAATCTGGTGGCCTTGCAAAGCATTTTAGCAGAGGGATTAAATGTTGTGGCATAAATCTCCATGAGACTGTTCATTACTGATACTTCAGTCTTCCCTATCCAGAATTTCATCTTCTACTTTCTTGAATTTGTTATCTGAATATTTGTGCTATTCTGAGGTGGTTTGTGAAATACAGAGAACATTTACTTCCCATTTGACTAGTTTATAATGGCTTCTGAATAGGAAAGTTGTGAGAAAATGTTCACATGTAATGTGAAGCTATTGAAATTTTTCATAAAAAGGCGAGAAAAGGCTAAAAAAAAATCTCATTTCACTTAATGTATTTCACAGATTGCCATAACCTAGGACTCTTTATCACTGCAAAGAAAACACTGCTTTTCTTCAATAGGAAATAAACGTATTTGCATCATAAGAGAATAAGGGAGTTGTAAATAGAAGGTTAACTGTCGGTTGCTGTTATGCAGACTGAGCTAACAGTCATAACCTTCAGAGACATTTGGGGAATATTCTCACACCAAAGATGAGAATCTAATTATTTATTCATTAGAATCTGTGATTTACTTCCCACTTTAAAAAAATATCAAAATTTCAATGACTTCAGGTTTTCTAGACAAATTAATCCTGTGTCCTGATGACCTGTTCATAACTCTAAGCCATGTCTCAGCATTTCTGGAACTCTATATCTACATATTCCAGTCGATATGGGCCTTTCACTTGATGTAGTCATCTCTGACATACTGAGACTCTCCAAATAAGAGTTTATAAATTTCTCTACTAGCAAGTCTATTTTATTTTCCTAGAGAAATCATCCGTCTTGCAAAAAAAGATTGTTTTTATCAGTTTAATACATTGTTCTGAGTTATCTTGATTACAATCAACCCCTTTACCCTGGGTCATATCCTCAGCCTCCTGCTGAGCCCCTTCTTGCTCTTAACCAGTCTCCTTACCTTGTCCCTGCCTATAAGTCACTTAGGTCATACTTAGGGGCTACCTGTGCTCATGACTGCAATAGTCATGTCATATCCAGAAAACAGTATTTCTCATCCCCTCCACACACCCCAATCACAGGCTCTTAGAGTTGCTCCTTATTCTCTTCCATGGTACTCCCTGGCCCTCATTTATCCACTTATTCTCAGAGCTTTGCACAGTTATCAGTCTCCTAATTAAATAATTTGCATTCTACAAAAAAGAAACTACTCTGATAAAGACTGAAGACAGCACGTTCTATGGATATAAACATATATTGAAGGAACTTGGATTACATGTCCATTTAGCAAAACATCAGGAAAAAATTCTTCTCTAGAGCCTGTAACAGCTCCAGCTATAAATTTTTGACCAAATTTACAGTCTCAGGCATGCATTTATTTCTACAGAGAGGGACTCAGATCTAAGCAGAAAGAGGATTATTAACCCAACCATATCACTAATGTGTCACTGGGCACATGACAGATTGATAAGAAATTATTCTTTATGTCCTCTGTGCCATCCAACCTTGAGTCTGAATTTCCATGTTCATTGTCATTACCCTGGGTTCCCTCCGTTGGTGTGAGGTGTCTTCTAAAATGGCTCATGCATTATTGACTTGGTATTCAGCTGATGGTGGTCTTCTGGGAAATTCTGGAAGCTTTAGGCCGTAGAGTCTCACTGGAGAAGGCAGGTCACGGAAGGCAGCTGCTGGGCCAGGTTTTTCCCTTGTTGCAGCCCCTCACTGTTTGTCTGTCTCTTTGCTTTGTCTCTGCCGTGGGCTGTGCGGTTACTGTTCACATGCATTGATGGCCATAGCATTTTACCCCTTACAGGCCCAGGTTCAGCATAGCCAATGGCTGTGAAATGAAACCTCTGGAACCATGAACTAAATGAGCCTTTACTCTTTTGACGTCCCACCAGGTGTTTTGTCAAGGCAGCAGGAAAGCTGACTAAAATGCACTGTCTCCTTTTGTAGGGTGGACTCATTGAGTTTTATCCCTTGGAGTGCCTGTTATTTCTGCTCCCCGTTAGTTCATCTATTTCCAGAGAGTTCTCATATTCTGACCTCCACTGCTGCTCTTGCTATACTACTCAGAGTTGCTAAGGTTATTTTGTTGTGCCAATCTGTGACTGAAACATGCTCATTAACCACCTCAAGGCTCATAGTATTGCCAAAAGCAATTTTCCTCATTTCTTATAAACGGCCATCCTCAGTATCAATAGCAAAGGAAGTGATTCTCTTGCTTCTTTTCAGCTTTCTAGCTTGGCTCTGCTTCCCTGGTCTGCTCAATTACTTGGGCTCCTGGGTCCTCTGCCCTGTGCATTGTTGCTGTCTGCTTGCTTCACGATTGCTGGCACTTACTTCTTTACTTCTTGTATTTGAAAAAGGCTTATTGCAAAAGCTCCTCAGATTTTAGTAAGTAGCAGAATACCCAGAAGACCTTCAAAATGGAGGGAGTTTGTGTTGACCTTAACGACAACGATTGCCCAGGTTTGAGGCCAGGGTTCTGCATTCATGTGACCAGTGAAACTCATTCAGTTGCCATAGGGTCACTGAGAAGCTGCCTAAGAGCCAAGACTCACTTTTCCATGGCCTCTGAGTCTTATTTCTCCCACTGAGTTGTTGATGCAACACAAGGCACCTTGTGAAACTAGAATCCCAGTTGAATAGTGAATTCGTTTTTAACTATTAAAATGCCCTCAATGTTGTAAGAGATAGATGCCCACTAACAACTACTACTTATCTGGACATCAAATATAGTGAGCAGCCTATAGATATGCTTACTCAACCTGGAACCAGGCCTCTGACTTCACCTATGCCTCTTCTCCACCTCTCTGTTCATTTTTCTTCTCCACTGCGCATCTGTGAACACGTCCTTTCCAGCTGCCCAGAGGCAAGCCTTGGGCTCGGCTTTCTTCAGGCGACTGAGGAGGCTGCTTGCCTCTCTATGCCCTCTCAGTATTCTCCTAGATCTTTCACTCTCTATTCAGCTATGGCAACACATTCTTCTCTTGATTGCTGTCTTTCCATAGAACAAAGTCTTTGCTCATATCCTGGATTTCTACTGGTTAAAATTCAACTTTTCCTTTAATGTTTAACTCAAGTATACCCTACCTGTCTTGTATACATTCCTGTCTTGTCATGTGGCTGCTTTCCTGCCTAACACTGTGTCTTTATTGAAGGATTCCTCTGGGCTGAAAGCTACTTCTTTCAGAACTAGAATCTTATTCCCAGTGCCTTGCATATCACCCAGTCTGCTGAGCTTTCTCAATGACTCTAAGACAGTACACCATCTTTGCTTTTTTAAAAAATCTATTTATTTATTTATTCTTCTCTCATATATTATATCTCAACCGCAGTTTCCCCTCCTCTCCTTCATATCCCTCCAACAAATTCTCACCTCCCCCAGATCCACTCCTCATCTGTTTCCCTTAAGAAAAGAGCAGGGCTCCCAGGAACAGCAACCTAACAAGGCAGAACAAGTTATAATGACACTAGGCACAAACCCTCACATCAAGGCTGTATAAGGCTTATAACCCATCTTTTCAATACACCTTCTCTGGTCCCCCATCAGACCATGACACCTTTCTGGCCCTAGTGTAGACCTTCTTACGCGTTTACATTCTACTTTTCAATGGCAAGGGTCAAGCCTCTTTGATCTTGTACTCATTCTTGTATGCAAGTCTCAGTAGAATAGCATATGAATCCCTACAGAAACAATAACCCCAAATTCACCATAACGTTGTTGTTTGTTATTGGTTTTGTTTTCTTTATGTTGGGTCTCCTGTATAGACAAGCAGGCTCCAAACTCACAATCCTACTACTTGAGCTTCCTGAGTAATGAGATTACAGTCATGTGCCATGCCTGAAACTCACTGTGATGTGTTTTTCTTCCCTGAATGGATCACAAGTATGCTAATAAATATATTTCTATCAGTCCAAGACAGTTATCTCCAATCACCCAAAGCCAGCTTCCCACTCTGCCACCCAAGAATGTTTTCTATGCATATTGGGATGTGGAGAAGTTGAGGAATCCCTGCTTTCTGAGTTTCAGTTGAATAAACGTGTGGGATGAATGTTATTTTCCAGTACTTAAGTGTAATTAAGTGGCTTTACCTCACTATGTGTTTCCTTAACGTATAGTTAAATTGGAATTGTTCATGAAAACCATTGAATTTATTTCATTACAATAATGATTCTCATGCCAGAAAGTATGCTAAGGATTATGGGTGATCTAGAAGAAGGTACACATTTCTCCTTAAAGAGATATTGGGCATAGTTGGATACACAAGTGGGCACATAGAAAGAAAATGCCAGAATTAAGAGTCAAGTACTTATTATGAAGACATAGCAATAGCAGACCCAAGTGCCAGATGACTATGGAAGTCAAAAGGGCGTGTGACAGGAACTGGGTCTTTAAAACGTCATCCTGGGTCTGTCTGATGGCAGCAGAGGACCTGGCTGGCACCATCTCTCCTTTATAAGGAATTATTTCATTGTGAAATAATTGTGAAACCAGGTACAAAGCGTCTTATGGCATCAAGCTAAGCTCTCAAGAAAATGGCCGATTTCAAAGTTGATTGACTTGAAGAGTTGACACATAATTTGAAAGTGTTTTTTAATGATGGTCCCTCCTTTTTCTTAGTCCCAGGACTGAAAAAATAGGAACTTCATCCATCAATATATATAAAAGTAAAAATAAATGTAAATGCCTTTGCCTTTTCCCATTTGGCCCGGACTTGGTTATTTTTGACATCTTTATTTGCTATGAGGCTTCCTTTCTCTCCTGCTTTCCTGTGTTTCTGATCAGAATGACTTTAGATAAACAAGACCGGAAATCAGGCTCCTGATGCGCAGTGGCGGGTGGCCCTCTGCAATCTCTGTCAGCTGTAGGTTTCGACCAGCCATCACAAAGAAGACGATGAAAGGGGGCAGAGGGAAAGAGGAGAGTACTTGGCAGAAGCACTCGAGCCCCTGACTCCATGGCCTCCAGCCGATGGGTTCCTTCTCTCTGAGTACTTGGTCAGGATATGAAACTCAGGAAAGCGAATTGAAGAACCAGAAAGCATTGCCTGCCTTTTCAATTTTTGCTAAATTGGCCTCAGCAGCATCAGCTCTAATGTGATGCTGGGAATATGTTTCCTTTTAAGAAACATTTGCTACCTGGGCTACTTTGACTTGTGGTTTATCTTAAAATGAGTCAACCTCCCTGATATCTTAAAAAACACTCTAGTGTTACAGGATTAGCTCTCATCTCCAACCGGAGTACACAGCATTAGCTTCCTGTAAATTACTATATAAGCTCAAAGCCATTTAGATCATAGTGCACTTGAGTCTTTCCAGGCACAATCAATGGAACGGCATCTTTCTCCCCGATACAGATAGCATTGAGTTTCGTGCTTTCTACATGGTACATTAGTGTATATTATTGTATCAATACAAGTTGTACATTAATAAATATAGGGAAAGATATTTTTTTCTGCCTATGAGGAAGCCTGTGTCATTATTAGACAATTGATTTAGATGGAAGTTCCAGTTGAATACTTAACAGATCAGGAAGGGCCTAGGTTCTGGGATTACTCATAAGAGTGTTTTTTAGAAGGAGAAAAGAGTTGATTTCTTTCTTTCCCAGCATCGATGAATGCCATCCCCATTATTTTCCTCTTTCCTGTTTCCATTACTCTCTAATAATGTAGCCCAAACATGATAGGTCCATAGGTCAGGAAGGGTACTAACTCTGAGCGGCACACAGAGACTCTGAGACTTTTCCAGCCTTCCATTTAGATCTCCAGCAAAACTCATGCATCCTTGGCTTGAATTCCTTTTGCTTGCTTTTTTTATTGTTTCTGTTTCTATAGACAGGGTTTCTCTGTGTATCCCAGCTGTCCTAGGACCTACTCTGTAGATCAGACTGCTTTCAGACTCAGAGATCTGTCTGCCTCTGCCTACTGGGGTTAAAGGGGTGCCCCACTTCTGCCCGACCTGGTTTGAATTCTTAGGACATGCTAAGCAGAAATGCATTGGGTAGACAGAGCGACTGAGATAATGTGCTAGCACAAGTTTTCTTTCTTAGAAAATGTTTGACTCAAATCACCATGTATCACGTGATAATCATTATAATATAACACCAGTGAGGGAAATTTCAAGCAATACACAAATCAGTGAGGAAAACATTTTCATGGCTAATGAATGTTTATGTTAATTGATTGAATAATTCCTTAGGTATCTCACATGTGCAGGGAGCTCCTTCCATGAAAACGAAGGCCAGGCTGAGAGCGGTTGTAGGGAAAACAACATAAACAGAAAGAGACCTTCTTGCTTATGTCATGCATCAGATGCAAATTCACAGATTTTTAAAAAAATTCATACCTGTGATAAATGGAACAGTAAATTAAGCTGAGCAGTAGCAGATAGCTTGACCTAAACAGACAGAGTCACATATCTTTAATTAATTGTGCGTGTGTAACCGTGTGCCTATGGACACACACACCTTACGTCATCAGGCTTAGAGACAAATGTCATTACCCTCTGAGTCACCTTTGGAGGCCAAGTTATAAATTTCTAAGACGAAATGGAAAAGGAGAAAATATTATCATGTGAGTGGTTTTACCATTGTTGGTCAAACAACAGGACAGTTCGCAGCTTTCAGCAAATTGAACGAGAGCAATTTATGACAAGTACAGAGAAATAAAATTGGGAATGCTTCAACAATTTACTAAGACGTAGCCAGCCACGGTCTGCGCATTCTAGCTGCACTAAGGGCTAGAAATAAAAATGTGTCTGATTTTTCTGTTTTCTTAGTTCATTCAAACTTGGCTCTATTTCCTATAAATACTGTCTATTTGATTTAACTCTACCCGACAGCTGCATTGTCTTGCAGTCGTGTGCCCTGACGAGGCATCCCCCGTGCCTCCACACACACCTTCTCCTATCTGCTCATGTTTCTTTTCTCTGCCTCTTCTTTTTTCGTCCGCGTCTCTTCCTTTCTGTTCCTTTCCTTTTCTTACTTTATTTTCTTTTGTTTGAGATCCTCTTTCCCCCAACTCCCAAGAGTTGGGATTCTAGTTATGCACCATGATGCTGAGCTATTGTCTGCCATTCTTTAGCTTTGGGTTTACTATTGGAGTGGTCCTACGTCCTGACTTTGCCCCAGGAAGCAGAGCACAGACTTGGCTTACAGGGGATGACCTTGACCCTATTGTGCCATATTTTTCCATCTTTTTTTTTTTTTACCTCATTCTGAACAAAGATATACAGTTCACATGTTTTCTTGCCCCTGTGGATTAATATACTAACAACAGAAACCTTCAAAACATTTTACACTCTTAGGTTCTTAGATATTAACAAGCATAGCAGATAGAGGATGAAGCAGGTCCTCTGCTACCACTGCCCGTTTCCTGGGCCATCTCCACAGCCCTGCACACTCATGACAGAGATGGAAAGAAGGCACGGGTGAAATTCCTCACATACAATTTACCCATCACAATTTAGATCCTGAAACACTAGACTTATCGTCGATCACTATAAGGAATAAGTAGATGTCTTGTGGGCACAAAGAACCTGGCATTCCATATGCCTAATTTAATGTTTTCACTGACTCTAAAGCTGCTGCAAAGAAGCTATTCTCTCATCTCTCGATGTAAACAGACTCTTTAAAGAATTCAGGTTAAGCTTTCCACAGAGCGTTCAGCCATCATGCTAGTAACTGACAACCTCAACATCCAGGACTAATTCTACTCCTATTTAGAGATGAATAGTTCGATTCTTGACATAATTCTTGACAAAGAAGACCATATTTTAGAATATCTTTTTCATTGGTAGTTTTTTTTATTTACCTAGAATTGGTAGTTTTTGCTTTTCAAAGTTTGGTAATCTGTTTAGAGTATAAAGGCCTCTGACTTCTGGAGTTCAGCCCCCTCCCTGCCCCTCATCACTGTTGCAAGGCACAGAGGATGATCCCTGTGCTGGTGTCCAGTCTCCCTGCCTCATGGTTGCAGGACACAGAGGATGAACCCTGTGCTGGGGTCCAGTTCTCCCCCCTCAAACACCACCTGTCACTGTTACAGGGAACAGCAAATGGCCCCCTATGCTGGGGTCCAGTCTCCCTCCCTCCATTACAGTGATAGGGCACAGAGGATGATCCCCTGTGCAGACTCCTGATTGGTTCTCTCACTCCTTGAGCAAGAGGAGAAGGCAGTTCAATTCTGTCTGTCTTGCTGTTTGTCACCTAACACGAGAAGCACCTCTGTTGGCTGACAATGGCAGTCAAGTGTCTGCCTGATCAGTCAGAGGGCTTCAGATTAAATGTTAACATAGGCAGTGCTCGAAGTTGTCACGGGATGATGGATGGTGTGGTTTCCTGATGTGTCGTCTCTGCTTTGGAAGCTACCCTAGATTCTTGTTAGACTCGCTATCATCCACTCCCCAATAGACCAGTGATAAAAAGATCTCTCTCTTTCTCTCTCTCTCTCTCTCTCTCTCTCTCTCTGCCTCTGTCTTTCCATCTCTCTCTGTCTCTGTCTCTCTCTCTTTCTTCCCCCTCTGTGTGTATGTGTATTTGGATGCTGCCTGCTTGATTTTATCTTTAAAAATGCATGTCTATATCTAGACATTTTTGATGTGTAATTTTGGATATAGACAGGAGGAGCTCAGAACCTAGCAGGAAGGCAATGGATGACAAAGGACTACTCTCATTTTCATAAGAAATGATTATCGCAGACTTTTGGAGGACACTGACAAGAAGAGAGTTGTGAACCACTACTAAAAAATGGAATTTAACAAACAGCAGTTCAACAACTCCCGTGCCTGCAAGAATGGACAAGAGCAGATCTGGAGAACAGAGATGTCTAACATCTCCTTTCAACTTGGTTACTATGATGTGCAAAATAGTGGACATGAAGGAATTATTCAAAGTGAGAATGATTAGTCAGAAGATCTGCAAGCAGACAGAAGGCTGCTTATTTCCTTTCTTAAATATTCCTGTTATAGCTCAAAGAAAGCCATATTTACCAAAAGTATCTCATTGAGAAAGGCATTGTCAGATGAGTTTGTAATGAGACGGTACCTCCACCTGTAAAGATCCCCAACAAGGGCCTGTGAGGCCCTTTCAGAAAGCCTTGGACTGGATTCATTTTGAGCTCCCGATGCAGTTTTGAAATCAGATCCAATGGTTGATCAATGCTGCTATTCCATGACTCATCTCTCACCCAAAAGAACTCTAATTGGCCGTAAGGGGGTCATTAGGCAAATACAGAAGACTCATCACTCTCTCCCTGCAGCTATCTATGTCTCTGTTATCTCCAGGAGTCGAGCTCCACCTGAGGCCCAAGACACTGCAAAACCAAACATGTCTCAAATGCTATGACATGCCAGCGCCCTCCCAGCTACTGTAAAAGATGAGCACTGTCTTTATTGCTGTCTTCCCAACAAGAAGAGCAAGATCCAGGTTGATCCGGTGATTTGCTGCAGGTCACAAACCCTGTCCTTGATACCAGGGCTCTCCTGACATTCATTATATTTCGTCTACCATAGAGTCTTGGCGAAGTCTATGTTATGGTTTATAGCTACAGTGCTTCTCAAAGTCGCATGTGCTAAAGGCCTTCTCACCAGGCATGCGCCCTGTTGGGTGGTAGTAGAACCTTTAAGAGATGGGGCTTTCTGAAAGGAAATTAGGTCATTGGGGTACAAAAACAATGACACAACACAAACTTTTGTTGAAAGCGTGGAAGCCTTGAGCCAGAAGAAACCTGTGCATCCTATAAGTTGATTGTCTTTGGCATTTTGTCACAGGGACAGCAAGCTGACTGCTCCAACCCCTACCTAGTCTCTGTGTCTACTCATGATGGCCAACATTTCGTTCTCCCCCCAAAGGCAGAATAGTTTCTAACTATGGAAACAAGATGCTTTAAGTTTGTTGTTTAAAATCAGATGGTGGCTTCTCATTTCACAGAAGATGAAATTTCATGCATTTATTTCTGTGACTTTAAGAAACTAAAAACCTTACAGGGTTTTCCCCTTTTCAGGTTAATGGATTTTTAATACCATGGTTCAAATGTCTCTGAGCAGAACTACTCAAGTCTTGCTCACTGCTGGTATCCTTCAGCATCTGATATAATACGCTTCACAGTAGAGTTCAAAAGACAGACAGAAGAGTGGGCTGTTCTGACTATGGACTGTGGATGGAAATTGGAAAGTCTCAATCCAGAGGGCCATTGGAGGGGTGAGTTTGCTTCGGGACCGCGGCAGGGGCCCGGCGAGGAGGAGCTTGGACTTCCCCCAACCCCATAGACTCCCAGGTCATTCTGCACTGCTGGCTCCACCCTGCTAGCTCCCCCGCCAGCCATCCCAGCTTCCATTCAGAGGACCATTGGAGGGGTGAGTTTGCTTTGGGCCCACGGCAGGGACCCAGCGAGGAGGAGCTCAGACTCCCCCCAACCCCATAGACTCCCAGGTCACTCTGCATTGCTGGCTCCACCCTGCTAGCTCCCCCGCCAGCCATCCCAGCTTCCAGCCAGAGGGCCATCGGAGGGGTGAGTTTGCTTCAGGCCCGCAGCAGGGGCCCTGCGAGGAGGAACTCGAACCTTCCCAGACCCCATAGATTCCCAGGTCACCCTGCAGTGCTGGTTCCACCCTGCTAAGCTCTCCCGCCTGCCATCCCAGCTTCCATCCAGGTACAAATTCCTATATTTCTCCCTTCCCACTGGGGCCATAAAATTTCCCCAGCTCAGCTGCCTTGCACGCTGGGCCTGCTCTGTAGGCGCATCCCGGAAAGAGGGAGTGCCTGTACTTCAATAGCCTGCCTGAGGAAAGGTAGGCATTCTATCAGTGAATTCCCTGCCCAACAAGGGAACCTGACCCGCTACCAGAGGTTCCAATAGAGAGCATTTGAATGACCTCATCCAACAATCTGAAAAACAACATGAAAACACGAGATCCCAACGACCCTACAACAGAAGGACTTGAACACTCTAACCCAGAAGAAGTGGAAAAAAGTGCCATTATGAAAGCAATAGAGCCCCTTAAACAGGATATGAATAACTCCCTTAAAGAATTGGATGAGAAGTATAACAAAAAGTTTGAAGAAATGAGTATAGAAATGGATGAGAAATATAACAAAAAGTTTGAAGAAATAAGTAAATCTGTGAATGATACCCTGAGAAACCAAGATAAAACGATCAAACAAGTAAAGGAAACAGTCCAAGAATTGAAAACTGAAATGGAGGCAATGAAGAAAACACAAAATGAGAACCGGCTGGATATGGAATACGTAGGTAAACAAACGGAGACTCCAGAATCAAGCATAACCAATAGAATACAAGAGATAGAAGAACGAATCTCAGATTCTGAAGATACCATAGAGAAAATAAATGCTCTGGTCAAAGAAAACGGCAAATCCAACAAATTCTCTTCACAAAACATTCAGGAAATCTGGGACACAATAAAAAAAAAACCAAATCTAAGAATAATAGGGATTGAAGAAGGAGAAGAACTGCAGATCAAAGGCCCAGAAAATATATTTAACAAAATTATAGAAGAAAACTTTCCCAATCTAAACAACAATATTCCTATGAAGGTTCAAGAAGCATACAGAACGCCGAATAGACTGGATCAAAAAAAAACGTCCCCTCGCCATATAATAATCAAAACACAAAACATTCAGATTAAAGAAAGAATATTAAGAGCTGCAAAGGAAAAAGGTCAAGTGACTCATAAAGGTAAATCTATCAGGCTTACACCAGACTTCTCTATGGAAACCATGAAAGCCAGAAGATCCTGGATAGAGGTACTGCAGAAACTAAGAGACCATGGATGCAAACCCAGACTACTATACCCAGCCAAGCTATCATTCACTATCAATGGAGAAAACAAAATATTCCAAGATAAAAATAAATTTAAACAATTAGTAGCCACAAATCCAGCCTTACAGAAAGTAATAGAAGGAAAACCCCAACCCAAGGAATCCAGCATTGCCATCACTGCCTACAATAACCCAGACAACTAGCAACCCTTCACAACCACAACTCAAAGAAGAGAAACACACAAACTCTACTACACACACACACACACACACACACACACACACAAATAATAAACGGAATCAACAACCACTGGTCATTAATATCACTTAATATTAATGGATTCAACTCACCTATAAAAAGCCATAGACTTAGAGACTGGATAAGAAAAGAGGATCCATCATTCTGCTGTTTACAAGAAACACACCTCAACCACAAAGATAGACATCTACTCAGAGTAAAGGGGTGGGAAAAGGTTTTCCAAGCAAACGGACCTAAGAAACAAGCTGGTGTGGCCATTCTAATTTCTAACAAAATTGACTTCAAACTAAAATCAATCAGAAGAGATGGAAATGGACATTTCATACTCAAAACAGGAACAATTAATCAGGAGGAAGTCTCAATCCTGAATATCTATGCCCCTAATATAAAAGCACCCACTTATGTAAAAGAAAAACTTTTAGAACTCAAGGCAGTCATCAAACCACACACATTAATAGTAGGAGACTTCAACACACCTCTCTCACCAATGGACAGATCAATCAAACAGAAACTCAACAGAGAAATAAGAGAATTGCTAGAGGTAATGAATCAAATGGACTTAATAGATATCTATAGAACATTCTACCCAAAAAGGAAAGAATATACCTTCTTCTCTGCAGCTCATGGAACCTTCTCGAAAATTGACCACATACTCGGTAACAAAGCAAACTTACACAGATACAAAAAAATATTAGTAATCACCTGTGTCTTGTCGGATCACCACGGAATAAAGTTAGAATTCAATAACAATTCGAACACCAGAAAGCCTGCAAACACGTGGAAGCTGAACAGTCAACTACTGAATCATCCTTGGGTCAAGGAAGAAATAAAGAAAGAAATTAAAGTCTTCCTTGAATTTAATGAAAATAAAGACACAACATACTCAAACCTATGGGACACTATGAAAGCAGTTCTAAGAGGAAAGTTCATAGCACTAAGTGCCCAAATAAAGAAAATGGAGAAAGCATATATTGGAGACTTAACAGCACACCTAAAAGCTCTGGAAAAAAAAGAAGCAGACTCTCCCAGGAGGAGGAGAAGATTGGAAATAATCAAACTGAGGGCTGAAAGCAACAAAATAGAAACACAGAAAACAATTCAAAAAATCAACGAAACAAAAAGTTGGTTCTTGGAGAAAATCAACAAGATTGACAAACCCCTAGCCAAACTAATCAAACGGCAGAGTGAGAACACTCAAATTAATAAGATCAGAAATGAAAAGGGGGACAAAACAACAGACACAGAGGAAATTCAGAGAATCATTAGATCTTACTACGAGTGTTTATATGTCACAAAGTTGGAAAATGTACAAGAAATGGATTGGTTTTTAGATAAATACCACTTACCAAATTAAATCAAGACCAAGTGAACAATCTAAATAGACCTGTTAGTCGCGAAGAATTAGAGGCTGTTATCAAAAACCTCCCCACCAAAAAAAGGCCAGGACCAGATGGTTTCAATGCAGAATTCTACCAGAACTTCCAGGAAGAGCTAATACCTATACTCCTTAATGTATTTCACAATATAGAAACAGAAGAATCATTGCCAAACTCTTTTTATGAAGCTACAGTTACCCTGATACCAAAACCACACAAAGACACAACCAAGAAAGAGAATTACAGGCCATCTCACTCATGAACATTGACACTAAAATACTCAATAAAATACTGGCAAACCGAATCCAAGAATACATTAGAAAAATTATCCATTATGATCAAGTAGGCTTCATTCCAGAGTTGCAGAGCTGGTTCAACATACACAAATCTATCAATGTAATCCATCATATAAATAAACTGAAAGAAAAAAAACATGTGATCATTTCATTGGATGCTGAAAAAGCATTTGACAAAATTCAACACCCCTTTATGATAAAGGTGTTGGAGAGATTGGGTATACGAGGATCATACCTAAATATAATAAAAGCAATATATAGTAAGCCGACAGCTAACATCAAATTGAATGGAGAGAAACTCAAAGCCATTCCACTTAAATCAGGAACACGACAAGGCTGTCCACTCTCTCCATACCTCTTCAATATAGTGCTCGAAGTTCTAACAATAGCAATAAGACAACATAAGGGGATCAAGGGGATTCGAATTGTAAAGGATGAAGTTAAGCTTCCGTTATTTGCAGACAATATGATAGTGTACATAAGCGACCCCAAAAACTCTACCAAAGAACTTCTACAATTGATAAACACCTTTAGTAACGTGGCAGGATACAAGATCAACTCCCAAAAAATTGGTTGCCCTCCTATACACAAAGAATAAAGAAGCAGAGAGGGAAATCAGAGAAACATCACCTTTCATGATAGTCACAAATAGCATAAAATATCTTGGGGTAACTCTAATCAAGGAAGTGAAAGACCTATTTGACAAGAACTTTAAGTCCTTGAAGAAAGAAATTGAGGAGTATACCAGAAAATGGAAAGACATCCCCTGCTCTTGGATTGGGAGAATCAACATAGTAAAAATGGCAATTCTACCAAAAGCAATCTATAGATTCAACGCAATTCCCATCAAAATTCCATCAAACTTCTTCACAGACCTTGAGAGAACAATAATCAAGTTTATATGGAAAAACAAAAAACCCAGGATAGCCAAAACAATCTTATACAATAAAGGAACTTCTGGAGGCATTACCATCCCTGACTTCAAACTCTATTACAGAGCAACAGTATTGAAAACAGCTTGGTATTGGCATAACAACAGAGAAGTCGACCTATGGAATCGAATAGAAGACCCGGGTATTAACCCACAAACGTATGAACACCTGATATTTGACAAGGGAGCTAAAGGTATTCAATGGAAGAAGGAAAGCATCTTTAACAAATGGTGCTGGCATAACTGGATGTCAACCTGTAGAAGAATGAAAATAGATCCATATCTATCACCATGCACAAAACTCAGGTCCAAATGGATTAAAGACATCAACATTAATCCGACCACTTTGAACCTGATAGAAGAGAAAGTGGGAAGTAGTCTACAAGATATAGGCACAGGAGACCAGTTCCTAAGCAGAACCCCAGGAGCACAGACAATAAGAGAAGCAATGAATAAATGGGACCTACTGAAACTGAGAAGCTTCTGTAAAGCAAAGGACACTGTCAGTAAGACCAAAAGGCTACCTTCCGACTGGGAGAAGATCTTCACAAACCCCTCATCAGACAAAGGTCTGATCTCCAAAATATACAAAGAACTCAAGAAACTAGACACTAAAACTCTAATTAACCCAATTAAAAAATGGGGTACTGAACTGAACAGAGAATTCACAACAGATGAACTCCGAATGGCCAAAAGGCACTTAAGGTCATGCTCAACCTCCTTAGCGATCAGGGAAATGCAAATCAAAACCACTTTGAGATATCATCTTACACCTGTCAGAATAGCCAAACTCAAAAACACCAATGATAGCCTATGCTGGAGAGGATGTAGAATGAGGGGAACTCTCATCCATTGTTGGTGGGAATGCAAACTTGTGCAGCCACTGTGGAAATCAGTGTGCCGGTTTCTCAGGAAACTGGGAGTCAACCTCCCTCAGGACCCAGCAATTCCACTCTTGGGAATATACCCAAGAGATGCCCTATCATACTACAAAAGCATTTGTTCAACTATGTTCATAGCAGCACTATTTGTAATAGTCAGAACCTGGAAACAACCTAGGTGCCCCTCAATAGAAGAATGGTTAGTAAAGGTGTGGAACATATACACATTAGTATTCTACTCAGCAGTAAAAAAAAATGACATCTTGAATTTTGCATGTAAATGGATGGAAATAGAAAACGCTTTACTGAGTGAGGTAAGCCAGACCCAAAAAGAGGAATATGGTATGTATTCACTCATATGTGGATTCTAACCATAATTAAAGGTCTTTGAGCCTATTATTCGTGATCCTAGAGAAGCTAAATAAGAAGGTGAACCTGTTGAAAATCATGTAGCTATCTGCCTGGAGATTGGAAATAGACAAGAGTCCCAGGTAACCTCGGGTGCATGGGGGGGTGGGTGGGAGGGTTGTTGGAAGGGGAGAGGGTTAGAGAGAAGGGAGTAGGGGAGGAATGGGGAAAACTCGGGGGACTGAGATGGGGGGAGGGAGGAAGGATGGATATGGGATCAGGGAAGAATATATCTCAACTAAGGGAGTCATTTTAGGGTTTACAAGAGACTTGATTATAAATGGGATCCCAGGTCCAAGGAGAGATCCCCAGATTGTTCTCTGGACAGAGGAGAGGGTGCCTGAACCGGCCTTGGCCTATAACCATACTGATGAAGATTTTGCTTATCACCATAGATCCTTCATCCGACGATGGATGGCGACACAGACGGAAACCCACATTGGAGCCCCGGACTGAGCCCCCCATGGTCCAAATGAGGAGCAGAAGGAGGAAGAATATGAAAAAAAAAAAACTCAGGACCGCGAGGGGTGCGATCACCCACTGATACAAGGGGACTGAGCTAATGAGAGTTCACCAAGGCCAGTTGGACTGGGACTGAATGAGCATGTGATCCAACCAGATTTTCTGAATGTGGCCGGATTCTCTGAATGTGGCTGGCCCGGAGCCTTTCTGAAAAGCCATTGACAATGACACTGGGACTTGTTTCCTCTGCATATACTGGATTTTTGGGATCCAGTCTGTTTGGATACTCACCTTCCTGGACCTGGAGGGAGGGGGGAGGAACTTGAACTTCCCACAGGGCTGGAAGCCCTGACTGCTCTTAGGGATGGAGAGGGAGGAGGAGGGGGAGGGGGGCAGCGGGAGGTGGGAGGGTGTTGGGAGGAGGAGCGGAAATGGAAACTTTCATAATTTAATAAACTTTGAAAAAAAAAAAAGAAATTGGAAAGTCTCAATCATTGTGTGGGTCATCTTTTGCAATGACTCTTGACATGAGTGCCCAGTTCCAGTGAGCCAGTAGAATCCTCCTCATCATTTTCCCAAACACCTACTCCAGGTGTTTCCTCCTACTTCAGAGCGTTGTTTACTTTAAAGACAAAAAACATGCTCTGACCGATCTTCTCTTCGACCCCCACCATTTAATCCGTGCTTAGGCGTTTGTTGGTGGTGGTAGAGAATCCGAACGCTTGACATTTTTTTTTCAACCTTTACATTCTCTACTTCGTCAGTTCAAGTACCGCCAAGTCTTGGGATGGATCTCCTACAAGTAAAACCATTTTATTTATTTATCTTGAGAAAGAAAAGCTAACATTTTATATGTCTTGGTTTCAAGTTAAGTCATAATGATCAAAACAGTGTCACTAAACTACAAAAAGAAATCTCCCCTCCCCTCATGCTCAGGTAACCCTGTTCAAGAAAGAGTGGATTGCGGGCACCAAGAAAGCAAGGCCTTCTAAATCAACAAGACCAAAGCACGTATGAGCTCACGGAGACTTAGGCAGCATGTGCAAGGCCTGCATGGGTCTGTAATGGATCCTCTGCGTATTTATAATATGGCTTCCAGTTTCGTGTTTCCATGGATTTCTGAGGGTGCGAGCGACTGGGTCTCTGTTTCTTGTGCCTTCTCTTAGACTCCTCTGCTTCTGTTTGTTTGTTGTGTCCTAGCCTAATGTGTTAGTTTTTGTTTTTAATCTTATATTTTATTATCATTCCTTAGAAGTCCATTTTTTTTCTAATGAGAGACAAAAGAAACTGAATGAGGGTAGGAGGGTAGGTGGGGAGGAGGAACGAAGAGGAACAGAGGAAGGGAAAATTTTATATTATGTGAAAATAAAATCTGTTTTCAATAAAAGAAAAATAAAATCAAGGGTCCAGAGCGATAGAAAAGAATAAAAAACATAGCAACAAACTGAAACATGGATGGCAAACTTATTTTCCATAGTGACTCTAAGGAGGCATAACAGGAAAGCCTGTCTTCCTTTTTATTAGTGTAAAATGTATTTTTATGTGTTTGACAGTTCTGCATGTGTATATCATAAGTATGTATACTTTGTGTATGCCATGTGTATATATACCATGTGTATATCATATGTGTGCATGTGTATACCATGTGTATACCGTGTGTGCATGATACCCAGGAGATGAGAAGGGGTCCTCCCTCATGACCCAGCAATTCCACTCTTGGGAATATACCCAAGAGATTCCCTAACATACTACAAAAGCTTTAATTCAACTATGTTCATAGCAGCACTATTTATAATAGCCGGAACCTGGAAACAATCTAGGTGCCCCTCAATAGAAGAATGGTTAAAAAAGGTGTGAAACATATACACATTAGAGTTTTACTCAGCGGTAAAAAACAATGACATCTTGAATTTTGCATGCAAATGGATGGAAATAGAAAACGCTTTACTGAGTGAGGTAAGCCAGACCCAAAAAGAGGAACACGGTATGTATTCACTCATAAGTGGATTCTAACCATAATTAAAGGTCTTTGAGCATATTATTCGTGATCCTAGAGAAGCTAAATAAGAAGGTGAACCTGATGAGGGCTTTTCTTAAGTAATTAATTACCTCAAAGAAAATAATCAGAGGTGGTTAAGTCTGAATATTTGATCTCAGAGTGGCAAAGCACTGTGTCCCTTGCATTCTTTTGGACAGCACTGTTCACACTGTTAGTCTGAATTCATAGAAAGGAGATGGGAGGGGGATGTCACTTCCAGGGAAGAGAAACAGAAGTCTCATAGAAGAGGTGAGCATGCTAGATGGGGAAGCATTTGCAGTCAGGTTTTTACAATTCACTTCCTTGATTAAGTTCTATTGTTTTGGGTCAAATAGTTTATCTCTACTGAAGTCCCATCAATCAACCAACTCCAAAATGTAGTGAAGTTTATAAGTCATCGACCAACTGAAGTATTTTGGTCAATTTAGCCTAAGTAGCCAGCAGATAGTTATCACTTCAGTCTCTCCTCTCCAATTTGGATGTGGGATTTTGGCCAGAGCTATTAGAATTACCTGCCACTGGGACAAGTGTCTGGCTATGGATTATTTCAGTTCAAGCAACAAAATGCAACTCAAACTAGCTTACACTGTGGAATGAAGCTTATAGGCCCTGCAGACTGGCCATGTATCAGGTGTAGGCTCTGCCGTGTCAATGACAAACACATTTCCTTTAGTTTTACTTTTCTTTTTCACTGGGTGTCATTGACTTAGTTCAAGATACCTAAATTAATGTCAGCATCTCTTTGAGGTACCTGTATATACACATGTAAGTCCAACAAGAGACATGTTTGTTATAGACTTCACATTATCATATATACTTAGGGAAGGATAGCTCAGTTTTCAAGTATTGACTGTGTATGCCTGAGGACCCGAGGGCAGGTTCCCCTAGGACCTTTGTAAAAGCCCACATCCATAATCCCAGCTTTAGTGGGCAGTGGTGGAGGATAAGTAGGGACAAGACAGGCAGAACCCTGTAGCTCACTGACCAGAGGGTCTAGCTGAATTAATAATGAACCCTAGGTCTAGTGATACACCTTGTCTCAGAGAATAAGGTAGAAAGTGATTGAAGGTGCCACCCACCAATGAAGAGTCATGCAGGGTGAGGTTGAAAGGAGGTTGTGCATCATGTTCTCAAATCCCCATTTGTTGGTCTATCCGAAACCTCTCCAGACCCTGTTTCTCTGAGGTTTTGTGGTGGTATTCTAACCATGCTGGTTAAATTCATGGATCATTCGGTGATCTTCAGCTTTAGTTCTTTGACTTTCTCTGGAAATTGAGAGGTGAGATAAAAGTTCCAACTCTCAAATCCTGCATCACACTTTCTGTTGACAAGCCTACATCTTAGCATTCTGATGGCTTCTAGTTGATCACTATGCTAAAAGACACTTACTGTTGAAGATTGCAGAATTGCAGAGGTTTTAGGATTTGTGTTCTAGGAAAGGCGACAAACACCAAATATTTATATTTCACAATTTGAAAGGAGGCTTGAACCAGTAGTAGCAGCACATTCATGTTTCACTTGGCAAGAGCTTATGGTGTCTAAAGAACACTAAATCAACTTTTAAAATGGTTTTAAAACATTCATTTGTTTGACTACAAACTCTGACAGCACAGTGTACGCAGCTGCCCCATGTGAGAGATGCTACCCATTTATGTGAGAGATGCTACCCATGGATGTGAGAGATGTTACCCATTGATGTGAGAGATGCTGCCCATTGCTGAAGGAGTCACTCCCTTCCCAGTCCATCACAAGCACTCTGTATTGCCAGTCTGTTAATACCTGCCTGCATCCTTGATTCCTTGGATTAGTATGAGTAATAAAAACTGCAGGGTTAATCCGAAAAGTAAAGAACTCAAGGCTATGGCTTTCCAATAGATAGGAAATAATTGAAATTACTAGGTATTAAAGCCATTTTTACATTCAAACGTAATTGTAGGTGACCTGAATCATCACAACAGATGGCCACTGAACCGAAAGGCTTCCAGACTTTGAAGTTGCTTCATGGGTGGCAGCTCTACCTCCTCTGCCTGGGGCATGCGAAGGCTGAGCCAGGTACCCAGATTTCCACCCACATCGCGGCGGCTTTGGTGTTAGTCTCTTGATGTTGTGACTTAGAATCCCCAGCACTGCAAGGTAAAAGAATAATGATGAAAACAGATAAACAAGATGGCGCATGTTTGGGAATAATTGTCTCCCTAACAGATGCTACCCACATGTACTAGGAATCGTGATGATTAAGAGGAAGAACTTATGCTGTTTTCTTCTGCTATGTTGTTCTTGAAGTTAAATATAAACATAGCAATTTCAGGAATTTGGAAAATACAGACAAAAAAAAAGCATATAGACACCCCCCACTCTCCAATAATTCCAAAATCACAAAGCACACTTTGATTTAGGATTCCCCCTTAGCAGGCAGTCCTCTTCAGCTAGTGACCCATTTCTTTATTCTTCCCTACAAAACAAAGCAAATCAAACAACCCCCCTCCAAAAAAAACCAATCAAACAAACAAAACCAACCTACAGAAATTGTGTCCCTTCTATGTGAAAGTCTTCTGTCCCATTTCTTCATAGGTCCAGTCACACCAGGACATATTGGAGCTCAAGTCAGAGAAAACACGGGCTCTAAATCTATTGACTGACCCTCAAACAAATGAGCAGTGTCCTGCATTCTCTGGCTCCAGGGGATCACCACCTTCTACCTCTCCCACCCATGTGACTTTTATTAGTTTGTTTGTCTTTCGCACCTCTGGTCCTCCAAACAGACCAGGGATCACTCTTCCCTTTGTCAACTCATCTTCATGGATGCAAATGTCAGATTGATAGCTCCAACCAGGGCTGTCTTTCTGAATGCCAGTCTCTGGTTTCCAGCTGGATATTGTAGTAGATATGTTACCTTCAGATCCGTTAAGGTGAGCTTCTCCCCCATCCCATTCTTCCCATAATGCTCTGATTTCAGCCAACTGCGATCTGTTCTTCCAGGGGCCTTGAGAATTGTAGTTCTGTCTCTCCCACTTTCCCCACTTTTTTCTCAGTACAACCAGTCCGTGAGCAAATCACCTCGGCATTACTCATAATGTGTTCTGAATCTGGCCATTTCTCACGACTTCCTCTTCTACCAGTTCGGTTTGCATTGCCTCCTTTCTCTCTGTTTTTGCAATGGCTTTCTCAAACTCTTAAGTTTTTCTCTTGCTTGATTGTGATCTAGAAACCAGAACAAAGGGATTACAACACTTACTTGTTTGCTACTCCAATAGGCCCCAGGCTCTAGCCCTCAGCCTCCTCTGCCAAGGCTCTTGACTGAATTTCTAATCTCATCCCCATCATTCCTCCCATTGTTTTTGGTACTCCATCTGAAATGCCCAGCTTCCTGTTCCTTAAACTCAGTGTGTTTTCTCACCTGGGCATTTGCTCTCCCAGTGTTCCTCTTGTGGGGAAGTCAGAACTTCTCAGATTTTTTCCTCCTATTTCCTTTATGTCTGTGCTCACAGGAGTCTTTTTTCCTTCTTTTATGGTGTTGGGAAACGGAACCTGAGGTCTTGTGTATATTAGGTAAGTGCGCTACCATTGAGCTATATCCCAGCTCTTGATTTTTTGAGAAAGGGACTCATGATGCATATCAGGCTGGTCATGAATTTGTGATTCTCTTTCTAACTCGCAAGTTCTTGTGTTCTGGTAAGTACCACAATGCCCAGATGATCAGAGAAGTTCTCATGGAGCAAAATAGTGAGCTTCCCATTTATTTATGTCTCCATCAATTCACCAGCACCGCTTTGACTCTATGGGTCTTGCATATTTTTTGTAGATTTAAATTAATGGTTTATTTTTGACGTGCTGTTAATTTTTTAATCTGTTGAAAATAATGACAATTTATATGGAAAAAGCATCTAAGAAAATTTACCATTTGCTTATAAAAGTTCTCAGTACAGTAGAAATAGACACATTTCTCAACCTAATAAATAACATTGGCAACAACCTTAACAGGGTACTTAGAAGACTAAATAATTTCCCTTATATTAAGAATCAGATTATACAACATTATGGGGTGGGAGCCCTGGGTTACAGTAAGGCAAGACCCAAAAGATGAGATGCATCCAGATTGGGAAGGAAGAAACTCTGCTGTCTGTGCTGATGCCGTGAGGGTTTACATGAGGAAGTCAGTGTAAACCACAAAATAAAACAACGACACACACACACACACATAAAACAACAACACTTACACAAGCTTCTAAACCATCAGTGCTGTTTTCAAGGTTGCAGGATAAAGGAACAGTGTACAAATAACAGTTTTATTTCTTTTTTTAAAAAGATGTATCAGATAGGTGTGATAAAAAATACACAAGTTGTGATGAATTCTAAAGACGCACATGACAATGACATCTCACAGAGGATGCGAGGATACCCCGCACTTCTGGGATTGATCACAACCATACACTCATTATCAGATGCAATTCCTTATGCACCTTTGGAGTCATTGTGTTTAAAACCCTCTAAAATGCTTACGTTTATGCTCCTGAGGGTTGTTGACCTGTTTCCTTTGCTTATACTTTTCTTTTGGTAAAGCTAGCATCAGAGAATGAACAGGGAACTCTTCTTTCTTTAATAATATGGAATGATTTGTGTACATTTGGTATTATCCCTTCCGTAAAGTTTTTCTAGAATTCACCCAAGTAGGTCTTTTGAGTCTTTGGTGTGCAAAGGTTTCTGAGAGATGCAATTTCTCCAGTAGTATAGGAGGGCGAGAAAGCCTCCCTTGCAGCCAGGCTTGCTGACCACTTCTCTCAAGGGGGCCTGCTTCATCTAAGTTGCTGAGCTAATAGGCGAGAAGCTGTCCTTAGTGTCCATCGCTTACTAGCCTCACCAAACACAGAATTTATGCTGATAATGGCTCTCCAAACACAGGTTTAAATTTTGTTGGCATTCTTTAGTTATTTAGATTTTCTTTATTGCATTGATTTGTGTTTATTGTTTCATGAGACAGGGTTTCTCTGTGTAACAACCCTGGCTGGTTTAGAAATCACTCTGTAGACCAGGCTGGCCTTTAACTCACAGAGATCTGCCTACCTCTGTCTCCTGAGTGCTGGGATTAAAGACGTGTGCCACCACCGCCCAGTTAACGGCATTGATAGTTATTTTCGCCCTCTTTCCTTGCTTGCTTGATTTGATAATCTTCCCTTCTTAATTTCTTAAGGCACATATTGAAATAATCAATTTCAGAATTTATTGTTTGCCTTTGTGTTTAATATTATAAATTTTCTGTAAGTCTTGATTAACAGTATTTCATAGATTTGTGAGCACTGTACTTTGATTTTTGTCCAGCTTACAATATTTTGTCTTTTCATGTTTGTTTGTCTGTTTTTCTTTGATGCAAGGTCTGTTTATAAATGTTAACTCCAAATAACTGAAAATTTTCAAAGACCACTGCTGCTAAGATGAAGGAAAATACTTTGTATGACCTCAGCCTTTTCAAATATAATCTTTATTTCTTGTAGTTTATACTTGTTCAATTTATTCTTTTTAGGGTCTTTTCCACCTCTGCTTATTGTTCTGCACATATGAAATTCAGTTATACTATTTAGTATACTCATTTCTCAATTCTAATACTGACACCACTCTGGACTGTTTGCAATTATTTTTTTGTCTTTATTACAGGTTATATTTTTTTCTGCTGGTTTGCAAATGTGTCAGTTTTTCATTGGGATATTAGATATTGTAAAATTCACATTTTGGGGCATTAAAAATTGTGGGTGTTTTGGAAACATTCTATGATTAGCTCTCAGCCACTATTATACTTACTGGATATGTCTACTTACTCGCTAATCATGGGGATATTTTTTCCTAAAGTGCATTATTAGGTGTACTGTGTGAATGCCATATAAACACAAACTAAAAAAGAATGCATTATCAGGTAATGCAATCTTATGTATATCTCTATCATCTCTCTCTCTCTCTCTCTCTCTCTATATATATATATATATATGTCATTTGTCTATCTCTTTATCAACTATCATCTATCTATCTATCTATCATCTATCATTTGTCTATCTACTTATCAACTATCTATCTATCTATCTATCTATCATCTATCTATCTATCTATTTGTCTATTTACCTATCAACTATAATCTATCTATCTATCTATCTATCTATCTATCTATCTATCTATCCATCCATCTATCATTTGTCTATCTACCTATCAACTATAATCTATCCATCTATCTATCTATCTATCCGTCCATCTATCTATCATCTATCATCTATCTATCTATCTATCTATCTATCTATCTATCTATCTATCTATCTATCATCTATCTATATTCCTATGCTTCTTCATTGATTAAAACATCACTCACTGACACATTGTGGCATGTGGTGGACCCTTCAGGCCTTGCCTTTAGCACTAGGTAGGTAGACTCCAGGGTTTAAACTAAATAAGAATATTTCCTATTACAGTAGAAGTTTTTTACTGCTTTTTGTTTACTTTACCCAGGCCTCCATACTTATGCATGGTGTGATATGGTTGGCAAAAACAAGTGTAATGCCCTCTGTTAGTTGAGTTTTGCTGTGCGATGGTCTGTTCTACTGCCTTCGGGCAGGTTGGTCCCCAGCTTCAGATATTTTATCACTTGTATGGTCTGATCAGGACCCAAGAAGAAATGACCCATCTGAGAACAGGATCTTTTCCATGTCTTCTGCTTTGCCCTAATAACTCAAATGATGTTACACTCCTGGGAATCAGCTGTGCCTTCTCCACTAGTGGATACCATTGGATGTCCTCTGGATCCTCCATCCCTGTGCTGTTGAATGGAAACACCCACGGTGGGCAACCATTTGTCTCTCCTCATCTGGCCCCTCCCTCCTGACTTATTGCATTAGTCACCCAGAGTTTTGTATCTTCAACACAGTACTTCACGTGTTTTGTTCCATTGCCTTTCGTGCTGCCAGGAGGAATTCATTCCTTCTCTCTGTTATTCCATCATGGGGGTGGGTTGGTTAGATCTGTCAACTTGGCACTAGAGAGTCACTTGAGAAGTGGGAGCCTCAACTGAGGAACTTCCTCCATCAGACTGACCTGTGAGCATATCTATGTGGACATTTAATAGATTGATGTTTGTTGCAGCAGGGCCAAGCCCCCTGTAGATGGTGCCATCCCTGGATGGGTGGTCCTGGGTGGTATATGAAAGCAGGTTGAACAAATCAAAGGAAGCAAGCTGAACCATTCATGGCCTTTGATTCAGTTCCTGTATCCAGATTCCTGCCTTGATTTCCCTTCATGGCATCTACTAGCTGTAAGGCAAAACAAACCCTTTCTTCCCCAGGTTGCTTTTGGTTAGTGTTTTACCACATCCATAGCAAAGCAGAGGAGAACAGTGGTGAATGTAAATATTTGTTCTTAAATACATATTTTATCTATTTTTATTTTATTATCATGAGAAAATCCCAATGAGTTAAGATTTATATAAGCTCTACATTTTTTCTGCTCCCCTCCCTGCTTCTCCTCTCCCCTTCAACCCTCTCCAAAGGTCCCCATACTCTCAATTTACTCAGGAGATCTTGTCTTTTTCTACTTCCCATGTAGATTAGATCTATGTAAATCTCTCTTAGAGTTTTCATTGTCTAGGTTCTCTGGGATTGTGATTTGCAGGCTGGTTTTCTTTGTTTTATGTTTAAAAACCACTTATGAGTGAGTACTATGATAACTATTTTTCTGGGTCTGGGTTACCTCACTCAAAATGATGTTTTGTAGATCCGTCCATTTGCCTGCAAATTTCAAGATGTCATTATTTTTTTCTACTGTGTACTACTTCATTGTGTAAATGTACCACATTTTCTTTAGTCGTTCTTTGGTCAAGAAGCATTTAGGTTGTTTCTAGGTTCTGGTTATGACAAACAATGCTGCTATGAACATAGTTGGGCACATGTCCTTGTGGCACAATTGAGCATCCTTTGGATATATACCCAAAAGTCATATTGCTGGGACTTGAGGAAAGTTGTTTCCTAATTTTCTGAGAAGTTGCCACACTGATATCCAAAGGGGCTATACCAGCTTGCACTCCCACCAGCAATGGAGAAGTGTTCCCTTTTCCCCACATCTTCTCCAGCATAAGTTGTCATCAGTATTTTTGATCTTGACTATTCTTACATGTGTAAGATGGAATCTCACAGTCATTTTGATTTGCATTTCTCTGATGACTAAGGATGCTGAACATTTCCTTAAGTGTCTTTCAGTCATTTAGATTCCTCTGTTGAGGTCTGTACACCATATTTTTTATTGGATTGTTTGTTCTCTGATGTGAGGTTACTGAAGATCTTTTTCCCATTCTGTAGGCTGCTGTTTTGTCTTGTTGATCATGTTCTTTGCTTTACAGAAGCTTTTCAGTTTCGGGAGGTCCCATTTATTAATTGTTTCTCTCAGTGTGTGTGCTATCGGGATTATATTTAGGAATGATCACACACATTAGGAAGTGTGCCAATGTGTTCAAGTGTACTTCTTACTTTCTCTTCTATGAGGTTCAGTGTGGCTAGCTTTATGTTGAGGTCTTTGATCTATTTGGACTTGAGTTTTGTGAGTGGTGATAGATATGGATCTATTTTCATTCTTCTACATATTGATATCCAGTTATGCCAGTACCACTTGTTGCTGGGATTTGATGGATATTGCATTGAATCTGTAGATTGCTTTTAGTAAGATTGCCATTTTTACTATGTTAATTCTTCCTACCCAAGAGCATGGGAGATCTTTCTACTTTCTGGTGTCTTCTTCAATTTTTTTCTTCAAAGATTTAAAGTTTTTGTCATACAAGTCTTCCACTTGTTTTGTTAGCGTGACTCTGAGTATTTTGTGCTATTTGTGGCTGTTGTGAAAAGTGATGTTTCTCTCTTTTTTTCTCAGCCCATTTATCATCTGTGTTATGATAGTTTACATAATTGACCCCAAAAATGCTACCAAAGAATTTCTTCAGCTCATAAACACTTTCAATAATGTAGCAGGATACAAGATTAACTCAAAAATCAGGAGCCCTCTTGTACACACATTCAAACGTTTTTAAACTTGTGTTTAAACTCTGAATAACTGATATATTCATGTACAAGTCAGTAAAGTCTTTCTTAGCTTTGGTTTTCATATATGTCATTAAGTAATGTTGCATAGATCCTATCTAATATTAATTCCAGTAATGAAACGAGTTGTGTGTGCTTCAAGATCTCTTTCATATATTAGCAGTCCACAGAAAGGCTCAGCAGGAAGCTTGGATCGTTGCTGCCCCATGATGAGAAAGAACATTTGTCACTCTCTCATATTCACTAGGCATTTATGTTTGCTGCTTCGTGTTGTCCGCGAGTGATGGAATGATTGAGAAGAAACTCTGCATTGGGTGGAAGAAAATGTGAATTATGGAGCTGTATGTCCATGTCCCATGTCTTGGCCACACTCTGTAGTAAGTAAATCTATTTGCAGCTCTCCTTAGGTGAGCCTGTGTACATTGCATTGCTTTTCTGTTCAACTATTAACTTGTTAAAAACAGTGGCAATGTTGATTTCTATCTTGTTTTGAATTTTTAAAATTCATACATAAAAGCTGTAATCTGTCTAATACCATGTAATAGTAGAAAATGTTTACATGTCAATTAACATTAAACGAAGGGAAGCCAGCTGTCTTTTCAACTATTTGCCTCTATTTTTCTTTGTGATAAAACATACAAAATCCTTGCAAACTCTAAATCCTACACTCTACATTATGTATCTAAGGATACATGAGGTATCTGTAATTACCTAATGTGTCTAGTTTCCCACTAAAATGACAAGAAGTCTTTAATTTGTATTATAACTTTGACAACTCAATTTTGAAAATTCTTTCTAGGACAGACTCACCCCAGCCAAGCTTCGCAAGTGCAGAGAGAACAGGAACGCTCCACTCCTCCTTGTTTACTTTGTATAAACGGTGGACATGAAGCCTGATTAGTGCACTCCTCTGATGATGTGCAGCTGTGATGTAGGTGAGCCACACGCCTTAGAGCTGGTGTGTAATATTCCAATTAGGGAGCAGAGACCGGCTCTCACAGTCCTGCGAGCTGAGGCCATATTTTGAGTTTGTTTTCCTTTTCCTTCCTACTTATATGCACACACACACATATGGCAGCCTGAGATAATGAGATTCTTTTCAGTTTAGGCTGCCTAGAGTCAGACATATGAACAAAACACCTCCACAAGATTTGCTTCTTTTAGTGGCGTTTGCACGGGTAGATGTGTTTTGATTTTGCCTTTGTGTAGCAAATACTGAGTTATCTGGGCCAAAAACATTTCACCGTGAGAATCAGAGACTGTAAGCACAGCTGATTGTTTAGAGCGGTTTGGGAAACACTGCAATTCTGATGACTGCCCATCAGGCACGGCCTCTCTTCACGGCGCAAATTGACTGAATTTCGCTCATATCCAGCTTGATAAAAACAAAATACAGAACAAACAAACAGACAAACAAAAAAAAAAAACAGACCTCCAACCTAAAATTCCCTTTCTTCCTGACGCAATTAGTATTCAAAATAAAACCAAAATTGAACCGACAGGATCTGAAAGGACAAATTTTGTGTGCCCATCACTTTGTGTTGCTGTGACCAAGTGCTTGGTGTAAGCTCCGTTAGGGAAGAAAGGATTGCTCTTGGCTCACCGTTCCAGCGGGGATGGCTCATGGATTCTCGGCTCTTTGTACTAAAGCAGAGAATCAAGGTGGCAGGATCATGTTGTGGGCAGGACCAGGAGAGGTTCAGCTACCGAGTATAACTCCAAAGATGTTCCTGTGCGGACCCTCTTCTTGAAGAGAGGCTTGTATCCTGAAAGTTTTCAGAACCTTTTAAGGTAGCAAGTTTGGGACTAAGCATTCAAACATGACCCTGAGGGATTCATGGTATTCAAACCAGTACACTCTGTGTTGAGGAAGTACATGGAGCATTTTGAAGTTAACTTAAGTCAGTACTCATCTGCATGCTGTTTGGTCAGAGTTTATCTTCTTTGCTTGCAGCAGAAATTGTCATTAACTCTGAAGAATTATGTGACCGATATTGCTCTGTTTTTAGGAAAATAAGACATATCAGAAAAAAATGTATGCTTTGATTAAGGTATGATTGAGCAAGGTTGATACTTGATTTGATTTTGTTAAAGGCCGGATGTAACTCTGTAATAAAAATGTTTATGCAGTATTCATGAGACCCTGGATTCTATCCCACAGCATTGCAAATGATAAAATGGACAGTAGTAAAAATCATAAATTTGTGTGAATAAAGTTGTAACTCTGAGGTGAAAGCAGATGATTTAGCATGAAGTTGAGGATGGTCCTGGAAACTACGTTCTAAGTTCTTTATATGCTCCATGGGCACAGTTCTGTTTGCTACAGTCAATGATTACTTAAGAAAAAACAGATTATTTTACACTTTTTATTTTTATGTATGTGCATGTGTGTCTGTGTGTTCTTGTGTGTGTGTGTGTGTGTGTGTGTGTGTGTGTGTGTGTGCAGATACATGTAGAAGTTAAATGGGCATCAGGTCCCCTGGAACTGGAGTTAGAGGCAACTGTGAACTGTCTAACATGTGACCTATAGGCATTCAACTTCTCATCCAGTTAGTTCCTTGCACAAAAATGGTAACTTGGAGTTGGGACTAGAGGAAAGAAAGTCGTGAGTTCGGAACTAAATTGCAGTCATCTGGAAGAGCAGCATGCTCTCCTAAACACGAAACCCTCCCGGCAGCCCCCAGTTCACACCTTTAACACTCACGTCTTGGTATCAGTCCTATTTCACAGCTGAAGAGAACAGTGTACAAGACAAATTACTTATCTAGGAAAGTGGTAAGATGTTGAGTCAACTTGCATGAGATAAAGATCCAGCAGATTCTCACTCCAAGGCACAGAATCTGGCACGAGCTCACCTTGCCACTGTGATGTGCAGCTCACAGACAAGCCAGTAACATCCAGGAATGTTGTCATGTGGATGTGGCCATTCTCTTTCTGGTTAGAGACCCATTGTCCTTCTTTAGACTCTGTTAACTGCACAAGCATGAGGCTCCTTAAAATCTTTGGTACTTGTTGGTACTTCCTAAGGAAGGCCTCTTTACTTTTCTTTCTCCATTGCCAATCCCAAATTGCCTTATTCTTTCTTTTTAATTTGAAAAACTAATCCGACGTAGAGTAGATATGTCACATCTAATAATGGATATTTTTCTCTCACAAGCATCCTGATGCACAAAAGCCCCACTGTGGGCAACACCTGGCTCTCCTGCTGCCCTCCTCACAGTACTCTGAGGAACTAGTTGGTCTTAGAGAAAGGAACCTTGTCATCAAGGAAACATGGAAGCAGTCAAACGCCCTTTAGCAAGGTTGGGAATCTTTAATGCGCTAATCTGCTTTATTCTTTTCCAAAGGAGAAAGTTAGACCTCAGGATGCCCACAGAGACTCTTGGCCACACCTAACTACTTTTGTTCGCTTAGTAAAACCTTTAAGGGGAATGGTGTTCTGTACAAGAAGCTGTGAATCTTGTCGGCTTAACCTAAAGAAGCAGTGGGGATTTCCTAAGCCTTTAATAGGCAGGCAGGGGAAACACTTTGCGGTGCCTCTATTTGAATTTATTGCAACAGATTGTACTTGGGGAATTTTTTTTTCATAAGGATGATTGCTGAGCATCAAATTGAATGGACTCTTGGAAAGCAGTACCCTAGTGCTGGTATTGTCCTGGGACATGTGCATGTCTGTGGCTGAGAACTGGGATGGAGAATGAGAACCGACCTTTTCGGAGATAGAAAGCCAGGTGTGTATCTATGGCCAGTCATTGTATCCACCAGAACAGCTCAAGGCTCCTTTCCTCCTGGAAAGGTTTCAAGGAAAAGGTGAGGTTTGAGCTCACAATTGAAGGAGGGGCCATCTTGGCAGATGCTCGCTGAGTCCTCTAGGCATGGCATGAAATGTATGCGGACAGAGATGCTGAGTCACATCCCAGAGACAGGGAAACTTTGATTTCTGCTTGCCCTCTGTCTCGGCCTGCCTAGTCAAGTTGATTGCCTCTTCCCAAAGAATAGGGGAGGCCCAGGAGATGAGGAGGACATCCACCTGCCTTAAAATGTCTGATAAGAATCGCCAGGCAAGCACTTCTATGTAGACACTTGCACCTGGACAAATATGAAGGCTTGAACAGAGACGTTAGAAAGGGTGAATCTGGCGTTCCCAGCTGAGGGTTTAGGAGCATTGGCCAAAAGAAGAGCAGCAGAGCCACAAGACAGACTACGTGGTTTAGCCCAGTGCACTGACAGAGATGACAGCCCTTGGCAAAGGGACAGCTCTCTCCTCTCTTTCATCTTACACCCCAGACTCTATCTTGCCTGTTACTGCCCCTTGATCATTCTCAGCAGGCTCTGGGTACAACTCCTGCTAATTTTCTTCATAGGAGGAAATGGCTTTTTAAGTCAAAACTGAGTAAAACTGAATGATTATTCTCCCGTGTTCAAAGGTTGCTGGTGGTTTTTGTTTGTTTGTTTGTTTTGCCTTCAAAATGGCTGCCTCTTTTTCTCTTCATAAGACACCTCTACCTCCTCTGCTTTTGATTTCTCAACTTGAGTCTTGGGGAGTAATTGTTTTCTGCTTCCACTTCCTCCTTGCCCATCAAAGTTTTGAGAAACTATGACCCACAGGGCTGGTTTGGACTTTTGTCTTATTCTCTTAAGAGATTTTAAAAGGAATTTTTAAAATGCAGGGCTGAGGAGATGACCCCATGGGTAAAGGTAATCGTGGTGCCAGCTTGAGAACCTGAGTTTGATGCCCGTGTAAAAGCCTGCCATACAGCATGAGTGTGTTATCTTAGTTCTCAGTGCGAGACAGAAATGAACGGAAATGGGAATTAACCCATTTCTATTAATCTGTATATCACCATGAGGCTGTGGCTTACTGGTGAAGGTTCTGGGTGTCTGTCTCCTTCAGCAGCTAAATGGCATCTCTCTGACTCCGCCCACTTTCTCGCTATATCTCCGTTTAGATTTCCCACCTAGGTTTACTATACTAAGCCAGTGACCGAAACAGCTCCTTTAACAACCAATGATAATAAAGCATATTCATAGCATACAGAGGGGAATCCCATGTCGGGCTATGGGCAGAAGCTTGACAACAGCTAGTATGGTGCACACAGCACAGTAACAACAGAGATCCTGTCTTACACAGGATGAAAGGCAAGACCATTACCCAAGATTGCCCTTTGACCTACATAAGTGTGCAAATAGCATATGTTTTCCTGAGTTCACACACACACATGCACACACACTCACTCACATTCATGCATGCATGCACACAGGCACACACACTTATGCACACACTGCAACAACAATCAACTGCACTTCATAGACCCCATGTGTTTGGTTTCTTGAGATATATGAGAGAAGTTTGCTGATTTCTGATCTAGATTGTGTTCTCTACTAGGGCCTTCCAAATATTCTCTGTGTCTTATGTATCTTGATTTACAACTATGTTATCAGTAGAGCCCCTTCTCCTTGCTGGCTAACTTTTCCTCTTGTATCCACAGAGACAGGGCCGTTCGTGAAGGCTGTTTGCATCTACAACTAAGAACCTGGCACACAGTCTTACTAATCTAAGTTCTCAGTACATGTATACCTATTGTTGACTTTATGTTTCAGTGTCCCAGAGATGACTGTAAGACCATGGTTCTCTGCTAATGTCACTCTCGGTGTGTCATTCCTATGCTTAATTAATTTGGTATGAGTACTTTGTACAGTAGGAAATCATAGTCATTGTAGGCACACCACTTGCCTTCATGCCTTTCTAATACAAGTGTATTCACCTAAGAAGTGCCTTGTGTCTGTAGCAGGGTGGTTCTTGATGGGCATCTATTGGAAGTATTTCAGGCCTGTAGGCTAGTTCCTAAAGCATTTTGCAGGGGCTAGAGGCTATCATGTTTATCTGAGCACTGATGATCCACACAGTTGAATGCTCTGTTACTGAAACCTAATAGAGAGGCACATTTCTGCATTTCAGAAGCTGGATTGCTGTTGATAATTGTCTTCCTATAACCACAGGAGGTCCGTGTTAATAATTCTCTACAATCCTATTCAGCGATGACATCTGTTTAAGCATACATTATAAAAGTCAGATTTGCTTCCAGATACTATATTAATTTGTTACCTTCCCGGAGCAACTGTGACTGCACATTTGGTTAAATATTTACAAAATGTAGGTGAGTGAGCAGCAGACTGAGATAAAATTAAAGCCAAATAGGACCTGTGTTTTTCGAGGAAGAGTTTCATTGACTTTGTTGTTGTGTGTATAATAAATTGCTACAGAAAATGGCATGTGTTCAAACTGTGCTCTTCATAGACACTTACTGAAAAGGGACAGTTCCATTTTCTCTGCAGCGCAAAACCAAGTCATTCTTACTAAAAGGTCACAGGAAACTGAGGAGAAATGTCAGGCACACAGACTGACCTATTCAGAATATAATCAAGCTTGCTTTAAAACGACAACATCTACATTATGAAGGGGAGAGGTCTGATTGTATTCTCTATGCCTTGATAATGCAGGTAGTGCCGATAAGACCTTGAGACAATCTTGCCCTTCAGAAAATGAGTGTTTGTGGTGGGTGTGGGTGGGTTGGAGGAACCTCGTGATGCAATGTGGCTAAGATCATCTCTCTAGCCCATTTCCTTTTGAATTACTGAACTTACCCATTTCTTCACAAGATGCACATTTTTAGTTCCATAATAACTTTAGTTCACTTTATTTTTCCCATCCATTAACTAATTTCATAAAAGACTGATAAAGCTGGCCCCCTGGCCCCAGCAGCAGACTGACAGCTGTATCCCTCCCATCCTTTGCTTCGCCAGTGGTACCTTTTTTTTTTTTTTTGGCAATGCTTCTTCTGGAAGTCTCCCATTCTACTTGAAGAGATCAGCTGTAAAGGCAAGACGGTAATTCCATTTTCATGCCAGTTCATCTTTGGCTTTTCTCCAGATGTCTAATATTTGGGGCCTGATTTCGCTGGCTGCCTTGTTTCTGAATGCATGGAGCTCCAACTGACTTCATTATCACAAGCAGGATGATGATGAACTTCAATAGTAAACAGAAGGGCTCTTCACATCAGTGGGAATTCTATGTGCAAGAAGAGGTATTGTCCAGTAAAATCAGTCCGTTTCATATCAAACAAATAAACATAATGGTATCAGGAATGACAACTCAGTATCATTTGATATATGTCGAAGACAACATGAGGACCATATAGAGCCCACTCCCCGGGTTTCAGAATTACTCTCTGAGAAACAGACTTGATTTCTTCTCTCATTCCTCTTACAGAACAGCCCCAGATGCCCCATCCTTCTACCACCCTTTCTGAAGATGTACACAAATAATGTTTGTCTTGTAAAGATGGGCCACCAAGAAGGCCCATCAAAAACAAGTAAACTACAGAGTTTTTAATATGTATTTTTTTTTGCATTGGTTCAAATTTGCATGGCCAACAATCTGGTGTGAGATTTCCTCCTGGGCTAACGCTGTGGCAAACAGGCATAGTGAGGATGGTGGTGTTGGGGTGAGTATGCAGGGTGCTAACAGACTGATTTATTTAGGCATGCGTAATTAGTCAAGTCAGAAGTCTTAGTATGCATTTCATTTGTTTTGGATTATCTGTAAAATAGTGTTTTCGTAAAATAGCAAAATAGTTTGTGCTAAAACTGCTAATTTATTGCCTTCGAAATAAAAAAAAAAAACAAATTGGAACCCAGGCAGAGTAAAATCCTCATTTTTCTCCCAATAAGAGCGTTATATTTTAAGAGATGGTGTACATTTGTTTTTACGGAAGAACTATTAACTGATAAATACAGCTTACCTTCGTGACTTAGACAAAACTTTTCCATTAGGTCTGCTTGGTTAGATCATTTTTTTTTTTCTGGTCAAGACTTCTGGTTTTAAGTTTAATTTCTTTTTCCCTCTACCAAGAGAAACCTGACAGCTTCCTATATCAGCTACTAAGAAAAAAACATTGAGAAAAATCTTTTCTTTTCTGCTTTATTTCATTTACTGAATTTGAGTTTTCATTAGTATTTTAATCTTGTTTTTATTTTTTAGTATCGAGCATCTATATTTTCCCAATTCCATGTTTGACCTTTCTTTTCCCGTGAGTTGAGTCATCTACAACCCCTTGGAACTTTTACTTATGGACGAAAACTTTCTGTGTGTTTTCCGGTATCTAGCACAGATTACGTCATGAAAGTGAACTATTTTTATTTTCCTAGTACTTAGCTTCTGAACATGTATCAGACTTTTCCCTCAAGTGATTTTCCTACTAAACTATTTGGTAGCCTAAATCAGAGGCTTCATTATACACTGGAAGCTACGTCATCCATAAGCAACTCTGTCTCATTCACCAGGAGAACTTCCGTTAGCCAGGAGGAAAACGGTACCAAGGAATTAGTGAGGAAATTAACATGAAGAGTTGAATTGTAAGGGAAATATTGGCTTTCTTAGGTTATGGACATGGCAGAATTATTCCAGCCACTCATTTTAATCTATGCTTCTTGGGAAAAAATCATTTTAAGAAACCAGTAAGAAAATCATCAAGAAATATTAACAGCTAAAAATTAAACATATGTAAAGAAAAATGGGGAAGAAACAAAATACTTTGGAACTTTAAATAATTGCCATTGTGATCTTCTTGGTATAGCTGCTTTTTGAGCCACTTTTATTCTCCATTATAATAAGTTTTTCAAAGACTTTACATTGCTCCTAGGCTTTCCTTTGGTTATGTCAGTCAGTGTGACATTATTCATGCTCACACCAGCTACTCTGATTATAATATCTAACCAACGCATTTCAAAGTCTGGGAATGTGAGGCCTCTGATTTTGTCTTTTTGCTCCTGATTGTTTTTGGTCCCCGAGAGTGCACACCGATAGGAAAATGCTAAGAGGGAAAAGAAAGGTGCTGGGCAAACTCCTATCGCTACTTGCTTGCTGTCTGCCACAAAGGATGAAGGAGACCCAGTGAGCTCCAAGTCTGAGTGTTAGCTGTGAGCTCACCCAAGCTGGCCTTTCAGCAGTCAGCAGGTCCAGTTGCTCTGCCTGGACAGGTGGATGGGGAAGAGATGCTCTCATCCTTGACAATCTCCGTATTCGCCAGCCTGGGAGCGGTCAATGGCAGCAGACGGCTGGCAGTAATGTAAGAGGTCACACCCCAGGGACGGAATAGGGGTGAGGGTGGGAAGAGTTTTCCCATCCTACAATAATGGCTGCTCTAGCTTGTGTCGAGCCCTGGGAAGTTGACTCTACAGCCCTTGACATCAGTTAGGCTGATAACTCATCTAAGGTCTTTAGTCTTGCTCATGTTATATCCCCTGTTTCTACTACTGCTGTGATTGGCTCCTGCCGCTGTCTCTGCTACCTCTCCTGGGTTGTTAGCATCCTCCTGTAAGATAGAGCTGCTTTCAGCTCCTGCATCTCAGCCCTTCTGCAGCGATCAAAGCTGTGCACTATCTGGCTCCACCTCTCTTGTAGTCTAACTGCCTGTTGCTTTTGTGTCTGTGTCTCTTCCTCTGTCACCACCTTCACCTCTTCTTTTTCATGATATCAGCTCAGCCTACACTGCTAATAATAGGCGTGAAAACCGAGAAGATACGGCCACTTGAGGGAAACCACATATCGAGCCTAATATTGCCGTTCCAGGGGAGACAGCACAGGGGGTTCTCCTAGCAGGACCGCAAAGTGAAGGAGCATCTTGACTATCCAGCAAAGGGATATTTGCACCAATCGCAGCAGACTCCATAATAAAGTACTGTGCTTACACCAGTCACGACATGGTCCAGGTTGAAGCCCCTCTCTTAGGGCTTGGATGCAATGTTTGAGGGAAATTTTCGTGCAAGTTGTTAGAAGCAGCTGGGTCTGGTGCTGCAGCAAGCAGCTGCAATTGTAAGGTAGCTTCAGCAGGGCATTTGTGAAACATTCAAAGCATCTGGAGCTGGCACAGGGTGGTCTGACAAGACACCAGGGAAAAGTCCAGCAACTGTAGGCAAAGAGACATGTTGCCCTAGCCCCCAACATTTTGCTTGTTTATAGAAAAATAAATATCAAGAGAAATGCTAGTAACATGAAGATATTATCAACATCCACATTCTCACCACCATTTAACATGCTTCCATCAGTGCTTAGTGCTTACCCAGAATCCCAGGTAAAGATAAGTGCATCCTAATCTGTCTCGACTTCACTCTAATGAGTCTCTACATTGGTAACTCACCATTAATAGTTCTCTACAATGCAGACGCTATGTAACATGGTGTAATGATTTTTTCTTTAATTGCAGGCATGGTTTGAAATATTTTTTCCCACAGTTTTTTGTTTGTTTGTTTTGTTTTGTTTTGAGACAGGGTTTCTCTGTAGCTTTGGAGCCTATCCTGGAACTAGCTCTTGTAGATCAGGCTGGCCTTGAACTCACAAAGATCTGCCTGCCTTTGCCTCCTGAGTACTGGGATTAAAGGCATGCGCCACCATTGCCCGGCAAGTGGGTTTATCTCTATTTAACTCTATGAATAAACTGCTCTCCGAATACAAATGGGGGGCAGACTGAGGCAAGGGAGAGGGAGGCTGCTGGCAGAACTGGGAATACAATTCAGGCAGAATGCTCTGGAGTATCTCTCTGCTCTGCACCCTACAACAATGATACCACTACTACAGAACTATGAAAACAGTGTATCACACTATTAAATGAGAATCTGATCAGAAAAGATTGATTGATGGGATCATATGCTATGTTCTCTAAGTCTTCAGATCTAACTGTGTTTATTGTTATTCTAAGCAGGAACTTCAGAATGCTTCTATTTCCTGTGTCTGGGAGTTGAGAGCTCCACTACCGGACACAGACAGGCTATAGATTAAAGGGGTTTTCCATCACTTTTATGCCCCACTGAACAATGAGGAATCCCAGGCACTTCCTGTCTAGTCCCTCTGTCATGAGATCTGGTCAGAGAGTCTTGTACAGAGGGCCTTCCAGTCTTGATGCTAAGGAAGCTCCCTAAGTTTGGTGGCTAGAGTTTGAGGCTAGGCCTTCAAGGCATGATGGGGGAAATTCTGTTAATTGAAAATTAAATAGATAGGCACAGTGCTGGGATTCTGAGGCAGGAGGATTGTTTGAACTAAGCTCAACCTGGGCAATGTTGTAAGAACGTCTATCAAAAAAAAATCATTGATGAACAGCAGTTACCTTTAATATTGAGAGAATTAATCTGACAGAAATTATCATGTAGTCCCAGAGGTAAATGAGGTGCCTAGCAGAATAGATAAATAAGAAATAAGATGAATGAACAAATATTAAGCTTGGAAAACCCTTTCTACTGACTTCACTCTAAGCACATGCTTCCATCAGCATACTCTGGGACATATTAGAAGTAAAATGTGTTCCTCATCAAATCCAGCCACACCCAGAGCCAATGTGATTTGAGTAGGTCATCCAAGGAGAACAAGGCTGCTTTTCAGCACCTGCCTTCTCTGCTAAGACCATGGGTGCCAACCTTTCTCCTTTGCTATGGATAAGCATTATTAAAGCTAGATCCTTCTGACGTCCCACATCAAGGAAATGTACCTTACATGGCCTCTCTTGGGAGCACAATTTGAGAATAAAGTACTTAAAACTTGTGATTGTACCCTTGGCCAGGTGTACACTGGGCAAGTTCTTTACTACTTAGCTCCATCTCCACTGCAGAGAACAAAATGTAAAAATCCGGCGTTCAACAAACCTTCTTACAGGATCTAGAGACAGTAAGTAACTCGTCTGTGTGGTGTGGATGTTATCTACGCCCCAAGCAGGCATTACCTTGCCTTCTGCAGAGAGTCTAAAAATGAAATATGGGATTGGCAGGATGGGTTGGAAGCTTAGCTATTCATCCTGGAAAGCTGGATTTAGTTCTCTTCCCCAAACTCACCCATCTCATCCTCTGACCTCACATGCACCCAAGTTCTGCCTTCCCACATAAACATACAAACAAATACGTACATACAAGATAAAATATAAAAGGAACTACTGGGAAATAAAATTTGTTCCGCAAACACCTAGCTTCACATTGCATACACCTGACCAGGGTGAAGCAGGGTCAGTAATCCTGGCCATCACGGACTTCTGTGCTGCCCATCACGTGTGCTGAAGCCTGAGAAGGAAAACAGTGTCTTTGCGTTCTTTACAATGGAGTTCTCTTAATGCTGTATCGTATTTAGTTACAGTTAAAATAAGCGTGCAGCACTAATTAAAGCCAATAGGATTCCATCTCTGAATGTTTATTACTAAACCACTTGTGAGATTAGGGACTAAAGATGTGTTGAGTTGAAGCACAGTAATTAAGGGACTTTGCTGTGGCCACATACTTAATTTGGGATTAAGAAGCAGAGCGATGAAAGAATCCATAAAATCTTACTTGAGTGTGTGTAAATAACAAGATGTGAGCATAACCTATCTGACATTTAGACTTTATTTGTACTCTATTACATAAATTTCATATGGCACCATAGAATGATGGTCCTTGGAATATCTCAGATATATCTGTGAAAAATAAAATTCTTTTAGCTTTATTTTAACAAATTTGTTTTTTTATTATGATTTTATTTTTTTAAAGTTTATTAATTTATAAAAGTTTCCGTTTCCGCCCCTCCTTTCAACATCCTCCCACTCCCTCTCCTTCTCCCTCTCCATCCCTAAGAGCAGTCAGGGTTTTCTGCCCTGTGGAAAGTTCTTCCCCCCTCCCTCCAGGTCCAGGAAGGTGAGCCTCCAAACAGACTGGATCCCAAAAATCCAGTATATGCAGAGGAAACACGTCCCAGTGTCATTGTCAATGGCTTTTCAGAAAGACCCCGTGCCAGCCACATTCGGAGAATCCGGCCACATTCAGAGAATCTGGTTGGATCACATGCTCGTTCAGACCCAGTCCAACTGGCCTTGGTGAACTCTCATTAGATCAGTCCCCTTGTATCAGTGGGTGAATGCACTCTTCATGGTCCTGCCTTTCTTGTTCATGTTCTCCCTCCTTCTGCTCCTCATTTAGACCTTGGGGGCTCAGTCCAGTGCTCCAGTGTGGGTCTCTGTCTCAATCTCCATCCATCGCCAGATGAAGGTTCTATGGTGATATACAAAATATTCATCATTTGTTTTTAACTCCCTGTTTAATTATTATTTAAATTCCTAGTTTCTTTTTTCTTTCTCCAGCTCTACTATACTTCTAGAACTATACCACGAGAACCCAAAGAATACTACAAACAGATGCACTAGAATTTATTTCATTTCAATGTGCTGTAAGATGTTTTCCACCATTTATTAGCCTTTGAGGTTGTGGTGGTACCAAGGCCATCCCTGATCTCAAGAAGTGGACCTCTGCTAGGCAATTATAACTTCGTCTCAGAATATTCTGCTTACTGTTTGTTAAAATATACTACTGAATCTCAGAATAAGTGTGGCCTCACACTGAGGACAGGGGACATTTCAAAGATCTTTGGTTAAGCAAAATAGTTCACTAAAGTGCCTGAGAAGTTTAAGGATTTTCTCCGTAGCTGGATCATAGAGGGACTACATCAGAGCTGTAACCCATCCGTCTACCACACCCACAGGATGCTTACTTCCAGGACCCCAGTGTGGGTACCAAATGCAGGGATGCTCAAGCCTTGTATTTAAAAATCACACGGTGCTTGCACAGAATCTGCATTATTATGTCTCTGTACACTTTAAACTGTGTCTACAAAGTTAGAACTGTATAAATTCAGACCACACACTAGAATTTCTAGGATAATGGTGAAGAAAGTCTGTATGCATTCAGCCTAGGCAGCTTTTCTTTTCTCTGGATATTTTAAACTCCTTATTGGTTGTATCCACGGATGAAGAACCCACTGATGTGGAGCACTAACTGTTAAACATAGCCTGGGTCTCCTTGCAGATGATGGGAGCCTGCCTGCCAGGCTTTCCTTCCCTAGATGAGTCTGCAAAGAATGCTGGGGAAGTTTAAGAGATTTGTACCATGGAGATCCAAAGGCTGAAGATATAAATCTTGGTCTATATTTTTCTTTCACTGAACCTCAGTGAGCCGCAAGTGTTAGGCAATGGACACTGGTGATGAGTCTTGGCTGTTAAAACCAGCAGTTACTCATCAGCAGAGAACAGGCCATTGGCATGGTGACCCACCCATTGAAGAAGGACTCTTAAAAGAAATCCCACACTAGCTCATAATTGAGAATAATAGAGGATTATTTATTTAGGGGTAGATTCACAAGTCACAATCCTCGGTTGAAACAGAGACCAGCAACCGAATTCCGCTGTCGAAATAGAGGCTGGATGCACGCTTTACATCGGCATAAATGGTATAAGAGGCCACGCCCAAGTGGGTGTGTAACTTAAAGGCTACTGGAGGTAGGACTTCCTACAGCAAATCATGACTCTGTATACCATTCCTATGTCTCAATTACAACCAAACCTACTTGGGGGAAACGAAAGCTTGTTGTTCTCAACGAAGAATGAAACAGGAAACTCAAAAGTCACTGCCATCCCTTTTGTGGGTACATACGTAACTAGGAGCAAACATATAAAGGGTTTTGAACAAAAGATTTGAAACTAAAGTGTGGTTCTCAATGGAACAGAGGTCACAGCTGATGAATTTTAAACACACTGCCATTCTGTTTCAGAAAATAGGATATGAAATATTCTGCTGTGTGTATAAGGCAGGCATTTTAGAGTTCTGATACACACGACTAAATGTCAGAAGGGGTTACTCTGGCTCACAGTTTTGGAAGTTTCAGTCTGTGTGACGGAGAGGGTGTATGGGGAGCATAGCCATTCTTGTAAGCAAAACGATGCAGAGTCTATCTACGGAATTGAGGTGGGGCAGGGAGGGCAGGCATAACCTTCAAAGTCTTTCAATAATAACCAGATACGGTCACCACAGCTTCCTAAAATAATGTCACTAACTGAGGAATAAACATTCAAACAATGAGCCCATCTCGGATATTTCAAAATCAAGATCATAGCAAACTGTTGTCTCCATATACATGTGCTTGCTGCTGTCAAGTGGCTAGCTTGAAGGGGTTGTATTCATTTTGTGAGTGTTCTGGGGATGCTACCAAGGTCTTGGGCATGCTAACCATGTTCCCTGACACTGAGCTGTAGTTCCATAGACATTTTTCATGAACATTATTTTAGCGATGCTTTAGATTTACATAAAATTATAAAGATAACAGCAAGCTCCCCTGTGCCCTGCACTCAGTTTCGCCATTACCAGTAGCTTACAGTAGTACAATTCTTTCTCTCATGGTTAATGGACAAATAACTGCATGTCAGCAAGTCCACTCATTGTTCAGATGGTCTGAGTTTTTGCCTATTTTTTCCTACTTCCAACAGCTTATCCAGTATTTAGTTATATTTCCTTAGGTTTTTCTTGGATGTGTCATGTTATCAGATTTTTTTTCTTGTTTTCAATGAACCTAACAGTTTTGATTACTGTTTGTCAGTGGCTTGGGAGAATGCCTTGTGATTGCTATTTATCTGCTGGTTCCCCTATCATTAGTTGAGGATTATTTGCATCCATGAAAATTACAGAGAAGTAAAATTTTTAGTGTATCGTTTGTTTGCTTTGTTTTTTGAGACAGACCCTCTCTCTGTAGCCTTGGCTGGCCTGGAACTAGCTGTGTAGACCACTGCAGGCCTTGAACTCAGAGATCAGCCTGCCTTTGACTCCAGAGTTCTGGGACTAAAGGCATGTGCCACCACACCCAGGTTTTAATTGGTTTGGATTGTGTAACATATTAAAACTGTTCACATACTTACATAAATATGTTTCTATACATATGTAACAGAGTGAGTACTACTCTCAAACACATCTTCCTGTCTATTACAATCAGTAGTTGTTTTGTGTGTGTGGTTAGAGCTCTTACTGCCTAGTCTGTGAGTAAAGCGAGTAAATATCCAGATAGCTATGGTCCTCATGCCGTCCCTTTGACGTCTAAACTTGCTTAGCTGACAAAACATCAATTCCCCATCTTTAGCCTCCTCCTTATTGCATCTGGAGCTGAGTTTTATGGGGCTGAGGAGGTGTCTGTGGCAGAGGACCTGTTTCAGGTTCCAGCTTCAACTGCCTGAAACTTCAGTGCTAGGGAATCCGATGTCCTCTGTGCTCTGAGAGCGTCTTCATGCACACACAAAACAAATAAATGATCATGCTTTATAAAACCATGCAGACTATGAACATGGCTGCCCACTGTGGATGTTGACCTTGGCTCAGCCTTGAGGAGACCTTGCCAGGTTTTTCTGCTCTAAAATTTTTCTGTGTCCCCTATTTTCAGACTGAACTCTTAGACAGGCATTTGTGCTTGGCCCACACTCTGGAGTGGCAAGGCCAGAGAATCTGCACAAATTATTTGGAAATTATATTTTTGGTCTACTTATTCAACTAACAGTATTAATACTGTTGCACGAATATTTTAAGGTTGTACAATATTCCAGTATTACTATGTTTATTTGATTGATCAGATAGCTCCAGATATGATCAAGAGGTGCTCTTTCAGTCAACTGTCTGATACTTTGTCATGTATCCATCATTGGCGGGAGGGAGGGGGTCTTGTTTATTTATTTGCTTGTTTCCATCTACCCCACTTGCTGGTACTGCAAAACATTCCAGGCTCATTTCATCTTTTTCTGTTTTAGCTCTAGAGAAAGCAATTTCTCCAAGGAGTCTTCTTATTCAGGAATCGTATTAGAAATCAAGACCCAGGCTCTTGGCATTCTCCTTGACTCTGGGGTACCATTGCTCCCTAGTTCTCTCACCTGACAAGCATGAAAATACATGTGAATATGTGAAATTGTGTATGTGTGTGTGTGTATTTATATATGCGTATATCCATAAGTGACCAGTTGCATCCATATTAGGCTAATAGGAATGTGTACTGACATATTCAATTTCAATCTCTCACCATATGGATAATTCTAGCTTCTCTTGCTATCTGGAGACTCTCACTCCAGCAGTGAGATGCCAGCTGTTGCCCATTTACCTCATTTAGCGCAACATGTCCAATTTCTAGTTCAGCACGCATACCTCCAGCTTGTTCTCTGCAGTTATTGTCTCTATGTGGTTTCTCTAGAGAGAAAGAACAAACAAGAAGAGTAAGTTGGTAGGCATTCATTCATTTGAATTTATCGTCATAACCACAAATTTGTATTGCTATTGTTTTCTGGTGCGCATAAAACTTCTAAAACCGAAGCGCTGGTTGTATGTGTTCAGTGATTAGATGAAGGTGTCTGAGTCACAGTTCCACTATCTGCAGAACCATACACTCCCTTTCAGAAGCATGTTTAAGTGTCATGTGGTATAAAGGAGCTATTCTTGTAGCAGGCAGTGCTCACTTTGGGGTTTGGGATTCTGACCCTCCTCCTGGTGAGGCCCCAGGCAGATACTTCTGTGCATCCCATTTCTAAAGACCCTGCTCTGCCATCTGTCAGCTGACTGCCATATGGTACAGGTGTTGAGCCCATTCGGGACCACCATTTCCAGTAACACTAAGATCTAGAATATGGTGCTAAAGACTCCAAAGCACTCTGAAACATTAGAAATATTTTGATTTGGTGTGATTTTGTTTTTAATGATGCAGTTCCAGGGACAGATATTTCTGAAGAGAAAGACCTGTCTAATTGTCCTTAATGTTTGCTTACTTAATACTCCGTTTATGTATCAGTCCAAATAATGATTTCCCTTTTAGTCTCTTCCTTGTAAATAGGAACTAGAGTCTTTTGGGAAACTGGGCTCTCAGTTTAGATGCATGTGTCTTTTGGGTATTTTTATTCATGTTAGAACTTAGTCTAAAAATCAACCACTTGACATTGTTCAATAGCATCTCAACAACCAAAGCAATGAGTTGTCAAAAATCTTAATCAGACGGATGTTCTGGGGTACATTCTACACAACAGGAGTAATTACATGAAACAACTGCCAACACCCCCAAGTACTACTAGTCCCTGCATTGCAGCTCGTGAAGACTACAGTGCCAGTCTTTATGGATTAATCAGTCACTATTTTGTTTATTACAAATAATTGATGCAAAATGCACCATATAGATTTTTGTTTTTCAAATCCTATGTTGTAAAATAGCACATCAAATAAAAAATTCCTCTTGTGCACATTGTAGAACTCCTATTACCTCAGAAAAAAATGTTGGAGAATTAGTGGCATGAAAATTAAGTTAATAGGAGAGGAGAAATCATAGGTGAAGTATATCAGAAAACATTTGGAGAAAAGCTTTGTTTTACAAGTGGAAAATAGTCCTATACGTTAAAACTTCAAAATATGTGTCCTTTGGAAATAGATTGTAGCATGCCTGAGCCTGGGCAAACAGTCACCCAAGTTAATGCAAATAAAATGACCAAAATTAAAATCAAAGTGGGAAGTAACTACTCGCAAAACACATAAACAATTTAGGGAAAGCGGTAAAACCTCCCTGAGTTAGCTAATACTTGTTCCAAATGGTGCTCCCTAACCTCTTATCTATATTTTCATTAGGGAGCACAATTCCTTCCAGGGCTTTCTTAGTCAAAGAGAGATGCTGGGAAATCTTGCCCAGTTTCTACGCTTGCAGCTGAGGATTCCATGCACAGGATCAGTCCTAATGTGTTCACTCTTTACTTTCCCTGTCAGCGTTCCTTCTTGTGGACAGATGGCTGTCTCTGCTACTTAATAGGCATTTTGAATACTCTGGATAGACTTAGCCTACGGTAGAGATGGGGAGTTGGGAAGTTGGATTGCATCCTAGGGTAGATCATATTCTTCCTGTCCTCTTTTACACACACACACACACACACACACACACACACACACACACACACACACACTAATAGCAGCCTCAGAGGATAAATGAATGATGAGAATGTTACTTGAGAAAGGTAAAGTAATGTAACTCTTGCAGGAAGGGTCCGCAGGTGGATGGTAGATAGCTTTGCTTGGTAATTGCTTCCTGTTTTACCTTTGGGGGGTCTAATTCACAACTATGAAAGTCTTAGATCGACCCTTTTCGTTTCCTTATTTTTAATTGAAAAATTCATTTTGTGTGTATCAGGTTTTTCCACACATGTCTGTGTACATGTCCATATCTGTTGTTCTCAGAGGCTAGAAGAGGGAATTGAATCCCTTGGGAGTATAATTATAGGGAGTTGTGAGACACATGGGTGCTGGGAACTGAATCCAGGTCCTCCGGAGAGCAGTCAGTGCTCTTAACCACTGAGATATTTCTCCAGTCCAGTTTTTTTTTAATAACTTTTGTTGAGATCGACTGCTTTCCAGATGCATTGCTGTGATTATTTCTTTCCTACAGAAAAAGTTCTATCCAGAGCTCTGTAGCAGAACTCTTGATTTAGGTGAGCTTAATGATATGTTTGCCTTGAATGAAGTGATGCATGCTAAGTCCCATATGCCAAGCAGAGCAGACAGCAGCCCCTGTCTGAGGTGACAGTTGTATTGATTATCTGGTAGACGTTTATGGCAATCTGGGTCTTCTTCTATAGAGCTTACGACATCACCTCTACAGCTGGTCTTCACTGAGACTTGAAGTTGTTTCCTAAGTTATCTACTTACACTCATTTATTCAATACTTATTAAATGCCTACCACCAGGAAATATCTGAAAATTGATCATTTAAAGAAGAGGGCTGGAGAAACGACTCAATGGTGTGCGGCTTACACTGCATGTGAGAGGTCCTAGGTGCCAAGCCCAGCACTGTAATAAATAAATAAAAATAAATATATGAAACAGTAACAAAATTAAATAAAAATATAGCCCTGCATCAACCTAATTGTACCCACCGGGAAGGAAATGGCTGGGTAGAGTACATATGATAAAAGAGGTTAGGGAAAGAATAGTTCTCTTGAATAGACCTGTAAGCAACTACAAAACTCTTGATGTCTTCTTTAAAATATAAATTGAAAAAACAAAAACAAAAAATATAAAATGGAACTTGTAACTCATTTCAGAAGAGATAGGAAATTCAAAAACAGAAAAACAGAGAAAAATTCCTTCTCCCATAATTCTTAAATTTTCTCATAAAGTTCAAAAGAGAGTATAGTGTAGGAAGAGAGAGCCTCTTGTTGGTTTCTGGCCACTTAACCCAGAAATAACCACACAGAAACTGTATTAATTAAATCACTGCTTGGCCCATTAGCTGGCTTCTTATTGGCTAATGCTTACATATTAATTTAACCCATTTCTATTAATCTGTGTATGGCCACGTGGCTGTGGTTTACTGGCTAAAGTTCTGGCATCCGTCTCTGGTGGGGCTCCATGGCTTCTCTCTGATTACACCTCCCTTATCCCAGTATTTCGTTTAGTTTTCCCCACCTAGCTCTATTCCCCTATAGCTCTACTATAGGCCCAAAGCAGTTCCTTTATTAACCAATGGTATTCACAGCATACAGAGGGGAATCCCACATCAGAAAACTCTAGTGACCCTTGGTAGCTTTAACAGTGTAAGAGGATAGTTAGTTTTATTCCCGTGTGACTGTTTCCCTGAGAGTAAAATGAATGCCTACATTGGAAGGTAGGGGCCACAAGTAGCAATTCTGTGATGATTCTTTTACCCTCATTAATTCATTAGTGTCATCATTTGGGGCTGAATCAGTTATTGAATATTTATCATGTAGGCAAGTTTTTCTCTTTTTGTCCTGTCTCCTCCAGCAGTCTCTGCTGTCCAACCCAGGTTACTACAGTGGGAAGGCCCTCACACATGCCATGTCATGCACTGGAACTTTGTGGCCACCTGAACTTTGAGCCACATTTATGTCTGCTTATTAGAAATTATCCAGTCTTTGGTACTTAATCATGCAACGCAAAACAGACTTAGATGAGAGCCCCAATTATGTTTCTTCTTCAATGAGGACTATACGCATTAAGCTAGAAGGGTACAAAATGAAGAGCCATCATAATGGACAAATCTGTCTGTAGAATTTTGGTAGGGAACAAAAGATTGTCTATATTGCTTAACATAACTTAAATAGTATTCTCATTCCTTTGTCTGAGTGTAGCCCTCCAAGCAGTGGGTGAAGAACTGATTTGTCACTGTTTATTGTGAAGATCTTGAAAGTGGGTGAGAAGAATCTCCAACTTATTTGAGTTGCTTTATTTTGACAACTCAGTCTATTTGGAGAAATTTAGAGCCAATTGTTTGTGGTGTTTATACCATGGGGCACACTTTTCTCTGATGCAAAAAGAACTTACTAGTGACTAATATTAGAATTCTGATTTTCTATGATTCTTTTTTGATCCATGTTTGAATAACATCCAAAGATTCTAATTATAGACAGACAAAAATAATCAGGATTATAGTTGATAGACAATGGCTAATCAACATTATTGAGAAGAAAGTTTAAATGAATAAACACACACACATGCGCACGTATGTGTTTTGTCTCTTGAGAAACTGAGAAATTGATTTAAATAATTTCAAATCTACTATTACTGCCTTTAATCCTAAAACTGAAGAAAAGCTAGTGGTAAAGAATTCTGAAAAGATAGCGAATTGCTAAAACAGAAAAAAAATAACTGCTTATAAATCGTAAGATAGTAAAATTTACTAGTGTTTTTACTAAATGTAACTGTTTTATACTATATACTTTTATAGTTTTATGTTTTATGTTATATACTTTTATAATTAAGGGAAAACTATTTTCACTAATGGATATTTAAGATACTTATTTCCTTCAGTTATATACAAAATAAATGAGGCCAAATGAAACCATAAAATGGACTCTTTGGCCATGGGGTATGAGAATGGGGGTGGGGTGGTTTAGGAAATATCCCCAAAGAAACTTGACTCTACCATTGTCCTAAAGGGAAGTTCAACCTCAAATTGAAAACATTTGGGGTTTAATAAAAGGGGAGTCTGTACGTAACTGTGGCTTGATTTTTGCTTTGGTAATAGATGGTAAAAAGATACCATGTGCATCCCATGTGTTACTCATTAGGCAGCAAGTAAGACTTGAAGCACAGTTACTTTGTGAGGAAGATTTCAGGCTAGCATAAGTTATGGTCTCAGCATATGTAAGTACAAACTCTCAGGGATCCATGAATGCCGGGCAGGAAGAAATAAAGAATCGTAGTACAGGACAGTTCTCTCTATACATGGGGGTTTGTAAATATTTGCGTATTCTTTGGTTTGCTAGTCCCCTGTTCCTTGTAATCTCTGTGTTAGATGACACGCCAACAATCTACACTGTTGTTACCATTAAGTGTGCATATCACTTAAAGAGTTTATTTCAATTGACAAGATTATTTTTTTTTGATATCAGAGTGAGTAGATGCATAAGAACAATGGCAGATAAAGGCACACATGCATAGAAATGACAATCTGCTAGAACACATTCTTTTCTAAATGAGAGGGTGTGCTTTGAGAAACTTCTTGAAACTATTGCCACAGTGAAGGCAGCGATCTATGATGCTTATGAGTGACGTGAAATATCTCATTCTGGTCTACAAGATGCTACCCTGAAGTCTGGGTTTTGTTTCTTTCCTGTTGGGTACTCTTCATTTCCAATAGGTGTTCACAAGTTCCAAGGCCAAAGAGGTAAGTTACTTGGTAATGCACTCAGCTAGCATATGTGGAACCTTGGATTTGATTCCCAGCACCAGATGACCCAAGAGTGAATGGCGGTGTATGCCTGTAATCCCAGCACTCAGAGGAAGAGGTGGAGAATCAAGCTTGCAACATGGATTACAGGAGACCCTGTCACAAACAAACCAAAGTAAAACCAAATCCTCAAAACAAATAACAACTTCATGCCTCGTTTAACCTTCTAGCTCTCAGCCCTTCAAACTGACCCACACTTGAATAGGTAAATCTCACACCCTCCCAATTTTCCCTTGTTCCATGACTGATTGACTCTTTCCTAAAGTGCTTGACAAAAAAATAACCAACCAAAGAAAAACAACAACAATCTGCATTTCTCAATATTGTGGAGAATCTATTGATTAATTTGTTATTTACACCGATCAAATTATAGGTTGGAATGCATCAAACAGTATCTGAGTAAATCGAACATTTAAGTATATATATATATATATATATATATATATATATATATATATATATATGCATATATCTTTCTCCATTTTATAGGTTGCTCCAGTTAACAGTTGCACTGAACTTAAGATGCTTGCTTCAACCCTAATAATGGTAGCATTGGGTACTCTCTGCCAGACATAAGAGAGTCTTCCTTACAGGCCCCTTAAGACAGACATTTCTTCCTTTTCCCTCATCTATGAATGTGAAAGTCAAGGGACTTACAAACATTCTCCAAGAGGTAGAGTCCCAGCTATGCATAGGTCTGGCAACGGTCATTGGCCCAGCCTTAAACACTAACTATATAAACCCCTCCAGGGCATAACTCAGATATTTTCCTTGTGTTGACATGTCTTTCTAATGTCACCCTCTGGGAAAATTACAGAATAGAGTTTCCATTATGGAAAAGGCAGATCGTGAACCGCAACTTTGCGTAGATGGCCTAAGTGTCCAATGGAAGACACAACTGTGCAGATGACCAATGTGTCCAATGGAAGGTGCTTTGTGAAGATGACCAACGTGTCCAACAGAATGTAAGTGAGGTCTTTCAACCACCTCAGTGTCCTCCCCATCAACATTCAGTTCTCAGTGTCCTGTTGTTTGGCAGGTGACCTGTCCACTCTTCCTTTCCCTTCACAGGCATGCCGTCTCTCTCTGTGGAAACCATACCGTTTGGGTTCTCATTTTGTCTATTATGGCTGAGAGCTAGCATATTCCGCCTAAATATAGACTGCATCATCATGAAATATTGGCTCTGAACCTCAGGTTGATGACCACCGACTACTTCTCTCCTAGTTCTCCCTAAGGCCCTGTTGCTTGTCCTCCCTGTCACTCCCACTCCTTTCTGTCCTTCTTTCCTGTCTGCTTCCACCCTCCTTTGCTGCTTGCTTTCTGTTTGGCCCTCTTTCTTTCCTCCCCTGCCTGTTTCTTTTTCTTTCCTTATAATATATCTAATATTAAAATGATGTTTTCAGTATCCTATGCTTCCCAGCTTAAGCCTTGCATACATTTCTGAGTAATGGTGGCTGCATGTCTAGGCTTGAATTCTATGAATATTATATGGGCTAATAAATCCAGAAAAGAACACATTCAAAAAATAAATTTCTTATTAGACATATCACATGCACCAGGAGTACCAGGGTATGTTTTTCCCCCTCCTGCAAACACCTGGTAATGAAATTTATTGACATTTAAACTTAATAAGTGCTAATTGCGTAACTATCGATTGCAGGAAATGTGTTCTTAAAAGTCACATTATCAATGGACACAGAGGCGAAAATAGAACGGACTGGGTTTTTAGCTTTCTTTATAACATTACCTTAGAGTTTATCTTATCACGCGACACATGGTTGAATTTATAAAAGATAAAATCACAAACGAGTAATACACAGTTACTTGTTACATATTCTTCCCATTACACCTGACAGGTTCATTAATCATACAGTGTATTTTGCTATTAGAAGCCATAAAGGAGATCAAATCTCTTGTAATTTTTCTTCTTCTCTTTCATTTGATAAGTGTGTTGTTTCAGTGTGCAGATAAAATATAGTGTCAGTCAGCGACTGTCTCAGGGGGTTTTCATTTTTTTTTTTTCCAGTAGGAAATGTCCTTGCCAATTTGCCATGTAAAACATCTATAGCTCATGCATCATTTCCTTAGAATTTGACCCTCAGATCCGGGGAAGCGTCTGCGCGCCTATCCACAGGAGCGGTCACACGGAAGTAGGAGCTGGGAGAAATAAGGATTCTTCTTCGTGAAAGCCATCTTGCTTCCTGAGCATGGAGGCATTAGTGCCGAACACCTCTCTTCATAACGTAACACTGATTCATAATTAAGGTTCATGTAAATTACACAGCGAGCTGACAGATTGCATAAGCTCTTCTGGGGAGAGGTGGCAAATTTTACAGTTTGACACAGATTGCCGGCGAAACACTTGAAAGCATAAATGAAATATAAGACGATTTGCCAATAAATAAGGGCGACTATGATATCCCCCTCGCACGGAGCGCGATGAAAAATACGCAGGAGAAGGCGATACTTGTAGCTAGAAAACAAAGGTGCTTTTCATTTTCATGTCTAGGAAGGAACTCTTGAAAAGAGATGTCATCAAGTCATCCAGCGAAAACAGATGAACACATTTTAATTTTTTAATTAGTGAAGATAAAGGAAACGAGTCTTTCTGAAATCGAGCCTGTCAGCGTAGAGGGGGGAGACGACACCCCGAAACAGCTGACAACACTGCGCTTCTCAGTGTTTTTATTTTATATTTGAAAAAAAATAGTTTATAAATAAAATTCTTAGGATTTCTAAGTTTTGGTGATTTCTCTGACATCGATGGACTGTAATTTATACAAGAGCTTCTTCAGGGTTTTTTTTTTTTTCTTTCTTTCATGCTTCTTGCCAACCTAAGTATTCTAAATATAAACTGAAGAAATCCAGTCTGGCACAAAGCAGCTGATGAAATATTCTGGGCTTGCATTCTGCTATTTTCCCAGAAGACCTTCTCTGGGAGGCGGGGAGCGCAAAGGATGGTGGTTAAAGCACGTGCGGCCAGCGGCCAGCGTGCGCCCTCACTTTAGGGTCACCAGAGAGCGGCCTTTCTGCTCCATCCTGAGGGCTTAGCTGACAGAGACAAGAGCAGCCCCTTCTCGTTTCTTCTTGGCTAGAAGTACCTTCCTTCCTCATGTTGCCAGTCTGTCCCAAATAGGGGCGATGTTTACTGTGTCTGCCTAGGAAAATTTCTGCAGAGGCCGAATCAGCCCCTAAGTCTTCAAAGGCCTCATTTCTACAACATGTTGAAGGCATCACTCCAAGAAGCCTAGTGGTTTGAATGCTCAGCCATTTGCTCCCTGCAAGGTTGTTGCCCCTTCTGTTTATATACGGACTTATTCTAGTCTACATTTTTTGTATAAGTGTCAACTATCATGCTTTATATATAAAGAACTGATTCTTTTTTTTTAACTTCTTTTTTTTTTTTTTTTCATGTTGCTTGTTTGTTGACTTACTAAAGGCCGGGCATAGGAAATTCACTTAAGATGTCTGATCTCGACTCCCAGGGTTCCAAAGGCACCTAACATACAGGTTCTTCCACCTGGAGACTTTTTTTTTCTCTCCTTCACAAACTGTGTGGTTTAAGTGCCTCTGTGCAGGCAGGTTCAAAGTATATCATTATTTTAGTGTTGCCAGAGGTGGTCACTAAACCAAGAAGAAAGCTCCGAATGTTAAGGCTTATTACATTCTTCCACACACATTTTCTTTTTGTCTTTTTATTTTCTGTGTATGGGTGATTTTGTCTGTAGGTCACATGCATGCAGTGCCTGAGGAGGCCAGAAGAGGGCGTGAGATCCCCTGGGACTGGAGGTTGGGACAGTTCCGAGCTGCTACATAGGTGCTAGGGATTGAACCTGTGTCTTCCGGAGGAGTGGACACAGCTGTTAACCGCTGAGCCTTCATTGTTCTCAATATACTGAAACGTCCATTTGAAGATAAGAAATGTTTTCTCTGGGCAGCTAAGCCAGGGACTGTTTCCCAAGAGCTCCTCAGGATGAGTGTACATTACAGGAATTCTTAAGTTATATGATATGGATCTTTAAAACTGGATTCTCCGTAGAGACAGGGTGTTCACAAGCAGGCATGGCACAGGGTCCTATCCACTGTGGAGTGGCCTTGCTTTCTGTCCGTGTATCTGAGGTCTGGGTGGGGGTTAGGAAAAGGATAGCCAGAGACATGCTTCTGCTGGGCTTCTCTTTTGGCTGACAAGATTGAAATCGATAGGCAAGGTTTTCACACTTAGTTTTCATTAGGATAGCCATGCCTCAAGTTAATTGAGTCTATTATTGGATACTTTTCTTTAAAAATATAAATGTTGTTTTATTCCTAATAAGGAGCAAGGCCAAACTCAGAGTGGGCGCATATGAATGTTTTTGCAAGTGAAGAAATGGTGTGCTGTATGTATCCATGCAAATATATGTGTTCTTTACATACAAAAAGGAGAAAGCAAAGAGGGTTGGTTTGGCTTCATGCACAGCAAAGTTTAGACACTCAAAATACCACATTGCAAGGAGAAAGGCTCGATATTTTGAGCTCATTGAGGACCCAGTAAGCGGAGGTAGAGTGATCTGTAAACACTGGTGGAGTCAGCTCTGCAATCCCGTTTTGGATTCTGAATTTTCGAAAGTTTCTTTCTCCCTCTGCTGAATATCTGCAGTCCTCGCCTTTGCCCGATCTCCAGGGGCCCCGGATCGGTGAGCATCCCTTTGTGTTTCATCCGACGGTGTGCCCTCTGTCACAGCTACCTTCATCTCATTTGTCAGGTTTTGAGTAATCTTTTCTCACTTCTCCTTCATCTTCCTGGGCTGTCCCCAGCTGTGCTGAATGTTACAAACGGAACCGACAGGCCCAAGACTCACACTGACAATCCATGCAGAGGGCTGTACTGCTGGCATTGTCTCTAGTCCGCGTCTTGCTTCCGACCACCGTCATCAGGACTGTAAATATCCACGGCTTTTCACGATGGGTGTTTATGTAGGCTTACTTACCTCTTCCAGAATAGTTAAACACTACTTCTGTTACACAGTCCGCTTTATCCTTCAGGAAAATTCCATCGCATCGCGCTTAGGCATGGAACACCCTTCTAGAGAGCCTTCCCCCTCCCCCAACCTTTAAAGTGGACGTCATGCAAAGTCAGACAGATAATATGAACAAGACGTGGAGGTGCATCCTGTGTTGCTGGTCTGCACCCTGTTAGTGAAAACTCCATTACAATCGCTGTGGGAGCAACCATCCAAACTAATCCTGTAGAACTTTGCTGCCAAGTTGGTCAAAGGCCATCTTTGGGAAACAGAGGAGACGGTGGGGTGGCATGCCGACAATGTCTTCCGGGCGTGTAAAAGGTTTGGAGCAGAAGCTTGCTGTCCTCACCTCTCTGCCACTCTGTCCATGCCGGTCTAGGATAACCTTAGTTGTTCACCCCTCCTCTCGGTATGCAGCTCGGGAGACGGACCCGAGGGGGTTTCATGTGGCTGAGCACTCAGTCTGCAGCTGATAACTGGCCACCATCTTTTTCTCAGTTTTATTTATTTAGATAGCCTCAGGAAGCCCCCCCAGCTAGTCGGAGATTAGCTCACTGTGTAGCCCAGACAGGCTCTGAAATTGTGAGCTTCCTCTCTCTGTCTCTCAAGTCACCAGCATTGTAGGCTCCCATAGCCACACCTGGCTCCTCTTGGCACCGCTGTATTTATTATTTCCGTTTGCTTTGTCAGGAGTCATCTGAGCAAAGAGCTGAGTCGTTGGCACAGTATCCAAATCCAATATGTGAGATACCAGCCGTTGACCAACTAAGGTCCAATCTGCTACCTGTTTGTGTTGAGCCCAGAGAATCAGACTGGCTTTAGCCTGTCAAAAACAATTGAAAGTCAGTCTGAAGAAGTGAATAGTTTATAAAATGAAAATTGTATGGAATTTGAATTTGAGATACATCATCAGAATAGATGATGGTGATTTTTTTCTCAGTATAAACAAAGTACCAATTGTTTAACAGACTGTAGTTGATTTTGCTTGCAGAGTTAAATAGGAAATAAAGAGTCTATAAGGCCCTGAGGAGTCTTAAGAATTTACCATGAGCCAGGTGGTGTTGGCACACACTTTTAATCCCAGCACTCAGGGAGGCAGAGGCAGGAGGATCCCTATGAGTTCCAGGACAGCCAGAGATACACAGAGGAACCCTGTCTCAAAAAGACAAAACAGAACAAAATAAAACACAACAAACACACACACAAACACACAAAACAAACTCAAAGTCAACCAACCAAACAAACAAAAAGCAAATTAAAAAAGAATTTACCATGACTTTGTACAGGGAACACTGCTCCTTCCTATGTGACATAAGCCTGCCTTCGTGGGTTCATGTTTCACTGAAGGTTTTAATTTGTATCACAAACCTAGCTGCTTTGTGCGTGTGCCCTTGGCCATTCTAAGGTTTGAATTATTGTTTCATATATTTTTCTTTTAACTTTGCACAGCCTTCAAAGTTCTCCAAGGTTGAGAGTTGACCCACACAACATTTCTTTTTGTCCCTTCCTACTGTGCATATTTCTTAATGTGCTCTGCTTTGAAGGGGCACATACACATGGAGTATGTCCCCAATGCTCATAAAAGTAAATTAAGTAAAATTTGATTCTGGTTTCCCCTTGTACTGTGAATTCTGTATTAGCTTGTGGGGGTAGCTACAGGGACGCACCAAGATTAGACAGCTAAAAACAAAAACAAACAAACAACAACAACAACAACAAAAAAAAAACAGCCGAGTTTGCTCACAGATCTCAGAGTCAAAAGCAGGGGCACTGGAGTTGCTTTCTGCCAAGGCCTCTGTGTGGCCTGCAAATAGCCATCTTCCTGTGGGTCACCAGTGCAAGCCACATACATCTTTCTCATCAGCACACCAAAAATTCAGGAGGACCCATGCAAAGCTCACCGGATGATGTTCATTAACTCTAAGACTTCTGTCTCTAACTGTAGTTGTTGGGGTAAAGGCTCCAATATCAGAATATGGGGGAGTGGCATATTTGAGCGACCACAAATGACAGTGGATAATTCTTTCAATTGCTTCTTTCTCAGGTTATGACATGCTAGAAATGGAGAGATATGCAAACACATTCCAGGATCTCGCTGTCAGATTTAGCCGTTGTAGTCCCACATTGAGTACCAGAGTCATGATTTCGCAAGCTGAGTGGGCTGGGCCTAGGTAGCCGACTACATTTCACATCTTTAGGCTTTTGTCACATTGTGTCTCTCTAGAGGAATCCTGTAAAAGAGTGAAGTCCCCTCCGGACACCTAGAAGGGCAAAAGATTTTAAAGTGCTAGTGTTGTCCACACTTTTCCGTGCACTGAAACTTCTTAGTGTAGCGTGGGAACTGGATGCAGAAACAACAGGAAGAAAACCAGAGTATAGGTGCCCCCAAGCCATCTGTCTCTTAGGTCCTCGCTTTGATATGACCTCAGCCTGAAGCTTTTAATGATCGCCACTGAATGTACCTGCCGCTGACTTCCTGGGAACATCTCAGATCCCGGTGTGCTCTGTCTAAATGGGTGTATCCTGTAGAAAGGGCAGACTGGGTCTCTGACAGTGTCGTGGAAAATTTGAAAGTTATATAATTTTATAAAGGATAATTACTTAAGATTTGAGGTAAAGACAAAAACAGAATTATTTTTAAACTTAAAAGTGAAAAAAAAATTGGCCTAACCTAAAGAACATATGGAGGACCACATTGAAACTGCATGCTGCTAAAAAAGAAAAAAAAAAAACCCAGCAAATCCCTCACGAGTCTCTGTATTTTCCCACCACCACGAAACTGATTCTAGTTCCAAATATGTAATTCTCACCGTGAAGGCATCAGGATGTGATTGTTCAATCCAAATATCACACCAGGAATCCAGGAATATCTTATTGTGGCCAACTGGACTTCCTGTGTGCTAGATCTCTCTGTGAAGCTAGTCAATAGTTGATAGCGACAGCAAGTGGAGATGGGAGCCTGTGTGTGCGTATTTGTATGCGTGAGTGTATGTGTGCATGCGTGTGGGCATGCATGTGTGCATATGTGTGTATTTGCGTGTGTGTGCATGTGGGGGGGGGGCATATGTGTGTGTGTATGTGTGTTTGCACATGTGTGTGCATGCCTATGTGTTTATGTGCCTGCGGGTGTGTGTGCATGCGTGTGTGCATGTGTGTGCGCTTGTGTGTATGTGTGTGTATGCGTGTGTGCATTCATGCATTCATGCATGTATGTGTGTGTGTTTATGTTCATGCATATATGCACTCTGTGCTATCTTTTCGGGGACAGGTCATTTAATATGACTGGCTTTGGGGTACATCTCTGCAATGGCATACAGCCTTCACCCACAGTCAGAACACCTTAGTAGCAAGCTGTGTCAGAAGCAGCAGACCCTACTCTTTGTCCTATACCCACTGAAACTCCTATTGCACACAGTAGGACTTCTGATTCTAGAATTCCCCTGTTCTTGTCACCGTAATGTGACTATTTTCCTCTTTTAATTTAGAGGAAACTGCCAAACTTGAATTTTGTTTCTACAAACCATACATATATGTTTTATTAAAGTGAAGTTTTATATTTTTGTTATTACTTTAAAAAGTACAAATTCAAATTTAAACATAAGCAAAATTCTCTGAACTAGTCTATTCTTTCATTTAATAAATAAAAGCTATACGCAGGAAGGCTCTTTACATTAAGAACACAAAATAGTCAACTTGGAATATTCAAGCTGTAACAGGAAAAAGCACTTTAGAGGGGACTATATCTTTCAAGGAGGAACAAGAAACGTCAGACTGAAAGAACTCTTGGGATGTAGGTCTTACAATGTCTAAAGGATATTAACTATGACACCAGTCAACTACAATAAATGACTAATTTTTTAAGGCCTTTGAAAATAACCCCTCTACCCCCAGCGATTACACAATAGCTGTGGATCTTTGACCTGACCTCTGTCAATTGCAGAGGAGTTCTCTTGTTTCCGGTGTATCCAGTGATACCTAGAGCTGCGACCTTGCTTCTGCTGATCTTTCATAAAGCATTCTAACCTCTGCCCTGAAGTGCATATGGCATAGCATATTTGAGGCAAATTTGCGAACAAATTTCTATTTCTAGTAGAAATCAAGTCTTATATAGTCTCTGAAATAAAGATAACAGAAAGTCACATTTATGACCTTTTAACTGGCTCACATTTTTCTTAGTTAGGAGTGCAAACCATAAAGGAAAAGAAAGTTTGGTATTTTATTTTAAAAAACCCACCAGGGGGCCAAACATTGGCTCTGCTATAAATATATCTAGCCAAAATACTGTTAATGTGTGTAAGAGAGTTTTGCAGGCTAGATCCAGTTATCGCTTGCTTTACCTAAATGCTCAGGGTGAGTTAGTCATCCTAACCTCCTCCTAATAAATACATCCCAGAGGACTGGAAGGAATGCACATCATAAATCATCTTCCTATGAACTTCCATGCATTTCACCAAGAAGACAAACATACACAAGAGAAAGAGAAATCCCAAAACTTTGAGAAAATTGACAGAGATCAAAGCCACGGGCATATAGTGGCTGCTACACAGGGTATCTACTGACTAATTCATCTGAAATTACTGAACACGCTGAATGAGCAGAACAAGTGCAGAGACCAAACATACAAAAACCTTTAGCAAGTGTGGTTAAGACCTTGGCTTAGTTTGATATTAAAAAATATAGCTCTGTGTAACTTTGGAAACAGAAGTATATTTTTAAAAGCAAGCTGAATTGCATTTATTTATTTATTTATGAACAAACAGGGGTTTGTTCTATAGCCCAGGGTGACCTCTACTTCCCACATTCTGAGTGCTGGGATTATAGGTTTTCTCCACTACACTCAGTTTAGCATTGATGATGCTTTGGATCTCTTAGAATATCCAGAATGTGGCACACTGAAGTCTCAATGTCTCTGAGAATCTGTATCTGTAATACAGATACAGATTGGTACCAGAACGGTACCAATTAAACCAGTCAGCTGGTCCTCCCCTTTTACATGGACACCAACAATTTAGACCAATTAATAATTTTTTTTAATTGCTTCAACCTCAGTGATACTCTTTACTGTCAAATGTTTTACTCTCATTTACTTTAAGTGAGATTCTAAAAATGAACCACTCAAGAAACCAGAAGCAGTTTCTTACCGATAGATTCAGTACAGTGGGGGTGAGTACTTTCTCTCATGAGAAATGCAGAGGCCTATTTGGAGGTAATAACTTGGAAACAATTGATTGTGGATCGTGGTTCGTGTTGGTGTTTTTCCATGATGGGACACATTTGAGTTATTTCATTAATTGAAAGAGAATTGTTACAGTACCCAGAAAGAAGCCAGAGCCAAAGCCATGGTGCTGCAAGGTTCCAAGGTTCAGATTAGAAGAGGAACGGGCTGTTTGTACCAGATTCCATTCCTGTACAATTGTTGTCATGAGAATGGATTCACGTTGTGCCTTTTTCTGTTTCTTTGGCACTTTTTTTGTCCTAAGAACAAGATATGGGGAACTCAATGGCTAGAGTTATCTGTGAAAGACGGTAAACTATTCTGCTTTAACCTTTTATAGATTCATTTTGATTGACTGGCTATTCTAGTTTTCTCCTAAGTTCCCAATGCTGTTAAAAGAAGAGAGAGGAATTACTGCCCAATCAGGTGGAGGGACATTAGAAAGGTCAAAGGCGTAGCCCTTGCAGCCCACATTCTCAGCATGGATGAAACATTTTTTTTTTAAAGGAAAAAAAAAACTTATTCTGGTGACAAAGATTGCAATAAGAATAGAAAGTGTCAGATCAAGAATCTATTCATGGGCTGATGATTGCAATGGGAATGAACATAGTGCCTGGTTTAGCCTTTCTTCTCATAATCATGCCGAAGTTGCCTCATGGGGTGCTGCTGGGGAGCCACACTGAAACCAGGAGGAAAAAAATATCAAAAGGAACAGTGAGAAATAATGTAAGAAGAAGCAGCATTTAAGTGACCACCCAAGGTATTCGCTTGTCTCAATTACAGAAAGGTGGGTGGCTTTTACTAAGGGTCCGGGGAAATCCATCTGCAGAATAACCACCACATGGAGTCAGACAGTTAAACAGGGATTTTTGTGCCTACATTGCCTCCAAATATCAAACTGTGAACTTCTCTTCATTATGTAGATACAAGATGTGTTTCTGAAAACCTGATAAGTAGGAAATAGGTCATTAAAAACTACAACACACAGAGATTTAATTGTTTTCTCCTGTGACTACAAATGAAAATATTATCTAATTTTTTTAGATTCCTCCTAGCATAAGACCCTAAGCTGAGACATTTAATATGTTTAAATATTGTCAGATGAAGCTTATTTGAGTATCTTATTTTTAAAAAGTAGATTGCAAGGCATTAAATAAGCCTCTTAACTTAAAAGTAGATTTGAAAGAATTCAGTATCTTACGCTTAAAGGTCATTACTAAAACAACAATGTAATTAGAAAACTAAGTACTATTTCAAGACTACTCTGCACCGACTGGAAATGAAATATAGTCAAATAAAAAAGGGAAAAATTTCCCCCCAAGTACTCTAACTTTATGATTTATATGCCTAAATATTTCATGTGTATCTCATATTTCCAACCACAGGGGAGGCCCTGGGATTTGCCGATGCTATCCATGCTTAGGGATTCTTTGACATAGAGCCATAAAGTTTGCAAAAGCAGAAAGAAAAAAAAAGAATAATATATATGATTAGATTTATATTTACATATTATCACACATAAATACTTGTGTTTATGGGTTTAAATCAAATATATATATTCTAGTATGAACAAGACTTCATGGTCTGACATTTTTCGTTCTTATTGTAGCTTTGGGACAACAGCATGTTCCTGCTCTAAAGGGCAATCAGGAGTGTTATGATCTTTAAACTTCTGAAGACAAAGCTGTAAGATTAAAGAAAAATAATTCTAAAGGTGCATGTCTACTAGGGAGCAGGAAAAGTTTCATTCACAACCTTGAATTATTCCATTCCTGCCTCATTTGGGGAACAGTTCTCAAAACTCCAGGCTGCAGAAAGAGAAGATTCTGTGATTCTTTTCACCCCCACTCCCCTGCCCCGCAGTCTCCTGTAGCCTACCCTACTAGCCTGGAACTTGCTCTTCTCCTGAGACTGGTTTTGAACCTTCGTTATCCACCCCACTGGGTGCTGGTTTACAGCCCTCCACCACAAAACCTGACAGGAAAAAAAAAGTTCTCTGGGTCAGAGTTAGATGCTGGCCCCTTTGGAGAAGGGGGCCACTTCTTACTCTTTCCCGATGCGGATGGAAAGTTTAGGCTCCTGGACATTTTTATAATGGGATGTGTTACTTCTCTGTTAGCAGTCTCCAAAGGCTCACCCAAATCACAAATTCAAATAAGGATCTTTCTAGGGCGAGCAGCCAGCAAGCTAGAAACCAACAGGGTGCTTTTAGTCACTCATTTCAGAGCGGACACAGGGAACCTCCATTGGGAAACGGTGGTAGGCAGTGACGACCACTCTGAGAGAAAACATTCAGGGTGAATTTTGGCATTCAGCTGGGATTTGGGACTTTTGAAAGGGCTTTTCTCATTAGTGGCTTGCTGTTCCCATTAGGATAATCCAGCACTCTACAAACAAGCCTGGGAACTCAGCTGGCCAGCTTGTTAAAAATGCAAGACCACCACCCCTCACCAACCCCTTGCCACCTGAACCATATTCAGAAGACTGACAAAGGTCTTCAACTACAAGAGAGAAAGTCTGTTTTCGTTTGGAAGAGTGTGTCCTGGCCATTATTCATGTACTGGGTACGAGCTGCAAAAGAATGTCAAAGGGGAGCAAAGTCACCCCGTTTGAAGGCCGTGGTATGAGGGATTGTGGATAGAGAAGCTGGGAGAGCCAAAACACCATATTTGCCATGGAGAACTGCAGCCACACTCAGGGTGTCTTGAGAGAGTTCCTTCAATCCATCCAGATAGCTTTTTTGGGGGAACCTTAATTTGGGATGTTGTGCCAATGCAAACTTGAAAGACTTGTTTCTCTTGCTTAAGGTTGCTTTGAACTGGAAGCACTGGACCACTCCTCAGAGCTACTACCTCCCCGAAGCCCGGCTTACGATTGGGTTAGGGACTGTACCCTCTTTCCAGGAGGCCTGCTGCCTAAGGCCAAGCCAGAGCTGCTCAGCAATAGCCGCATGGAAAATTCTGTTCTGCAGGGGAAGTGATATTCCTCTCTGAGTCTTATTAATGCTTGAGAAAAGCAATTGCATTCTGATTTTGTGTTTTGAAGGTATACCCATTTCAACTTTGTCATATACATTGAGCTCATTATCTGTGTGTGTGTGTGTGTGTGTGTGTGTGTGTGTGTGTGTGTGTGTCTGTCTGTCTGTCTGTCTGTCTGGGTGGGTGGCCCTCAGCCTATGAAGAACTAGACATGTCCATATGTCCTCAGCAAGTAAATGCAACTACTTGAAAGGCACTTTGATATAATTGGAATTTCTTGGCTAATTAAAGGTCAAAAGGGACTCGGGTCCTTGAAAACAAGCATGAAGGACTTCTTTAAACTGTTGTATGCTTTTGTGTGCACCTATACATGTGTGTGCATGCATATGGAGGCCAGTTTATTTTTTTATGTTTCCAGAGTCAGGGTTTCCTCTGTGTAGACCTGGTTGTCCTGGAATTCATTCTACAGATCAGGCTCACTTTGAACTCAGAGATCAGTCTGCTGATGTCTCCTGAGTGCTGGGATTACAGGCCTGTGTTGCCGTCACCCACTGGAGGCCAGATCTTAAGCCAAATGCCTTTCTCAGTACGCCTTATTTTTTGAGACATGGTTTCCCACAGAAACTAGACCTTACTGATTTAGGTGGACTAGCTGGCCAGCCCGAGCTCAGGAATTCTCTGACTTCACCCCCAGTGCTGGGACTGTATATAATGCATGCTTGTCACACCAGACTTCATACAGGGGTTCTAGGTACTCTACCGCAGGTCCTCATGTTTACATGACAAACACTTCACTGACTTGCACCTCTCTCTCTCTCTCTCTCTCCCCCGTTTTCTCTTTTCTTTTGGTTTTTCGAGATAGGGTTTCTCTGTAGCTTTGAAGCCTGTCCTGGAACTACTGTCATCTACCACTGTGTCTGATCAGTTCTTATTCTTGAAGGATCATTGTTTTCTTATATAAATATAACACTACTTTTTATTCACTAAACCCTATATCAGTGAATATTGATGAAACAAACAAAAAACCCAAAAAGGACTTAATAAGGAAGACCAAAGTCAGCGTAACCATGGACAAAAAGCCATGCTTCATGGGCAAAAGGTACTGTGCCTTCCATCTGTGCATGGGGGCTTGAAAAATTTGGAACTGGTTATAAATTAATTGGTCTCTTCTTTTTCTTCAGACAGAGGGATATTAATTATCAGTTCTTAAATAGATGTATTTTCATCTGCAGCCTAATATCTTCAACTTAAAGAACTGACTTATTTTCTGAACAAAGTAGTGGGAGGTGACACTCTCCAAGGAAAATTCTTGATTTGCCAGGGAAGAAAGATGAGCAATGATCAAACTTGTGTGATGTGGCTGCTGATCACTAGCTGTAGACTGCATGTGTGTGTGTGTGTGTGTGTGTGTGTGTGTGTATGTATGTGTGTGTGTGTGTGTATGTATGTGTGTGTGTGTATGTATGTGTGTGTGTGTGTGTGTGTGTGTGTGTGTGTGTGTAGTGGCTAATGGAGAATTATCTATTCTTCTAGAAAATGCATTTTAACCTTTGATAGTCCTCCTGGAACTAGCTCTCATAGACCAGGCTGACCTTGAACACACAGAGATCCGCCTGCCTCCACCTCCCAAGTGCTGGGATTAAAGGCATGCTCCCAGTTTGATAGTTCTTATTGTTAGAAATTTCTCTTCATCACACTCAAAGCTTTCTTTGTCATGCCCAATTCTCTCATGGGTTCTGTTTTTTTGGAAGCCATCCAATGAACTGAGTTGCAAACCGAGACTTCATATTTTTGGGTGATGGCTTCACAAATCCGAAATTGCCTGTCTCTTCTGTTGCTGCGAGATGTTTTCATCTCTCTTTGGAAGACCTCTGGGTAGCCATTGTCTTTCTGAATGTGCTGAACCAGATCCAGAATATATGTGTAAGCACACTATGTAACAAAGAGCTGTGCTGGGCCAGATCTAGAATACATATGTAAGCACCTCATTATAACAAAGACCAGTGAAAATCATTCATCTACAGAATGCACTTCTCCTCACAGGCCCTTAGTAATTTGAAGCCCCACGTGTTTTGCACTCTGAACTCTCTATGAGCTAGCACTGCTCCTGTTCATGTTGTCACAAACAAGGGAAAGCAAACAACTAGATTGACAACATCATCAATATTTTAACACAAAGACCAAAAGAATGATTTGGAGACAGGAGCTGACTATGGATGTTACCTAGTATGATTTCTGACTGGACCAAAGTGAAGTTTGGAAGTCCAGAACAACTATATGTTCTGACATGTGGTGTATACTGAGGCGGGCATAGACCCTCAGCCTGTAGCCAACCTAGAATAGAAAGGACAAGAAGCTCCCTAAGAGACCACAAGGGTAGAGCCAATGCAGATAAGGCAAACAGAGTGAACCAACAGGCTGCTTTTAATAACTGTTACTTTCAATTCTGGGAAGAGAAAACTCTATATAGGTGCAGATGTGAAAGGTAAAAGGTGTTGTGATGTTTCTTTAAGGTAAAAGTGTAGAATATTCTGCTGTCTTCTAGGGGCAGAAGGATTGAGTACCAGAAAAAGATGCGGTCAGCTTCGGAGTACAGGAAACCACAGAGGGAACTGTTTCTTTATCTTGTTCCCTGGTGATTCTTCCTCTTCTAACAGTGACTGAGGGGTAGGGGGGCTTCCTGTCAGATAAGGGAGAGAGGTGCTTTGATGATGGAGGGATGATGGTTGCCACAATGTTTCATACATTTGGAATCCATCTTGAAGGAAAGAAGATCTGAGGGGATTTGAACTTGTACCCCAAGGTAGCTGTTATCAGAGGGAGGCAGAGAAAAGCAACACACTTGCCTGCGTGTTTGCACAAAGCTGAGGAGCAGAGGATGCCAGGGTTCTGATCTACTGGCCTGGAGATTCTTGGTACTTCTGGTGTTAATCATGCTAAGGCACCATGGTACCCAGTTAAGAACAGTAACTACTACATGATGCTTGTGGGCTTGGCCTATGTGTGCACTTGATTGACTCTTTCCCATCCAAGCTGGTGTCTTAGAAGTGAGGCAACTTGAGTCCAGTTACCCCTTTACTACAGTACCAATCTGAAATGACTCCCAAGAGTGAGTTTGGTCTCCAACTTGGGTTGCTAGAAGAAGGCCCAGTGTATGGAGCTGAATCTTTGGGGATTTGCCTTCCTCATCTCTCTTTCCTTTTGTGTTGGGTCAGCATGGGGCTCCTTGGTCTATATTCGCTCTGTGGTGTTACAGTATGGTAGCAGGAGAGTAGGGCCTAAACCTGTGAAACTCTGGGCCAAAATACATAACTCTTCTTTGAACTTGCTCATTTTTGGAATTTCATGGCAGAAGGAAAGGTAGCATAGCACTTAGGGTTTTTTTTTAATATAAAACCAGATCAACATTGGGATTATGTGTGTGTGTGTGTGTGTGCCCTCATATGGAATCAGGATAATATTAGAATAATTATCATTACTGTTATCTTTGATACTGTAGATCAGAGCCAGGGCCTCACACTGACTAACCACATGCTCTATCATTAAGATGCTCCTTTATATCCCCTAATATTATTAAGAGCAAACAGCTTCATCAGGTTATTATAAAAGCTAAATGGAACTGAACATGCATATTGGCCATCCTGGTTCTTTCTTTGGAAGTCTCTTTACAGTGCTATGTATCTTCAAAATTGTCTCACTGTTCAGATATTTTGATTAATATGTGTCATAAGCATGTTATTAAAAAACCTCAACGTGGGCAGCACAATGTATGAACAAGCTGACTGGGACTGGAGGTCGTGGACTGTTAAGCAAAATCCCATGTGTCCGAGAAAGAGAAAGTGCTAAAGGGTTATGTAGCCAAAGAATAACCCAAATAAACCACCTCTGACTTTGGACCAAGGGGAAAGAGTTAACACTCTGATAGGTAACTACAAATGGAATGCCTGTCATGTGCCAATAATTATCTCACTGACCCTCAAAACAAGTTCATGAAGCCAATTGCTGTTATTCCATTTCAAGAAGAAACTCTGGCTTAGAGTGCTTGCAGGCACATGGGGGAATAGGGAAGAAGCTGGAGGGGGGACAGGAGTGGGTATGATCATATTTTAATTTTTTATTTATAAGAATTTCCACTTCCTCCCCTCCTTCCAATACCCCCCCCACTCCCCCCACTCCCTCTCCTCCTTCCTCTCCAGTCCCAAGAGCAGTCAGGGTTTCCTGCCCTGTGGGAAGTCCAAGTTCCTCCCCTGTCCCTTCAGGTCCAGGAAGGTGAGCATCCAAACAGACCAGGATCCCAAAAAGCCAGTACATGCAGACAAAACAAGACCCAGTGCCATTGTCAATGGCTTCTCAGTCAGCCCCCATGTCAGCCATATTCAGAGAATCCGGTTTGATCACATGCTCGTTCAGTCCCAGTCCAGCTGGCCTTGGTGAGATCTCATTCGATCAGTTCCCTTGTATCAGTGGGTGAACGCACCCTTCACGGTCCTGACTTCCTTTTTCATGTTCCCCCTCCTTCTGCTCCTCATTTGGACCTTGGGGGCTCAGTCCAGTGTTCCAATGTGGGTCTCCGTCTCTATCTCCATCCATCGACGGATGAAGGCTCCCTCTGGTTCTGACTTCCTTGATCACGTTCTCCCTCCCTCTGCTTCTCATTTGGACCTAGGGAGTTAAGTCCAGTGTTCCAATATGTGTCTCTGTCTCTATCTTCATCCATCGCCAGATGAAGGTTCTATGGTGACATGCAAAATAGTCATCAGTATGGTTATGGGCCAAGGCCAGTTCAAGCACCCTCTCCTCTGCTGCCCAGGGAACAATCTGGGGACCTCTCCTTGGGCCTGGGAACCCCTCCAGAATCAAGTCTCTTGCAAACACTAAAATGACTCCCTTAGTTAAGATATATATTTCCCTGCTCCCATAACCATCCTTCCTCCCTCGCCCCTCCCATTCCCCCAAGCCATCCCCAATCCTCCCCCTCTCCCCTCTCCCTAACCATCTCCCCTTACTTCCACCCCCCCCCCCCGTGCACCCAAGTTTGCCTGGCAATCTTGTCTACTTCTAATATCCAGGAGGATAACTATATGATTTTCTTCAGGTTCACCTTCTTATTTAGCTTCTCTAGGATCACAAATTATAGGCTCAAAGACCTTTAACTATGGCTAGAATCCAAGAAACTAGACACTAAAACTCAAATTAACCCAATTAAAAAATGGGGTACTGAACTGAACAGAGAATTTACAACAGATGAACTTCGAATGGCCAAAAGACACTTAAGGTCATGCTCAACCTCCTTAGCGATCAGGGAAATGCAAATCAAAACCACTTTGAGATACCATCTTACATCTGTCAGGATAGCTAAACTCAAAAACACCAATGATAGCCTATGCTGGAGAAGATGTGGAGTGAGGGGAGCTCTCATCCATTGTTGGTGGGAATACAAACTTGTGTAGCCACTGTGGAAATCAGTGTGGCAGTTTCTCAAGAAACTGGGAGTCAACCTCCCTCAGGACCCAGCAATTCCACTCTTGGGAATATACCCAAGAGACGCCCTAACATACTACAAAAGTATTTGTTCAACTATGTTCATAGCTGCACTATTTGTAATAGCCAGAACCTGGAAACAACCTAGGTGCCCCTCAATAGAAGAATGGTTAAAAAAGGTGTGGAACATATACACATTAGAGTTTTGCTCAGCTGTAAAAAACAATGACATCTTGAATTTTGCATGCAAATGGGTGGAAATAGAAAAAGCTTTACTGAGTGAGGTAACCCAGACCCAAAAAGAGGAATATGGTATGTACTCACTCATAAATGATCATATTTTATTGTATATGTGCATGAAATTCTTAAAATAATATATATTTCATTGTGTATATTAATATGAAAATTTCAAAGATTTTGTATGTATGTATGTACATATATATAAAATAATGGAAGACTTCTAGCTAACTAGTAGCACAATAGATCAATTGCAGGTTTAGTTTATAGAAGGAATGAAATTTTACAGAATTAGTAGAACCCCAAGATTCTGGAGGATATAAAGGAAATTGGACTTAATATTTGTCCCTCTACCAACAAACATATCTGACTACAGGTGTCCTCGCATACTATAGATAAAGTATATCATAACATACTATATACCATATAGTGCCACTCTGTGTTTGGAAAAGTTTGGGTTAGAATTTCACCAGGTTCGAGATTTTGGTAATTTCTTAGCTTGTGAGTGAACTCATTTTCCCTTAGATTAAATACAGAACATGTTCTGTACTTGAAACAGGAAATGACTGGGAAGAATAGGGGTAGGCGTGGAGTTGAGAAGGGGACTAAGTTACTTATTCTTTATTGTCTGTATGTGGTAGGAAAAGCCTCATAAGGAGTCAGTGGTGTAGATATAGCAAGGTGACACTGAGCAGTGTGATGCCTGGTCCTTCATGGGAGCTCTGACCGATAAGTACTCTGTTTTGGAAACGCAGGTCTGTTTCAAAAATCTCCCAATGAGCTCTCACCTGTCAGAATTTTTATATGTGCTATTGAATTATAATTTAGAAGCATCAGGGGCTCCTACCCATGGAATTTTGAAAATCTTATGTGAAATAAGATTATTATTTTCTTCCATAGTAGACTACAGTGGTTTGTATTTAATTAAGATGATACACAGCTTGTAATTTGTTCAGGAACACAGAATGTTTTGGTTGCATTTCTTATCACCTTTGAAGTGAAAACTGGTCAGGAACATCCAATCTGTCTTTGTTACCTAACTCTGCCTCCCACTTCCCAAGTCTTTGTCAACTAAATCTATTAATGTTTTGATTCATTTGACATTTTATATGTAGGTGACAGACATTTAAAAATCCAATTCAATGATTAGTTAAAGGTTAGGAATGGTGATATATGCATAGAATCCTTGTGCTCTTGGGAGGCAAAGGTGAAAAGATGTTAAGTGCCATGCCAGCTCAGCTTTAGAGTCTGTCTAAAAGGAAAGGAGACCAGCAAGATGGTTCACTATGTAAAGGTGTTGCTTGCCCTCTGAGTTCAATTCCTGGAACCCACATAAAGTTAAAAGGAGGGAAGTGAGTTCACAAAACTGTCTTCTGACCTCCACATATGCACATAACATGAACATTCATACATAACACTACTACTACTACTACTACTACTACTACTACTACTACTACTACTACTAAAATTAAAAAGGAAGTAAGGAAAGAACAGGTGGCAGCTTAACCTTTGATTCCCTCTCTGTTTTCCTATCGCATCCCTGCATGCCGAATGCGCAGGATGCCGTAAGTCAACTGTGTATTGTCCACACTTCCTTGCTCTGGGAACATTCCTGGTGACAGCACAGAGTGATATGTAAGGTGGCAGTTGGTCTCCAGTGGGTCACAGTGAGATTGCCTTTCTTCTCTTATCAGTCCATTCTTACGAAATGGGGACATTAATAAAGATTCAGCTCAGTTTCCCTATAAACTCTACACCTACCCATTCTTTCTTCTAGGTTCCTAAAGCAAACACCTTGGTTGGAAGGGTTCTATGCACATCACTAATGCTAACTATTGAGAAAATCATGCCGGGAAGCACTCCAGAAGGAGAGAGGGTCGGTACAAAAATCAAAGCAGACCTCTGATTTCTTGCAATCATCTTGTCTTTTTAATAGTCCTTATCCACCTTGACTTCTTTTTCTTTCCTTTTATTTGTCTGTGAGAGAGTTTCTAGATCAGCTAATAGATATAGGAAGAACCACCATAAATACGAGTCGCTCTAGTCATGGGCTAGGGTCTAGGGCTTAAAGTAAAAGAAGAATTAATAAAATAATTAACTTAATTTTAATTACATTAAAATAATTTTAAATATTAGAGGAGAATGGGAACTGATTACAAAGAGGCTCTCTGTTTCCAAACTGTGTGTCCTTCGGCCCGGGCCTCCCACTCCTGCCTCTATACCTCCTCCTCCTGAAGGACGTCCTCCAGCTGAGCCCCAGGGAACTCATCTTTGCTTAAGTTCCTTTTGTCAGAGCGTTATGTCATCACAATGGGAAAAGGGACTAATGTGTTTTGACATTTCTTAAAGGGCTACACAGAAAAGACATTTGCAAGCATTCTAGCAATTCTAGCCCCTGCTGCCTTGTCAGAGAAATAAACAATGTCTGTGCCGAACCTTGAAAGTGAATGTTCAAAATAACTTTGTTTCTAGACCCCCAGACTGGATGTGACTCCTATCTCCAACCCAACTCTATCCAGCTTACTCTTCCCTTTCTGATGCCAAAGGAAAACACACAAGACTTTTGGGCATGTAGGTTTGGATTGTGGACCACTAGGGAAGTGGGGAGGATGGCAAAGACATGAGGAAACAGGCACACTTAGCAGGTCCTTCTGTGTTGATGCACTTCTATAGATGGTGCATGGCGTCCCAACACTCATCACCTCCCTGCGTTCCTGAGGAGGCACCTCTGATCTCCTCACCCTAAACTACTGTTTTCTTACACTTGCCTTGATCTGACTGACTCAACCCTTGGCCGCATTTCAGCTAGCTGCAACCAGTCTCAACCAGTCTGCAAGTAGAAACACTTACACAGTCTGTCCTTTTCTAAATAGGCCACAGAGCTTTTTGCTATTTTTTTTTCATTATAAGGGCAATACCTATTGATGAAGTTGGGGAAACCAAACCTGTACTATTAGTTACATTCCCAAACTCTGTGAACAAGCACCTGGTTTTAAAGTACTCTGTTACACTATTAAGCAGCTTGGGACAAAACCACAGAGGCTGCGCAGTGTTCATTTCTGAGAATTTATATAAAATTAACGACTTTTGGTACTATTTGACATTAAAATTCATTCCAGTTGCTCATTTATAAGACTGATCCCAGGAAAACGTTGTTCATCTTCAGACTCATATCTGATACCGAGTTCTAGGTAAGTACCTAGAAGTGGAATTTCCTAGTCACATAGCACACTTCTCTACAACCTGATGCCCAATGACTGTCGCTGACAGCTCCATCACCAGAGCTGCTGGCATAGCCCTGTTCAGCTTCTCTTGGGCCTGACACAGGCTTCTGAATGTGAGTCTTGTTAACAAACAAGATCAGGAGGTGAAGAGGCAATAGTTTCTGCTTTCACATCTTGAGGGCTTCATTCTTGGTGGTGTTTATTCACCCCATTTGAAAAATAGTTTACAAAATACCCAGTGTTTTATGTTGTTACTAGGAAGGGTCTCTAAGATCTAATATGGTAAGTAGCCATGAGGACAGACACTCAGGCCAGGACACAAGAACACAGTACAAGGAACTCGCTTCAAGACTGTGTACAAGTATTTCAGATTTCCCCCTGGGTGCCTTTTCCTGGCCAAGGATCCACCCAAGAACCCCCACATTGCATTTAGCTACTTACTTGTGCCTAATCTGAAAAAGACTGATGCTCAGTCTATGTCTTTCATTAAGTTCCTGTGTATACTTATTTGTTTATTTATTTATTGTGCTGAGTTGATCCCAGGGCACAGAGCAGGTTAAACACGCATTACCACCAGTCTAGGCACCAGTTCCTCTTAACGACTATCAAAAATATTGGCCCCGGTGTTTATCAGAATGATCACTAGCTCGGTGGTGGTGGTGGTATGCACCTCTAATCTCACAACTCAGAAGGCAGAGGCAGGTGAATCTCAGTGAGTTCAAGGCCAGTCTGGTCTACAAATGAGTTCCAGGTCAGCCAGAACTGTTACACAAAGACATCCTGTTTCAAAAAACTCAAAAAAAAAAAATCTCTGTAGGAGTTTAAAATCTATTTCCACATCATTCTATCATTCCGGCAGAGCATGTATTTTTAGCTGGATATGACATAAGGGGCATAGGTCCCTTCTCTAAGACTCTTATCAGAAGTCACATGGCACCAATACCACACACTAATGCTAATGTCAACATGGGTTATTTGTGTAAGGTGGAGACTGCCAGTCTTCTCCACTGGAAACCTCGTTTGTACTTTCCGCTGATCTTTTTTGGGGAGACTTTCAGCTCTGTGCATGTTGGGCTCTGTCTCACGTATTTATTACTCCCACACCAGGATATGCAAATAATGTGCATAACTGGCTGACATACATACTGGGGCAACTACTTTTCATTGGCCAGCTCCCCTGGCCACAGTTGTTTGGGAAAGAACTGTGCAGACTCGCTCATAAACTTTTCCCTCAAGCATGATCTCCCCATTGCCTCTTACAGAAGCATTTCATGATAGCGGACACCGCCATTTTGTTTTCTGTCCGTCTCATACTACATCAGGACTGTCCCTGACTCTACAGTCTGCTCTTCTGCTTGGTAGTTTCTTAAGCTCAGTGACATACATGCCTGTCTAGATTTGATGTTAGTCTTACACATTGTACTTGTTCAAAGCTAACTCTTCTTTGGGGGATGTTGGCCCCTGGTTTATTTCTACACAGTGCTTTGGACATGAAAGCCTCTCAGATTCGCCTCTGTTATCGGCTGAGAGGATCCAAGTTTGGGCAATGTTTGCATGGTGAGAAAGATAGTCACTCTGTTCCAGTGACTATGGCAGACACTCTGGGGTTGTTAACCCAGCTGTTCTTCTCAACTTCTTTCTGAGCAGCTCTAGCTAGTGTTGGGCATACGCTGTCGGAGGAGGGGAAATCATGCCTGTATTTCTGGACAATCTTCTGTTTGCCCCGAGGCATCCTTATTTACTTTTCGTCGTAATGAAAGGATGAGTGGTTGCTGGGTGGCAACAGCTTTCTTTTGAAGGACAAAATAAGATAAAAGTAGCAATACTGGCCCTGGCATCTTTCAAGGAAAGAAGCGTGACAAGCAGCCATCTGCTCTGGAACACGTTGTCTTTTAAGAACCCCACACTGATATGAACTCTGTGACTCGATTTCCTTCTACTAGATTAATACACATTTTCCTGGTTTATGTCTCAATAGACCCAAGAAGCAGAACCTGCTATTTGATCGGTTCTGAATTGCTTCAGTTGTAAGGAGATGTGGCTGTTTTCACAGGAGGACAAATGCCTTGGGGTGCTCAGAAGAAGATGTCAGAGCTCCCTGGCCTGGAGTTGCTCTGACTATGTTCTGCTGTTAGTTATGGGATGAGTCAGACTAAGAAGGCCGCTTTCTAATCTGTGCTGGTCGCGAAGGTGGCAGACAGCTAACAGAGGGGCAGACTTACGTCAGCACGGGACTCTTGAGAGGTGGAAGCAGGAAACCCAGTTCATCTCAGGACAGAGAAGTGTGGGCTCCGGCTGCTGCCGGTGCTGCAGGGAGACGCACCCGGGTGAAAGGGAAGCTGTAGAGGACACAGAGGTGTCATGGAACCCGGGACAGATCAGCAAGAGGGAAGACTGAGACTGGCCTCAGAACTCACTTCAGGGTCTTAGCTGAGGAGCCTGGCCAGCTCCTTGTGGAGTAGTATATGATTAATGCTTGTGGTACGGTATTGTCGATGGCATGGTGTATACCTCAAGAGAAATAAGAATGAGTATTCAAATGAGTAGTGATATCAACATTTATTGATATCAAGTTGTACTTTCACCTGGGGACAATTGTCACACTTCATATTCTACAAAATCATGGAAGAGATTCCTGCTTCCTTACTGGTTTGTTGGCAGTCCTGGGAGAGGCCGAAACAAGTGTTCCCTCGATGCTGAAAGCCAGCCTTCTTTCCCTTTTATCTTGAGACGCTGGAGCATTAATTTTCCCAGGCTGGCCTTGATCTTATTCCATAGCTCAGGCTAACCAGAGCTGCAGCCCTGGCCTCTGGAATGACTGGGATTGAGGCTCTGCATGGCCAGGCCCTGCTGGAAGTGATTTCAAGTGGATTGGATGGGCGACTTCTACTGTAAGACAAGGCATCTAGTTGAAGGCCTCCTGCGTGCGTGGGTCGTGAACACTGTTTCCCTGTCTTCTTATTTCTCAGAGCCTGTGGCTGAAAGGTCAGCTCACACAATCTTAGCGCTTTGAGACGCTGAGTCCACAAGCCAGAGGTAGTTGGCAAATGTCCTGTCTGTCTTTTCACCTTGCTTATTGGGGGATGCGTTGGGGGCTATTTTGGGTTCCAGCACATTCACCAGCAGCGGTGAGGACTCAAAGCCAAAGTCATTCAGCCAACATCACTAAAAATACCCTTGGTTTCAGCCAGTGATTTTCTTCTCTTTTCACAATTAGTAGCTCTGCCTGGAAACCTCCTGCCAGCATGCAAATCTCGTCCTGCTGCTGATGGAAATCTGAGAACGTGCTAAGCTGTGGAAGGCTTAAGAGCAACATTATTCATTCACTATTTGAAATATTTAAACAAATGGAAATCAAAAAAAGAGATGAAATCTCATTATAAGAAATGAATGGCTGCTTTCCGCTCCCTACAATACAGTCTCGATACCATTTACATACCGTTTGTAATATTAATATTATCGGTATGAAATAAATCACATCCTCACTTTTACATTTTTAATTACATTTTACTGCATTTGTTCTTTTGTTTATAGTTAACTAATAAAATATTTATTACATCTTACATATATGACGGCGTTTCTGTATTTTAATCAGATTTTACACATAATCTTTTCTCCCTCTTTTAGTATCTTTTTTATGACCCTACGCACCACAGGATGTTGTTTGGTGGAGAACCTCATTATTTTTTAATGCATGGCTATTTATTAATGTATTGTGTATATAACACACTATGCATTTCTTTGAATTGATGAATACATTTACATCCACTTGAGAATGAAAATTCCCCTAAGGGCCAATCTCACATTTCTCTGGCTGTGCTGCCAGAAGCCAGATACTGATTGTTTTTCTTGTTTTGTTGAGGAGTGGGAAGGGAGAAGAAGAGAAGAATATCAGACTGGGAGAAGAAGAAGGTACAGCGGATTTTGTTTTTAATTTCATTTTCTGGAGAAAAACCTTTCTTCTCGGGTCAAAAAATTAATGTCTCATTGCAAAATGGCATCTCGAGAGCAGAGCATGCAAATTAATTCACCTTCTGTGAAATCTTATACGCAAAATGCGTTATTGTTGAGTACTTAATCTGCCATGGCTGGAGCTATCTGCTTTTGTGCTTGTTCAATGCCTCCATATCCTATTCTACCATATTGCACTTAAAGACTAAATGGAGGACCAGGAAAGTGCTCAGTTAACTGTGGGAGCAGGTACCTGCACAGCTGTATCAAACGTGACTCAGTCTTCCTTAAATCTCACTGCTAACTGCTCCAGCTGCCAGCTACAGACTAAGCAAGAGAGAATTTCTCTCTCTCTCTCTCTCTCTCTCTCCCTCCCTCTCTCCCTCCCTCCCTCCCTCCCTCCCTCCCTCTCTCTCTCACTCCCTCGCCCTCCTCTTTCTCTCTGGAATTAGAAGCCTCTCTGGGAATTGACTGCTTACATATAGAGGACTGTTCTAAGGGATGCAGGAGTAGGCCCAAATCTAGCATCATGACAGACTTCTTCTACTGATTATGATGGGTTCTGGGGACACTTATCTGGGCTCTTTCTGGAGCAACACAGAGCAGTAGTTAGTATTGGAGGCTGGGAACACAAAGAATCTGAGCCTGGTACAGTGGCGAGCAAGGAGAGGGAGCTGAACATCACCAAGCCGTGAATTAACTCTCTTGCCTTCTCTTCTGAGAATACTGATTTGGAAGCTACAGAGACAAAAAAAAAAAAAAAAAAAAAAAAAAAAAAAAAAAAAAAAAAATGGTGGAAAAAAAATGCAATGTTTCTCCACCGTGTTCTCCCTCTGGCTGTCATTGATATTTTGCTAGATACCATCACAAATGGCACACGCAGTGTTATTGAAAGCATTCTCAGACTAAGGAGTATTTAGTATTGAAATACTATTGTATTTCAAATGTTTGTTTAATTTTTTTCACATGATATTGAGAGGGTCCTAGGTAAGACTTAAGTAAGAGTCAAGTAAGACTGAGTGAGACCTCTCATTTCAATACATAAATGTACATGGTGATTTTGTATGCAGAAAATCCAATATGAAGTGCTGCCTAAGATAGACTATTCTAGCATAAGTGTCCCCATCTAGCTGTAAAAGCACACTCATTGTGTCAATATCTTCTAGGTGACAGGACTCCTGTGTGTGTGTTCTTGTTGGCTGGATGGCAAGTCTCTTCAGCAATGAGACACACACATTTGAGAAGCAGCTGAGACATCCTCTGTCCACAGTCACGGAGCTTTTGCACCAGCAGCTGAGGTACTCTCCGGTTTCGGAAAACATATTTGATGCCTCTTGCCTCCCAGATGTTCTCCTGAGGATGACACTCTCCTCAGTCCAGCTGTGAATGTGGCTCAACAACACACCTGTAGCTGCTTGTAGAGCTGTCAGAACATTGGGTGCTCCAGCAGGGTGGGAGTGATCTCAAGCAAAGGACAAGAAATTATAATTGACAATAAAGAGACATCATGTTTGGAAAGAACTTTTTAGTTTGGTTGTGGGCCAAAGGATCTTGTCTCTTTGCTGTGAGAGCGTCTTTAATTTTAGAGCCTGTGCCCTGATCTAGCTAGAGCTAGTGAGGATGAAGGCTTGACGACCATTGACTACCCATCGCGCTCCAGGGATTATCTGATGCTAGACATGCTCACCTCTTACTTTCTTTGTTTGTCCACTAGCCTCTCCCAATCTTACAACACTCCTCCCTTTCTTTTCATGCAACCTCTCAAGTTTATGTCTTGTTATTTTTCAAACAAGGTTAAGGTATCGTCCCCGCTGCCATTCATCTTTTTCGATCGAGTGGGCCATTAATACGCAATTTTGAGTGCATCACAGGTCTCAGTAAAAATTTCCTCTGGCTGTCTATTTTTTTCTTTATCTCGAAAGTAAGCATCTGACTGTCTAATCAGGTACCAAAGCTTAATTTTAGAGTCACAGACATGCCTCTGCAGCGTTTCCACCACTGACCAGGATATCTCTTCACTTGCTTCTGCGAGGCCTAACTTCTGTTGCTTTCCCTTGCCCTCTCTCGATGATGCCTTTGCCTCCAGTTGGGGGGCGACATCCCACATTAGTCTCCCTTAGGGCAGGGCTTTCTCCTGCTTAGGCACTTTTGTAACTTGTCCTCAGGCCTTGCTTCACTGTTGTTCATTTCTGACAGAGTAGCTTATCTCCACTTTACTGCCGTTCAACTATTGTTTCCTCCTGGATTTGCTAGTAGATAGTAACCACTTCTGACACATGGCTGTGGGCTCATTATATATGTCTACAAGTAGACTAATACATCTATCCATTTGTAATCTGTTTGTCTCTCTGTCAGTCTGTCTATCTTTCTGTTTTTATCTTTCACATGCTTTTAGGAATCATTGTTTTCTTTTTCTTTTGAGTTTTTTGAGACAGAATTTCTCTGTAGCTTTGGAGTCTGTCATGGAACTAGCTCTTGTAGACCAGGCTGGCCTTAAACTCACAGAGATCTGCCTGCCTCTGCCTCACGGGTGCTGGGGTTAAAGGCGTGCGACACCACCGCATGGCTCTTTCTTTCTTTTTATTATTTTCATTAGCCTATACATTTTTTCTCTGCTCTCCTCCCTTCCCTGCCCTTCTATTCCCTCCTGTACCGCCATGCTCCAAATTTACTCAGGGGATCTTATTTTCTCCCTCCTATGTAGATCCATGTATGTCTCTCTTAGGGTCTTCTTTGTTGTTTAGGTTCTCTGGGGTTGTGGACTGTAGGATGATTTTTCTTTGCTTTTTGTCTAAAAGCCACTTATGAGTGAGTACATATGATATTTGCTTGAAGCAGAAGAGAATGACCTAAAAATAACTTTAGGAAAATGTTTGAAGCCCTTAAAGAGGAAATGAAATATTCACTCAAAGAAGTAGAGGAAAAGACAAACAAAAAATTGGATGAAATCAACAAATCCCTTAAAGAAAATGAAGAAAAAGCAATCAAACAGATGAAAGAAATGATTTAAGACTTGATAACTGAAATAGAGACAATATTCTCTTTCTTTTAATTTTTTCCGGTACCAGTGGAGGATTTGCTTCCCATTGACATTCTGTTAGTCATATTGCTGTCTGAATAATGAGTCACAATACAAATCAGCTTCACTCCACTACTTTCAGTATGATTTTCTCTCCTATCTATGTGCTTCTAAATCCCTAAAACCACACTTTTCTTATCTCCTCCAGCTGTTTAACCAAAACCTAGGGACAGGCAATAATCCTTTGACTATTAAGAAGTATGTCATTTCCACCTCTGGGCATGCTCTCGCTGTTACGTTGTGATTCCAGACTTCCCTCGCTGCTTCTGGATTTCAGTTTCTCTGTGTGTCATTTTCTGTGCCCCGCTGCTGTCCTAACACTTCCACAGACGTCTGTGACTTAGTGGTTCTGAGCACACTTTCTAGGGGTGCTGCCCACCTGATGCCACGATCAAAAAGACCATGAAAGTGTGCACCAATCCCTTTAGATTATTTCAACTGTTTGTGACACAATGGATTTATGGGTATTCAGACATATGCTGTTAATAATAAAAGTGGTGACCAATTTCAAGCTTGCTTTTACAATGTGTCTAATATGCGAGTGTTCTTTTTCTTTGGCTTTAAATAACAGAAACCGCAAACAAACAAAACCAAAACCACAAATGAGTATTAAACCTGGAGTATCCTTCATGATAGCAAGAGCTTTACCATTTAGCTTCAACCCTACCTCATAAACGTTCTTAATACACGTCAGAACCCAGTCTAAGAATGGAGCTTTGTGAGATTTCTGAGTGACTGCAAGAAAACTCCAGGTAAACAAGAGTTTCGAGGCCTCAGTTTCTTCAGTAACACAGAATTGTTCTTGAAACGTGTTTTCCATCCCCTCGCAGGTGTAGAGGACAGGAGAGAGTTTACTTCAGATCACTCATCACAAGTGGCTATTGTCATTTGTTTATTTGTCTCTATGGAAGAACATGCTTTGCCACATGTGGAATCCCACAACTTGTGACTTGCCCTTGTGATTATACACTTGACTTGCATGGCTCTATTTAATCCCCAGAATATAAGCTGCCTGGTGCTCTGAATAAAGTTGTCTATTACATGAGACTTCATTCTACTTCCATTTTAGGCTCCGTTCTTGCAGGTCCCACCACCGGTTAGAGCAGAAAATCATGTGGAGACACTGCTTCTCAGTGCCGCTACACAGTCGGAACAGATAATGGTTCAGCCAAGTGTACAATTTGATATCATGTGGTATTAATTTATACTATATTTAACTAATTAATTGAATTTTTACATTTCAATTCATGTAGCACCTAGCTATGATTTATGTACCTACTACACATGAGAATGAACAATTTGTAGACTCATGAGTAAGCCTGGGGTCCTCTTGTCTCTGTGGGGACTGTCAATCATACTTTACAGATGGCTCGTAGAACATGTTTATAAACAAAGATTTTTGCCTGTAAGACATGTCTTCAGAAACTTATTTAATTTTTGGTTGACTTTTTTCATCGTTTCATAATGTGTATGGGAGCAGGCTTTATGGTGTGTTGGAACCATTTGGAGCAGCTGCTCTTTCCTGCTAGAGATCATTACTTTCCTTCTGATTTGAATTACTGAAAGCTGTGTCAAAGTTGTTTACCAGCTCTGCTTCACGAGCAAGTGTTGTCTTAGCCTTGAGGATCAGAAGATAAGGTTTTCACCTGTTGGCCCACCTAACTGTTGGGTATATAAGCCTCCGTAGTGCTATTGAATAAAAGGGGCTTCTTACCAGTGACTAGAGGTCCATGTCTCTGTCGGTCTCTCTGTCTGTGTTTCTTTGTGTGTTTCAATCTCCAGCCCCTTGCCCGAAGCTCACGAACTATATGGTAGTGCATAGAGCACAGATAGGTGTTGTGCGTTGCAATGGTGATTTAGGTAAAATTTCCACAAGCAATCAAAAAGCAAATTATTTCCTACCCTAGTTGATTGTTAGCAAGAAAGAAGCTTTGTTCAATAAATCCCTTCTCTGAGGACCAAGTAAGGAACCCAAACAACTGAAATGTGTTATATACTTACTGTTGATCATTTCGTTAGACTTCATTAGCTTGACTGGTTTGGAGTTTGTGAACCGTACAGGTTGGCATACATCCCATCCCGAGGCATACTTTGTCATCCTTGCCAACATTTTCTTTTCTTTTTTTCTTTTTCTTTTCTCTTTTTGAGACATGGACTCATCCTAGCAGAGGCTCTCCTGGAACTTACCAGGTAGCGTCGGCTAGTGTTGAGGACTTAGGCAATCCTTCTTCCTTTGCCTCTTATTCTCTTCTCCTTAGGTGTGCTGAGAATTAATGTTCTGTACCAATGAATAGAATTTCTGGTCCCCATCTATTATCTTTACTTGCTTGCTCATTTATCAAAATGTGAGGATTAAAGCATCAAGATTAGAAAATTCTAAAGCTTCACTGCACCCCAGAGACTGCCAGACAAGCACTGCAGAGCATTACTGTGACAAGAGCTAGTTTGGCATTCCTGGAGACCCCAACATGTGTCCTTCCTCTGAAGCAGCGGTTGTGAACTTGGTTTTATTTCTTTCAATTCCACTGACTATCAGGACAATGGAAATTAGACATGACTGGACACAGTCTCTAAAACCACTTGTTGCCCTGACCCACTAAGAAAAGTGATTATTTTAAAATGGTCTTAGAAAAGGAATGCTCTAACCTGAAATATTTGTCCCCCTTTTTCTCTTTATAACTGTATCGTTATTCCATTAATTTGTTGTTAATATTAAATTATAGTGCTATATAAAACATAGAATATGACTTTAAAAATTAAAAATCTAAATTAAAATGCCAGAAATTTTGTTCTAAACAAAAACCTTTAAATTCTTCATTGGAAATCCACAAATATTGAAAGAAATAAAGGCCAAAATTAAATCAATTTTTTTTCAGTGACTTTAATTTTTAGAACATGTTGAATTAACTGCTTATGCACAATTTTTAAAATATACCTTCAGTAATACATGTATATGTTGGTGGTGTTGGATATGATAATGAAATTTGCACTAACAGAAATGACATAATTAAATTTATTCTTTAATCCCAAGTGCCATTCCAATTGATTTGTGCCCACAGTCGTCTGGCAAGTAAACAAAGGTGCCTCCCTGGTTGAAGAGAGATGAATAACATGGTTGCTTTAATCTCATAGTGTGATGGAAAGTTCTGGAACAGAGACCCATGCCATCTCCTGATGTGAAGAAGATCAAGGTCCAGTGTGTGAAAACCGCCTGTGCTCAAGGTCAGAGAACTTCTCCGTGCTTTGAAGTTCAGGACTTTGGGGTAAGTCATAAATGTCCTGTAGACCACAGAGATAAGAATTATAAAGTGCAGTTGGAGACCAAATTCTTAGTACTCACCACACTCATTTTCAAATAGCTTAATACATTGCATTGTTTAAAAGAATTTATATTAATTAAAATTAATATTTATTATCAACAATATTTCACCTTCATTATTAAGATATCTATATGAGAGTTACATATTTTAAACCTTAATTTTATATTGTATAATCATATATTAATATACTATGTGAAAATTCCTCTTATAAATAATATACTATAGATCTTATAATAATGTAATATGAACTTAAAATATAAATGCATCAATTTTAATTTTCAGATTGTAAGATATTTGAAGAAAGAACTAAAGTTTGATGATACAAAGTTTTAGGATAAATATTTAAAGTATATCATATATATTAATTACGCAAATATGGAACAGAATTAACATAGGTAGCATAGAACTATATTTCTATGACTGACTCAAGGATAACTAAAACTAGAAGTGGGGGACTTCAGCCAACCAAAATGTGTGTGTTCCAGCCTAGACAGAGATACAGCCATGCACACAGGTAGGTACAGAAGTACCACCAGTAGAATTAGGAAATCTCTCCTGACTCGGTTCTGACCTGTCTCCTTACACTCCGTTTTCATTCTAAAGTCATGCTGGACTCATTGGCTGTCACACTGAGCCTTCTCATGATTGAGGGCCTTCGTACTTACTCCTCTTCATTGTTCCTTAGATATTTAGTTTTCTAGAACCCATGAACCTCCGCCAGCACAAAAACCCCTTGAATGTAGGGATTTTCTTCCAGATGTTTCCACTCCCCCACAGTGATAACACAGCAGCACAGTGCACGTGCCCATCAACATTCGTTGTGTGAATTTTAGTGCGCTGTTGAGAATTTCTTGAGAAGTAGAACTTGCAATCATGTATCCCCGTGTAATTTCACTTCCCAATCAAGCAGCGCCTTTCTTGTATGATCTCCAAGGTCTCCTGCTCATCCTTTAGCACTCTGCCCCTCCCCTGGTCTGGTTTCCTCTCCTATGGAATGATGACTCATCTGATAGAATTAGACAACAACATTCCTCCAGCTCCCTGCTGGCCAGTCACGGAGAAACACCGGCAGTACACATCTGCGTTACCTGGGGGTGGTCTCAGCCACCTCCCTCGGTTGTCACCCCGTTCAGTTCCAGTCCTGTAGGTGTGAGGTGCTCAGTCAGTTTTTTAGAAGAGAAGCCATGCCAGCCCAACCCAGCCCACCCAACTGACACGTCTGCTTCTAACCTGTTTGTTACATCTTGGGGACGCGTTGTTTTAGGTGAAAGAAAAACATACGATTTTTTTCTCTCATGCATTCTACTTTAGAATCTAATCAGGTTAATTACACAGAATTATAATTGCGCCACATGACTTATTACAAGCTGACCCTTAAGAACCTTGTTCAAATATAGAAAAACTTGAAGAGATTTTATGTGCATACCGTAATATTAAATACATATAATATCTAAAATGAACTCGTTAGCTGGATCTTCATAAAATTGTCCAATTATCACAGATATCAATATTACTATTGTATGTTGTTTCCATAACATAACTTTTCTTTTAATTTAAGTTTTTCAATAAAGAATTTCTCTGTGTAGCCCTGGCTGTCCTGGAACTTGCTCAGTAGATCAGGCTGGCCTCGAACTCACAAAGATTAGCCTTCCTCTGTTTCCTGAATGCTGGGATTAAAGGTATGGGCTACCACACCTGGCTAAACATGGCTTTTAAATGAAGACTTACAACACTCTGATAAGGTCATGGCTGACCTGGGATGTGATGTGGGATTCCCCTTTGAATGTTAATAAAGAATCTGTCTTGGGCCTGGCAGGGTAGAATAGAGGTAGGCAGGGAAAACTAAATTAAATGCTAGGAGAGAGAAGGTAGAGTCGGAGCCACCATGGAGCCTAGAGCCGCCAGAAGAGAAAGTCGCAAGCTGCCAATGGGAACCTTGCCGGTAGGCCATGAGCCTTTTGGTGAAATATAAAATAGTAAAAATGGGTTAATTTAAGAGATAAGAGTGAGCTAGAAATATGCATAAGGTAATAGGCCAACCAGTTAATGATTACTATAGACCTCCGTGTGTTTCTTGGGGACAGAAACCTCTGTCAACAGGGATGTTCTAAGATGTTCTCTACTCAATGGTTTCTGATAGTCAAGTGTATCAGTTACATTCTGATCTACATTTCTATGAGAGTATAGAGGAAAAATTCCTACATATAGCATTATAAATAAAAGCTGTTTATCATGTGTATTTGAAAAAATATTTATGTCTTACATAACAGAAATAGCATGCTGCAGTTCACAGTTCAGCATTTTCAGAATTGCTGAGTGAATCAGGAAAGATTTTAAGAACCCCTTTCTCTGTACTTGGCCACCTAAGCAGAGCCATGGAATTTGGATCTTACTGTGTGGAAGAACGGAGGCTGAAGCAACCACACTGCAGACCATAAGACCATGGGAGGACTCTACCCTTAAAGATGTGCTCCACCCCAGACCATAAGACTGAGGGAGGACTCTACCCTTACAGATGTGTTCTACTCCAAACCAGAAGGCCGAGGGAGGAGTCTACCCTTACAGCTGTGTTCCACTCCAAACCATAAGGCCGAGGGAGGACTCTACCCTTACAGATGTGCTCTTCTCTAGACCACAAGGCCGAGGGAGGACTCTACTCTTGTGGATGTGCTCCACCACAGACTCTAAGACCATGGGAGGTCTCTACCCTCGCAGATGCGCTCAGCTGCACAGACTACTTTGAAGAGGAAAAGATAGCCTGGATCCAGAGTCTAGACTGTGGTTGGAACAGAGCTGAACTGAGGTAGGGCTCTGTGATGCCATTAGTTTTGAAGCAGTATTTGGGTTGCAAGAGTCAAATACAGAAGTGCATAAACTTCAAAATGTTCCCTGTACCAGCATTTTCTGATTTATTGTTTCAATTGTACCATGTTATACAATTCATCTACAAAAGTCAGGTGTACACCTAAAGTATTAAAAATGACAAACCCCAAACTGGGTGCAATAACACCTGAAGACTCCATCAATTAGTAATTGCCTAACTAAGTAGGAAAGCCATTGCATGCTTTGGAAAGATTTTCTACATTTTAACTCTCAACTGTGTTTACCCAAGTCAATTTATTTCTGCCTTCCCGTGCACACATTTAGCCAGTGTTTACAACACACAGACCACTTGAGACTTAGTATGGTATGGCAGATTAAATTTTGAAATTTGTTTCAATAAACAAATGAAGGCTTAATCATTGTATTGACTTCTAATGTTGATTTAATGGGTGGGTATTTGGGGATCAGATATTAAGGCAAATATAAAAACGAGCCTGAAACTCCTGTTTCTAGGAACAAATCGATGGAATATTTTCATCTGCTGAAGGTTTCCTTTCTGGTCCTGAGTCATACTTCATTGATACAATAAAGTCATTTTTATCTTCTGTGTATTGTGTCACACAGGTCTGAGGAGGACTTGGGATGTCTTGTTCTATAATTTTCTGAGTTATTTCCTTGTCTCTCACTGAAGCAGGAGCTAGAACAGCAGCCTGCAGGCCCCAGGATTCTTCCTCCCCTGTCCTACAAATCCAGCACTGGGATGACCAGGATGGTTTATATGCATTATGCAAATTTTAACTCCCATTATAACGCTCATAAAGTAAGAAATCTTATCCATCAAAGTATTTCCCAAACCTCAACCTCCACAACTCCAATACATAATACTATTAGTAATTGTATTGCAGTGATATTGTTTTCTAAATTTCAGGGGGAAAATGGAAGACTTACTCTTGGAGAGTGTCTTAGTAACTCTTTAGTTGCTATGAAGACACACTGTGACCAAAGAAACTCATTTCTTTACCTTTAAGTGGGTTATTTTTTAAAGTTCTTTTTCATTTATTTTACATACCAACCAGTTTCCCCTTTTTTTCCACTCATTTTCTTCCCCTTTCCCATCTACCCCTCTCCACCGCCACCATGTTGGGTCTTGTCAAAGCAACTCTTATAAATGTAAACATTTAATTGGGGGCTTGCTTACAATTTCAGAGACTTAATCCATCATCATCATGGTTGGGAACTTGTAGGCAAACAGAAAGGCACTGTAGCAGTATCTGAGAACTATATCCTGATCCATAGGCTATTGGGATACTGCATAAGGTAATGACTGAAATGTGGGCTTCCTACTACTGTGGTCTCAGTAGAAGTCATATCACGTCATATATGACACAGCGTGGTCCAGAACCTGAGAAGATTTGTACTTCATATGTGGTTGTCTGTCAACCAGAAGGATTGACCCATTGCAACTTCTCATACATGATATAATCTGTTTCCCAACTCTCTGCTGTCTTGTTCCTTTCTTTAAAGGTGAAGAGTTAAATGTCAGTTTAGTTCAAAACCTTACATTCCTCGTCATATTTTAAGGACTAGGCAGCTGCATGTTTGTGTCTCAGTATTGCCTAAACCCCTTTAGAATGTGCCACCCTAGCATTTGTGTTTGTCACCAAGCAGATACTGATAATCTTTCTTTGGAACTGCATTTTCCCAACCCCTTTGGTATCTACAGCCAGTTATTGAGAGCAGTTGCTTATGCCCAGAGGATAGACAGGAAGAGAGATCTTTTAACACTAAGTCCGGGATTCTGCATCATTTACCAATAAAGTCACAAGCGCGGAAGCACCAAGGATATACACGTGTGGCCTTCCTTTGGACCCAGATGGCAGCCTTCTTTTCCAAATTTGAGTGGCAGGAAAAGGTCAAATCTGTTGCCCGTGCCGTATATCACATATGTCCTTCTTTTCCTTCTCTCTGTATATCTCACTTCATCCTGAGAAGAGGAATGTTTAAGGTGCTCTCACACACATAGACAAACACACACACACACACACACACACACATGGTGCACACCGTCTCTCTGAACTAGCTGCTGCATATGATCTTTCTACCTGGGCCTGGCCAGGAACTTTCAACTAGTACTAAGGTTGTTGTATGTCGTTGCCATAAAAAAATCAAGATTTCATTTCTTCTTTGGATGTGAAGAAAATAGAAGACCATAGTTGGCTGCTGAAATGTATTAGAGTCTGTTATTAGTTAATAAAATATGTTCAAGTTTACTGTTATTTGGGACAATATGTTGTGCCATACCAAATATTTTGTAGTTGTTCCAGGACGCCAAGAAAAGAAAGACCCAAAGAATATTTTTAGTGTGATTTTAGGCTCAGCGAAATTAGCTCTATTTTAGATTCTAATTAGAATCATACAGCACTGGATTCTCCTTAAAAACAACATGTATACACTTTGAGCCTTCAGGAGCCTGTGGGAGGCCAGTTATGACCACTGTGCCTACCATGCTTAAGTGAAGCTACAGCTACACACACACACACACACACACACACACACACACACACACCTGTGTGGGAGGGCTGCACAGGAAACAAACTTTGACCTTAATGTGGGAAAAGTTTTTCTTCCTGTTTGTGTTTTTCAGAGCTCTGAGACATGAGAATATCTTTCAGGAAAAGTGTCATCCTGCACAGAGAAGTATCTGGAAACATTCTCTTTGACCACTCCATTATCTCACAGTTTATTGGAGGGGGGGATCATACAGATTTTTAAACTTTTATTTACTAAAAAATATTTTTGAGAAAGGGCTTTATTACATATATGTGGCTGGTCAGGAACTCACTAAATAGATCAGGTTGACATCCTCAGTTGCCTCCCCAGTGCTGAGGTTAAAGGTATAAGCTATAACACCTGGTTTATTTTAAATATATATGAGCAACGGTGTACTCTGCAAACAGTGAGTATCAGGGGAATTACTTCTTGCCATGCATAGTTCCACGAGAGGCTCAGTGGTGTGCAGGGTAGGTCAGAGAGATTACAGCTTTCTTTTTGAATCGTAGACTATGATTTGTCTCTCTGTGTCCCATTTGCTTCTCCCTCATTGAGTATCCAATAGTACGAAAAGGAAACACTTTAGAGAGAAGGAGCATGTATGTAGACATATAAATATCTGTATATGCTTGAGAGTACGTAATTATCGAATATTCTGGCAGAATCAGACTCTAAAATGAGTCTAAAGGCTGTTTGTTAGTGGCTCGTTAATATTTATCTGTGTTAAATATGCCTTGTCATCTGTGGTTTGGAGAAAATATTTACTCTTCTAGAGTGTATCACCCAAGAGTTGTAACAAACATATGCTGGCTTGAATTTCATGAATTCTTTCAAAATCTCCCTGGCTGTAGTTAGAAAAGAAACACTCATTAGTTTTATTACTTTCTTACTTTCATTTTGTCCTTCACCAGCATCAAGCTGAACTGCTGTACCGCTCTGGAGGAGTAAGTAAAGGAAATGAGTCTTCCCCCACCTTTTGGGAAAAAGAAAACACAATGATCTTGATTCACATTCTTCTCTTCAATGATTATTTAATGAGACAGCAAATTATTCGTTCTTCCCAGGTTCCTCTCACGCTCCAGGCTTGAATGAAACTGACATCCTCCACTGTGCTCTCCTGCTCCCCAGATTTGTCTTATCCCCAGACCCCCTCATCTGGCAGCTGACCCCCAGTGACGGGCAGGTGTCACAGTTCATCCACTTTGTTGAATCATTTGCTCTCAGTTCTCAATCTCTCTACCATTCCCGGACCTTTTTTAAGTCCATACTGCTCTCCTCTGGAACACTGCATGGCTTCAGGCTGTTCTTCAACCTTGTTAGCAACACTCTCCATCTTCTGGAAGATCCAATTATAATGACCGCTGAACATTTTCATATGTCCGCCAGTTCGGTATGCCCTGCCAGGGGAGGTGCCAGGACAAGCACAGAAGTCTCCAAAGCATGCTACCTCATGAATCCCAGAAGCCCATGGAGAACTCACCCAGGATGAGTACTCCAGGCCTGTAAACTCTGGCACCCTCCTATATCCTTCATCCTCCAGCCTCCTGTATGCCCCCACAAAGGCCTGCACCTTTCTGTATCCTCTTCGCCATATTTCAAACAGGGGGAGTGAGTACCCATCCACTTTCATGCACCTCATGGGCTAGCTTGTTGGCCATAGTTTAGGCCAAGCTGACTGTGAAAGCAAAGTGGTCCACATCCCAGTTCATCAACAGAAACAATGATAATAATAATCATACCATAAAATAAAGGTATGATTAAAATGTGATTTACAAATCAGATGTGATATGGTGGTACAAATTGTATACTTACAATCTTAGCACCTGGTAGGTTAAGGGAGGTAGATTGTGAGCATTAGGCCAACCTGGACTACACAGTGAGACCTTGCCTGAAGCAAGCAAGAAAACCAACCTTCAAGTTGAAAATGTGATTCATGTAGAATCAATATTTTTAAATCCTATAGAATGCAATCCTCAGGATTTATAGATTTCAAGTTAATATACTAAGATTTTATCTATTCGTCTGACTTTAAGAAGCTGCTAAATGCACTTAAATGTCTAGTAACCTTATGTATCATTTATTTAATAACTTGGTGTTCTTTGAGATTCAATCAATCATCAATACTTTCAGGAGTAATTTGGATTTACAGTTGTGGGACCCTGTCCTCCCTGATCCTTGAGACCAAAATACTGGATGCAAATAATGTTTACACTAACCAGCTAAGCTTCCTCCTTGTTCCATCCTTGGTTCTGCTACAGCCTGGTACATTAGCCTGAGGGATCTATTTTACTTTAAAATGGTAATTTCTCAACCTGCCTCAAAGAAGCTCAGGCGCCAAGGCCCATCTAACCTGTCTGACATTGCCTTGAACCCTTGACCACCTGCCTGGGGAAAAACTCCCACAGAGGCCAGTTTCCCCAGCCCCCTCTGGGTGGGAGGAGTTTTCCTTTACTGGGGCCTTTATTCTCCTTCCTGCTTTTGTTGGGAGGAGGGCTTGCCCTTTTTGATTCCGCTTGCCCACTGGTATAAATACCTGACTTGAGTTTAATAAAGTTGCCATTTACTCTTGGTAAATGAGCAAAGGTCTCTTTTTTGTGTGTGTCTGTTTAAAACCCTCAGGACAGTCGTCCATTCTTGTGGGCCCGAGTTCGGGAAGGCGCACACCTGGGTCGGATGTGGATATCCACAGGAAGGCGGGTTATAACATACAATGTCTTATGCTGTCTTTTGTAATATACAGATTTTAAACTTATTACTGACACTTTAGCTGATAAAGAATAACCCTTGTTCTCCACCTCCCATTCTGTGGTCAGCAGTGGAGGCATGTTAAGGGCTCCTAACTGTCATGATATTGCTCTATTGATTAGACCATTTTATTAACAATAAATTTAATTGTGTATGCATAACATGCACACCATCCATTGGGAACTAAATAAAGTGGAAAAGGAAGTTTGGGGAAGCCAATTGCCACACTCATTTTACGGTTATAACCTTATATTTCTTGATGCCAGAGGCATTATAGTCTACTCAACAAACAACCTGCACATACATGCTATCAGTAACTGTAGTCCTCTCGTAGCATGTTAGCACCATGGGCTTGCCTGTGTCACGTGTGTGATACTTTACATCCTGTAAGTTATGTCTCTCTATGAAACCCCAAGCTCTGCCTGAATAACCACTGTGTGTTCTTTCTCTGCTCACTTGTGTACTTTTATAATTTTTATTCTTCATTGTTTTTAATTGAGCTGTATATCTCCCCCACTTCCCTTTTTTCTTATCCTTCCCTTTTCCACCTTCCTTAGCCTCCATGATCCCAATTTACTCAGGAGATCTTGTCTTTTCTCCTTCCTATGTAGATCCATGTATTTTCTCTTAGGGTTTTCTTTGTTGTCCAGGTTCTTTGGGGTTGCAGACTGTAGGCTAGTTATTCTTTGCTTTATGTCTAAAAGCCACTTATATGTGAGTACATAATATATTTATCTTTCTGGATATGGGTTACCTCACACAGTGTTTTTTTTTCTAGTTCTATCTATTTGACTGCAAATTTTGAGATGTCATTTTTTTTACTACTGAGTAGTACTCTGTTGCATAAATGTACCACATTTTCCTTATTAATTCTTCAGTTGAGGGGCATCTAGGTTGTTTTAAGTTCTAACTATTACAAATAATGCTACTATGAACATAGCTGAGAAAATACCCTTGTATAATTGAACATTCTTTGGGTATATGCCCAAGAGTGGTATTGTGTAAGCTTCCGCACTTTTCTGTGGACACCCGAACCTCGAAACAGGCGCGCGCTTTCCTGACTCGAGCCCACGAGAACGGACGCATGTCCTAGGGGTTTGAACACATGACACATACACAAAGAGACCGGCTCATCTGCCAAAGAGCAAGTGGCAAATGGCAGCTTTATTAAGCATAAGTCGGATATATATACTGTGGGGCAAAAGGACACCAGCCCCCCATCAGGATCAAGGAAAGAGAAAAGTCAGGGGGTCACACCCAAGGTCGGAGAGCAGCTGAACAGAGAAAAGAGGAAGCCAGGTGGGCGTGCTCAGGCTCAGAGAAAAGCTGACCCAGGAACCTTGCCTGCGGGCGAGAACCTTGCTTGCAGGTGGAATTACCATGACAGAAGAGTTCTCTCTGAGCTACACCCTTGGGCCGTAGGTGATATTAACATAACAGGAGAGGGCAGTTCTATGCCACACCCTCAAGCTGATGCAGTGGAACCAGGAAGCAGAACAGCCCTGCATGGCTTCTCGGGAAAAGTGGGGAACTTGTGTACCTACAGTATTGCTGGGTCTTGAGGTAGATTGATTTCTAATTTTCTGAGAAATTGCCAAATTGATTTTTAAATCTGCTGTACAAGTTTGTACTTTCATCAGCAATAGGGGAGTGTTCCTCTTACTCCACATCCTTTCTAGAATAAGTTTTTTATCTGGGACATTCTGTCAGGTGTAAGATGATATTAGAGTTGTTTTGATTTATGTTTCTCTGAGCTAAAGATGTTGAACATTTCCTTAAGTGTTGTTTTTTTTGGTCATTTGAGACCCCTCTGTTGAGAGTTCTCTGTTTAAATCCTTACCCCATTTTTATTAGATTATTTGTTCTTTTGATGTCTAGTTTTTTGAGTTCTATGTATATTTTGGAAATTAGTCCTCTGTCAGATGTGGGTTAGTGAAGATATTTTTCCATTCTGTAGGCTGCCATTTGTCTTGTTGACTGTACAGAAGCTTCTCAGTTTCAGGAGGTCCCATTTATTATTGTTGCTCTCAGTGTCTGTGCCATCGTGTTCAAGTGTACTTTCCACTTTCTCTTCTTAGGGTCAGTGTGGTTGGTTCTATGTTGAGGTTTTTGATCCATTTGGACTTGAGTTTTGTGCATGGTGATAGATATAGATCTATATTCATTCTTCTACATGCCAATATCCAGTTATGCCAGCACTATTTGTTGAAGATACTTTCTTTTTTAGACTATATAATTCTAGCTTCTTTGTTAAAAATGAGGTGTTCATAGGTATGTGGATTGATATCTGGGTCTTCGATTCGATTGCATTGGTCACCTGTCTGGTTTTGTGCCATTACCAGGCTGTTTTTATTATTGTAGCTCTATATTAGAGGTTGAAGTCAGGGATGGTGATGCCTCCAGAAGTTCCTCTATTGTACAGGATTGTTTGGCTATCCTGGTTTTTTTGTTTTGTTTTGTTTTTCCATAAAAAATTGACTATTGTTCATTCAAGGTCTGTGAAGAATTTTGCTAGGGTTTTAACGGATATTGCATCTGTAGATTACTTTTTGCAAGACTGCCATTTTTACTATGCTAATCCTTCCTATCAAAGAGTATGAAAGATCTTTCCATTTTCTGATATTGTTTTCAATTTCTTTCTTCAATGTTTTAAAGTTATTGTTACACAGGCCTTTCACTTGTTTCATAAGAGTTACACCAAGATATGTTATTTGTGGCCTTTGTTCAAGGTGATATTTCTCTGATTTCTTTTTCAGCCCATATATAATCTGTATATAGGAGAGTTACTAATTTCTTTAGTTAGTCTTGCATACTGCTATATTACATAAGTTGTAGGAGTTCCCTGGTAGAATTTATTGGGGTCACTTAAGTACTATCATATTATTAGTAAATAGTGAGAATTTGACTTCTTTACCAATTAGTATTTCCTTAATCTCCTTTTTGTTTTATTGCTCTATCTAGAACTTCAGGTACTATATTGAACAGACATGGAGAGAGTGGACAGCCTTGTCTGTTCCTGAATTTCAGTGGGATCATTTTCAGTATCTTTCCATTTATTTTGATGTTGGCTGTTGGTATGCTATTTATTACCTTTATTATGCTTAGATATGTTTCTTGTATCCTTGATCTTTCCAAGATCTTTACCCTGAAGGGGTATTGAATTGTCAAAGGCATTTCCAGCATTTAAAAAGATGATCTTTTTAAATCTTTTAGATTGTTTATATGTTGGATTACATTGATGGACTTTTGTATGTTGAAGCATCCTTGCATTTCTAGGATGAAGCCTATTTGGTCATGGTGGATGATTTTTCTAATGTATTCTTGGATTTGGTTTGCCAGTATTTTATCGAGTATTTTTATATCAATATTCATAAGGGAGATTTGTAATTCTCTTCCTTACTTATGTCTTTGTGTAGTTTGAGTATAGGGTAGCTGTAGCCTTGTAAAAAGAGTTTGACAATTTTCCTTCTGAGTCTATTGTTTGGAACAATTAAAGGAGTATTGGTATTAGTTCTTTAAAAATCTGCTAGAATTCTGTGCTGAAACCATCTGATCCTGGGCTTTTTTGGTTGAGAGACTTTAATGACAATGTCTAAATCCTTAGCACTTATAGGTCAATTTAATTTACTTATCTGGTCTTGATTTAATTTTGGTATGTGATACTTATTCAGAAAATTGTCCATTTTCTTTAAGTTTTTGAATTTTGTGGAGTAGACGTTTTTGAAGTATGACTTGATTCTCTCAGTTTCCTTCATGTCTGTTGTTATGTCCTCCTTTTCATTTCTAATTTCGCTAATTTGAATATTTTTCTCTGCCTTTGGTTAGTTTGAATAAAGTTTTGTCTATTTTGTTGGTTTTCTTGAAGAAACCACTCTTTATTTCATTGATTCTTTATATTGTCTTCATCATTTCTATTTTGTTGATTTTTAGCTCTCAGTTTGGTTATTTCTTGTCATCTAGTCCTTCTGAGTGAGTTTGCTTCTTTTTGTTCTAGGATTTTCAAATGTTCTGTTAGTTTGCTATTGTGGGATTTTTTCAGTTTTTTATGTAGGCATTTTGTTCTATGAACTGTCCTCTGCATTGCTTTCATTGTGTCCCATAAGTTTGGGTATGTTGGGCAGTCATTTTCATTAAATTCTAAGAGGTCTTTAATTTCTTTCTTTATGTTTTTCCTTGACCCAGTTGTGATTCAGCTGAGCGTTGTTCAGTTTCCATGAGTTTGTGAATTTTCTGAAATTACTGTTTTTGTTGAATTCTAACTTTAAGCCATGATGGTCCAATAAGACAGAGGAGGTTGTTCCAATTTTTTTATCTATTGAGATATGTTTTATTACCAAGCATGTGGTTGATTTTGGAGAAGGGTCTATGAGGTGCTGAGAATAGGCATATTCTTCTGTATTTGGGTAAAATGTTCTATAGATGTCTCTTAAGTCCATTTGAGTTATAACATCTGTTAAATCCTTTTTTTTTCTCTGTTAAGATTCTATCTGGCAGACCAGTTTGATTCCTTTTTCTTGGTTTTCTATATGAGGTTTATTGATTTCTTCCAATTTTTGGTTGCTTTTTTCCATTTCTTTAAGGGAACATTTTATTTCTTCTTTAAGGGCCTCAATCATCTTCATAAAGTTATTTTTAGGTCATTTTCTTCTGCTTCACCTGTGTTGGGATGTTCAGATACTTGCTGTTGTAGAACCAGTAGTCTGGTGGTGCTGTATGGCTCTTTCTGTTGTTGAGTGTATTCTTTCCCTGTTCCCTACCCATCTCTTCCTCCAATCGTAGCAGGTACAGCCTGTGTTTCAGGGCTGTATCTTTCCCTCCAGTTGGTGTAGTTAGGGGCTGTGGCTCTGTTGATTGCTTCTTCAGGTGTAGGCAGAGGAGAGCCTTCAGTGACAGTTCCTCTAGGTACCTACAGACCCACGGCTCAGAGGGTCATTTCTCCTAGTGTTGGTGGGGCTGAATTTGAGGGTCCGGTGGTCAGATAATTTCTCGAGGCCACTGTTGTCATAGCAGACCATCATGTTGCTGCTCATGCTTCTCCTCCCAGCTGCCTTACCCCATCAGGCCCGTCGCTCTGCTGCTTCTTAAGCTCCTCCCCCAGCAGCCTGGCCCAGCCTACCGCACTCCTGCTCCTGCTTCCATATTTGTGTTTTTAAAGATACTCTTCTTAAGCAGCTGTTGACCAGACACTTTGATTGTTTCCATTACTTGTAATTTTTCAATAAACACAGGGCTTTGCTTAGTCACCAGACTTGTGCCTTGTCTCAATGTTTATGGTATATAATACACAAGAAGATCAATTCATTTGACAAGAATTCCAGTACTGGGTATCTTTTTGGAAAGAGGTGATGGTGGTGACCTGCTTCACGTAGAAACCATCTCCTATCTAGCTCTCTAGTTTTTCATTTTCCTTGTGTTCTGCCAATGTAGTTTAAAGGGCACTTACCCATTCTTTAGTTGTCTGATGACCAGTCTCTTGTGCCTTGGGCCTCCCTCTTTTACTTTTTTAGGTTCATTTTAGACTTTCTCGTACTCAAATTGTCCAGACAATTCTCCCATTCATCCTTCATTGAATGCATTCATTTTTGCCTATTTCTACTGTTTTCTAGGCGGTGTGGGAGCTGCTAGAGATAACAACTATAAAATGATGCTTATAGATAGATATCTGGCTAATTAGACTAATTGATACTTACCAGGGTTTACAGAAGAACAAATTCCGACTGTAAAAAAAAATGTCAGGCACCTGATGGTGCCCTGTGGATAGCATCTTGAGGAGTTCATGCTATAGGAGAGAAATGAGATGCTGAGTGAGTTCATGCAGAGCCGAGGAGGTGAGGTCAGTGCCGTGGGATCCACTGAGAAGATACGTGGCCACACACGACTTCTAGGTTATAAGAGTGAAGTGAACCATGACCCCGAGGAAGGATGGCACAGGACACAATAAGGGCCATTTAGAGCTGGCTTGGCAGGCAGAATTGGTCCACACCATGGAACGAGCACAAGCAGACTGTGCATGATGGCATCTAATCAGACAGGCTTGCTGCTGTAGCAAGATTCTGGGAACTCTCAGAGCACCTAAGATGTAGGAGAGAGTTGGTAGGCGCAGGCAATTCATCAGTTTTTGAATAGCTGGTCAAACATTCACAGTCTTTGTGAAAGATAAACAGGAATAGACGGGCCTCTCTCCATCTTCCCATTGCCGTGTGTGCCTGTACCTGACCCCATGTGTTTCTGGCCCACACTGTGAATTGTCTCCATCAGTAAAATCTTATTTACCACTTGGCCTTGCGTCTCTGTTTCATATTGTTCTGAGTCTTGCCACTTTGCTCAATGCAGTACCACCATTCTGCCCCTGATCTGGATGGAAGAGGAAAGACATCTGACATATGGGCGTTATATTTCTACTGAGATCCAAGGAACTGAGGTTTCATTTACATGTTGGATGCTGTTGCATTTTCCCGAAATGTACAAGCATATTTGTGTTCCTTCAAATGTCCTATTATATCTGTTGCTGTTTTTAATTTGCAACGTTTCATTTTCGGAGGCGGCTTTGTCCAGGGATTTGCCTAAAATTCTGGTAATTGATTTCAGATTTACGAGTTGTACTGTGGGAGTCACATCAGTGTGGCTGAGTGGAAGGCAGTGCGAGAACCACTCAGTGATGCTTTCAACTAAAACGTTTCATTCAAGCAGTAAGCAGAGAACACACCGCTGCTAACTGCTGACTTTATACAAATGAAACCTGCTTAGGGCAACATTGTGAAAATTAAAGCTCTGTCTCAGATTTGAAGTAAAAACTGATAAAAAAAATGATTGTACTTCTTTTCTACTTTAAATATTTTTCGCATCTGTCTGTTTATCATCTATCTATCTTCCTATCTATCTTTCTATTTTCTATTTATCTATCTATCTATATATCTTCCTATCTATTATCTATCTATATATCTATCTATCTTCCTATCTATCTTTCTATTTTCTATCTATCTATCTATCTTCCTATCTATTATCTATCTATCTATCTATCTATCTATCTATCTATCTATCTATCTATCTATCTATCATCTGTCTGTGTGATAGGGAGGGAGCTGTGCATGAATGTGGCCCACGGACATGTGGATTTGTGGAGGTTTTAGGATAACTTTCAGGATTTGTATGTTTCCTTCTCCTCTGTAGTTCCTATTGGTTGAACTCAGGTCCTTAGGTTTGGCTGCCCAGCTTTACCACTGGTGGCCTTACTGACTTTTGGTTATATAAGGGATGAAATTCGGTCTATGTGATTTGATTTCAATCCCACAACGAATGTGGAAGAGGATGTTATTTTCTTTGCTCTTCTCAGGAGAATATAAAACAACAGAGGTGAAGGTCATATGCCAAGGTCAATAGACCTGGAATGGAAGGCAAAGTTTGACTCCAGGTCTACATGACGTATAAGTCTGATCCCATTGTTCTGGCACATGTCCGTCTCCACATACACCCTGCCTCTTGTTTAGGACTGAGAGCTTTTCCAGATGAAAGATATCAGCTATCTTGCTTCTAGATCTTTAGAAAAATCTCAGAGTTCAAGTGATTTGTCAGTCAGATCATATTTGGATAAACCTAAAGAGAGGAATCATGCTTCGTGTTTGTAATGTTCCCTTTGTGGACTTATTTTTATGTTTCCTTTGTGATGAGCAGAAAAGAAATGAAATTCCATCAGAGGCTTGCTTTTAGCCAGTTTGATAGAAGAATTTTTACGGGAGCAAGTTATAATACTTACTGAGGTATCATTCCTTTGGATGTGTTCCTGAGGGGTGGGCTGGAGTCTGTCTTAGGTCTTTGCTGCAACCGTCTCTCACCTGATCCTAACCCTGGTGGAACAGGTGCAGACTTTGCAAGCCATGACTTTGCCTATGAAACAGTGCTGTTCCAAAGAAAGGCCACAAGCTTCCTGAGTGAGTTCTTAGAATTTTGTGTCAATTTTAACAAATAATATTTGTAAAGGTAAAATTTGGGCCAGGAAGTATGGTGTCTGTAGCTAATTCTGAGGAACTGAATTTGATTCCCTGGGACTCTCACAGTATAAGGAGAGAAACAACTTCTCTGGATTGTCCTCTGTCTTCTATCCAAGTGCCATGGCACACACATGTATGCATGCACACATATGTACACATGCATACAAACACAAATAAAAAGGTATAGTAAAAACTTTAAGAGTAAGAATATTTTTGAAACATATATTAACTCATACATAAAATTTTATTTAAAGTAGATCTCAGTGTACAGATTATTGAGTTCTATTTTGTTTTGTTTTATTTTTTCGTAGCAAACAGTTACAGAATTTATATTTAGGGCGTGTCACCCTTTCTTACAGACACCTTTCCAGAGCTCACTAGCCACATGTAGTAGGTGGCAACTATGAAGGACAGTGCAGGTCTGGAAGGAGAGAGAAGGGTGTATATGAGCAGATCACAGCTGAAGGCCAAATGAGTGTCTATGTGTGGCTTTAAATCAATTACCCTTGTCAGACTTATCACAGCAGATGGGTCTCAGTATGACAGCAAGCCAAATGAAATTCAGAGATGACTCCTGGTAGGGGTGAAGATGGAGAAAGTACTGGATGGGTCTTAGCATTAAAACAAGCCAAATGGAATTCAGAGATGACTCCTGGTAGGGATGAAGAAGGAAAAAGTATGTGACAGTACAAAGCAAAAGGGGGCTTCTGGGTAATGTGGGACCCTTGGCCTATTCTTGAGGCCATGACTCAAGGACCAGAATGCAGGGCGGGGCAATAGTGCAGGCAGGCATTGCTGAGAACCTGCTTACCTGCTTTGGCGGTGCTTGGAGAGATCCAGTCAGAATTGTCATCACTAAGATAAAGCCATCTGAAGGCTGTGGAGAGCACAGCATGGGCAAATCCATGGAGAAAGGTATTTTCCCCCCTAACTTGACAATGTTTTATCATATGGCTTATGCTAGTGTGTTCCTAGCCTTCTAGAATAGAATGTTATCGTGTGGAAGTATCCTCAGCTAAGCCCGACAGGGTTTGGTTTGTAACTCTACCTGATTCTGATTCCTAAAGGGCCTATTTCTGTCCTGGAATGACAACTTTAAGTGATGCTGAAACAGAAGGTACCGCAGCTTCTGTACTGAAATATCTGACTGGTTTTCACAAGTTCATACAGGCATGGTTTGCTAGAGGCATGAAAATAGCGCTTCTGTATTGTACCTTTGAAGTATATGAGACATTGAAAACTATCATAGTAAACCATGACTGAGGCTTCTGAGCATTACGGTTAATCAGAACCTGAATTCCAAATTAGAGTTCAGATCGGGTGGCTTTACATTGCTGTCACGTTCTCACACCTCTCCAGGGCTTAAGCATCTACTGCGCCACAGGTGTTTACAGATCTAGTTACGTGGTTGCACCACCTGTCCTTCCTTACTAACTGTGTGTTTGATAAGATTACACCAAGTACTGAGGTCAAAGTAAAGTGAACCACAGCCACAGATTGGGTCCACGTGAATTATTAGGGGAAACCAATCAGAATGAATGCCGAGGTTACATGCCCGATACCCTAAGTGCATGAGGAAATTGGAAAAAAGACAAGTTATTGCAGACTGGGTTAGAAATGGCAGAAAACTTAGAGCTGGTAAAATGTGGGTGCCGCTGCTGAGTTTCTGGCTTCCTGTTGTCTGCAGTAGATCCTCTGAATAGTCTAGGGCCCTTCGCCTGGGTGAGTCTTACTGTTGTATTCAGTAGACCCTCTGAGCAGCCCAGGGCTGCTCACCTGGGTAAGTCTTCCTTTTGTATACAGTAGGCCCTCTGAACAGCCCAGGGCTGCTCACCTGGGCCAGCTGCTGTGTCCTGCAGCGGTGTCTGCTGCTGATCTTCTGCATGTTTCAACCTTGCTGCGTGACAAAAGTCAGTGAGCAGAGAGAACTTGTCTCGTTAGCGCTGAGGAGCCTGCGTTCTAGGCCCCAGGCTCAGAACAGCTGGAGATCTCTTCACCCCCAAAGTAGGCCCCCTCAGGTGCAAGAAGGAAGGATGTGGGCTCACATGTCCCGCACTGACAGATATGGCGGGAGGAAGAAGAGAGGGAAACAGAACAGAAACCCAAGGTCCACTTTTCGATGCAACTGAAATTTGTTTAATACCGATTCTAGGATTTTGTGGGTAGCTGATTGAACTTTTATGAATTGAATTATTTCTGAGGGCAGTAAAAATACATTTTTACTAATTTTTCAGCAATGAAATCTCTAGTTAAAATGTCTTGTAGTTCTAAAATTCTTCGTATTAGAGATTTTCATAAGTAGTCATTCTCTGAAGAGTTATTACTTACTACACCAAGCATAATTTCTAAAATACACAGTTCACACATGGATTGCCTGAACCCTCTCATATCCCACAGATGTAGTCAAGACATTTGATGGTGTCTGCTCTCTACTGCATACAAATACTCCATTAGTTCCGAGTTTTCTTAAATAGAGAGTGAAAGGCTGCATAATGACGGGCTTTGTTCTCTGTGGTCCGATGGAGGCACAGCTGCCCTTTCTTCAGAGTGCACGCTCGGGATTTCTAATGTGATGTCTGATGCTCTCTGACTCTTTCTCTAGTCCCTGTCTTCTGCCCCTCCGTCGTCCCTGTCACCTGTCTCCTCTTTCTCCGCCATCTTTTCTTAACAAGACTTTGAAAATGCCTGTTTGTCTCAGAGAGTGTTCTGTTGCTCTAAAGAGACACCATGACCACAGCAACTCTTATAAAGGAAAACACATCACTGTTGCTTGTTACCATTTCAGCGACTTAGTGATGTGGGAGGTCCTTCTGTCTGTATGCTGCTTTGATTGGTTAATGAATAAAGAACTGGCTTGGCCTATAGCATGGGAGGAAGAAGGCAGAGTCAGGGAGTGCCATGGAGCTGCGGCCGGAGACAGACATGCTGAAATTTTGCTGGTAGGCCACGACCTCGTGGTGAAGCACAGATTAATGGAGATGGGTTAAATTAAGATGTAACAGTTAGCCAATAAGAAGCTAGAGCTAATGGACCAAGCAGTGATTTTTGAATACAGTTTCTGTGTGATTATTTTGGGGCTAAGCTAGCCAGAGGACTGGGAACCAACAAGCAGCTCTATCCCTCCTTGCTACAGTTTAGTCCCTTATTATCATGGTAGGAAGTGTGACAGCAAACAGCTAGCCATGGTGATGGAGAAGGAGATGAAAGTTCTGCATCTGGATCGACAGGAGCAGGAAGAGAGAAAGTCTTATCTTGGGATTTTGTAAATCTCACAAGCTCATCCCTACTTCCTGCAACAAGGCTATATCTCCCAATCCTTTCAAAGAGTGCCACTCCCTGGTGATCAAGTATTCATGATCATGAGCCCATGGTGGGGCATCTTTAATGCTAAATGTTACTATTTCAATGTGGAAAGACAGCCACTATCATTCCTAGTCATTCAGCTTTACATGTGTTGTGTTGCTGGACCTGGGAAGCATAGGATTCCAGATAGAAGGGTTCGTTATGCAAGAAATGAAGTTCTCAATAGGATTCAAAGAACAGGGTGTCAACAGGGTGCTTGGGTATAGGAGGTGCTGCGTAGGAACTGGGAGTAGCTACCTGAATCTGGGGAGTTTGAAGTCCTGGGTGTGAGGCAGAGATAGGTGAGTAGTGGCTTCTAAACGGAGGTAAACACAGCAAAGGAGCAGAGCGACAGAAAGCCAAGCTGGCTCTGCTCAGCCCTGTCGGGTCCGTCTTCTTATCAGCAGGCCAGAGAAAGAGTCTCGTGACTTCAATGTGCACTGTTTTCTTTTTGATTGGTGAAAAAATATAAACTTTAAAACAAGGAAGATGAAGTTAAAATGAAGGAAGAATAATAACAAAAAGGAGACTGATAGAAAATCCGGAAGGGGAACTTGGAATGACTGCATGGTTACTAAATCAGCTCCTGGTAGGGCGCACATGGAAGAGCGAGAGGATTCCTTCACTTCCAATGAAAGATGAAACCAGCTTTCAAAAAAAGACTCTTAAGTTTTTTCCCATGAAGTCTTATACGGTGAATGCTGAATTATGGAAATAGTAAAATCTAATAAAAGACTAATATTCAGAACATGTACATACATTGGAAAAGCTCAAATGATCTAATTCAAAACCAAACAAAGGACTTGAATTGACAGTTATTCAAAACAAATGCACACATGGCTACCAAGCATATGAGGAGATGGTCACTAGTAGGCATTAAGAGTAAGCTAATCAAACTACAGTCAAATGCTAGGTTGACTATAGCCCCAAGCTGGAAAATATTATGAGTTGGCCGGGATGTTGAGAGATTGGAACCCAAAAACACCAATGGTAGAAATGTACAATTGAATAGTGGTTGTGGATGGTTTGGTGGTCTCACATAAAAATAAAAAATGCACTTGTTATATGACACAGCAGTTCAAATGACTAAAATTTGCTAAGTAAGCCCAAATGGGAATGCAATTTCTTAGAAGTTGTGTTCACAATAGTCAGATGATAGGAGAAAAGTTCACACATAGATGGAGGCATGAATAAGATGTGGAATATGTGAAGGATATTGTTTAGATATGAAAAAGAATGATAGTCTGGCACATGCTACTATGTGGAAAAAACTGGAAAAACCATACCAAGGAAATCATACAGTACACAGGTCAACATGTGCCCTTCCATTTGTAGGAAATATAAACCATCAGAAAAATCTAAAGCACAGAGTAGGCTGATGGTTTGCTCTTTGTAGGTACTAGAAAACAGGAGGATAGGGTTTTCTTTGTGGGATGAAGGAAATATCTAAAATGTAGGTGGAAGTAATGATGGTACAACATTGTGTCAACTACTTTAAGATAGTTATTAAATAGTATGTGAATTATAACTCTTTTAAAATCAAAAGTGAAATTTGGAATATGTAGACAGGTGGAGGCTAATGGGCTTTGTGAAATTCTAGGTAAAACTGTTAGAGCTTGCAGCTTTGTACAAAGCTGGACCATAAAGGAGAGTGTTCACTGATAGAGACCTAGCATTCAGAAACTCCCAGGCTCTTAACCAAGAGGAAACTCATACCTGAGAACACTCAAACCAATGACAGATTGGCATGCTCATGAAAGTGAATTTTCCCATCAATCTTCTCATGTAAGCTGAAGGTCCCCACCATGCTGAACGAGCTTGGCCATGTGCCTGCATGTGCAGATATGAGTCCTTGTTCTAATCAAACTCACAGTCAGTGTCCAGGGCCAAGGTCCTCATGTTTGCTTCTAAGCTTCCATTCTACCAGGTGAGAAATGCTAGTGAATCTATTAGAACACGTGTAAAACATTTCCAGCCACTTCCTATATGGTGTTTTCCAGTAGGGTCAAGAAGAGATACGCTGACCTGCTTTGCAAAGTGGTCAATCTAATCATTTCATGTAACTTGATAAACCAGAAATAAAGATTAGGGCTTAAGAAGTATGTGTTGCAAACTGTTTTTTAATTGTAATTGTTTATCTTTTGATTTTCTATCTGGGGCAATTTCTATTTGTAAGAATAAAACTGATTTCTGAGCAGAAAAGAATATTTCATAACCTGTCCAACCAGTGGTTTATCAATCTAAGTTAAAATTGACTTTGCTATAGGAAAAGAGTCACTGTTGGATTGAAACTCTATAAACCAATTTAATTATAAAAATGGATTAGATTCAATACCCTATCATTGCAGTCACAGTGACCACATCGAAGAGTTAATTCTTTAACACTTTCCAAAAGGGCAGATGTCCTATATAGCTCTCTGTCTATAGCTGGCAAGTTTGCTCATTATCAGCACACCCTAAAACACTATGAAAATCAAAGAGACCAGGTCCTTACACTAGAGATCATTTTGGCATTCGTTGCAATTGAGTTAGCTCTACATTGAAAGTATTGGGTCAAGTGAGGGACAGAAGATGATTCCGGGGGAAGGAGGGACACAGGATATAGGAAACGGAGTGCGGGAGGAGAATCAGTAAAATGCAAAGTAAGTATGAAAATATCATAATAACCCTTTGTCTCCATGCTAATTAAACAGAAACTAATAGCAATGGGCCAGGCTGGAGAGATGGCTCAGTATATACAGAGCATGCAGGGAGAGTGTGAAGCCTGCATTCAGATCCCTAGGGCTGGAGTCAAGTCAACTGTGTTAGTGCACGTGTGTAATCTCCATGACACACAATCCCTAGGCTCCCACAGCACAATGGAACTGAGAGGAGCATCCCTGGAAGTTTGTAGGACAGATGGCTAATCATATCCATTAGCGAACCATGGAAGACCTTCTACCAACAAAGTAAAAGTCAAGAATTGACACTAGAGTCTGTTCTGTGACCTCAACACACAGTGTGGCACACACACATACACACCCGTGGAGGAGAGGATTTAAGTGGGGAAGGAGATTCCCTCTGAAGTTATTCTTTGAGCTGATTGATTTTCCTTTCCTCATGTTTCAAAAGCAAGCAATGACCAGTTCATGCTGCAAATGATGTTATATTCTTTTTAACACGTTTCTAGAGAAATTGATCAAGAGTATGATTATAATCAGGGAAGAAACAGCCATGTGTAAAAAGGCCTCTTTGGATCTCATATACAATATTGATCTCAATACTTAGATTAAGAGTTTTTAATGTGTGTAAACCACTTCTGTACTATACAGTTAACACCTAAAATCTATAAGTTGACTCTTATGTCCTCATTCTATCGTGGCTACTCTAGGACCAAGAGTTGATTGGCCGCTGACTTGCCTTTCAGGTGCCAGCATTAACTCTCATAGATCACCCATGAGATACTCAATGGTGCTGGGATTTGCACTGCACTGAAGTATACTTTCTCTAATCAGACCATCCCATCTCACACTGAATTTCTGTTATTTTTGTTGGTGTTCATAGCGCCTCAAAGGAACCTTCCTTCCTTCCTTCCTTCCTTCCTTCCTTCCTTCCTTCCTTCCTTCCTGAAATTACATCAAACAAAGGCTTCCCAGACAGAAGAGACAGCAAGTAAGATAACAGACATGAGAAACAAGTGGTCTGAAGTCCCATTGGTAGCCTGAGGTCCAGCTGAGGTAGGGTCCCTATGGTGTATATCCAGAGGACATAACCTTTATCATTCATGTACTGGTTAGTTTTCATTGCTTACTCAGCACAGCCTACAGTCATCTGGGGAGAGAGAACCTCAAATGAAGAAATGCCTTAATGTGATTGGTCTGTGACTGTATCTGTTAGGAGCTGTCACGATTGACAATTGATGTAAGAGGATCTAGCCTATTGTGAACATCACCATCCAGAGGCAGGCAGACCTGAGCTGTGAAGGAGAGCCAGCAGAAAACATGTTAGTGGGCAAGCCAGTAAGCAGTGTTCCTCCGTGGTTCCTGCTTGCATTCCTGCCCTCATTTCCCTCAGGGGTGAATAAGTCCCTTTCTCTCCTAACTTGCACTGGGCTGGGGAGTCAATGCCAGCAAAAGACAGCTAATTAAAACACTGCCCTTAGCCACATGTGACCAGAGGCCACAGTTTGTACAAAGCATTGTAGAAGGTGTCCTTGTCACCAGACTCACCTCTTCCTATTTGCCCTGCATGTGACTCCAGGTTGCGACTGAGATGCAAGTGGGGTGTTCTTCCACTCCTGAAAATCCCTCCCCCCTCCGGCCTCTGTAACTGATGGAGAGGAGCTATGACCGCCGCTGCTGTCCAGCATCATGGCCTCAGCAGGGAAAGAATACAAATTCAAATTTTAAAGAATGGTTTCTTTTAAAAACAATTTTTTTCTGCATGTGTGTATATGTGCATGTCTATTCCTTTGTGCACAAGAGTGTGTGTGTTTGCATGTTTTGCCTTTGCCTTGGGTATTTGTGGAGTCCAGAGAACATCATCAGGTATATTTCCTCACTAGTCACCCATGTTCCCATGTTTTATTTATTTATTTATTTATTTATGTATGTATGTATGTATGTATTTGAGACAGTATCTCTCACTAGCCTGGAGTTCTTCAAGTAGACTAGATTGACTGGCCAGTGAGTGTGCCACTGTGCTGGATGGCTTCTTATTGGGGGTGGGGACCTCTGTAGTTCTCAAAGAATGGTGTCCACCTAATTGCATATCTTTCTCATATGACTCTACCCTGAAAAACTGTAAGTCAAGTCAGTAGATGAACAGTGTCAGCACTGTAGATGGGGTCACTTCCCGTTCTAAGAAACAAAGGGTGGTAGAATCAAGGGTGTTTCCAATGATGCTTTTTCATGAACTTAGTTTTACTTAGCATTGGCACTAGGGACAGGGCAAGACTGTCTTCGTGAGGCTCTTTGGTGTTAGCGCTCCGGACCTCACATCTGAGAGCAGAGAATGTCTGCTTCAAGGATGGAGTAGGACAAAGGGGGTGCTTAGTGAGTCTGTGGAAGTGTAGAGAAGAGGGAGGGAGGGAGGGAAGGAGGGAGTTGTCTACAGAGGCTGGAAACAGCCAGTCTGAATGGAAGACTAGGCTTTCGATCTCTCACGCAGACTGACTTTCCCCGGTTCTAAACATCTGCAGCCATCTTGTCAATGTTCGCGTCCCCATTCATGAGCATGGCTGTTCACCATGGAGGAGCACCTGACTGCCCCTGCCTGCACGGCATGTTGGCCTTTACATTTTCCGCTTCCTACCACAAGGCTGCTCACCTGAGTGAATGCAGAAATGCTCCAGAAGGCTGACGCCTGCAGACGAAATGCTCACGTGGAGGGCGTCTCCAGATCATTACCCTGTCAGAGAGATGGAATACTGTGTAATATAGGCTCCTTAGAAGTTGCTTTTATACCTTAACAGTATGTCCTGGATTGAGAACTTAACGGTGATTTGGCCGCTAGAAAGGACCGGCGTGGCATTGTGCTGGAGGACTGTGATGCATCGCGCGATTGTTCTCTGAATTCTACAGGGACATAGCTCATCTTCCAAACGCGTGGCTTTGGCACTGAAAATTTCTTGTGCCCCGTGGTACACATGCTATGTGAATTCGGTGTACAGAAAGACACGCGCAGCTGGTAACATCGCAAAGTAACCTACTGGAGCTCATAAACCAGCATTGTTCCCGTTCCACAGGCCAGAAGACCAATTAGCATTCCGATGTCACAATGCAAAACCACAGCCTCAGCTCAGTTCTTATTACAAAACCTGTTTGTTTGTTTTATATTTTTTTGACTCTAATAGTGGCTTCTACAGGCTCCAAAACATCCAATAAATGGGTAGGCCTGAGAAAGTTATGTGAGTACATATTTAAAGACTACTCCATAAGAAAATGGCCCTGTTCTTTCATGGCTTATAATACTTTTTCTGTAATATTTGTATTAATATAGAAGCACGGTTCTCCTCAAATGTGTAATATTCGGGGCTGGTCATGTCAGGCTCCCACTGTTTACATCTTGCATGGTGGCCCAATCATCTTAGAATCCAAGACTCGGTTCCTGCCCCCAGTGTGTTTCGATTTTGTGTCGTGTTCATGGTAAGCTGGGCTTCCAGGTGTTCTGCAATGCCATGCCACCCGCTAGCAATGAGACCTAACTTCTATCACAGTATGTTTTTATATCCAGCCATTGATTTCTCTCCCCTCCACTGCTTAGTGCTAGTGACCTGTGCTTGTCTTCCCTAGTAGATGTTCAAGTCACAGGTGGGGTGGTAGATGGAAATTTTACTCTTACTGTCTTTACGATGTTAATGATCCTCTGGGCAAAACCTCTTTGTGTAATAGAAAACGGAACATTCGTAGCCTGTAAACCCGTTCAGACCACAGTTGCAGTTACTAACAGGCATCATCGTCAATTCTGTTTCTACTCTTACAAATATACATAAAAAAAGATTAAAAAAATAAAAACAAAAAAAAAATTAAAACAACAACAACACTAAAAGCCTTCTCTGAGGCAGCATTTTCCACCATGCCAGGGTCACGGTTGAGTGGAAATGCAGCAAGCCGCTGTGAAAACCACACCTCAGCGCCGTTGACAAGCCACACAAAAATCCAACTTTTCCCACGCGATGAAGATTTCCTTTGCTTCATTTCCTCTCTTAAGACCCATTAGAATCAAAGCTATCACCCCGTTTGACCATCTGTCAAGGCGCCCGATGCAGCAAGAGGGTAGACTTTGTTCTCGGAAGATGAGGAGGTTTTGTTGTTGTAACAAATGGTTTTAAACGTAAAAGCCAGAAAGGAAACGATGCCGTTTGTAAAGTTGGGATGAAAATGTTGGGTGCAGTTTTCTACCCAGAGTTGTCTATAGAGGGAGAGTCATAAACACAGCACTTAGTTAGCAGTTTTCAGAAATATAAAGATGAAAGAGACTAGCGAAAAGCGGTCTATGTGGAGTCACCCCTGCTCTCCCGGAAAGTCCACAACTGTGCTTTACTCAGAAACTTGCAAGCTCACCATTGAATGTCATATGGGAAACAGTGGCTTCCAATTTCTTTCCTGCTGCTCGATTCCCAAACTTTTGTTTAGGGTAGACCCCAAACCTGAAAACACATTTGCAAAGGCCCCCCAGACAATCGTCCTGTTTATTAACAATGCAGTGCCCTTTAACAATGCCCTTTAACAATATTCATTGAACATAATGAATCCAGTTTGCTGACCCTGAACTCGGTCAAGCATAGTCATTGGAGTCGCAGGTGGCGATTAATAGATTTTGTGTAGCCAGCGTCTTCAGCGCCATCACAAGGAGCAGAGTGCCCTGGAATTCACTGAACTCCAAATCTCCTCCCCTGGTTTATTATTTGTGGCAGGTGATCTCGTGCCTATTGGATGAATGTTACCAGGGACCGTTAGATCTTCAGGGTGAGCAACTCTTTCATAGCTGGGCGAACACAGCTCTACAAACACTGAGTAGTGATGTAATCTTTTGGAAAATCAGACAGCTATCAAGACAGAAACTATAAAAAGTGCTGTACTTGAAAAGGATAGCAGAGTAAATAAAAATTCAATCAAAATGATATCATTTAGAAGAGCACCTTGTTTTCAAGGCTCAATTTGTTTTGATAAAAATTTCATTTAGTTATAGTAATTTTACTATGTTTCTGGGACACACAGAATAATAATTACTACTCGAAACAGTGTGATAAGGAACATTCATCCTGCCTACTAATTGGTGCTCCGTTTAAGCAATGCTGGGTCCTTATTCTGCTGAACAATCACATGCTTATGTCAGTATCCTTTACAGAGAATCCAAGCCGTAATGAGGCAGAGTTCCACTGTTCCTACGTTTGCCTGAGAGCTAAGCCTTTTGTTTGTCTCGATATTTGCTTTTATTAGGGAAAACAAACTTTAATGTTTCACTTTTGAACATGCAGTCGTTGGTAACTGGGATGATTTCCTCGAGATAGCTTTACAGATTTCTCAGTACTCTCTTAGTCACCGTTCTATTGCTGTAAAGAAACACCATGGCCAAGGCAACTCTTACCAAAGGAAGCATTTGATGGAGGCCTGCTGATACTTTCAGAGACTTACTCCAATATCATCATGGTGGGGGGCATAGCCGTTTCCAGGCAGGCCCTGCAGCAGTAACTGAAAGTTACATCCAGATCTGTAAAAGGGGATTTATTAGAATGACTTTTAGGTGTGGCCCAGCCAGTCCAATAATGGCTGTCTATAATTGGAAGTTCCAAGAGGTCAGTAGCTGTTCAATCCATGACACTGGATGTCTCAGCTGGTCTTCAGTATAGGCCTCGAATTCATAGAGATCCATCTATCTCTGCCTCCTGAGTGCTGGGATTAAAGGCGTGCACCACCATCATCCAGCTAAAATATATTCTTAAATGTATTTTATTTATAGCTGTGCACCCTCCTAAGACTAAAGATGTCCACCCACATTTTCTTTTTATATAACTATTCCAGTCACTGGTGAACTGGCTTCAATCAAGCTGGAGTTCCCACTCCCTAGTTATCCCTATTGTTCTAGCCTAGTACTTTTAGGGTCATTCTTAGATTTATCATTCAACTTGCTCTATTTCAAAACCGGTGCCAACTTTTTTTTATATATATTTTGATCTATACATTTGTATATAATAAATAAATATTCAAATGTATCAAGTTTATTGGTTGTATTTTTATCAATATGACCAAATATCTTAGAAGATAAAATTAAATGGAGGACAGGTTTATTTTAAAATACGCTTTAAGAGATATAATCTAACCGTGTCAGGTAAGGTGTGCTGGAAGGAATGCAAGGCAACCAGTCACGTGACCTCCTCAACTTCCACAAACAGGAAGAGGAGTGCAGGATGGAAATGCCTGATGCGTTCTCCAACCAGGCTCCACCTCCTAAAGAGTCTACAATCTTCCAAGCAGCATCCACCATTGGGAACCCAGCTTATAAATACACAACTCATAGCAGTTAATACAAATTAAGTTATGGATAAAATTATATTAAAATAGTCTTGAGACTAGAATAAACATATGAGCCTGTAAAATATTTATATGTATTATATATTGTATTTATATTTCTTATATAATATTATATAACACATATTTATGATATACTATAAAGAAACCACTCCTATCATCCACGTAAGTCCATTGTGATCTTGTACATGTGTTTTTCTATAGTCCCCCACCCTTTGACCTGCTGCTGGAGAAAAAGAGAATTAGTAGTCTTCCTTCTTTTCTCCCAAGAGCAATGAACATACATACAGCATGGGTAGAGAGAGATAAGAGACACAAGAATAAGGAGATGGCGCAGGCATGTGTGAATGTGGTGACTACATGTATAATCCCATACAGGAAGCAAGTGGACAAACATGCGGATTGGTACGTGTGATGCTGCACAGAAGCAAGGTCCTGGATCTGCCCAAATGTTGCAGCAGCCCTTCTGAAATGGGTATCAAAGTTCTCTATCATCCCTGCTGTACACCTTACAAAAAATATCTGCCCCCCTGTTCTTAGGATTTGGGCTCTGTATTATGAATGTGAACATGATTATTAATATCAAGTGCAATTCTGGGTATACTGATGGTGTTTGATGAGATCCTTGGAACCTTAAAAAGAAAAAATCATGAAAAGACGTAGGCTGGAATAGACGCTGGAGGCTTTTTAGTGTGTTTTGGAAGTGGATGTATGTATTCCCAGGCTTTGGATCAGAAAGCTAATGTAACCCCTTTCTAAGCTGAGGAAACAATATGAGGAAGAGACCCAGCTGTTCTTTGCATCTGTTGGGAACACACGTCAGAACAAAGGCAAAAGCAGTGAGACTGCTCGGGTTATTAATGCCTTTCACACAGGCAGAGGGGAAAGAGAGATGGCTACCCTCAGACACCTGTGAATTGGAAGTAACTTTCATTTCATTCATTCTGATCCTGAGAGGTTGACATTATAATAATGAAACCCATGGCAGGTTGGTGAGATTTGAATTGAGTGTGCACATTTGTTAGCATTGCTGACAGTCCGGGTCCTTTTGTTGATGGAATGGAGGGCTCCGTATCATTGCCATTATTTCCTGCCACATGTAGTAATGTCCTGACGAGCACTGCAATTTACATTGGTTATTTCTTATAGTTGATTACTGTACAATCAGTTGTATCTCATTTATTGGTTAAGCTTCTTTTTAGAATATTTATTTATTCTTATTTATTCTTCTCCCCTACCTCGGCCCCCACCAGAGATTTCAAATGCAATGTGTTTTCCCAAACAATCAAGAGTTGATGAAAGACAAAATGACAGGAAGGGAAAGCAAACTCGAGCTGGTGCGATCCCCCAAATTTCCTCTGCAGTCTTTTCTTTTCCAAACCGTAATCATTCTAACTGATAGATAGTAATTACATATTACTATGAACTACTACATAATAATATTTTAGTAGGCATATGTGTATATATATATGTGTGTGTGTGTGTGTGTGTGTGTGTGTGTGTGTGTGTGTGTGTGTATGCTTATGTATTGTTTCATTTTTGGGGAGATAGGGTTTCCTTACATAGCTTAGAAGTGACTCACAGTTTCCCGTGTTCCCACCTCCCAAAGGCTGGTACTCCAAGTGAGTACTAGCACGTAGTGACACAAAACCTTTATGTGTGGTCATCAATTCAGGACGTTTAGATTGCTTGATAAAGTGACTAAAGAGAGAAGAGGTTCATTTGGACTCAGAGGCCAGGGGCTAGGATGAGAAACAACAGGGGCCACATGGTTATTGGTGACTCCACTGGGAGCAGGTAGCAGAGGGAGCCGGACATGACAGCCCCTCCCAACTCAGCGACAGAGAACTGGACCAGGGGAGGGCTTGTCTGCAGTTGGCAAGGTCCTCCTGTAGTGGTTGACATCTTCCAGCAAGGCCTCCTGTCCTAGGCTCCACAGGCTCCCAAAATAGAAAGTAGCTGGGGACATTTCATATTCCAAGTATGTAACTCATCATCTCAAACATCACTTCTTTTTGACAACATTTTAAATTCTTTCTTCTAGGCATTTTGAATTAAATGATACAAAATATTCTGACTATAATCAGCAGTTTGTATAAGACAACTTATTCTGTCTGGCTGTGACCTTGCCCTTCTTCTTCCTTCTTCTCTCTTCCCCCCTCCCTTCTCTTTTTACTCTACCCATGAGGTCTCTGGTAACTACTAGGCCGTTCCTTGCTCTATCATCCCTTCTCTCTCTCTCTCTCTCTCTCTCTCTCTCTCTCTCTCTCTCTCTCTCTCTCTCTGTTTCAGAGGCCTTATGGAAAGCTTAAACACGAAAAAGTGAATGATTAAGTAAAGTGCTCAGAAAAGCTGAAGATGAAGAATTGGGGTGATCACCAATAAACCCCCAAGGAAAAAGCAGGAGTGTGCTCTTGTCTCCCTAACATTCTGCTAGATAGAGTTCTCTCTGGAGCTCTACAGAGGAAGCTCTGTTCTCAACAGTTTTCAGTGTCTGTCCCCCAATCTTCTTCCTGCCGCTTACTGCCTATAATTTGTCTCCATCTTTATACTTTAAAGGTTATTCCATATAAATAATGGGATGTCGGGGAAATCTAGCTGTGGGGACAATTATAAGTATTTGGTAAGGAGTCACACTGTTGAAGGGCTCATGTCTGGGAAGGATTCTCTAGATGTTTCCAGCATCCTTCCAGTCAATGTGAGCTGGCAAGTGTGACCATTCACTTTCTTCTTCATTTAACTCCCTGAAGCCCTAGAGTTCCACTCAGAGCCGTGATAGACGGAGCAGCAATGGCATGCTGAGTATGACTTGTGCTTGACTGTTCTTGAACTACTATTAATTGACTACTTAGCCTGTTTAAATGTCCTTTCTTAAAGAAATGGTATTTTGTGATATTATTCTGTATACTATTGCCAGTAATGTTTTTATTAACAGTTACTAATTAAAGAAATATTTAGCTATAAATGATGTATTTGTTGACCACTAAAGGTACATAGTTAACATATAACAATTTTAAAATGAATTATATTTATGATGTGTTTAGAGTACCAGGCTTAAATCTAAGCTGTTTATGTGTGCTAGTTCATTTAAAACTCCTAGTGATGTTATGAGATCATTTTAATGACACTCCAGTGTATAAATGTGCTTTGTTTGCTGTGTGCGGTGCCTTCTCTCTATAGCCTTAGTACATGGAAGGCTGACACGGGAGGATTTCTGTAGCTATGGGGGTATCCTGGGTTACATGGAGAGTTTCAAGATAGCCTGGCCTACAGAGCAAGACCCTATCTCACAAAACAAAATCAAATGAAACAAAACAAACCCAAAACACCAAACAACAATTACCAAACAAACAAAAACCAAATGCTTAATTTGGGCAAAGTTAGTCAGCTAGTGAGGAGTGCAGAAGGAATGTGAGCTGTACTGTCTTAGATTATTCCTCATTTTTTAATTTAATTCTTCTCAAGTTTACCAAGAGAAGAAAGTGGCTTTGATATTCTAGTATCTCATGAGCAAAACGCACCAGTATCGATCTCCGAGCTGCCCTTTTGCTAAAACCGGTTTTGTAAACCTCAGTTCCCATCTAGGATTGAAGCTTCATGGGTTTTCCCTCTTTCCACGTTAGTGTGTCTCTTGGTCATGCTTAGGCAGCCATATTGATGGTGTCCCTTCTCTGACATATCTAAGAATGAAATGTCATTGGAAATTTTCTGTTCCTCTGACTTTTCCACTCCATTTTCTGCAATGATCCCTGGAACTTAGGAGTACTAGTTGTCTTGTAGATGTATCAGTTGTGACAGGTACCACATGGCCACTTGTTAAAAGAACAACAGGCAGCTAAAGAACGTTGAGAGCAGAAGAATCAGTCTCCAGAGGACAGACACCCCAAATTGGCTAACCAATACCAAGTGGTCTGTTGACAGAGATTTCTGTCCTACCAGGTCTCATATCCATTTAGTCCCAAATAGACACAAAGACACCTACATTAATCATTAGCTGGTTGGCCTATTAGCTCAGGCTTCTTATTAATTAATTCTCACATCGTAAACCATAATTCTTGTCTATGTTAGCCATGTGGCTTGTTACCTTTATTGGCGAGGCAGTCACATCTTGCATCCTCTGCGTCTGTGTGACAACTGCAGATTGTGTCTTTCCTCTTCCCAGAATTCTCCTGTTCTCATTGCCTCACCTCTACTTCCTGCCTGGTCACCCCACCTACACTTCCTGCCTGGCTACTGGCCAAACAGTGTTTATTAAAAATAATACAAGTGCCAGGATAAAAGACCATTGTTCTACTGTAGTGGTCAACCCTGAAATCATGTACATGTAAGAAATTTATATGGGCTAGGATGGTTGTATTTTTATATTAGGAACACACACACACACACACACACACACACACACAATAACAAAGAAATAGAGTTCATGAATTTGACAGGGAGCAAGGGAAGGTGCATTGGAAGAGTTAAAGGGAATAAAAGGAAAGAAAATGATGCAATTATATTTTAATTAAAAATTAATAGTATTTTAAAAGCCTAAGTTTTTCCTCCCCATTCTTTTGGAGGTATTTTCTTTTTAGTAACTTATATTCAAAATATCTGAGAACCCGCCTGTAGTGTCTGCTTGCGTCTCCATATCTCTAGGGAGCTAGGTTTCCCTCATCTTCTTGAAGATCTGTTTGTTTTTTGTTTATTTGATTTTGCTTCCTAATCACTGTTGTCTCTATCATCAATTCCATAGCACTGGGAACTAGAAACTTGAGCTATCCCCTAGAGTTTAAGAACCATGCTTGCCTCAGGATATTGTTAAGATATGTAGCAAGTTTGAGCAGTACCTTTCTAGATCCATCCCATTGAAACTAGAACCTCATTTCTGAAGCCTTGGTCTACCTGGCACAAAACCTATGTTCACCTACTGTGGAAGGGATGAAAAAGAAAATAATTGTGTCTTTATACACCTCAAAAATTAATTCTAGAGTATGTTTCTACATCAGCCTAAGTCAGTCCCAACTGCTCTATCATTAATGTCCCATTATTATATTTTATGAGTGACCCAAATTCAATCAGAAACATTTCCTTTATATCCTGTGAACTCTATTTTTCATATAATTTCATCATAATTTTATAATTGTTGTGCATAAATGGTTAACTTGGTTATCAGGGAGATGCATATGTGTAAAATGGTTCTTCGTGGGGTTCTAGATAAACTAAATCTCACTGTACAGAAATTTCACAAGGATGTAAGACAATAGAGATGATAAGGAAGACTGTTTATGAAAATTAATAATGAGGTTTGACTTATTTAGATACTTTCAGATATAAAAATTTTTAAGCATATTAAAAGTAATATGTATTTGTGTGCATTTATATAACTGTAAGCCTTTTTCTTACATATTGGATCATTTTTTTCAGTGTTTCTATATTTAGTCTTTCAGCATGACTTCAAAAAACTACACTTACATTTTCATACAGAGACACATCCCACTGTCATCCTGAACATTAATACTGATTCAAACAATTATGAATTATTGAGTCTGTGCAAATTTCAGCAATTGCTGTCAAAGTATTTTTTATAATTATTTCCTTAAATAAATTAAAACCAGGACAGTTCAAAGATGATGTGTTCCTATCATATCTCAACCTCTTAGATTTTTTGCTTGACTCTTTGAAGGGCTGGATCCAATGTCTTTAGACTATTTCACCTTTGACCTATCTAATGGTTTCCTTCTGGTTTTATTCTGCTTTCTTCTGCAGTTCCCATAATCTGGAGATAAGACCTAAACGTTTGACTAAATTCAAGTTAAGTATTTTGGACAGCAGCACTCACAGGTAGAGCTGTAGGATTCACGTTGCATCATATGCAAGAATCAGAATGCTTGATTGTGCTTCAAAGACAATGAAACAGAGTCTGTTTCTTGTTGTAGGAGGCTGCTTGTTTGTTCCTGGCTACTCAGCCCTGAAATAATCACTCAGAAACCACATTTTTTTTGCAATTCTGTTTGGCCAATAGCTTAAGTGTATTTCTGGCTAACTCATATCTTAATTTAACCCATCTCTATTAATCTGTGTATTGCCATGTGACTGTGGCTTACAGGCTAAAGTTCCATCTGGCATCTGTCTCTGGCGGAGATACATGGCTTCTCACTGACTCCACCTTCTTTCTCCCAGCATTCAGTTTATTTTTTCTCACCTAGCTCTACTTTACCCTATCAGGCCAAGCCAGTTTCTTTATTTACCAAGGTATTCACGGCATACACAGGGGAATCCCATATCAGTTTCTTACAGAAACAGTAGCACTGTAGCTCTAGTCTGAGAAGATCTTGGTGGCACTATTTGTCAAAAATAACTCTTCTATTGTCTTCATGGTTTCTGGACTGTTGATATAGATAACCTTTGTTTATATGAGTTGTGGATAGCCTCTTGTAGAGCTGACCCACTACAAACTACTCTCTTCTATTTATACTTTATCTTGAGCCACATTATTAGATTACATAGGGATTGATACTCGAGAAGAAAATAACAGTCTCACTGGAGAGATTAGGGAGCCAACTTGGCAGATAATTCTGTGATTCCTCAACTCTTTTGTGGTGGGCAGGCTGTTAGTGTAGGCTAGGGAGTTGATTTGTGGGTGGAAATGAAGTTGGGTGAAAAGATGAATAGATTTTAAGATAGTCTGGGAGGTAGGGCTCTAGCGCAGGCTGTTTGGGGCCCTGGGTATCACTGGCAGATTCAAAACAAATAAGTAAAAACCCCAGGAATGCAATTAACAGGACAATTAACATGCACTGGAGGACTAAGCTGCTATCCTGTGACACTGAGGAGAGTTAGGAAGTGGTCCAGTGACTTCTACCAGAGCCTTCAGGTTCATTTGACAACTTCTAATATTCTCTTCTCTATTCACACAGGAAAACCTGACTTGAGAACTATGAAGAAGAGGACCTGACAGCCCAGTACACTATTCAAACTTTTCAAATTTGTATGACTTGATGCTGCTGTCTTTGCATTTTCACAGGTTTCTAAGTTATCATCTCCTGAGTAGGGACAGGACTTCTCTGGCAAGAGTTTCTGTGGAATTTGCCTTCTAGAATTAGAGGAAAGGAAGAAATAGTGACGGTGAGTGAACAAATGAAGGAGTCCCCAAGAAACAGACTGGAAATGTTACATTGTTCCTATTGAGACTTTTCATCCTCTTACCTGTTGTTGATGGAGTTCATTGAAAGAGCATGTCTGACTGAAAGAATAAGAAACATACTCCGTAGGCCAACATATTCCAGTTGGAACGACCACATAGACAATTCTCATTTACCTGCAGGACTTTCTGTAGCTGTTTCCCCTAGGTTTAGTATTTTCTTAATCAGACATTTTGAAGATGGGGAGAAAGCACGAAGGCTCTTCATCGAAATCTTTTGTTCATCTGGTGGTAGTACATACCAAGTCGGAGGAATTTTCGACATCTATGCAGGCAGTGAGCTTTGTGAGATGAAACACAAGTCCATGTGGAAGAGAGTCTTCCTGAATTTCCCTCCAGAGACCATGGTGAATGAGTGAAGCATGAGGAATTCTGGATGCTGACCTTTGAAACTTTCCCGAAAGCTGCATGCCTGCTGACAGGAAGATGTGAGAAATCATATTGCTTATAATGAGACACCAAGGGGGCCTGTCTTCTCTTAAAACCTGGCATTTAAAAATACATTTGCTTCTATTATGGACGGCCCTAACCTGCAAGGCTATTGCATATGACACATTGCTGGAGCACATGTTTTAGACAACATGCTGGCAGTAGGGCGAACCAAGAATAAAGTTTATAGTTCTGTTTCTTCAGTCTCAGCCTCACACAATTGAGAAAGCTTGTAGATCTGGAAATTTACTTCAAATGTTGTAGAAACTGCTTGCGATTTCTATGCTGCCTGTGCAGTGGAATTGTTTAATATTAGGCGGAGACAGATAAAGATTATTCTTCTCATAAGACATATTCTCACTTTAGCAAAATCTTTTGTAACTAGTTTACTTCTGACTTCATGGGTGAAAAGGTGAGTTAGGGAACAGACAAATATTCAGAGCCTGGCATTTCCTGATACTAAAGTAGGGAAAGGGGGAAAAATGGAAAAGAATGACATGCTGATATGAAGTTTTGTAGTGTTGAGCAGTTGTTCAGTTTGCTCCCAGATTACAGAAGAAGCAAGGGACTAGGAAAAATTTGACCTCATGAAAGAGCTGACTTAATCTTACTGCTGTGACCTCTGTTGCAATATATATTATGAACTCAAAATGAGCTTATTTAATATTTCAGTAAAAGGCATAAAGTATAAACATGTAGTATCATGTTATATAACAAATTTGCAAGTTCATATTCCCATGTAGGAATTTTCCATATTTGTGAAGGAATGACTTTCACAACCTGGTGAAAGATCATCAGTTTGATGTGATGTGGGAGTCCCCTCTGTGTGTTCCTTGTATTGGTTGGTAAATGAATAAAGAAACTGCCTTGGCCTGATAAGGCAGAACTTAGGTAAGTGGAGAAGACAGAACTGAGTTCTGGGAGGAATAAAGCAGAGTGAGGAGATGCCATGGATACGCCACCGGAGATAGATGTGCTGAGACTTTGCTGGTAAACCATGACCTCGTGGTGATATACAGATTAATAGAAATGGGTTAAACTAATAAGCAAGAGTTAGCCAATAAGAAGTTAGAGTTAATGGACCAAGCAGTGATTTAATTAATACAGTTTCTGTGTCGTTATTTCAAATATAAGCAAGCTGAACAGCCAGGATGAACAAAGAGACCCCCTCCCTGCAACATCAGTTTATGCGATTCTATGGCCTTTTATTCTATTTATGTGCCAGATGAAAACAGGATATGTATTTCATCATCTTGATCAAACATGTTATCAGTTGGACAGGACCTGCAACTGTCTTTGTTTCTGGTAATACAGGTGACTGTCCCAGGCACTCAGCAATGACATCTCCAATTCTGCCCATCCTTCAGCATTTGTATTTATTTCTCTGAAATTCTCCCTTTGTGTACAAATTTGTGCAACAGTGAGGAGGAGAATGGAAAAACATGAGTCTGAGCTCCATAATCAATAGAGAACATGGGTAAAATGGTGGAACAGAGAAAACATGGGAGAACAGTAAAGAAATTAGTGAAGAGCAAATTAAATGACAAAATACCATCAATAACACAATGTAATCAGAGACTTTCAACCACTTGGGACACACAGGGAAAACTCATTAAAATAAGCATCCTCAGGCTGGGGAGATGACTCAGTGATTCCATTGCTGGCTTTGCAAGCACAAGGGCTTGAGGTTGATCCTTAGAGCCCACACAGAAAGCCTGAGTGTGGTGGCATAGATTTGCAATCCCAGTGTTGGAGAGGCAGACTCAGGTGTGACTGACCTGCCAGCCTTGACAAATAGTTGAGCTCCAGACCATAGGAGTTCCTGTCTCAAAAAATAAGGTGGGTGTTCTGAAGGACACCTGAGTTTGAACTCTGGCCTCAACAGCCATTTTTACGTAAAACACCCCCACATGTGTACATACATAAAACAAACAATATATGTAGTCCTACCAAAGCGTTCCACAATAGTCTGGAATGGAGTATAACAGAGATTTATTTAATTGGGGATAAACACACAGTAAGGGAAGCAATCTGCAGTCCCCTCATAATGCTGGGGAGTGGAACAGAATTCAACAGCAAAGAGGGCTGTGCCCTTTTTCTTTTTTTTTTTAAATCTGCATTTAAAGTACATGAGATCATGCCCAAAGTGGACTGGTATCTTAAATGCTATTGGTTCCCACAACACCTTCCTTTTTGTCTAAATTAGTGAGTTCTAAGCCTAATACAAAGCTATATACACAATTGAAACAAATATTAAGTATTGTCCAGAGAAAATAAGAGACAAAAACTACATAAAAATTAGAGTTACAACCAACATAAACAATATCAAACAAGAAACATATGCTAAATGTTTCGATAGTTATCCTATCCTAAAGAGTCTAAGTATTATATTAAAAATGGCTTGACGGCTAAGTCACAAGAGGAGAATAACTGTGTCTATCTCATCTTCAACCCCATCAAAGCCCTGAGAAGTAAAATATTACCTGAGTAAACAGGAAGTGCAATCAGGCAACTTCCAAAAGATGCAAGAAATGACAAAGACTACTGGCTACCTGGGAAATCAACCAAAGTCTCATTTGCAATGTTGGGGCAATCAACTTTGGCTAAGACCTAGAGTATCTGACAAACCATTTTCAGAGGCAGAAAAATCTAAAAATCTGTCTTACCCTGTGTGGCAAGGTTTGGCAGTCTTTTTGCTTATATCCTTCTTGTCCAGTTTAGACACTGCAGTTTGTCAGTAATCAAGGCAAGGACAGTTCTTTGCTCAAAGGCCAGTTTTGCCAAGAAGAAAAGTAACTCCAAGTGGAGTGTTTTCAGTGCCAGGTATTCTCTTGGGAATAGATTGATGCTGCCCCTCTATAAAGTGTGAATATTTTTTATTACCATTGACTGACAAAGAAGCTACTTTGGCCTATGGCAGGACAAAATAAAGCCAGGTGGAAAATCACAACAGAGATATAGAGAGAGAGTAGGCAGAGACAGACACCAGAACATTACCAGTAGACCACAAATTCATAGTGATACACAGATTAATAGAAACTGTTTAATTTAAAATGTAAGAATTAGTTAATAAGAAGCTTAAGTGAATAGGCCAAGCAGTGTTGTGATTAATATAGTTTTTGAATGCTTATTTGGGTCTGGGTGGCCGGGAAACAAATAAGCAGTCTGCGATTATATAATGACATCCAACAATTGGCAATGTACATTCACATAAAGCCTAAGAAAACTTATAAATGGACTTCTAGACCCACAAAAATGCGAACTTCTTGGTAGTTGTATTTTTCTTCAGATTGACTCTATTTGCTGGTGGCAAGTAGAGGAAGCTCCATTAAGAGACGGCTTCCTGACTCAGCATTAGCATGAAGCTGCTTTTAGAGAGAGCTTTCTGGTTCACACTGGGAACACAAGTAGTTCTGGCTCTCTTGGGAGGTCCTGCACTTAAAATGAGATTTGTGAGCAGCGTGCTACAAGTTGCCTAATGGCAACATGGACCCACTGCATCTCTGTCAGTGGGGCGGTAAGTATGGCTCACAGAGGTGATGATCAGACCTCTACCATTTTGGATGGGGTGGAGCCACAGGCAGGGCCACGGAGTTGGTTCTAGCCATGCCCTCCTAGCCAGGCACTTCTGATCAGAAAAGGATTACAGGTACTCAATAAAGACAGATTCAGACAAAAACAAAACAAAACAAAACAAAAACCAAAAAAAGCAACAACAAAAAAACCCACCTCTAAATGGGTCACAGGTCACAGTGTTGGATAAATGTATGTTGGCTTGGGGAAAATGTAAAAAAAAAAAAAGAGTATAGACAGTCATAAAAAGAAATAAATACTTTAAAAAAATAAAACAAAGACTTTACAAGAGTACAGACAGTCATAGATTAAAGGAGTAAAGGTAATAAAATAAATATCAAATGTGATAGAGTTTAAAAAATGAGCCACATAAAGATGGAGTGTACACAGAGAGTCTGGATTAGGTGTATTGTGTTTTCTTTGATTTTTTTTCACTGCAGAGAGACATTTGATTCTGAGGGCTTCTAAGCTAAACCAGCATATATATATATATATACATATATATATAAAGGGTGTCTTGGCTTCAAAATTTGGGTCTAAGGATATATTGACTTGAAAAAGAGGTTTTGCTTTTGTTTTCACAGTGGATGGGAACATGTGAATTCCTTCCAGCCTTATGTGATTTGATAGAACAATATCCCCTGAAATGTCTCCATGAACACTCAAAATACTTTGCTCAACAAGCTGCAGGAAGCAGTTTGAAGAAAACTATGCCCAATTTCCCAAAATGATTGTCTATAAATGTTTATTAATATTTTGCTTTCATTTTAATCAAAAGAAGAAGCAGTTTACCTGATGCTCAATTAGCTTACTTCCAGCCTCTCCAGGCAAGGTTGAGAGCAGTTCAGATTCAAAGTGATGTAGTGGTTACTGCGGTGGCATATTTAGGTCTCTCTGGCTTCCCTGCTTCTATCAGCCCAATCATCTTCTGGACGAGCACATTCTATACCTAACCAGAGGTCAGTTGGTCATGTGGGTCCCCATCCCTGATGGTAGCTGGGGGGAGCAGTGGTGAGACCCAAACCATTGGAGTAAATGGGATGGTAGAGATGGATGTTTGGTATCACCAGTATGAGAATTGTCTTTGTTAGGTGGCAGGGTGCCTCAGTGGTCCTAATCTGGTACAGCGAGCCTGGAAGGTTCTTGGAGAGTTGCTGGTCCTTAGTCCATGATGGAAGACCTGGAATATTGGTTCAGATAATAGCAAAGGAAGCAACAGAAGCAGCTACAGGGTGAATAACTTGATAAACATTCTTTACTAGCCCCACAAAACAGCTTTCTTGTTAGATAAGTGATTTGGTGTGAGAAGAGCCCCCAGTACAGAGCAATGTGGTTGCCTGAGTGAGGCTACCTTGGTGAATGGTTAAAATGCAACCTAATGGAATAATCTTGCTTTAAACACAATTAATTGAATGAACTGCATTTTACATTAAAGACGTAGTGATAGTTTGTTCAGACATTAGAGCTCTATTTAAAAAAATATGTGCATATATTCTTTATTCTTTTATATTTTCAATGGCATTTGAAGGCCATGGTTGGAAAACAATAAAATTACAATTCTAAGCAATAATATTCAATGAAAAAGAGTTTTAAAGGAATTTCACAGCCCAGAGAGTCTCAAGACAGACTTCCTACAGAGAGAGAGCAGTGCGGTGGGATCCCCTCTGTATGCTGCAAGTGTCTATTGCCATTGGTTAATAAAGAAGCTGCTTTGGGCCTATGGCGTGCAGAATAGGTGAAGGCAGGAATTCCAAGCAGAGATAGAGGAGAAAATAAGGTAGAATCAGAGAGACGCCATGTGGCTGCCATGGGAGACAGATGCTGGGAACATGACCAGTAAATTACGAGTCCCATGATAAAACACAAAATAATAGAAATGGGTGAATTTAAGATATCAGAGTTAACCAGAAATATGCCTAAGCTATTGGCCAAGCAGTGTTGTAATTAATACAGTTTCTGAGTGATTATTTCAGGTCTGGGCAGCAGGGAATGAACAAGCAGCTTCCATCTACAGAGCACAGGAATGGGACCAGCAAGCCACTTTCTAAGTAGTTCAGGAGGTAGATGACTTTGTTCCTAAATGTACAAGATGTTCTCCTGCCACCAGATGTTGGCTCTAGGTGGCAGGCAACCCGACTGAAGAGAAGAAATCTCTGGGTCATTTAACAAACATGATTCATGGCTTGTTTTGTGTGATATTACAGAAAAATCTATTTAAAAGTCTGGATCATCCGCAGGGTGCTGAATATTTGCCTGTGTTACAAGCAACCCAGGACATCAAAGAATATGAGCATTTTAACCTAGGAGCGTGAAAGATCAGCCTGGGAAATACAGGGAGGCATTATAGCCAAAAAGAAAGCCTAGACTACTTGTCTACCGAGGTGTAAGCCAGGCCTTTGACACTAATTTGTTGAAATTTATTTGCCATGTCCAAAACTCATACAATTTATATTAAGCTCATATATTCATCATAGCCTGTTACTCTTTAAAATATGAATTTCTCTCTCTCTCTCTCTCTCTCTCTCTCTCTGTCTGTCTCTGTCTCTCTCTCCATACTTTGCTTAGCCACCTAGAAAAGCATAAATCAATCCACAATAATGAAAGCAGGCCATAACAGTTCTTTCAGTGATGGAGAGAACAGGATGAAAAATCAATAGGAAGAAGATAAAAGACTTGACCTATATGATTAACATCTAGGCAAACAACATTTAAAATATTTACACACAATGACACAGAATATATATTTTCATATTTTCATATGCAGCATAGAGTTTATAAAATGGCTACATTATAGACAAAAAGCAGGCATCAGTAAAACTGGAAAGCTTTGGTGGTGGATGCTACGGTATGTCACATCATGGTCCACAGTTGAAGCAATCTTTAGAGGAAAATGCATGGTAGCAACTCCACATAAAAAGGATGATGGGCTGAAAACTCACTTTCTACTAGCTATTTAAAGATGATAGTAGGACAGAAGTGTGAATCTCTGTGAAGTCTGGTAGAACACACAGAAGGACAGAGCCAACGCTGGGCAGCCCTGGCCTTGGGGTACTGTCCCTTCCATATTTGGACTGAATTCAAATTTTTCATTTAAATTCCTCAAGCAAAATCTTCTCTTCCTAGATGAGGGTGACAATACCCTATGCCATCTGCTCTCTATAGTCCGTTGGTCTCACTCAGATCACAGAGCAACACTGCTTTCTATGGTCCCTCGGTGTGATTGCTGGCCGTCAGACTCTTATTCTGTCTGTAAACACACCGGTGAGTAATCCCTATTCGGTGGGACAGGAGTTCCACCCAGAGCTTAATTGGCAACTTTTATCCACTTGTACTTTGAAAATAAATTAATCCTCATAGGGTCCACCTGAACTTTAATTTACAAACCCTGCCTATTGGCACTAGGCCAACACATTTATGAATGACAAAACTCTGTGGGATTTTTATTCATGAGTTGACTTCTCAGTGCCTGGAGTAACAAGTCCGCATGCTGCTTCTGTAGTGAGTCAGTTTGGTATAAGCATAGTTTCTTCTGATAACACTGGAAAAATTAAAGGTGCATGTAGAGAGTCCCAGAGAAGAGACTGTCAGTGACAATGATGTGCTCACACCCGGAAAGGCACCCGTTGGTGTAGAAGACACTGATCTTTGAAGGATCCCCAAGAGCTGACAAGATGGGCGAGCGGATAATGCGTACACGTTACCTCCTAGCTTCACAGAGTCTCAAATGTGGGCATGAATAAATGATATAATCATTTAGACCGAGGCAGTGTTTTTCATAGAATGCAGTGTACAAATTGAAATATAATACACAAGATGAGGCCCAAATAGTGTAGAGTAATAAGGGGAACATTGCTCCTCACAGGAGCAATAACTTTAATGGGCTCTAGGTCTCCACCTAATATTTCTTCTGGTCATTTGTTCTCCCAAGTTCTGCTTGCAAGCTGTTAAAAAAATTCCCTTTATCTTTATCATTTAAACTTTTATCAAGCTATGTAATCCACATACTACTCATTGAACCGGCTTAAGCTTGAATAAAAATGCTTCCCCTCACTTCATAAATCTCAGTCTATTTAAGGGTCCCGTATTGCCAATAGATCGGGTTTTTGAACCTCGCACCCATGTTCTCACATCATGGCTGACCCCCTTGCATCCTTTGCAAACTTGAGACGTCACATCGTCTGGACAGGACCTAGCAGAGTGACTTGTGGAATATTCATTATGCAACAAGAAAATATACACTGTAAACATGACATGACGCGGCCCATCTGCCAAAATAGACTTTAGAAGAGTCCCCTTGAGCACCACAGCACCCAGGCTGGAGATATTAGTGACGATCACACAGAGGCCAACAGGGGCTCGGGTTTTGCAAATTAGACAGGGAAACAAAGCGCTGTAGCCTAATAGGCATTCCTCCCTAGTAGGATGGATAGCCAGAGCAGATCTGGCACCCTGGAGAGCAGACGGCCTGTGACAGGAACCACTCTGAGAAGGGCACAGTTCTCAGGGAGCAGACCTCGTGTGCAGTCTCGAAACCAAGTAGCTGTGCACCTCAGACTAAACCACAGCTTCACATTAGACTCGGCCCCCAAGAGGACACACAGAGATGGCCACGGGGATCCAGGAAGTGCTCAGCAGGGTCAGGAGGAATGTGGACTCTAGGTCAGATCAGAATCGGCTCCATAGTTGATCTATTCGAGTTTACCAGTGTGGCAAAAGGAATACAGTGATGTACTAAAAGCATGGACTTCATTCGTTTGCTTAGTATAATATCCAAAGATTGCAACCTTCATTTTGAAACGCCGATTGGAAGAGCATGCAGGCCGGCCCTCACAGTCTTTTCCTTGGTGCTTTTCTGGAGTGAGGTTTTTTTTGCTTCATTCTTTCTGGTGTCAAATAAATTGCCCAGGCCTGCTTTTGGTCAGTAACCCTTTGTTCCAAGTGTTCACAAGCAAAATGATTCATAATTTATTTTGATATTTGAGGTAATTTAAATTTTGACTATGAAACACCAAATGACATCTCCTATATTTTATAGCCTTACCCCCAGAACTGGTCTACTGTTAGTTCCCTGGCACTCTATTTGTTCTGAAAAATGCACTGACCTTTATAATCTCAGGTGAATTTCCACAGGCCACTGGGGTATGATTCTTTATAAACTACTATTAGCTTAAACCAAATCGTTAATCTCCTATAACCTCTTTACCAAATTAATTTTATTTCATACCCAAATATTCTTCCTACAATTTTATCTACCCATCTTACACCTTTCCTTTCTTCCTTAGACAGGGTTTCACTATTGGTCTACCTCTGTCTTCCTTTCTCTCTTTCTCTCTCAGTGTTTACCAGGATGCTAAAAGGCCAAAGATTCTTAATAAATGCTTAATAGTTTATCTTGTCACACACCAGTATCACAAAGCCACCGTCTGAGGATGCTGGAGAAGTGTCAGCTCTCTTTGGCTCGTCATCCTACCATCTGCTCCTCACTGCGGCTTCTGTTTTGAACCTTTGCCTCGGCACATAGATGATTTACTTTCTCATGGTGTTGATGACATTTCACCAAGTGTTAAAGCTCAGGCTTATGGTTAATCAATTCTTGGATCGTGCTGCTCTTCAAGCTTGGTGACTCTTTCTACAGAATCCATGTGTCCTTTGTGGGGCTCTGGGCTCAGGTCCTTAGGGTGTCAAAGGCTCCTGACAGGCTGGAGCTCGATGGTTAGAATGGTGCCAGGTCTTCTCCCACAGCGAGAGGACCTTTACCCACAGCATTTGCTCCTCTTGCTAACCAACTGTTCAGGGCCCGTGTAAGAATGAACTCTTTTCCAAGGATTCACAAGACTTCCGAGAAAAGTAGACTAATGTTATGCTGCAGACACAGAAAGCCAAATTCCCAACAAAACTTCACCAACAAGTCATTCATTCTGAAATTCCAGTGAATGGAAACTCTAGAGCACATTCAACGCCATCTGAATGAAATAATTAAATGCTGGAGTTGGAAGGGAACGTAGAAATAACTTAGCACTTTCCTTCAATTTAACTTGCGGGGGGACAGGACCCAGAGAGATGGAGTGATGTGTCCAAAAGTAGTTCTCTAAGTAAGTTGTCACATCAGAACCAGACTCCGACACTGTGACAGCAAGCCTAGACAAGATTCCTTTGGAGACACCTGCCCATCCTCCCAGGCTGTTCTCAGGAAATACTGTATGTGGTCAGAAAGAAGTGGGGGTAAGATGGCATTAAAACCAAAAAGAAAGTTCTGGCTGCAATATGGATTTTCATAAGCGAAATACTCTATGGTCTCAATGAAGGAACTTTTCATATTTCTTATAAGTGATGAAAGCAGAGGTTTAGTAGGATTTCAAGGGATGGTGATTGATATGACTAATGATCAGGGTGAAAGGGGTGAAGATGGCAAAGCTAACTAATGGAGGACAGATTGGAAAATTCTAAGTGGTCAAGGTAGAGGTTAGCAGGGTGGATCTGTCATCAGTCAGACAGTGTTTTCATCTTTCTGTTAGGATGGATTGATAGCCAAGGGGTAAAGGAAATATTGTCACAAAGAACAACTTCTGTGGAAACGTCTCCGAGGGCAGCTCATTGAAGACATCTTTGTTTCGGGCTTGTATCTCATGCAGCTTCTATATTTCAATGATCCTACTTGACAGGTGCACCCCTGGGCAGTGGTTCTTGTTGCAGGAGTGTGATTAGACATAGAATCATTTTTAGTGTTGTCTTTGCTTCTCTGAACCTGTTTCTCAGTGGCCACTTGTGAAGAAGTGATAGAACAATGCCAAATTGTGCCATCCTGGATCACCGCAGACTGGCTTTGCTATTTATAGGCCTGGGAGACGGTCTACCCTTTCAATGTGTGTCACTTGCCACACTTGCTACCGTTTTATTTTTCTTCCAACAGCTAAGAAATTTGCCCTTCGGTTTTGTAGCCCTCTCCCTGAACAAATGCAGGGCCACTGCCGCAGCAGCATGCAGTGGCTTTCAGAAGTTTGCTTCTCTTGAACATGCATAACAAGTCGGCCACTTTCAAAAGTCATGCTTTGAAAAAAAAAAGATTACTTCTAATGAAAAGAACTCTACATTTGCCGTCTATTACAAAAAAATATACAGGCACACAAAGCTTGGAGAAAAAAAAGACAGGACAGAATAAACCAGCATTGTGTTGAATCATAAAAAATGCTAGGAGGAAAAAGGCACAAAAGACGCCGTATTGAAGAAGGATATAAGGTCACAGTGGAGGGAGAAAAGTGAACTACAGTGATAAGAGAAAGTGAATGCAATTGTGTGTACCCGAGGGTAGGCACTGCAGAATCCTAAATCTCAGAATTACTAGCAATCAGCTCTTGAAGAACACTAATACTTTTGACTGTGGAGTACTGCAAGTCAGGGGATCAGAGAAATGTAAAGGAAATGAATTTATACCACTGAATATCATCTGAATAATTGTACATCCCGCTATAAAAAGAGCTATTATTTAACTTAGAAAATACATAGTTTTGCAATTGAATGAACAATCAGGAAGAAAATTTTGTAAAAAAAATTGTTGAAGGGTGACAAAAGAAAGGCATTATTGTTATCTCTTTATTCTGGTAGTTACATCTGGCTGCCTCTGCAGCATTTATGCAGCATGGCCTCCTTCCTCTCCTCTTCGGGGTCAGTCAATCCATGCTAATTGTTGAATTATGCATGTGTTCTGTAGAGCTGTTTGAGAGACATGACACTAACTAGGCAGGCTGAACTGAACCTAATACAGGTAGTACATTTTTCCTTTTATCCTCTGAGACTTGAGATAATTCTTCTCCAGCCACCTATGGGTTAATTGAACTTGAGATTTGTGTAAACTGAGGCAGAGTGTAGTCTGTTTTTTAGGAGGAACACACGGATGAATGAAGTGCTATGTTGGTGGCTATTTCCAAGCAGAAGTGTGTATATGGATTCCACAGGCCAGAAGTGATTGCGTCTGTTTGCATCTTCTGGGGCAGGGGGATGCCTTTCACTGAGTCCGAGGGTATATTTGTAAAACTCCTCTCTCTTATTCACCAAAGCTCCTTTGCTGGACTAAGCAGTCATATCCAGTGCCTTTTTTCCTCGATAGCACTAGGGATAAGCATCAAAGTTCTTTGAAATGTCTCCAGTTGTAGGCCTACCTAAGAAGACACTGCACACATGTGGAAAAGCTCCCACAGCAGTCTGATATAAATAAAATTTTATATCAGCCTTCTCCCTACTGTAGGAAGTGACGTATGGTTCACTTCTTAATTCTCATGATAGAAATCAAAGCATCAGATTTTTTACCAGGGAGCCTCATTTGCTCAAGTCGGTGTCTGAATAGCACTCACACCTTCAGATGGTACCCATTCTGGCGTATCCCGAAATGAATGTTCATTATTAGGGGATAATTAAGTAGTTAAGCCTAGTCAAGTTCAAGAGTGAATCCTCTTTTCTTCCACAGAGTATTTCTGGAGGCTTGTCCTTTCATGTGGGACGGGCTAGAACATCTGGCATTCCTCACGGCTTCTTGGTTAATTCTTCCTGGTCTTTGACACTACCCTGCTTTTAACTTTTTTTCTCTAATGAAAGTTTGCATCAGCACCCACTCGAGAGGTTATATCTCCTACCCTAATACACAAAGTCTTTGTTTCACCAGCTCATCTCTCGTAATGAGCACTTCATCTTCACAAATGTGGAAAAGCTTTCAGTTCATTCTTTTTTCTTAGTGTACTCCTGTCCTGCAAGCCAGTATCTATCTGCACTCTCCTGCTCAGACTGCCCCTACCTAGGGCATCCTTCTCTGGTGCCAGTTTTTGGGTCACTTTTCCTCCATGATGCTCTCTCAGCAGATGACCCGGGTGGCACAGCCTTCCTTCCTGAGATACTCTCTGAGCATCACTTTCTTCACCTCACTTTGCTGCATTGTCTTCTCTCCACAGCTGTCTCCTCCTTCTCTTCCTTTCTTTCCCCTCCCCTTCATTTTCTTGCTCTCCTTCTGCTCCTCCTCCCCTATCATCTCCTCCTTCTTCTTCCTTTTCTTCTTCCTCTTACTCTTCTTCATTTTCCAGTAAGTGGGACCGGTATCAAACAATTATCTTGGACATTATAGGCAAGTACTCTTCCGCTGAAGTCCATTTTCAACCCCAAAGCTTTCTCAGTCATTTCTTTCTTTCAGAGCCAGGGTTTGGGCCCTAAAACCTGAAATCCAGGACTCACTCACTCACATTTGGCTAATGCTGTACCACCAAGTTTAGTTTTAAAATGTGAGTCATTGAGGTGTCATTTACTTAACCCAGATGTCCAGTTTAATGATTTGGGTAAACAAAACAAAGCAAAACAAAAACCAGAAGACTCTTGATACCTCAACAACATGGCTACCTAAACACTACCTGAACAAGGACATGTCAATAGACATGATATCATGGCAGAAGGGACTCTTCTGGGGCCCCAACACTAGATAAAGTACAACACACAACTGGGAGGTGCTGCAAATGAGGGAAGTCTAGCTCCTGGGCAGGAGTGCCTTAACTGGTTATCCCTCCCTGTTGGCTGAGGTTTCTGTCCTGCCCAGTCCTAAAGAAATACACAGAGATCTACATTAATCATAAACCGATTGGCCTATTAGCTCAGGCTTCTTATTAATTAATTCTTACATCTGAACCCATAATTCTTGTCTGTGTTAGCCACGTGGCATGCTACCTTTCATCAGTGAGACATTCTCATCTGCGTCCTCTATGTCTGGGTGACAATTGCAGACTGGCTTTTTCCCCTTCCCAGAATTCTTCTGTTCCCATCGCCTTACCCCTACTTCCTGCCTGATTTCCCTGCCTATTCTTCCTGCCTGGTTGTCCCACCTATACTTCCTGTGTGGCTACTAGCTAATCAGCGTTTATTAAAAATAGTACAAGTGACAGGATAAAAGACCATTGTCCCATAGTACCTACCAAATAATCAGCCCTGAAATCATGTACATGCCAGGAACAATGAACAGACTTAGCATTCTACACAGAGACACAGACATACACACATACGCACAAACACACAGACACACACACACTGACACATACAACACTCACACTCTCTCTAACACATACACACAAACACACAGAGACATACACAGACACATGCACACACACATGCACACACTCACACTCTCTCTAACACACACCACACACACACACACACACACACCAATAACCATTAAAGGAAGGGGTCAGGAATTTTGAGTGGTGGTATTGAGAAGATCTAAAGGAAAGAAAGAGAGTGGAGGGGATGACATAATTATATTTTCATTAAGAAAATACTTTGGGGAACCCAATTCCCAAGCAGGATTGCCTTGTCCAACCTTGTTGCAGGGAGAGGAGCTTGGTCCTGCCTCAACTTGCCAATTCTTTGTTGACTCCCATGAATGGAGATGGAGGAAGAGTGAATGGGGAGAGGGCAGAAGGGAGGTAGGAAGAGAGAACTGGAGGGGAGTAGTGAAGGGAAACTGTGGTGGGGTATGTAAAGTAAATGACAAACAATTAATAATGAAAAAAAATGTCCTGTAACTTCTGCCCAAAAAAATCAAGTTAGAGGGAATTTTTCATCTCTCTCCCTTCATTCTTCTCTTCCCTCTCTCCCACCCTCCATCCTTCCATCATTTTTCATCCTTTTCCATCTTTCTCTCCTTCCTCCCCCTCTGTGCAGAGCCCTTCTCCGATCCTTTCTGGGTCCGTTGGTTCTCCACCACATCTCTTCTCCTTCTGCCGAGCCCTTCTCCTATCCTTTCCGGGTCTGTTGTTCCTTCATCACATCTCTCTGCCCTCTGCCACTGCTTTCTTCCCTCCTGGCTTCCTCACATCTCCTGCTTAGAGGAAAGAACTACTTATGCATCTGCCTGTCACTTGTCTAACGTATGAGTTGTCATATCTGGAACCTCTATGCTGACTGCATACCTTCTGTCCTCTTCTTGGCATAACTTTACAAGTGCATGTAAATTTTATATTGTACTCTGCAAATATTTGGTTACATTAACCTCAAAGTGGTTCAAATTAGATGTTCTCACAAATAAAGTAGCCCTTAAATTATCATTTAAAATGCTCATTTCAATAAAATTCCATTTCATTCCTAGTTAACATAGTATAAATGCCCTGTGTGTATTGGTCCAAATTTTTAAAATACTACTAAGTTAAAGTATTTATGTAGTAAATTGTTATTGTATACATTTATTTGATCTACTTGTTATGTACTTTGTCAAGTAAGGACAAAGAAACGTAAATTTCTTCTGTTCCAGTCTTTAAATATCTCTCTTTCTCCGCTCTCTTCTCTCCCCTTCCCTATTTTACTGGTGTAGCACCTTCAGTTCAGTGTGGAGTGAGAGCTGCAGCAGCAGACCTGTGACATTGCTCTCAGTCCCTAGAGGACGATTTCAGAGCATCATTGCTTTCTATGCAGGCGAAGTCATCTCCCAGCAGTTGCCACTCCCAAATCACTCCCTCTCATTGGGCAAAGGTTCTTACTCCTCTTTTCAAAGAGCAGTAATTTATTTTTTAATTTGATTATTTTTAAAAATGCTTTTTTAACTATTTAGATAGCCCCATGAATTTTCACTCTCATTCTATTCATTTTTCTTTCTTTCTTTCTTTGTTTTTTTTTTAAATTTACTTACTTATTTATTTATAAAAGTTTCCACTTTCTCCCCACCTCCCAATACCCTCCCATTCCCCCCACTCCCTCTCCTCCTCCCTCTCCACTCCTAAGAGCAGTCAGGGGTTCCCGCCCTGTGGGAAGTTCAAGTTTCTCACCCCTCCCTCCAGGTCTAGGAAGGTGAGCATCCAAACAGACTAGGATCCCAAAAAACCAGTACATGCAGACGAAACAAGACCCAGTGCCATTGTCAATGGCTTCTCAGTCAGCCCCCATGTCAGCCACATTCAGAGAATCTGGTTTAATCACATGCTCGTTCAATCCCAGTCCAGCTGGCCTTGGTGAGCTCTCATTAGATCAGTCCCTATGTATCAGTGGGTGAACGCACTCCTCGCGGTCCTGACTTCCTTTTTCATGTTCTCCCTCCTTCTGCTCCTCTTTTGGACCTTGGAGGCTCAGTCCAGTGCTCCAATGTGTGTCTCCGTCTCTATCTCCATCTATCGTCAGATGAAGGTTCCCTCTGGTTCTGCCTTCCTTGCTCATGTTCTCCCTCCCTCTGCTTCTCATTTGGATCTAGGGAGTTAAGTCTAGTGTTCCAATGTGGGTCTCTGTCTCTATCTCCATCCATCGCCAGATGAAGGTTCTGTGGTGATATGCAAAATATTCATCAGTATGGTTATGGACCAAGGCCAGTTCAGGCACCCTCTCCTCTGCTGCCCAGGGAACAATCTGGGGACCTCTCCTTGGGCCTGGGAACCCCTCCAGAATCAAGTCTCATGCAAACCCTAAAATGGCTCCCTTAGTTGAGATATATACCTCCCTGCTCCCATAACCATCCTTCCTCCCTCCCCCATCCCATTCCCTCAAGCTATCCCCAATCCTCCCCCTCTCTCTTCTCTCTAGCCCTCTCCCCTTACTTCCACCCCTCCACCCCCTGTGCACCCAAGTTTGCCTGGCAATCTTGTCTACTTCCAATATCCAGGATGATAACTATATGATTTTCTTCATGTTCACCTTCTTATTTAGCTTCTCTAGGATCACAAATTATAGGCTCAAAGACCTTTAATTAAGGCTAGAATCCACTTATGAGTGAGTACATACCATAATCCTCTTTTTGGGTCTGGGTTACCTCATTCAGTAAAGCGTTTTCTATTTCCATCCATTTGCATGCAAAATTCAAGATGTCACTGTTTTTTACCACTGAGTAAAACTCTAATGTGTATGTATGTTCCACACCTTCTTTAACCATTCTTCTATTGAGGGGCACCTAGGTTGTTTCCATGTTCTGGCAAGTACAAATAGTGCAGCTATGAACATAGTTGAACAAATGCTTTTGTAGTATGATAGGGCATCTCTTGGGTATATTCCCAAGAGTGGAATTGCTGGGTCCTGAGGTAGGTTGACTCCCAGTTTCCTGAGAAACCACCACACTGATTTCCACAGTGGTTGCACAAGTTTGCATTACCACCAACAAAGGATGAGTGTTCCCCTTACTCCACATCCTCTCTAGTATGGTCTATCATTGGTGTTTTTGATTTTAGATATTCTGACAGGTATAAGATGTTATCTCAAAGTTGTTTTGCATTTCCCTGATCGCAAGTGAGTCAAGACGCTTGAACAGCGTAGCACAGAAATTTCCATGTGCTAATTATTAATCAGATGCTAATTGACTATTACAAATACATTCTCTAGTTATACCTTTCAGGGGTTAGTAGATTATAGCTATTATCATTTCCCTTTTATAAATAAGCATGTAGAAACTTTGTGAGAAACTCAGCAAGCTGGTGTTATAGTGTCAGGAATTTCAGTTCATTCCACCCATTTCAAAACTCCTGCTTTTGATGTTGTATTAAATTTAACATTTTACTTTTAATAAAAACAAGTGACAATATTTACGGACAATTACATTGTAAGCTGTTTATTATTACATCAAAGAGAAAAATCTGTATTATTTAAGTGACACATGGCTTTTCTTAATAGTAAAGGGTGTAATAAATTTGACATGGTGGATTTCTGAGAATGCTGAAATTTTAGAGGATAATCCTGATGACATCTTCATAAAAACTGTACCAACGGACTTTATATAACTTTATATTGTAAATAGAAAGTCTATGTTATCCAATAAATACCCATTCACTGAAGTCTAGTAAGAATTTAGTGGTTAGTTACCCCATCACACAGCTTACCATAGAATTAAAGTGTGTAGAATTTTCTTTATTGTCTTGCATTCTTCTTACTATTAGTTCCTCTACCCATCTTTCTTTAGCTTTCTTCAAATTCTGTGTTGAAATATACTCTGTTATTTGTAATTATTGAGTTGCCAGCAAGAGGCATTCTTCAGAAGAGAATGGGTCGTATCCAGCTCCTCAGGGTTTGCTTTCACTTCTCACGCTACCCTTTCTCTCTTAGCTGCCACATTTCTAAGCCATTCATCTTTTCTAGCTTTGAGTTCTCCACCATCAGAGATTTCTCTCATTAGTAAACAGCCCTGCTTCTGTTCTACAGCATTCTGCAAACATGTGATGTTTGTTTGCTCTGCTTTAACCTAATTCCAACGAACCATTAATATGTTTCCCTTGTATTCATTTGATTTTTCTTAGATGATAGAAATTAGGATTTCCTGAAGAGGGGGGTAGAATTCAAATACGTTTTCCTAAATTGCACTTTTTTATGGCTTTTATAGTTGATGAACGAAAGCAGCTAAAATGATGTGCTGCTTGACATTGAGACTGTGAAGTAATTGGTATGAGGGAAGAATGCCTATGAAAACAAAGTTCAAAGAAGGAACAGAATATTTGGAAGGACGGATATAATGATTTGAAAGAAAATGGTCCCCAAAGGGAGTGGCATTTTTAGGAGGTATGGAGGTATGGCTGTACTGGAGTAGGTGTGGTCATTTTAGAGGGAGCATGTCATGATGGGCGTGGATTTTGAGGTCTCTTTTCTCAAGCATCACTCAGTGTGACAGTCAGTCAACTTCCTGGTGCCTCTGAGTCAAGATGTAGGGCTCACAGCTCCAGCACCATTTCTGCTTGCACACTGTCCTGCTTCCCACCATGATAAGCATGAACTGAACCTCTGAAAGTTGAAGCAAACCCTTTACTTAAATGCTTTTATTTATAAACGTTCCCACTGTCAAGGTGTCTCTTCATGGTATTAAAAACCCAAACTAAGACAATGGGTAAAGTTAAAGGTTACTAGAATAGTATTGGCTTATAGCTCACTGGTGGAGAGTGTATTTAGATGTCTCCTTCTCTGTCTAGTCCAGCCAATGTTTTTTCACATTAGATAAGCTTCTGGATATGAAGGTGAGACCATCTAGTTAATCTGGGTTTTTCATGAAGTTGTGTTAGATTGCATTATCTCTCCAAGTATTTTCAGGAAGCCTTGCTGGTTTCTCATACATCTTGCTATAATATTACTTCATGAACCGTTCTGTTAAGTCAGGTTACAAATGAATACCAGTCATTGCTGTGACTGTCACATGAAAACTCCAGAGTTCCAACAAACATTCCAAATCACTGCTTACCTTCTCTAGATCAATGCAGTTGGCTTATGAAACTTCCAGAAAATGGAGCAGAGGAAATAGTGCAGGTAACTGAAAATTACCTGGCTAATTTCAAGCCACTTTAGACAGTAATCAAATATAAGACATATTTCATCTTACACAAATGTACCTGAAGTGATAAAACTCACAACAGAGGAACATACATTTTTCCATTAAGCAGCATGTACAGTAATTAATAAATCTGAATTGAGTCAATATTTAACTACTAATGTTCTTGGATGCAACTAATCAAATTTTGTTTTATTCAATTCACCTTGCATATCTCAATGTATTTCATAAAGAGAAAACACCTGTGTTATCAATTAGGAAAGAAATATTCATGTAGTTGGGACATTTGGTAAGTGGTGGTCAAATGATTATATTTCTTGAAAAGACTGTACCATAAAAATAATACCTTAAATCTAATCGTTTAGGGCATATTTGAAATGGCTTTAAATGTTATATTCATACTTGGAAATTAATTCAAAACTGTCTTATTACATGTCAATAAAGCTATATAGCTTTAATGAAACTGAAAAAAGTTTTAAATTACAATAGCCTGCTCATGCAGAATAATTCATGCACAATACTGGTCTCCAGTTGGAAACTGATTTAATGCTCATGTTAATGAAGTGCTGAGGAGAAAGTGAATAATACAGAGAATCTTCTTTTCAGAAGAGGTTTTTTTATTATTATTATTCATGTAATAGAACTTCTTTCTTTCTTTCTTTCTTTTTTTTTTTTTAGAAATTTCCACTGGAGTGTCTCTGGAGAGTCTGAGAAGAGAGAAGTAAGATGTCGAGAGATAAAGATGAAGAATGGGAGAGAAATGAATATCTCTTTCTGTGGAATAAACATTTCCTTGTTTGTCATTTAGTTCTATTGAGCAAATGTGAACATGAAACCCAACTTGTGCATTCTGTGGGCTGAATAGTGCACTAACGATGGCCAAGGCAAGTGCTGAGATGTTTTGCGGTGCCAGTGTCATTGTCCCGTGTGGCTTTGCTATGAACTGAAAAAAAAAATACGACACCCAATGTACCAAGTTTGATGAGCCATGATACTCACCTCATAAATAAAATAAAAATGTGCTTTATTGTTGCAGTTCAGCATCTGTTCAAAAAGATTATGACGACAAGAGAGCATTATTTCCCGGGACTGAATTAATTCAGTGGCTGTAGTTGCTCTAATTTCATAGCCACTTTTATTCCAATAAAAAAAAAACCTGTAGGACTATGGACTTGGTGCGCTACCTCTTTGATACTGGCTTATTTGAAAAGGCCCTCTACTTGGTGCAACTGTAAAGTAACCCCCAATTTAATAGCTATACAGCATTTACAGCGCAGAGGTAGACCCTGAGCAGAAGGCTCAATCACTGAATAAGGAATAGTATAAGTGGTAGGTATTTCAGAAGGCTTGGCTGCTTTGTGAGCTCTTCCCACCACTGCTGAATTGAGAAGGGCACAACGGTTCCCTCTTATTCTTAATCCACTTGGAAGTTGAAGCAAGGCAGCTCTTCCTTTGCCGTCGTTTGTGCAGTGTCTTTCCGTGCCTGTCTCGGGACATTAGGTTGTCAATTTGACTTAAGAACATAAAGAATGGAACTTTTGTAGTTTATCTTTTAAAAACAACAACAACAATGCTATTTCTAAAAAGTTGTGTCTGGGCTTACCCTGTGCCAGAATCCTTTTGTTCTTGTGATGCTAACCTATTTAAATAAGTACTTTTTAATTAAAAATTAAAGTACTATTAAATAAGTACTATTTAAAAAAGTACTAGTATAAAAAGTACTATTTAAATAAGTACTTTTCCCATGAGTCTTTCTGGGGAAACCTTTGACAACTTTGGTGCCTGTTTTCTTATTAGGTATATAAAATTGGGAAAATATATCCTTGAAATATGGTCCTTTGCCTCAACCTACTACTTGTTTTCTACTTAAAAATGTTACTCTGGCCAGACTTTGTTCTCGAAGCAAAATCTAACAAAACACCTTCCTATTTCTCTGTTTGGTGATGCGACCTTCTGGCTTCCTTTGGAGATCTCATTTAGTTCAACAGATCCACACTGGAAGTCAGTTTTCCCTTTAAGCTTCTCTGATCTCTCAGTCAGAAACTATGGTCTTTCCCTCTGAATCTCGACGGCAGCATCTGTACCTGTCAAATTCTAGGAACCAATGTGTTTCTCTCTAGGTTTGTAGTACTCATGAAGAGAACCTGAATTATGGTTTTGGAGCATTTTGCTGTCGACGATGAATTCAAGCTAGGTATCCTGGGGGTCAAATGGAGACCTTGGAAGATATTAGAATGAGTTTGGGCAAGTTCAGAAAACATTTTGAAGTTTAGTTTTCCATCTCTTGTGAGAGATATTAATTGCTGCAATGGGAAAGAACGATAGCCTTCATGGGTCAGGAATATATGTAATTTTATTGTATTACATACTTCCTTATGTCCACTGCTGAGCTTCTAGAGTAGTGGTTCTCAACCTGTGGGTCACAACCTCTACTGGGTAGCATATTGAATATCTTGCACACCAGATACTTATATTACAACTCATAACAGTAGCAAAATTAGAGTTATGAAGTAGCATCAAAATAATTTATAGTTGAGGGGGTCACCACAACATATGGAACTGAATTAAAGGTTCACAGTGTCAGGAAAGTTGAGAACCACTGGTCTCGATGTTAGGACTGCAAAATATTTGTTCTTGTGTGTAAACCATTTTACCTCAAAATAAATTTGCTGACTAAATGTATGCATTTTACATGATTTGGTTTAAAAATTCTATATTTTATTTTCTATCAAGTTGTGAAAAGTTAAAATTTTTGATTGGTTCATGCTTATTTAGTCATCCATAAATATTTACTGAGCATTTAAATGCAAATGTGATAGTAGAACCAATGGATGGCAAATTGCGCACACGTTGTCCTCAAACTCAGCAGTCTTGGAAGATAGGAACATGCCTCGGAAGCACAAAGACAGGGTAGGGAGCAAATGCAGATTTATGACTCAGAATGATCTGGATTTCAGGTTTTTTTTTCAACAACATCTCACGTATGATCTAGTTCACATACAAAGTATGTCCTTCACAAACACAGTAATAGCAGCATTAGTAATATCACTCCACAATTTATAACGCTGTCCCAAAGGATACTGTGTGCTTTAATATTGTCTTACATTTTGGTATACATTAACCACGATATAGACGCTAGTTTTATCCTCCAAATAATGCATGTAGAAATTTATTTAAGATAGTGACTTTAACGAGATGTTAAAACAAACATTTAAGGCATCTATGAAACAGTTACCCACAAGATGCTATTGTAAATGCAGTGAGAAAATGTGGAAAGCAAAGACTATGGCTTTGAAATATGAACAAGTGATAATGTACAGACATATTTTTATGATGATGGTCTTTATTATTCCTGTGTATTTACAGAAATTCAATTAAACTCACTATGATCTGTCTAGGGAATGGCAGTATGTTTCTGTAATGAAGGATTTTGAAGGTTGAGTGCTTTGTTACAAGTTGAGCATGAAAGACCAATACAATATTGAAAGATAGGTCTTGGGAATTATATTTATCAGTTAGGAAAAAATATTACATGTGAGAGAACATATCACATGCTCAGAAAATTCTGAAAGCTTATTTCTTATTAGAATAGAGAGCACATTTACAAAACCTAGATGAGAGAAATCCAGAGTTGATGGGATGGGTTTATGCATGGGGATGGTGGAGTTGAAGTTGCTCAGAAGATTCCCACTGCATACAATGAAGAATAGGGTGCACTGATGGTGTCTGAAGATACCCACTTCATACAACAGAGAAGATGCCACTGATGGTATCTGAAGATCCCCACTGCACATAACAGAGAAGATGTCACTGATGGTATCCAGGGAGGGAAACACACAAGAGACCTAACTGGGCTACAGCATTCCTGGTTTGAATAGATGTGTTAGAAGTTATCATTGAGAGACATATGTAGTAATCTGGGTATCAAGTTATTTATGTAGAAATAAGTTCTTATTTAAGATGATGATATGGCGATGAGATGAAGAAAGATCTACTGGTAAAGATGGCTTATTCTTATTCCTGACTAAAGATAAAGGTGACCAGTCTTTATTTTAAAGATAAATGGGACCAGTCTTTATTTAAAATCGACATATTGGGCTTGGATAGCAATAATATTCTGATTTTTTAAAATCATTTCTCATTTTCACAAAATAGTCTACATGACTTGCATTATATTCTCAGGCAGCTGAGTAATTGCCATCGTTTCTTTTACAGCTTTCTATGCGAGGAGACGACGTTGGCCGGAATCCTTGTCATACTCACCAGGTGGCAGGTGAAAGACTGTTAATTGCTAGTTCCATGTAAGAATTGCACAGTGTGCACATTGAGGCTTTCTTTTATAACAGATGAGATGTTGAAATCTTAGCAAAAATTAACATACATTCCTTGGGAACCTGCAGGCAACTCTGAAGAGCAAAGCAGTAGACTAACTACAGATCTTTCCCTCTCCCTCAGCTTCTCAAAAGCCAATCTCCAGTTTTCTCCTCAACTCTGCAGCAGACAACCTGCTGCGAACTCCCCTTCCTCTCTTACCCCCATCTCCACTCCATGGCACAGACCTTCCTCTCCAAACTTCCCTCCCCTCACTCATTACTTTATCCATGATGCCAACCCCAGGAGTCCCTCCCCAAGAACCTGAAGGCCACTTCAGTCTAGGTACACTGAACCTGATTGAAGAAAAAGTGGGGAATAGAATTGAGTTTATTAACATAGGAAAGACTTTCTAAACAGAGCACCATTAGCACAGGCATTAAAATAAAAATGTAGTAAGTGGGGCTTCATGAACTGAACAGGTGTTACATGGCAAAGGACAGTGCCAATGAGAAAAAGTGGCAGTCTACCAGAATGAGAATTTATTTTTTTTTACCAACTACACATCAAATGAAGGGCTAATATATAAAATTCATAAAGAACTAAAAAAAAACTAGGTATAAAGGAAAGAAATAATCCAGTTAAAGATGGAGTAGTGTTCTAAACAGAATTTGCAAAAGAGGAAATTCAAATGGCTTAGAAACACTTAAAGAAATGTTCAACATCCTTAGCTATCAGAGAAAGGTAAATCAAAACTACTTTGCGATTCCATCTACACCTGTCAGAATGGCTAAGATAAGTAAAACAAGAGTCAGCTCATGTTGATGAGGATATGGAGTAAGGGGAACACTCATTTGTTGTTGGCGGGGGTTCAAACTTGTATGGCCCCTATGGAAATCAGTGTGATGGTGGTGCGGGAGAATTATCTGTATTCTGTCAATCATTGTATTTTAATAAAATGCTGATTGGCCAGGCAGAAAGTGTAGGTGGGTCAACCAGACAGGAAGTAGAGGCAGGGCAATAAGAACAGGAATATTCTGGGAAGCAGGAAGCTCCCTCTGCCACTCCTGCCCAGACCACCGAAGCGGCAACATACGAGTTGACAGCTGAAAAAGGTACCAAGCCATACGGCTAACATAGATCAGAATAATGAATAATGGGTTAAGATAAGTCATAAGAACTAATAAGTAGCCTGAGCTAATGGGCCAATCAGCTTTATAACTTATAGAGATCTCTGTGTGATTGATTTTCTCTGGGACTTGCCGGTTGTGGGGTACCGGGTGGGAACAGATACCCCAACAAGCTGGCCATCATGTTACATGATGGTTCCTCAGGAAGTTGGGAATAGATCTACCTTAAGATCCAGCTATATTACTCTTGGGCATACAACAGTATACAACAACAGTGACATTTGCTCAATCATGTTCATGATGTACTCTTCACAATAGCCAGAAATCTGAAAAATGTGATACAAAATAAAACCAAAAACAGATGTGCCTCAACAGAGGAATGTATAAATAAAATGTGGTGCACTTACACAATATTTCTGGGTTATTTAAAAAAATGTCGCCATGAAACTGGCAGGTAAATGGTAGAAGTAGCAACATCATCCTGAGTGAGGTTGCCTAGCCCCAGAAAGACAGGCGCAGCATGTATTCCCTATATGTGGACATTAGTTGTTAAGTTAATGATAACTCAGCTGCAAATTTTAGAGTCACAAAGGTTAGGCACAGAGTAAGAAACTAGCGGGGCCGACAGGTCTGGTTAGGAAAGCGAAATAAAACAGATAATTATAGATGGATGGGGGGTCTGCAGCAGGAAGATCTAGTGGGAAGGGTCAGGGGGAAGAGGAAGGAAATATGGTAGAGAGACAGCTAAAATTAAGGGGTAGTATGGAAACCTAATACAGTAGAAGATTTCTAAAATATATTCATATATAAAGGCAATCTAACTGAAATCACCAAAATAATGGGGAGACAGAGCCCCAACTAGCCATCTTTTTTCACCAACAAAACTTCTAGTCCTGGGATTGGGTTGCATCTAATTGAGTTGTTGGCCTAAAGGGTCCAGAGGGAGTTCGAACACAACCGAGACTTGTGTCAAGACTATAGGCCACTCTCTACAAGCTAATGGAAAGGTCCCAATGCTGAATACAACACCTACAAAACTCATTGAACATGGAGATGTTAAACTGGTACCTACAGAGAACCTTCACCTTTAACTGCTAGGGCCTTTAATATAGAAGGTACTTTGCACACTACTACAAGAGAAACATGAACACCACCCAGCAACACACCATTGGTTTGAGAAGGATGTCTTACTTGTAAGATATGAAAGTGCAATGGTGGCACAAAACTTGTAGGAGTAACCAACCAATGTCTGATTTGATTTAGGCCCACTCCGTGAGATGAACCCATGCCTCATACTCTGGGGTAATCAAGAACCCAAGACTAGATAGACAAGTGTCATGGGATAAAACCAAATACTACCGTTCTAAACTAATAAATAGAAAAATAAGCAACAATAACAACATCAAAATAGCAATAAAATGACTTCTAAAGCTAGGCAGTGGTGGCACAGACCTTTAATCCCAACACTCAGGAGGCAGAGGCAGGCAGATCTTTGTGAGTTCGAGTCCACCCTAGTCTACAAGAGCTAGTTCCAGGTCTGCTAGGACTGTTACACAAAGAAACCTTTTCTTTAAAAAAAAAGACTTCTAATAACATTGCGCTATACTCATAGATCAGTGTCTTGTTTCCGCAGTCATCATCAGAGAAGTTTCCTCCATTAGCAGATAGGAGCAAATAGAGATCCGCAGTGAGACATGATGCAGAAAGTGAGAGACTTTGGAACCCTCAGCCCTAAATATGATGTTTCCATCAAGTCTCTCCTCTCAGTGCTCTGAGAACCCAGAAGAAGAGGGAAAAGAGTGTGAGAGCCAGAGCAGATGGAAGAAACTAAGAAAACAAAGCCGTTTAAATAAACAGGAACAAAGCTCATATGACCTCATAGCAATGGAGGCAGCACACACACGCCCTGTAAGGTCTGTACCAGTTCCTTTGTACATATTTTAGTGTTTTATGGGATTCCTGAGTGTGTGGATGTTTGAATTTCTGTTTCTCGAGCCTTCTCTTGGGCTCTTTTAATGTTTATTTCTTTTGTTCAATTCCAATGTGTTAATCTTTGTTTTAACTTATATTTTATTTTGTTATATAAAAAACCTAGCAAAAATTTAAAGTTTCATTTTTTAAATAATAAAACTGAAGTTCAGAGTTGAGGCAAAACTTGGTATTAAATTGAGTTTTAACATGAGATATCTTTCAACCATAAAATAGGACCTCTATCCCCATCATTAGGAAACATAAATAGATACACAGAATATAGATTATACCAGTACATTTGGGATGATAGACAACTCATGAAGTCAGACTTGGAAGTAGAGACGAATAATTCTTAACATAGTTGGGGAGTCTCAACTAAACAGTGAATGGTTTGGGGGTCTCAGAAACTATAACTTCATTCATGGTGGAATGTGGTATGAAACATTAACTGAATTCATTGGAGACTTCAAAATACAGCAAAGAAAGTACAGCAAACATTTAATCATGCTTCTGAAAACTTAAAAATAGGTAGTAGTATCAGGAGAGACATTTACCTATTGTTGTAGGTCTCAAATTTAACTTCCACATGGCTTTTCTTAAGAGATCATTTAAGCACATGACTCACCAAAATAGATGGCACCAAAAAAGAAAAAAAATCCAGCCAATTCAGTAAACAGTTACCCCCACAAAAAGACAAATGGGAAAGTCTGCCGAAAATACTGTAACAAGACTAGGAAATATGTAGTAAAAGTTTGTACCAGGAAATTGCACAACTGTCAGACAGGGAGGTGCTTGAATATCCAACATTATCATCAAACTGGAGAGCAACTTTTAAAATAAAATGCTTTGATATTGACAGAGTTCTCAGTGGTGGTAAGCACACAATAATGCAACAAAGAGGAAGGACCCCAAAGAATGCAAACAGTGCAGGTAAATGCAAGTGATTGAGGAAATCGAGGTGAGGAGGGAGGACAGAGAATATAGGCAACATAGTTGGATAAAAAGAAAGAAAATTTCCACAGAAGATTTGGCATTTTGATTCTGAAAATATAAAACAAAAAACTTATGCAGGAAAGCCATATTTTTTTTTGCTCCAATTCATCATTTAAGACAGTGACCTTTTGGGTGAAAGCAATGTTGGGTTTATATGTACCATGATTACGAAAGAATAATGAAATTATGATTGAGCTGATTCAAACAGTGCTATTTCTTGTTTTTTAAATAGCACTGTGTTATTAAAGTGTGTTCTTAATATATTTTACTAAAGATGAATAATAATGACTTTTGCCATACACCTATGTGAATCTAGTAAAATATGCATTTCCATATTTAAAATGTTTAAAGTTTCATGTAAAGAAAGGTGAGTGCCCTGCTCCACACTCTCTGCCATTTTTTGGAAAACATATCAGCACAACATTTGCGTGAAGGAGTTAACTCAAGCACACATAATCCTCTACACAAACCCTAGAGCACCCTGAGCTACAAGAAACAATAACTGGGTTGACTTGTTTTTAACAAGAGTGTGGTGAGTGGAACTACATTCATATATAATTTACTAAAGGTTCTCTTGCTTGTGATCATCATGATACAATTACAGGGGAAGTAAAGTGTCTCCTTCTCTTCACATTAGAGTCTCTGGTTGTGTCTCAGTATTGAAAGTTGTATAAGACAGGAAACAAGATAGAAACACACAAGTTCTATTTCATGCATCTTCTATGTCATCAGAACTATTCACATGCAAAATGAATGCCCCAAAAAGTAAGTTTGGGTTAAAATCTTGTTTATTAGAATGTACACAGAAAAGTAAATAGTGAAATATGATAATATAAAAGTGTTTGAGCTAGGGTGGTTAGGTGAAGGACAATGTCTGGTAGAGGATATGTTAGTTTAGTGAGATAGTCTGTGCATATTTCTCTTGACTTAGATGTCCTCTCAGATGAGAGTAGTGTCTCTCTTCCTCTTGATACGACTGGGCTCTTCTTGTGGAATTGTTACTTCCTGCTTTGGGAGGGTGGAGGAAAGTCATTATGTCTTTGTATCTGCTGCTTTTGAAGAATTTTAACTCAAAGCAATCACTGCATCAAAATGGAAAGTACTGAAGTGACATATTATGAATATTATCAGAATTGGCTTGGTAAAGCCACTAAAACTAATAGATTCAGGTGGGGAAGCCCCTCACCTTTTTCATGGCAAATACAACCAGAAATTCTTTCCATAAAGATTTTCCTCAAGTCCAAGCTGGACATATTGTGGGAAAGATTCTCTCTGCTAAGGGCTCTGCTGGCTGATCCATGGAGTTCTCAAGTTTCATGTTCATCTAGGATTGCTGTTGTGTACAATAGCTTCTAATTAACTCAGATTTTAATTTTGCAAGCTCTTCATTACTGCATGGAATCAAAGTACTTTCAAAATTACTGAAACCTTAATTCTTTAATATAAAAATTTTCCCAAAAAGGTGAAAGATGCTCTACCATCCCTTATACCCTTACTGTAAACCAATCACTTTTTCTGAGACAAGAAAGTTTTATAAACCATGCACAGGGAGAAATTTTCAGGTTTTTGAAATTACAAATAATTTATATCCTAGAGTATGAAGAAATGCTTATTGTTTTGATTTGGAGGTTTGAAAGTTCTGTGAATGAATGAAATAATTTTGGTGCTGTAGATTTTGTACCTAGGGAGAAGAAAAAGGCAAAGGATGAGACGCTGTATAGATAGAGAGGAGAGAGGTGTTAAAATAGGGTTGAATCATCAGTTAGTTAAGACTAATGGGAACTGGATGTTCTCTTCCCTCAGCATTGCCTTTCTCTATTCAAACCCAGAGATGGTTGGGTAACACAGTACTCATATTTTGGTCTGTTAAGTACATTACCGGTATAGAACTAACACACTACAGAGGGGAATTTTCCATATGAATAAAAGCAAAGAGGGTTTCTATACTTACAGCATTCTAAAGAGAAGCTTTATTCAAACCAAGAGATTAGCATTCATTTTCACAATAGCTGCATGGTAGTAAGGGTCCAAGGATATTGCTCAATGCTCCTTGTCTTTCAGTATTTTTCCTTTTGTGGTCTGGAACCTGTGATTTGCTCTTCATGTAGAGAATATGGGAAAAGGGAAGGAAATTACTTCCATAACTGTACTAGAAAAGCCATTGACAACAAGGAGCCGCCGAGAAGGATGGTGTGCAGGAGTCTGAGGGTGGTCCATGGCTAACAGCCAGAGAGGAGCAGAGACAGTTCTGGTTGACCTCCCAAAGGAACCACACCTGCTAAGGCTCACATGGCTCATTTTGGAAGACGATTCCTCTCTTGAGCATTCAGATGAGAATTTGTGACTCGTAACATCGTAAGTGCCTTGTGACAGATGCTGAGACCAAGTCCCAGATAGGTTCAGAGATCTCACCTTCGGAAACAGGGTAATAATGATATGTGTGGTAACTTGCTAACCTTGGGTCAACATATTACAAGATAACATAATGAATATAATGCATATTTAATTCATATTCTGAAATTCCAAGAAGGATTAGCTGTTTTATAGTATATTTTCAAATACTATACATTGCAACCTTGTAAGTTTTTATCATCTTTAGAATTCAATCGTTTTAATTTATATTTTCCTATTTCCCCAAACTGTCTCAGCCCATCCTGTTCAAGGCTTTTAACATTCCCTTTCCTAGGTATATGCTTGCCGAAAGTACTTATCAGATTTTACTTTCCAAATTCACTCAATAATTCTAAGTTGGTATGATTTAAAATATTCTTCCTGAAAAAAGGTCTGGATATGTTAATATAATTTAATGTGTGGGTATGGGGTACCTAGGGAAATAAAAACTATGCTTTAGACACCACAACAGCATTGTTTAAATAGGCATCTAAAGAGCACATCAAAGTCACGTGGTTCTGGTGCGCGCACGTGTGTGTGTGTGTGTGTGTGTGTGTGTGTGTGTGTGTGTGTGCATGTGTGTGTTCCCCTACATATCTATGCCTGAAGGTTAGAAATGAGAGGATGAGGTTAAGTATGGTAATCTTGTTTATATTGGATCTGAATGAAATGTACTAAATTTCATTTTCCAAAGGAAAAAAAATAACCAGAAAATAAAATAGTTGGAATTTAAAATTCTGACACTATCATTTTCATTCTAAATACATGTAAATTTTTTTTTTACATCACATAGGAAACATCTGTTTTCTAAAGTGTCACTGGGGCAACACGTGTCTCTATGATTTCTTCCTTATACCCAAAGTTGTCATCCATGACATCCCTGGGTTTTTTTTTTTTTTTACAGAAAAAAAACCTCAGCCTTGCAAACTGTAATGATCACATTTCTTTCAGAAACTTGGAGAATGTTCTGTATCATAACTGCTGCGTTCCCTTAGCAGGCACCCTTTTGACGAGATGGGTCGTTTGTCAACATAGCCTTCACCACACAGGCATGGTGGTATCTAAAATGTGCGGAGGATATATATTTCTTCCCTCACATTAAAATCTCAAAGGGGTTTTAAAAGACATTTTACAGTTTTGACGTTCTCAAGAATTATATATATCTGATATAATTTAAATATTTTTAAAAAATATACACAGTCCAATGTTGAAGAGAAAATAAAATTTTAGTGTGTAAATTTTAACACCACATATAGTATAGTATATTCATTTTTCAAAAAATGAATTGCCTTTGAAATTTTCCATATAGAATATAAAAGAGGCTTCAATCACCACCAATCTCCACCTGTGCAGTTGTAAAAGCAATGGGGTGTGGGGTTGGTCTTGTCAACAGTGAGAACCTGGGGGATGGTCTTTTATATTTCTCTCTCCAACATTTTGAGGTCATCATCACTCTCATGACCAAAAGAAATCTGGACACTAAAGAGAAAATACTCATACTATGCCTGTGGAATCCTTATTTCTGGGAAAAGGTTTGCCATGTCTGATCAGTGGCACTTAGTAGTAGAAAACACAGCCCCTGGAAAGCAAACATGGGAACAGATTCCCATCTCTGCTGTCTCACCTCAGTGACTAAGCCTTAGCACTCAATTGGCACCCAATTAACAAAGAATTAGAGCCTCCCGAGTCCTGCTATTCCACATTTACTTGAAGAGCTAAGTTCACCCTGTGACGCCTCCTTCTTGCTGTCCTTCCACAATGCATGGGGGTTTTTTATTACAATTACTCCTCTTGTTAAGTGAAATGTCAGAATGCTAAGAATTATTAGAGCATTCTAATTGAAATTTGAAAACTAATTAGAATGTGTGTTCCTATTCAGGAGCTGCTGAGCTAAAAACTCTGGAGCAAAAATAAATCACTATGTTTACACTGGAACTGTCATATTCTTAAAATTAAATCCAAACGTGAGACTTTTGATTTACAACATAACCAAAAATATACACCACAGCACTTTGAAGTTCTTCAAAAAGTTGTGAAGACATTTTTTAAACTAAATAGAAATAAAATCTGCTTTTCCTGATATAAACTAACAAGTAAAATAACAAGTAGTAGAATTTTAACAACATTATGTGGAAAATATGGCAACACTGGCCAATACCAACAGTCTCGTTCACAGCAATTGCTAGGATTATACTTGTGCAAAGAAAAACTTGGCAGGCAAGGTTGTCAAACTATTTCCAGAAATAAAGAAAACACACCACACCACAGACACACACACACACACACACACACACACTCATACACGCACGCTCACACACACACACACACACACACACACAAAAACAGGAGAGAGAAGGGGAAGGAAGGGAGGGAAAGAGAGAGCCCACCACAAGCTCTGATATCCCCCAACCTGTAAATGTAAAGATATATGACCCCTAGGGAACAATTAGGGCATCTGCGATTAGAAAAGTATGGGTTATAAATAAATTGTCAAAAGTAATAATGCCGTTTTGTTCCATGATCCTCCCATTGTTTTGTTACCCGTGATATAGGTTCACACCCATAATCTACTCACTGTTCTGTTACCTGTGATACTTGATACAATCTCAGGACATGGTTTCTCCTGAAAAGTTACCCAGACACTCATCCTCCCCCAAATGATACCCTAGTGGCCTGAAACAGTGACTGCAACTCGTATGTCCATTATCTGCCCTGGTAATCTTTGATTAGTGAAGGTTGTATATACCATGTAGTTAGCAACTGAATCATGGACATACTAACTTAGTGTGTCTTAGGATTGGGAGCGATCATGCCGCAGAACTGATCACATTTTAAACTCTATCGATCTAAAAGATGACCATGATAATCACAGAACAGTATCAAGTTTTAGTCATTATATATGAGTAGATATAATCAAAGTGAGGCTCTTAATGCCCCGGTTAGACCCTGGTACATTTCAGGTGATAGATCTGCCTTTCCCCCATTTGAGTTAATATAATCCTTACCTAAATGAAAGGAACAATCAGAAACCGGTACAAATCACGTGTTGTAGGATATTGGTACATGGTATGAAAATCCATTGCTCTGAGTGGTGTAATAAAGAGCTGAAAGACCCGTAGGTAAGTAGGGACAATAAGCAGGATTTCTGAGGAGAGAGAGGAAGCAGAATCTAGGTACACAAATTACTTCAGAGAGATGGCAGCCAGTTGCAGAATGAGTCGGACACACAGCATAGGGCAGAGGCAAAACCCATGTGGTAGAATATAGATTTAAAAATATGGGTTAAGTTAAGTTATAAGAGCTAGTTGAAAACAAGCCTTAGCTAAAAGCCAAACTTTCATAATTAATAATAAGTCTCTGTGTCATTATTTGGGAGCTGGTCAGTGGGACACAGAAAAACTCATTACAGTCACACGATGTTTTTAAAGTTGTGTTCTTGATGGTTAGCTATTGCACAGAGTCTAGGAAGAAGAATGTGGAATATCACCTACAGAAAACTGCCAAGCAAGTTTGCTCAGATGCCACACCCTCTGACATACTGCTGGGTGACTTTAAACTGATTCTGAAATTTATGACCTGATATAAATAGTCACTGAACTAGAAACAGCTTATGCCTTCATAGCAAAAAACACCCAGCAGTGTGTTAGCACAGGAAGAAATAAAATATCCAATTTCAGTTTACTTCTGGATTGAAGAATGGACGTTGAGAAGTCCTCCCAAGGTGAAAGAAAAAGATGGTGTTTGCGATCTTTTAATGTGCTTAAACTGGAAACACAAACAAGCTATTCTGATTGAATGGCAAACAGCTGGTAGATATGAGTGAGATACGCTAGTCTTTATCAGTATCTTGATGTAAATTTACAAATGGATCCTTTTCCTTAGTTGTATTGAGCAAAGGGAAGTAACTTATGCCTCTCTTCTATTTGAAGATGAGACCACACCCACTTAATGGCAGCTTATCTGAGTTTCATAGCAGTTCATGACTACACTGCACAAAGAACCATAAAATTTAATTTGGATCCAGGAAAGCACAAGCTAATATTTATCTCCCACATTCCCTATGAAGTCTAGACATTATACAGATTTTTCCATAGTAGGAGATATTGGTAAATCATTCACTTCCACATTATTATAATAAAATAACAGAGACCATGAACTTACAGATAACATGTTTATTTAGTTAATAATTTGAAGGGTACAACCCATGACTGCTTGTCCCCTTTGCATTGGATCCCTGTTGAAGGCACAGGACAGCAATATTGAAGGCACATGTCAGAACAAACTGCTATTTAATTGCCAGAAAGGAGAGAGGGAGGGGCCAGGGAGAAGCAAAGACTTCTTTTGAGAACACATTTCCAAAGATATAAGGACCTCAAAGTGCCAACGTCCGGGCTCCTCTCAGCAGCACCATTTTGTGGACCAAGCCTTGGACACACAGACTATTGAGCTACACTCGTCCAAACCATAGCATTAGGCAATTGGATTCACTGATCAATATTACAAAGAACAGTACATATGGGAGTGGATTATTAACCACTCAGAAGAGGGATTTTCCAGCAGACTCTACCCCACTCACAGTCCCTGGTCGAGGATAGCACAATTACACCTTTGATACAAACACAACTTATTGCTGGCTGTGGGTATTCCTGTCAAGGGCAGGGCACTCGCATCCAGTGCTGCGGCTTGGATGAATACTGGATGACATCAATCAAGGTTCCTCTTTCTGACAGTCCTATGGAAGCCCAGTAAGGGAAGGTCTGGGTCTAGCTGAGACAGACTCCTGACGGGCAGAACCACTGGCTGGCCAAGCAGTAAAGGCACTTAACAGTGGGACTCGGGTGGAGATCCAATGCAGTCTAGAAATTTCTTCTACTTTCAAGTTCTTATGATTCTGTTCTGACCTGGGTTTCTGAAAGACCACAGCATAATTCCCAACACACAGCACACACTACAGAACTAAGGGCAAAATAGAAAGTAAACTGTGTATCCATTTTTACCACTTTCACTTTTTAATGGGATGCCAGTTCTTGGGGAAAAAAAAAACCCTCAGGCTTGATAGGACTTACCATTTGCAAAACATGGGTCCATACAGTGGCTTCTTGAGAATCAGAGTTATGACAGATTTCTAGAAACTACTTTTAGATTCAGCACCTTCTTAGTGGTTTCCAGAAATTCTATTCTTCAGAAAGCACTCCAATACTCAAAGTGCAAGCACGAGCCACATTCGTGTTCAGGTATTACCAAGCACTCCACTGTGAGGATGAGAAGGCTGAGGCACAACATCTTCAAAGGTTTATTCTGACAACAAATGGCTAATTTATGGAGTGACCAAGCAGGAGAAATTCCACTTGCTTCCTTTCCAGTCGAAAAATTCTTCTTCATTGGCATTTGGAATCTACACTAGCAGCCTAGGCTCTGCTCATTAAGGACTAGGAGGCTGAGTTTACCACACCACAAGTATACTCCTCTAAGATTATCTCTTTGTTATTAACATGGGAAGTTATTGAAAAATGCTAGTTGATACAAACTCTTAAAGTAATACTTGTTATAAATTACCAACCTCTCCAACTAGGTTTTTTGATAGTAAAGATGTACATAGGGAAGGAACTTAGAAAAAAATTCATTTGTCATGAATATTGAATTATATACGACTTGATTAATGGAGACATGCAGATTTTAAGATGGCCTTACAAGGAGAATGCTGCTGGGTTTTTAAGAGAACAAGGTTAGAGAGAAAAAGAGACAGCTCACCCATGACGTTAGGGAGAGTTCGTCAGAGGAGACAGCTTGGTCTGGTCTAACACAGAGGAGGCCGCTCTGCTGGGGTCAGAAGTTAAGGCTTCAGCCCACCTGGGCATGGCTGAGCTTGCTCCTTTAAGCTGCACTGGGAAAAAGAAAAGAGAAGAAAGAAGTGCCCTGAGAAAGGAGGCCCAAGGTCAGGGGAGATCAGCTGGCTAAACCGAGAGACATTGTATTTTCTTATGTTTCTGCTGGAGGAGGGTGTTTGAAAATTTGCAAGGACATTTCTGAAAAACAGTGGGGGATTATTAGTATAAGATGGGACTGAAGCCTTCCTCTTCTTAGGCCTCCTTCCCAGGATAGCGAGGGAGGATGTTTGGCTCTTCCTGAGAACTGAGATGAGTAGGATGTTGCTGGGTGTGGACTGACTATCAGCAGCAGCTGCTGTGAGCAGAGAGAGACTGCACCTGGAAGATCCAGGTTTCAGCAAATATTACCAAATATTGCAATGCCCTTTACTATTTTATTATTTGACCAAAAGCCATTCAAGCAATTATGACCTGCTAGAACACTTGATGGGAGTGTTCTGTAGAAACAGAGCCGCACGGTCTCCATGACTTGGGGCAACAACAGGATTTCTGAGGGGAATTTCAGTGAAGGTCCAATGTTGATGGTGTACCAAAAGCCAGAGGCCTTGAACCTGATCAACAACACGTTACACAATGAACATTTGCAAGTAAAGCCGTTCTGATAACAGGGTCTACTGCATGATTCACAATGACTCCCAGAGCCACTATGATGAATGAAGTGATGGATAGGTGTAGAAGATGGGGGTGGGGAAAGAAATGGGTCACTTTTATTTGTTTTGTTTTCTTTTTATCTGTTTGTTTATTTAATATTCTTATCTGTATTTTTCACTTTATTTTCTATTTTTGTTATTTCTGTTTAAGCTTTCCTTTGGGGGGCACCACAGAGGTGAAGGGCAGATATGGAGGGTCTGGGAAATGGGTGCGGTTGGGGCGTATGATATGAAATTCACAAAAAATAAAAAAAAATTATGCTTCAAAATAGCAACCGCATGGTCACGGGGCTGGGGAGAGGGCTGCATGGTGGTTAGCTTCTTCTCGTTCGCGTAGACAACCCAGGTTTGCTTCCTAACACCCACTTGGAAGCTCATCACTTCAGCTTCAGGCAAGCCCGTGCCCTCTTCCGGTCTCCACGGTTCACTTTTGGAATTTGCTTTTTGTTTTTATGACTCTTTTTTAAAAATACATATTCTAATGATTAATTCTCTGTCAACTATAAAGCTGATAACGATTGTCTCCCATTCTTTGAGTTGCTTCACTCAATTTATCTGTGAGGAAACTTTTTAGTTCTCAGGAGTCCCAGTTGTCAATTGTTTGTCATAAATCTTAGACAAATGGAGTTCCACATAGAAAGTTCTTTCTGACATCTATATAATATAGGGTACTAATACTGTTAGTTTCAGTACTTCCTGCTACATTAAAGTTTTTAATCCACTTGAAGTTAGCTTTTTACAACATAACAGACATGTGGACATGCAGTTTGCCAAGTGCCAATTCTAGAGGATGCTATCTTTATCCACACTGGAAGTTTATAGCATCTTTGTCAAACGTGAGAATGCTGCTACACTGCATAGACTCGTGTCCAGGTATTCTACTTTATTTCATTGGTTTTCGTATTTGAGTCAGTGCCACATTGTTTCCATAACTGTGGCTTTGTAATATATCTTAAGATCTAGAATGGTAATTCTAGAATTGCTCGTTTTGTTCAGAATTGCTTTGACTACCTAGAGTCTTGTTTGAATTTTACTCAATGAACTTTAGAGTATTTACTCAAATGAATTTTACTCAATGAAATTTACTCAACTTAATTTTAGGCTATTTTTGCTATTTCTGTAAACAAATTAGATGGAAAGTTTGAATGGAAATCATTGAAACTATAACTTAAGTACAATGGTCATTTTTACAATATTGATTCTACTAATCTACGAGAATGGGGTTAGGGTATCATTTTCTTTTCTAGTGTCTTTCTCAGTCTGTTCCTTTAGAGACTTAAAGTTGACACTGTAGAGGTCTTTACCTCCTTGGGCCTGTTTCCTCCTAGCTGTTTTATTTTATTTGAGGCTTTTGTGAATGGGAGTATGTCCACAATCTACATCTCTGTATATTTATTGTTAATGTATAGAAAGCTCTTAATTTGTATATGGTAATTCTGTATTCTTTCATGTTCTTTGTTTATCATTTCTAGAAGTTTGTAGCTGTTCCCATGGTTTCTTTTTCTGGCAATATTTTATGAGAGATTAACTGTAAACAGTATTTAAAAGTCTGTTATAACTCTGCTGTGAATAAATCTGGGCTTGTTTAAGTCAGAAGGGTCTCTATTACTATTTATATCTCTTTTGAAATCATCTTTTTGTATACTGTGTAAAGATATGTCATTGAGATCTATTTAATTACAAAAACTAAGTGGCCACTAGCTAGGCAGGAGGTATAGATGGGACTTCTGGAAAGAGAGAAGAAAAGGGAGTCACCAACCAAACACAAGTCATATAGTAGCATGAAGATGAATAGAAATGGGAAAATTTTTTATTCTGGGCCTACTATTTAATGGCTGAGACATCCATAATAGCCAGAACCTGGAAACGACCTAGTTAACTCTCAAATGAAGAATTGATAAAGAAAGTGTGGTACATTTACACAATGGAGTACTATTCCATGGTTAAAAAAAAATGACATCTTGGCATTTGCAGACAAACGTATGGATCTAAAAAAACCTTACTGAGTGAGGTAACCCAGGCTCAGAGAGATAACTATAATATGTACTCACTGATAAATGGACTTTAGATATAAAGCAAAGAAAAACCAGTCTTCAGTTCACAACACCAGATAACATAAACAAGAAAGAGGACCCTAAAAGAGACATACATGGATCTAAATAGGAAAAAGAAAAAGACAAGATATCCTGAATAAATTGGGAGTGTGGGGGTCACAGAGGAGAGTAGAATGGGAGAGGGGAGAAAGAAAGGGGAGTGGAGAAAAATCTATAGCTCAAAAAAATAATTTAAACATGTTTTTAAAATAGAAATGAATTAATTTAAGTTATAAAAGCTAGTGGGACAAACCTAAGCTATAGGCCCTGCTTTTATATATAATGATAAGTCTTCCTGTCATTTTCTGTGGTCTGGGAGCCCAAAGAAAAAATTGTCAGTATCAATCTTTTTATTTGTTATTGGTCTCTGTAGGTCACTCATCTCTTTTTGATTTAAATTTGGTAATTTGGATGAATCTAGGAATTCATCCATTTCTTTTATTTTGAAACTGAATGGAGTACAGGTTTTTAAATTTCTCATTTATAGTATTCTGGATTTGTTAGATGTCTGCTGTGATGTCTATTTCTGATTCTGATTATTCGCATTCTCTTATCTTCTTGATTTTGGGTAGTTGCTCCAAGGATCTGTCTATCTTCTTTAAGGATCAGTACTTAGGCTATTTTTGATTCTTTATAACATTATTTTTGTTTCTATGTAACTAATTTCCACTCTGTTCTTTTTTATTATTTATTGCTGTCTGGTGGTTTTGAATTTGGTTTGTTTTTCCAAATTTTTAGTTAAACCTTTGAGTCCTTTATTTGTACTCTTTCTGATTTTTTTTAATGTATGTTCTTAGAGCTGTGAATTACCCCTGTAGGATTGCTTTCAATGTTTCCCAAAGGGTTTTTTTGTGTTGTGTTTTCATTTTCATTTAGCCCCAGCAATATTTTCACTTCTTTCTTGGTTTCTTCTTTGACCCATTTATCATTGAGTAATGAGTTGTTTATCGTTCATGTATTTGTGAACTTACTAGAGATTTGTTTGCTGTCAATTTAAAATTTTATTGTGCTATGGCCACAAAGGAAATATTGAGTTATTTTAATCATTATGAATTTGCAAAGGTTTGTTTTATGTTGTAGATTGTGGCCTACTTTAGAAAAGCTTCAATGGGCTGCTGAATGGAATTTATATTCTTTGGTGTTTGGGTACAACATTCTGTAGATATGTTGAATCCATTGTATATAAAATGATATTTAATTCAGATGCGTCTTTGCTTATTTACTTATTTGTTTATTTGTTCCAGATGCTGTTTCTATTGAAGAATTTTTATGAAATTGTTTGCACCATTGTTTGGAGGGTGTTTGTCTAGAGTAGTAATGTTTTCTTGACAAATTGTTCCTTTCATTAGAAGAAAATGTCCTTCTCTACATCGTCTTTTGGCTTTAGTTTGATGTCTGTTTTGTCACATATTAATATGCAAAACCTGCTTGCTTTCTGGCACCAGTTGATTCAGTTAATTTTCCCCACTCTTTCACTTTAAGGTGATTTTATTTTAAAGCTAGCATAGGATTCTCATAGACAAGAGAAGTGTTTTTTTATTCCTTAGCACTTCAGTCACTCAGCATCTTGTCATTGAAAAACTGAAGCCATTAATGTTTAAAGTTACTATTTATTTTGAACACCATGTTACCATTATCTTATCAGCTAACGATATTATAGAAATAAATAAAAAGGTTTTGCATATGTGAAGGTGGTGGCTGGGCCTAAAGCCCGCTCAGGGCCTAAGACAGTCACCAGGTTTACAGCAGCATAGACTAGGTCACGTTTTAGGCGATGCTCTAAACTCATTGGAATGATTGCATCATGTGAACAAAATCATTTATTCCCCACAGTGAATCAATGAAATAGATTCTAGGTTTCAGATGACAGAAGCAAGTCATGGTGACCATTAAAGGTCATCAAGGTAAGTATGCTGCTAGCCTAGTTTTAAAAGCATGATGGCATGGAGTTTTGCAATGGTAAAATGGGGAAATATGGTGACTACTCTCCCTAAGAGATACAGATAGTGAAGTCTCCAAAATTTTTAAGAACAACCATTTACTGTTTCTAGGAAGTGTTCTTAGACCTTGTATCAATTGAGGGGCCATTTGGCACAAAACAGACAGAACTCTTGGAGAACGCTGGAAAGTCTACTGGTGAACCCAGGCTGTACCTCCATCCTAATTCCTTTCCTGGACTCTGCCACAGTCATTCCCGCTGGACTCTGCAGAGGTTGTTAATAGGACCTGTGCACACTAAAAGCTACCAATCGAGTTTCACTATTCTGCAGGAAGGTAGCCAGTTTGGTCAGTACTGTTTGGTGAATTAGACAACATCTTAGCCCGTGCAGGATTTTGCCTCCTTTGTCAAAAATCAGCTGCGCATAGTTTCTTTGTTTTCTTTGTCAAAACTGAGCTGGGCATACTTCCACTGCTTTCTTTCGAGGTCAGCTATTCTGTTCTGTTGCTTGGCCTTTCTACTCTAATGTTAGCACCAAGCTGTCTTTATAACCAAGCTCTGCAGTATGATTTGACGGCCGGCATTCTAATACTCCAGTAGTATTCTCCCTCCTTAGAATTACTTTGGCTACACGTGGTTCTACATGGATCTCAATTGCATTTTTCTCAGTCTATGAAATACAACATTAGGATTTTATAGGTATTGTGTTAATCTTTAAGTTAACTTTTATGGCATAGCCATTATACAATATTCATTCACCTAATAGAAAAAAATCAATTCCAAACTTATCCAAGATTTTAATTTAAAACTAAATGCTGAAAGTTCTAAACAAAAACATAGGGGATGCTCCTCATGACACTGGGGTGGGAAAGGACTGCACAGAAGAGCAATAGCACAGAATGAACCCCAAGTATCAACAGATGGGACTGCGTGAAAACAAAGGTTCTACAGAGTAGCGGAAATCAACACCAGTGAAAGCAGACAGCCCTCAGAAAGGGACATAATCTTTGCCGTTTATTTATCAGACAAAGGGATAATGTGCAGAACTTACAAAGACTTGGCAGAATTAAACACTAAGGAGTTAAAACTGTTAATCAAAAGTGATTGAATGAGTTGGATATAAAGTTTTCAAAAAGAAACATGAATGGCCAATAACTGTTTCTAAGTGCTCAATGTCCCCAACCATAAGGGAAATGCAAATTGAAACTACTTTGAGATACCACCTGATCCCACTCATAAAAGCTGCCATTGAGAAGTATATCAACAAATATTGGAGACGATGTGAAGAGAGAAAAAAACCTTCACACACTGTTGAAGGAGATGCAAATTAATACAGTCATTATGGAAATCAGTCTAGAGATTCTTCAAAAATTAAAACTAGAACAAATTTCCAATACTAAATGGTCAGCCCCAAAGGTATCTACATACAAGTAACCAAGTAACATTATACAGACTGAGTAGGTCATATTTATATATTTATGAATATACATATATACATACATATGTGTGCCTATAAATATACATGTGAGCATAACACACACATATATATACATATGTATAAACAATTATTTTAAAAAGCCATGAATTTGAAAGAAAACAAAGAAAGATTTATGCGAGGCTTTGGAGGGAGAAAATGGAAGGGGGGAATTATGTAATTATAGTAAAATCATAAAAAATAAAATTAAAATTGAAAGCTAGAACTACCATATGACCTATTTATTTCACTTCTGGTTATATAATTAGATAGTGCCATACAATATTATACATAATAGATAGATTAGTACATGTATGTTTATTGCTGCTTTATTCACTATAGCAACAAATGAGTTGATTGTCTTGTCTATCAATAGTTGAATGAATATGATCTATGAATATGAATGAATATGATTCTGATATGCACACAAAACGGAATATTGTTCAACTCTAGAGAAAAATCAGATCACAAAATTTTCAGAAAAATGGACAGTCCATTTCTGCCTTTCTTCTTCACAGCATAATCTAGTCGATAATATATACACAATGTTTATAATTATGTAACAGTATATATGCTCATGCATGTATGCATATAAACAAATGTGTATGTGGGCACAATATAGTATGTATATGGGGCTAAATATTAAGTAATGAAGAAGGATGAAGATAGGTAATAGGTGCATGAGACATGAAAGAAGATATAAAGAAAAATTGTTTTCCTTGTTTTAATAACAGAATTTATTTTTATCATTGTTGCTGGTGTGTGTGTGTGTGGCAGATAAGTGCATAAAAATAAAATTAATAGTGAACGTGTAAAACCCAATGTGATGGCAACACAGAGCCACCAGTGTCCTAAGAACCAGAGAGGGCACCAGAAACCAAAGAACAAAACATTTAATTAACCAAGACAAGACCAGATAGCAGCACCTAGAATTACAGTTTTCCCAAGTCCAGATGCCTATACCAGTGTCAAAACATAATCAGTAATATCCAGGCCAATGTGTCTCTCCTAGAGCCCAGCAACTCTACCATAACAGACCCTGGCTATTACAACACAGCTGAAGTGCAAGACTAAGACCTGAAGATAAGCTGTATGAATGTGGCAGCAATCCTTAAAGAGGAAATGAGTGAATCTATTAAAAATAATCTAGGAAAACACAAACAATGGAAGGAAATGATCAAAAGACTTCAAGACCTGAAAATGGAAATAGAATTAATAAAGAAAACCCATACTGAGGAAAATCTGGAAATAAAAATATATTTTAGAAAACTGAACAGAAACCTCAGAGACAAGCTTCTGCCACATAATACAAAGGATGGAAGAGAGGTTCTCAGGCATTGAAGACAAGATAAAAGAAATGAATTTCTCAGACAAAGAAGATGTTAAATTAAAAAAGAAAGAAGCAGGAAAATAGCTGGCACAAAATATTCAGGAAATGTTGGACATGATGAAAAGCCCAAACCTATGAATAACAGTAACAGAGGAAGAAGAGGAGACAGCTTATGCTGGTGAGGATGTGGAGCAAGAAGACCACTCACCAGTTGTTGGTGTCAGTGCAAACTTGTGCAGTCTCTATAGAAATCAACGTGGCAGTTATTCAGGAAGATTGGAGTAGACATAGCTCAAACTCCAGTTATACTACTCGGGAAGGTACACAAAGGCTGTTAATTGCTAGTTCCGTGTGAAAACAGCACAGTGTGCATTTTGAGGCTCTCGTTTCTAACAGAGAAGATGCTGAAATCCTAGCAAATATTAAAAGGCATTCACTGGGAACCCAGCGGTTACTCCGCACAGTAAAGCAGTAGACTAATTACAGATCTTCAATTCTCCCTCAGCTCCCCAAAAGCCAATCCATGATCTTTTCCTCAACTCTGTAGCAGAAAACCTGCTGTGAACTCCCCTTCCTCTCTTGATCCCATCTCCACTCCATGGCACAGATCTTCCTCTCCAAACTTCCCTCCCCTCATTCATTACTTTATTCTTGGTGCCAACCCAGCAGGCCCTCCCCAGGAACCTGAAGGCCACTCCAGTCTAGGTACACTGAACCTGATAGAAGAGAAAGAGGGGAATAGACTTGAGCTCATTAGTAGAGAAAAGACTTTCTGAACAGAGCACCATTAGCACAGGCATTAAAGTAATACAGTAATGTGTGGGGCTTCATGAAACTGAACAGGTGTTGCATGGCAAAGAACAGTGACAATGAGAAAAAGTAGCAGCCTATTGAATGGGAAAAGATTTTTACCAATTACACAACCAATTGATTTAACAGAAGGCCCACTTCAAGACACTGCTTGAGTGCGCTATGGGACAATGGTCTTGTACTCTGTAAAGATTTGTCAGTTGTATTGGTTTAATAAAATGCTGATTGGCCAGTAGGCAGGCAGAAAGTGTTGTTGGGGTGACTAGAACAGGAGAATTCTGGGAAGAAGGAAGGCTCAGTCTGAAGTCGTCACCCAGAAACAGAAGAAGCAAGATGGGGATGCCTCAGTTATAAAAGGTAGTAAGCCACTTGGATAACACAGACAAGAATTATGGGCTAATGAAAGATATGAGGTAATAAGAAGCTTGAGCTAATAGGTCAACCAGTTTATAATTAACAAAAGCCTCTGGGTGTTTCTTTGGAACTGAGCAGTCGCTAAAAAGCCTCTGGGTGTTTCTTTGGAACTGAGCAGTCGCTAAAAAGCCTCTGGGTGTTTCTTTGGAACTGAGCAGTCACAGGACCGGGCAAGACAGAAATCTCTGTCAACATGAGTGACCAAGAATCTAAGACTCAACAACTAGTGCACCGAGGGTAAAAATAACCCACAGTTCTGAACAACAACAGCAAAACCATAGCAATAAATTATGACTCCTAATGGCATTCTGCTATATTCATAGATCAGTGCCTTGCTCAGCCATCATCAGTGAAACTTTCTTCTTTGGCAGATGGGAGTGAATACAGAGACTTACAGACAGATATTCTGTAGAGGGTGAGAGACCTTGAAACACTGAATCCTAAATGAGATGTCTCCATCAAATCCCTCCCCTCATGTCTCAGAAACCTTACAGCAGAGGAGGTAGGAATAGTATAAGAACCAGAGGGGATGGAGGACATGAGGAAAAGTCCCTCTAAATCAACACGATTAAAGCCTGTGAACTTACAGAGACTGAAGCAACATGGACAGAGTTCTTGATGTGTATATTTGGCTTCCAGCTTAGGGTTTTCAGTGTGAATTCTTGATTGTGTGCGTAAGTGGGTCTGTTTCTTATGCTTTCTCATGGACTCTTTTTTGTGCTTGTTTGTTTTGTTCAATTATGATGTGTTAATTTTTCTTGTATCTTAATATACAATATATACACATATTATCCCTTAGACTGCTGTTTAGTTTTGTTTATAATGAGGGTAGAAAGGGAGTGAATCTAGACTGGAGGGGTTGTGGAGAGGAGCTGAGAAAGTAGGAAGGAGCGGAAACCATAAACAAGTATATAATGTGAGAAAGGCAATCTATTTCAACAAAAGGGGAAAAACAAAGTTCCTTGAAAAGAAGAAGTGAAGATACACTTTCTACTTATATATACATACATTTGTCTATATCTAAATCTATATCTAGATTTATATCCATATCTACAGAGATGATAAATATGCATCGATACAGATATATCATGCTATTCTATCTTCCCAGAAGCCCCTTTCCAAGCATATCAGGTTTTTCTGTTTTTGGTTTGCTCTGTTAGAGACTTCTTTTCAATTATCTTGAGCCTGGATGCGAATATGAATATATAAAAAATGTAAATATGTGAGACTATTCTAGCTCTCTTCTGCTTAGAAAGTCTAGAAGGTCACCTGGGAGAGAATTCAGTAACTCATTCCCCAAAGCATGTGCCTCACAATGACTGTGTGCCAATGCCTACGTGCAGAATCTATCTCTAGACGTCTGTTTGTCAGGTGTAGAGTTGTACCCAGACGTGTCATTCATATCTATTTCAGCAGAGTGACCCAAAGATTCTGCACATGGGAGGATAAAACAGTAACTCCTACATTGCCAAGTTTCACTGTGTAAGTACCTTCACTGTCCACTCTGTGTTTAGATAAAGTCTGTCTCAGTCACAACTGAATTGGGCTGGTTTCCTTACAGCATGCTACAAGCCATGTCTTTTATATTATCGTCTCTGGACTATCGAACTTTCTAAAATCATGAGAGAAGACTGTGTGTGTTGAATTCTTTCATCAACACTTAGTGTGTCCTTTATTTTAATGTCAAATCATCATTAAATCTTTGAGAACAGAGTAATTATAGCTCAGCCCATATAAGTAGCGAAATGCTCATAAAATCAGAAAAAAAGGAGAAAATACAAAGGGTAGGCCTAACACATTTCCATGAGAAGGAATTAGTGTTTCAAATTAAAATGCACTCATGTCTTGCTCAGTAAGGCATGGACAAATCTCTGTAATTTATTAAGGTTTAATTTTTTCCAGGTATAATTCTTTTGGTGTTGCAAAGGAATTATATGTGTGGCTGCATTTTATTGAATGAGTGTATATCTAGTTCAAATAATCTCTTCAACTACTTGTCCATGAAGGAGAGCTGACAGTTACCAGTCACTCACAACAGAGAGCTTTAAACAGTGATGAAAATCAACTATGATTGGATAAGCGTATTTACCAAATGTTCTTTTGAAATTTGTAATTTAGGCGTTAGAAAGCCAACACCCAACAGAACCAGTTCTGTTTAACCAACCTATTTAAGGGTACAATATTTATAATTCTAATGTCACTCACATTTTGTTCAATGGGCCTGTGTAACTGGATGTGGACATCAACAGAAGTCAGCATACTTAATTTAGGATTGTCTTAAAGATATAAGAGAACACATAGGGCTCTTAGCCCATTTTCCGACGTTATAGGAACCATTTTGCCGTTGTGTGTTGTTTGGTAAATAAAATATGGTTCGAGGCAAGGCAGACAGAAGACAAGAGACTGTAACCAGTAGTATACGGAGTTGATACTAAAATTAAGAAAACACTCTAACTCTCAATATAAAACACTCACAGAAGTAATGAGACACTGAAATACATGTTGGCAGTTCTCTGAAAAAAAAATTAAACATGCAGTGGTAGCATTACTCAGCAATTCTGCCTCTATGCATAGTCTCCAGAGAATTAAAAACAAGTCTCTAATAGATGAAAAATTAAAACAAAGCAAGTATGTTTGGAAAGGCACCTCTTGTCACATGGTAGAATAGGAAGCCCCAGGAACAGGTCAGTGCCTGGACAACGGCTACGCTGCAAGAAAGAGCCTGTATAATGTGACAGTTTTGGAAGTCTGGAGTCTATTAAAGTCTAGCAAAGCCCCATGGGAGGCAAGGCCGGTGTATTGCATTTCATTTCAGCAATTAGCATGGGAACAATTTTCTGTTTCCTCCTCGGCTGCCATGGTAGCCAGCTCTGTGTCTGGTAATCTGCAGTCTTTGCCAACCAAGGTAGGGATGGACCCTTTTCTCCAAATAGCGGAAATTCAGGCTCAGATCACTGGTTGCTACTTCAGTCCAGCAAGGTACAAAGAGAACACAATTTTTGTTACAGCCTTCCTCATGGATGCAGGACCACCCTTTGTGCTGAGGTGGTATTAGGGGACATGCAGGGACAACAGCATTCCACTTTTCATTTCTCTTTTCCACGCCCAGTTTGAAATCTAGACTTTTATCGAGATAGTCAAAAGCTACTTTGTACATGGGCATAATGAGAAAGTGACTATGATTGCCTAGGGAAATGAACAAGCTTAGAGGAGACCCTAGAAAATTCTAAATTTGTATCTTAAGTTGACCACTGAAACACAGTAACTTGTATAAATACCAAAGAAAAACAAACAAAAATAATCATAGAAACCAGCAAACCCACTGCTCAGCAGCAACAACAGCAACAAAAAATCCACAGTGTACACAAAGTACATCTCATTTAAAGAAAATATTCAGAAGACCTCATGGCAGATCAGCTGAACAAACATGTGAGAACAAATACAGTTGCTCAAAGAACTTAAGGAAGATGCTGAGTAAGTCACAGAAACAACATATGAGCCAAACAGAGGATAGATGAAAATCAAGACGCTAAAGGGAAAAAGATATGCCAAAATGGAAGATACAATTTCTGCGGACTTGTTGGAGATATAGGAGTAGAACTGAACAAGCAATAGATGTACTAATTCTATTTGTCTGTGAATGTACAAAGTAGGGGATGGGAATGATAAATCCGAGAGTAGTGGGAGGAAAGATGACAAAAGTGACAGAGACTAAGGTGCCCATGGGACAGCACTGAAAGGACCGTGCCTTGTGGAGTGTGGATGGATAAGAGAAAGGAAGAGATTTGAAGAAGTAATTGCTGGAAACTTAAAAAAAAATGAGATGAAAGATGTGATGATGAGCATCCTATAAGCTCAGAAATTTCAGTCAAAAAAACAGGAATACAAAGCCATATAGGAAGGCATTGTTATCACAATTTGAAAGATAAATAAAGAATGAATCTTACAAGTAGCAAGGAAGGAAAATTATTATAGAACAATCTTTAATGAGTTGTCAGATTTCAACTCATTAAATATCAATACAAAATATTGATATTTTGGAAGAAAACATGCCAGTCAAACTGCCTTTCAAAACCAAGGCAAAAACTAAAATACCTCCAGAAAATCAGAAAAGAAAGGGTTTTTGCCCTCAACTGTCTACCACTGCTGAGGGAGCTCATAGAATGAAACACATTTAGATGGTAACCTAAAACCTTGTGAAGAAATGACAGAAAATCAACGGGACCAAAATGGTTCCCTTTTGTTCCCTTCTTCCTGTCTTTTGCTCCCCATGCCTTCTTTCTTTCTTCAAGACCTCATGCATCTCAGATTGTCCTTGAGCTCCCTACACAACTGACAATGCTTTTGAGCCCCTGATCCCCTGTCTACCTTTCAAACACTAGGAAGACAGGCAGACTTGCACTACTCCACCCCACGCAAACAACAGCTTCGGAAAAGGTGAGCCAAACTGACAAAGCCTTGTCTTTAAACTGACTTTAAAAAGTAGAAAATGCTTAAATTACTGATGTCAAATACAAGGACAGCGACATCATTAATTCTATAGAATTAAAAATAATACTATTTTTAATAGTATTAAATTGACTACTATGAGCAATTAAATGTATGCTGGGCAACATATTGAAGGAAAACACTTTCCTCATTATAGGTGGATTGGCATTATCTAATAGTGCCAAAAAAGAGAGTTATTTATTTTTTAAGACCTAGAAGCAAACATATTTCATGAATATTGATTCAAAATCCTCAAAATTATAAACCAAATATTATTGGATTTTTAAAAGAATCAGACACTATACCACTTGAGGTTGATTCCTGGAATGAAGCAAATGAAAAACTTGTGAAATATATCACACTACCAGAATGCTGGAAAATGTTTGAATCATCCTCGTAGTTGGTACAGAGAAAAATTATTTGATAAAATTAAGCACATTCTCATGATTAAAAATATTAAAAATGAAAGTAATAGGAAAAAACTCTTAAAGAGAATAAAATGTAGTAATAGCTATGAATATCATTCTCAGTGTTGAAATGCTAAACACACTTCTTCTGAACAAGACAAGACTAAACAGCTCCATAGCTTCAGTTCAGCAAAGGAAAGGAAGATATAGAGTGAACATTAAGGCCGTAAAGAAGAAAAAAAGAAAAAAGAGGAGAGAGAGAGAGAGAGAGAGAGAGAGAGAGAGAGAGAGAGAGAGAGGGAGAGAGAGAATGAAAGGCCTCTGAATTAGAAAAGATTTAAAACTTTGTTTGAAAATAATATAATTTCAAAGGTAGAAAATTCTAGACATTCACCAGAAATCTTAAATCTTTAACCAAAATGAATGTGGTAAAGACAAAAAATGCAAAGTCAATGTCCAAGCGCTACTTGTGCTTTTCTACAAGAATGGAAACCAACCGGAGGAGTCACTTCGTATGCAATTCTGTGGCAGCGAAAGGAATCATGTCCTTAAGAATCAGCTTAACCAAAGAGTCGAAGACTCCTACAACGGAAAGCACAAAATCCTGCAGAAAAACTACATGGCAGAGAAAGAGAAAGGGGAAAAAAAGATCGCACATCTCATGTTCACAAACGAAAACCTCAAAACAGTTAACAAGTAGCAACATATTCTCCACCTGGACGCAGTCTTTCTGGCCATGGTTTTAATATGCAACAGAAAACCATGTATTGAAACCTTGGTGTCCAGCGAGGAGTGCTGACAGATGGGTATCTGGAGGTGACTGGTCCATGAAGGCTCTGCTTTTATGAGCAAGCTAGCACACTCACACTAATGAACGAGAGCACTAGTGTGCTACTGGAAGAGAGGATTGTTCATGGAGCTGCACTTGCTTGTCAGAACAAACTCTCTTGCTATGTGATGTTATGATGTAGGAAAAGAGAGCCTTAGCAGACACCACTACTATGTTCTTTGATTCTGACTTGCAAAATCAGTTTTTATTAATGATTCCTGCTGAGCTTTTCAGTTATTGTAACAGAGACAGATCCAGATACTAAGACACCAAGCTCACATTTTGCTTTTAGAAACAAAATAAACCAATTCCCTCATAGTTGATGTGGGATTGCCTGATGTATGCTATGAATATGTTTTATTACCATTGGTTAGTAAAGAAGCTGTTTTGGCCAATGGTTTAGTAGATTAAAGCCAGGCTGGCAATCTGAACAGAGATATAAAAAGAAAATAGGCAGAGTGAAGGAGATGTCATGTAGCTGTCAAAGGAGAAAGATGCCAGTTGCCAGTCAGAACCTTACTGGTAGGCCACAGTCTCATCATGATTCACAGATTAATAGAAATGGGTTAATTTAAAATGGGAAAATTAGCTATGAATATGTGTAAGCTATCGGCCAAACAGTGTTGTAATTAATATAGTTTTGGGGTGGTTATTTGCATCTGAGAGACTGGGAAACCAATGAGCAGCCTCTACCTACACATAATCATATAAAACCATGATGGCTTTGAGCAATAAACCAACCTTGAAATGGCCTGGAAGTTTAGAAACTGAAATTTTATTTATTACCATGGGTTAATATCTTAGTCTTCAAGGTGGCAATATTTGACACATTGGAACTTCTAAGAAATAAGGTCTAGTGGTGTCCTATGCTTTAAGAAATATGCTTGAGGCAGATTGTGAGACTGAGAACCTTTCCCTTCTTTCTCTCTGCTTCCTGACACAGGATGTAACCCTGGCATGACATGCCTGCCAGACTGTGCTGTCTCAATACATGTTCCAAACATCCTCTATGAAATGCAATTACCAAACATAGGAGCCAAAAGAGATCTTTTTTTCTCTGAAATTTATTTGTCTCAAGTATTTTACCATATGGAGAGAAATCAGAACAAAATACTTTACATTTTTCTGAGTTCAAAACTTACTGTAGCTTGGTTAAGAGCCCTTATTGCTCTTCCAGAATCTTCCGATCAATTCCCAATACCCCCATAGTGGCTCAGGATTATCTGTAACTTCAGTCCCAAGAGATATCATGACCTCTGCTGACCTCCACAGGCAGCAGGCATGCATATGGTGCACACACTTGCAGAAAATCTCTCATACACATTAAATAATAAAATGAATAGTTCTACAACAAATTTTTGAAAACTTATTTTATCAAGCAGTTATATTCAAAATGGTATAGTTATAAGGAGTGCAATACAGGTTTGTAGAAAAGAAAGCCTAGAATTAAGTGGATAAAATCCGTGAACAAATCCTTTTCCTTCAAGTGTATGAAAATTGTTCCATGGATGAAAGAGTCTTTTCAACAAATGGTGATAAGAAAACTAGATATTTGCATGAGAAGTGATGATTTTAATCTTAGTAACATTACATAAGTAAAGACTCAGTCTGACTTGAAACTCTCAGCCTGAAGCTTAAGACTAGAAAACATGGGAGATCCTTACTATCTTGGATTTTACAAGAATCCTTTGAATATGATACAAAGGCCACAGAGGAAAAAAAGATATATTAGACAAATTAAAGGTTTAATTAAAGATTTAAAGTTGTATGCAGCAAAAGAAAGTATCACAAAAGAGACAACACAAATTACTTGTGGAATATTGGGTAAAGCATTGTGCTGGCTAGTGTTTTGCCAACTTGACAAAAAACTAGACATACTGGGAAGAGGGAGGGACTCTTAGTTGAGAAAATGTCTCCAAAAGTTTGGCCTGTATACAAGTCTGTGGGGTATTTTCATGATTAATTATTGATGTGGAAGGCCTGTACAATGGAGATAGGAACTCCTGGAATGTATAAGAAACCAGGCTGAGCAAGTCATGTGCCAGTAAGCACTGATCCTGCACTTTCTCTGTTTCGGTTCCTTCCTCCAGTTTCCTGTTTTGAGTTCTTGCCCTGACTTCCCCGACAAACTGGAACATGAAATAAACCCTTTCCTCTCCATGTTGCTTTGGCCATAGTATTTTATTAAAACAATTGAAATTAGAACTAAGACTATTATCTATCTGGTAAAGAATTAATACTCCAAATATACAGTGAGCTTCAAAAACTCAGCAGCAAAAATATCAAGCAATACACTTAAAATGTGCAAATAACTTGAGTCAAAACTACTACAAAGAAAACAAATAAAATGGAACCCCTTCGATATCCATAATAGTGGGTTGTAGAACAATAATAATTATAGTGCAACATAATATGAAAGTTCCTTAAACGTTGAGAGTAGGGTGTTTCCATTAGCTAGTGATTCTGATTTAGTATTTGTGAAGAAAGTAAAAAGCTGATATTTAGAGATTTTACAGCCATACTCATAATATCATTATCCATAGTAGTTAAGTACAGAATAAATTCAACTATGCTTCGATGGATGAGAAGACATGCAAAATACATGGTACACACACATGCACATAGGAATGTTATTCAAACATCCATATGTATGCAGCAGCTCTGAACCTAACCAAAATTAGTGTCAAGAGAAGACAAATGTTCCATGGTTTCTATCAGAAGGAGCTGTGTGGAAGGTTTCTATGAACAGAAATACCCTGACACTGTACTAGAGCACTTGGGATATTTTTCTACTAGCATTTTTCATCAATAGGATTGTTGTTTCGGTTTAGGAAGACAAGAATAATTCTGGAAATGAATATTGGTAATGTTTACAGAGTATAAATATATTAAAATAATTGAATTATATATGCAAAATGATTGAGGTGGTTCTTTCTAAAATATGTATATTTTAATCACAATACAAAGAAACTGAGATTAGCTTGCCCTTAAGTGCTCATTATGGTATTATTAGTAAGAGCCTAACATGGAAAGAATTCAGACATTATCAGTTGATGAATAGATGATAAGTGGTACAACTGTGTGATGAAATGGCATTTGGTCACAAGATGTAATGAAGTAGGACACACATGTTTGTGTATATCAACACGTTGAAATTATGGCATTATGTAAAAGAAGTCAAACATGGAAGAATGAAAAAACATACAGTTGTATTTATTTAGATTGTAGAATAAGTACATACTAAAAGAAAATATGAGAATTTGCAGGTGGCATGGGTCAAGGGAGGAGACTAGGAACTTCTTCATGAATATCCGAGTTCTTTTTGTAGTACTGAAACTGACCTGTTGTTGGACAAGTCGGTGGCTACACAGCATAAATTCAGCCACTTAATTGGACATTTTAAGTTATTAAAACGGTGACTCTAAAATTACTTGAATTTTATCGATGTCAATAAATAATTGCCAAGAACAAAAATATTGCTGCCCCAAATTAAGCAGAGCCCAGATTAAGAAGACCTTTTCTTTAGCCAAGCTCTGGTTAATTGTTTTTATATGGAAACCTTTCTCCTTAACACAAAAGCCATAATGCCAAAAGATTTAGTTATTTTTAAATAATTGGATTTATGATTTTTGGGTTTTTTTGGTGTTTGTGTGTGTATGTGTGCACATATGCGTGTGTGTGTGTGTGTGTGTGTGTGTGTGTGTGTGTGTGTGTGTGTAAACCAGTATCTTTAGTGGTCAGAAGGGGGCATCAGTTCCTCAGGAGCTAGAGTTACATAGCTGTGAAGGCTGGGAACTGAACTTGGGTACTTTTGAAGAGCAGTAAGACCTTTAGAGTCATTTCTCCAGCCCTGTAAAAAAGTTTTTTTTTTAAAAAAAGAAATGCATTTATAATTTGCATATAAAATAGTTTACCCATTTAAAGCATAGGGAGTGTCTGAAGCAGTTATAGAGCTCTGCAAACATCACCGTCTTTGTCTGCTCAGCCTTCACATTGTGACAAATATTCATCAGCCTCATGTCTCTAAAATTTAGCTTTTAGGTAGTTCACATGCATGTATAACATGGTCTTTTATGACTGAGTTATCAATCACAATAATTTAATGATTTTCTACCTTTATACTACTTCATTGATTTTATTGACTAACTGTGTTCCATTGCTTAGGTATGCCAACATTCATTTACCTATCTAGTGATGAGTGGAAATTTGAGATATTTCTGTGTTTGTTTCAATGTGCACAAGACTACTAAGACCATTCTTGTATGAGATTACACATGGGTGCATGCCTTATTTCTCCCTAGCCTTGATGAGTTACTTACTACTCTAAGTGTAACATATTAGTCTTAGTGACTAGCATATTCTGTTGCAAAGAAACTGTACAATTTTCCATTCTCCCTAGCAATGTACAATGGCTCCAAAGTCTTTACAACAGTCTTTTTAACACTCATATTTACTAATATTTTATTATATCTGACTTAGTAGAGGGAAAGTCATGACTCATTGAGGTTCTCTGAATACCTTTCCATGCTCTGGTTAGTAGAATTTTGTGTGAATCCTCTGGAAAATACCTGTTTGCATTCATAGTCTATATGACTTTTATGTTTTAATTACTGATTACACATAGGTGCCTTAGGGTTTCTATTGCTGTGAAGAGACACCATGACCATGGCAACTCTCATAAAGAAAACATTGAATTGTGGTGGCTTGTTTGCAGTTCAGGGATTTAGTCTGTTATTATCATGGTGAGACATGGCAGCTCCAGGCAGGCATAGTGCTAGAGAGATAGTTGCTTCATGTTGATCAGAAAGCAACAGGAAGTGAACTGAGACATTGGGCTACATCTTGAGCATATATGAGACCTCAAAGCCTGCCTCCACACTGGCACACTTCCTCCAGCAACACCACACATATGCCAAAAAGGCCACATCTCCTAATAGTGCCACTCCCATTGGGGCTCATTTTTTTTTCAAACCACCACACTCTCTTAGGGTCTTTTAAAATATTCTAATACAAGTACTTATTTGTATATTTTATCTGTATATTCTGTTTCCATTCAGTAGATGAGTTTTGCATTTTCTTGACTTATTTTTCAATGCCAGGAATATCTTTATTTTGACCATGTTTAGCACCACCTTTTAGTGTTATGCTGTTTTTCTACTTTTGCTGAGTCTCAGGGATTTAATCCTCCTCATTAAGCTAAAACTTGTCCATTTTTACCTTCTTTTTGGTTTTATTTATCATTTTGGGTTAGGTTTTCTATATAATATGTGATAGAAAGCCAGGGTTGGTGGTTTGTCATGCTCATGTGTATAGCCAGTTGTTTCAACACAAGTAGCTGGACTTCTTTCTTCATTGGATTGCGTTGGCTACTTTATTAAGTATCAAATGACAATAAATATTAGGATAAAAAGTTGTATTACAGTGCTTTAGACCTTTTTTTCTAATCTTCATAGCTACAAACATTTCTATAATTCCCATTCATTTTGTGATGTCGAGATTTCATTTTTACTCCTACCAAAGTATTGTATAATTTTTCTTTTATGTCATATCCATTTAGAACTGTATAAATTTCCATATATTGCCTTTCCAAGTGCCTTTTTGTTTTTGATATTTCACTTCCTGGCATTATGGGTGTGGAAAATTCCTTGTATGATTGAAATACCTTCTATTTGCTGGAGTTTCTTTACAACCCAGCAAGGACCTTGGGAAATGTCTCACATGTCCTTGACAAGATGGGCACCTCTTGGTATTGGATGAGTGTTCTAATCTGATCTTCTTCATCTGCTTGGGTTAGAGAGTTGTTCAGTATTTCATTTCCTTTCAAACTTCTGCCTGCTTGTTGTTTCTGATTTTGAAAGTAGGATATAAGAATTTGAACTATTATTATTTAATCTTTCCTTCCACATAATTCAATTTGGTTTAGCTCCATGCATTTTGATTGACTTATACGAGATGTTATTACTACTGGCACTTTTATTCCGCAGTAGTATAGTCTGATATTAATATAACCAGTAAAGCTTTTTAGTAGTTGCTGTTTGCATTACTTATATTTTCTTTCATTTGTTTCCACCTATCTGCATCACCAAGTTGATAGGGTATCTTTACAAAAACTAATTTTGCATAGTTTATTTATTAAGTCTCAAAATCTCTGTCTTTTGACTAGGCTGTTTAATCCATATGCATCCTTAATATATGTGGATTTATGGCTGCTGTTTAATTTTTATACATAGCATATCATTTTGCTTCTCTGATAGTTTACAGCTTACTTTTGTAGTTAATATTTTATAATGTACCATATTGATTCTAGTATTTTTTCTCTTTTGATGCTAAGATTTCACCGATACCTAATTGAAAGAGAACAATCAGCACATATGTAAAGAATAAACTTTAGTGTAATTTTTCTTACTCTTGTATGGACATTACTTGTCATCACTCATTGGCATCTGCCACGTACCCAAAGGCACCAGTTTATCTCTGGTGTAACTTCTGCCATTAGAGATACATTTTATTTTCAGGAATTGGATGTTAATAGAATAATACTCTTAACTTATCTTTCTCTCTGGCCCCTTTCCCAGAGTATCACCATTATTATTAGATCCTGCTGCTACAGTCACATCAATAGACCACTCCCTTTTACTTGTGAATGGTACTACACACACAATATGGATGTGCAACAATGTATTTACCTATTTACTCCCTGGTGGCTATATAATCTTTTTATGGTGTGTGGCTTACACATAAGTCTTCTATAAACTTTCATACACAAGATATTTGTGGATATTTGTTGTAAACTTTAGTGTGTGATTTGGGCAATATATCTCACCTTTCTCAGGCATTTGTTTAACTCTGTGAAGCTATGATTCTTTGCCTGCCTAAAACACCTGATGGTCCTAATAAAGAACTGAATGGCTAATAGCAGGGCAGGATAAAGGATAGGTGGACAGGGAGAGAGGATAAATAGAAGGAGAAATCTGAGAGAAGGAAGAAGAAGGAGCAAGAGAGTAAGGAGAGAGGATACTAGGGGCGGCCAGGCACTCAGCCATCTAGTGAGCCATCTACCCAACCAGCCAGTCATCCAGACAGACAGACAGACAGACAGACAGACATGAACTAAGAATGAAAGTAAGATATACAGAAATAAGAAAAGGAAAAAGTCAGGAGTCAAAAGGTAGACAGGTTAATTTAATGTTAAGAAAAACTGACTCAAAACAAGCCAAGCTAAGGTTGAGAATTCATATGAAAGAGTAAGACTCTATTTTGAATGATATGGAAGCTGGGTGGTGGGTTCCCCAAAAGACTGAAGAGTAAAAAGAGTAAAAGAAAACACAACCACATTTAAAAACACTGGAGAGCTGTAGAATTAAAAAATAAATTAATAGAAGAATAACTACAAATGGCAGTGCATTGGAAAACTGATGATGTACTGACACATTATTTTCTGGAGGAACAATGAATGATTTCATAAATGTTGATGGGAAAATTAATTACACAAAAAGAAGATTGTAAACTTGATTGTCTTATATCATCTAAAAGATGAAATCTAAAAAGAAAAAAGAATAAGGAAGGTTGAGGTTGTTTAACAGGGAACAGTCTGGTGACTTGAATTCAATCCCTGGAGCCCATAAAGGAGGAAATGTAACATGAGGGCCGGCTTGTTGGGGTTTCTGTCCCGCCCAGCACCCCACAGCTGGCAAGTCCCCAGGAAAATCACACACAAGACTCCATAAGATTATAAACTGATTGACCCATTATCTCAGGCTTCTTATTAGCTCTTATAACTTATGTTACCCCATTATCCTTATCTACATTAGCCACATGTGCTCAGTACCTTTCTCAGTGTGACAGCTTACATGTTGCCTCTTCGGTGGTCTGCACAGGAATCAACTTCCTCCTCCCTAGCCTCCTCCTATTCTCATTGCCCCGCCTCTACTTCCTGTCAGGTTGACCCGCCTATACTTCCTGCCTGGCCAATCAGCATTTTATTAAAATACACGATTGACAGAATACAGATAATTCTCCTGCACCAAGGAAAGACAGATCTGACTTCAAAAAGTTATCTTCTCACCTCCATACATGTCCTATGATACATGACTCATAGGTGTATCCTATCATGTCTGTATACATATGATAACAATACACTAAATTTAAAATAAAAGCCAATAACTGTAAAAACTCAAACTATAAACCTGAACAGATTTTAAAGACTCAGGTAAAGTTGAGAAGTTTGCGTACAAAACCCAAGAGCAAGATTATAAATAAAATGCTGATATATGGCCAGCTTGTTTTTTACCTGTCCGAACATACACAGTTCCAAATTTTCTCTTGGTCAAAAACTACCATAAAAACCTTGAAAACAAAAATGACAGAAAACAAAAAGAAAACATTTTCTAATTATTTAAAATATACAAAGAATAAACACATCTTAGATAACAAAGACAAATCAAAGTATAAAATAGAGAAAGGGGGCAAAATAGAACAATTTAATCGATAAAGAAGAAACAAGCTAGTCAATGAAGAAGTTTCCATGGTGTTGGGGCCCATGTTATCAATGAAAGTTCAGCACAATGAAGTAACAAATTATTTAGATTTTTTTGTTAGAGAACAAAAATGGAGAGCAATTCCCCCAAAAATGGAATGTGTCCTAGTCCCTAGACAAACTGTATGTCACTTCCTTAGAAGGCCTTCTGTGTATCCCGGACAGCATAGGACCCTAGTCTACTTTCATGGTGTATTACTAGTCATAAGCAATTATAGATTTTTTTCCATACAATTTTTTATGTTGCATCTGCTACTTTGTAAATTAATAATCCAGGAGATCAAAATATCAACTTTGTCTTCCACTGACTAGTACCAAGCTCAGGGCCTGGCATAAAGCAAGATGAACACTGGGTAATGAGCTAATGAATATTAGCCTACTGACACACACATGTGGACACCTGCCTGAGTGACTTGCATCTACCTGGCTATAAATATTTTATTAACGTTTTCTCTCTTAGACATGTCTTGAAAAGACGGACAATATATTTTGTCCAGAATATTTTATTTAGGCCTCTTATCGCTAAACATTATGGCACTAACACAAAAAGGTGTTTCCTGAGCAGTAGATAGCATTTTTCCTTTTTGCCATTTTGTCCCATACTAGCACAGCATGCCACGCAATCCTTAGCTGGTGGTATTTTTGGTTGCATTGCCAAGGTGACCGTTCCTCAGCCTGTAAACAATGGAGGTGTGATGCTCTGGGTTTGTGTTCTGGTGGCATGATCTCTCTTTTCCATCTGTTACTGGGATTTCTGCTACACATGTAAATTTAGTTAAGACTAGGGTAGGCTTAACCATGAAAGGCAGGGTACATTTTTATTTATATATCTCACTTTCTTAGTATTTGTAATTTACTCTAGGCTCTCTTGACAAAGTGCTATTAGATGCTGGGGTTTTCTTAGAAGCTATTGAAGAGTCTATATATCCATAGTATAGACTGGAGCTCTTGCCATTTCCCATATTCTACTCACATATTTCAAAACCGAACACCAGGTTGTGGACAGCTAAAATGTTTCCTTTAGTTAAATGGTGAAGCAGCAGCCAACTTCTGCAGAGCAGTTGTCTCACTTCCCACACACATCATTCTTTATCTTTGTTCTCTTGACACGGATGTGTGGGGTTCTCACAGATCTCTCTGGACACTTAAGGTGGGCATCTCAGGAGTGTTGTCCCTTTCCTGCTGAGCTAGATGAGGCCTTCCAGCTCCGGGCTTTGAGAAGATACTTGGGCTGGGCTATAGTGATGGCCACGAGAATGAGCATCCTTTTATTTCTTACCCCTTTGTCCATACCTTACTCACCTGATGCCTCACACAAGTTATAGACACGAAAGACTTTGTTAGAGATTCTGACAGCAAAACACAATGCAGAGGTAAGGGACAGAGAAGGGATTACAACTGTTATCTCTCTTTCTTTGTGTCTCTCTCCCTCTCTCTTTCCCTGTCCTTCCCCACTGTGTGTGTGTGTGTGTCTGTGTCTGTGTGTCCATGTGTGTTTAAATAACTATACAAATGCTGTTATCTTAACCTTAAAATATAGTTTTGTGTCCTGTCTACAGTATCTAATGAGAAAAAAATTGGCTATGGTATCTTATTTACCTCTTGGACTTTATTATTTAATTGGAAATAATTATTTTCTTCCTTCCATTGTCATTAGCTTCTTTTTTAGGTATATGATATTGTCTTCCTTCATATTTACCTCCCCCATTGTCCTCTCTTGTCGCCATATTCTGCTGTTCCCTCACATACTCCCAAACAATATTTTTCAACTTTTGTGCCTTCGGAAAAAAATATCTCAACTTGGCACATGAGATGATTGTATTTTAGTGTCTAACTTACTATACATGATTCCCGGTTTGATCCATTTTTCTGCCTATTACTTATGGAATTCAGTCTTTTTAAGGGCTCACTTAAATTCCATTGTGCATCTCTTTTCTTTAGCCGTTCATCTTCAGCCTTCCCTTTTTACTTATCTAGACTTTAGTCTAACACCCTTCATCCAGGAAGATAAAGTCATAAAAGACAGCGAAATGTGAGCTTTTAGCCACAAGAAGAGCTGAGTGTTTAAATGCCAGAATAATGATCTTGAAACGCATGCATGAATAATGTGAAAATTCCAAGTATCTTGTAGGAGAGACTTATTAATGGCACCCTTAATTAGAATAATTTGCTGGTGACAATGAAGCTGGCTTCTTCATGGGGTCTTGTCCATGACCTGATCTTAAATTGCCATCTTAATCCTGGTTTCATTTTACAATGTGATTGTACAGAGTATGAAGACTAATGTCTTTATTCAGTTTCAGAATTGTATAAATGTTTACCTAAGCATCTCATTTTGTTTGTATTTTTGGATAATTTATATTTTTGTCTTAATTCACATATTATGTTCATGTTTCAATTTTTAGGTTTTAGATGAAGCCAAACTTACTATATGAACGTAATATTTGTTCAGTTGCTCTGTACAGACTGCCTATTCCCCAGTGTTGACAAATGTGCTATTTGTGATTGTAATTCTGTTTCAATGTATAATAGTTAATTTCCACCATTTGAGTTTGGTGTCTAAAATACAAAGGCAAAATTAACTTAGGAACCTCAATAAGCAAACATGATTCCCTCATGATTTTTAAATAGACCCTTTCATTTTCTGAGACTTAACAGCTAGGATGCCAAGCCTGGTGTGCTAAATATTGTATTCTGTACTCCACTTAGACTTTGATTTGGTTTTAAAATTCAAAATCACTCCCATCATTTCTATCCTTGTGAGTGTGTGCCTGTGGGGATATTAAAATAGAGAAAGAGCTACTTGGAGAGATGAAATGATTGAATTTGATGCCTAAGGCCAGAAACCTCATTTCTCTTATGTTAATATGTAGAACTTTCTGCACTGCAATCCATGCCTTTTTCCTTGCTTCTGTGAAATTCTGCATTGTGTGTTCCTGTTGAGAACTCCATTTCTTTTGTTACAAAAAGCAGGCACAACCAATCTCATCCAACTTAGAGCCTATTAACATAGTCCAATTAGAAAATGGTTACAGAGGATTGTGGAAAATGAGAAGTTCTTCTTCCCCTTCACTCTCTCTCCTGTCCCTTCCTACACCCTCCCTTCTTCCCTTCGGGGGTGTCACAACTGAAGCCACAGCCTTGTACGTGTGTGCTGCTTGTGTAAAATGTCACTTTATTTCAGGTTGAAGAATGAGACTCTGCAAGTTTAGGTAAAGTGAAAATTATAACAGAGATGGAATGTAGAGATAAAATAATAGAATTCGGCAGGCATCTTGATGAATATATAGGAACACACAATGCAGTTCTGAAAGTGCTACTATCCTTGGCGTGCCACCTGCAGGGCAGCACTGGGACAATGGCATTTGTCACCATTAGTTTTAAATTAATCCGTTGATTGTCCCTTTTCAACAAATATTTATTCTATACAGTTTCTTGGCATTCAAAGTTTAATAAGATAAATATTACATATGTTACTCGCAAACTCATTTTGTAGACAGACTAGAGAATTTAAACCACAAGGTTTGATGGCAAGGGGAAATAATGAACAAATAAACATTTACAATCCCGAGGTAATGAATATACTGGTCTATGATTAAGATGACAATGAACATACAGAATAAAAGTAAATTCCTGCAAAGCATCATAAACTATTTCCCAAGAAGAGAAGAGACATTCAAGTCTCCTCTTAGACTAGCAGAGAACTCGGATAGGAGCACTGTAATGTGTGTTGATTAGTTTCTAGCAGTGTGTCACATTCTAGTGTTGGGAACAAGGTAATTAGGAGCCTCTGGAGAGGGCTGGGATGGGTAAATTGCAGTGTCCATGGGCACTTAGGGCAGATAGGTATCACACGAGGCCCTGTGTAGCATGCAAATTATTGGCATTTTCAATAGAGAATGATTGCCTCAGATGTGTATTCTTCAAAAATATCTGATAGGAAATGGGAAAAAATGACTGGGGTCAGGCTTGAGGTGAGGCAATTGTCACGTAGAGGAAGGACTAGGGATGACCATGAGGCTGAAGCAACTGTTTAGTTAAGACGGCTTCATCAGAGTCTGTGGCTGTGATAACATAGTTCTGACAGCAGCACTAATGATTTCTTACGGATGAGTGTGAGATGGGGCATAAAGAATCCTTCAGCAGTGTTACACCCACCATCAACCAGACAGCAATGAAACTGGGTCCGGGGTCCCAGGCCCATAGTTCCAGCATGGGGAAGGCTGAGACAGGAAGATTCCTGTGAGTTCAAGTCTGCCTGGTCCACAAACCAAGACTCTGCCTGAGTCTGGCTTCCAACCAAAACCTAAAATGAAGGAGAAAAATATGCAGACAAATGAGTGTGATTTTGACTGTATATATATTGATTATAACCCACTTTTATAGACGTTAAGTTATAGAAAGTAATAGCTGTAACAACATATGATCAGGATTTTAAGATGACATGGTATTACATATATGTGCATGGCAGAGTGGACTTCAACCAAAGATTGTATTAGGGCCTATATGCACAATTGTAACTTACCATATGAAAGACACATGACCAACACACTCCACACAGAAAAAACATAGCTTTCAAAATTTAACACCAAGTCACAATATAAGTTCTTAGTGATCTAATAAGAGAAAGGGAAATTTTAACGCTGTTAGCAGAATCTTTATGAAAATCCTGTTTACAAAGCACCCGATGCTTTACACCAACTTAAAGAACCAGGCGATGATGTCTTTTCTAACTATAGCATCTTAGTGAGTTTCTTGGTTTATACAACAACTCTAGAAGATAAAGGACATGGCTATTTTAAACAATAAGGTAAAATTGACTTTAATTTGTGAGCAATAGCATCTACAAATGTTTTCCAGCTGTCTGAAAAAGCATAGCAAAACATGCTTGGATTAGTATGTAGGGTGAACTAGTAAGAAACAAGAGTAACATTTTGTATAAGTATTAGTCCTATATACTAGTAACACACATTTGAAAATTGTAAATTAGAGCTACTGTTCATATCAGCATCAAAGGTATGAGCTACTTACAGAGGAGATGAGGAAATGCTGTAGAGTTATGAAAGATGACATAAGTGAGTGCATCTGTGCCTCTAGTGGATGCCTTTCTCATTGTTATGACAAATGTGTTGTAAGACACAACTCAAAGCAAATGGCTTTCTTCATTCAGACATGTTCGAGACTCTCTTCCTAGTCTTAGAATTCCAGGATAGTGTAGTACAGTAGAGAGTATACTACTATATTTAGTAGTATACTTATACTTAGAATTTCAGGATAGTAGAGTAGTCTTCTAAGATCAATGTCCCATGGGGATATTCCCATATTCTGACATGTAGAGTAATTCTATGTTCCTTTAATTAAAAAAGAAAAGATTTTTCTAACACTTCTGGTGCCTATCAGTGAGGCTCTAGAACAATGAATCCATTCTATTATAAAGACCCAAGCAGAGGTAAAGTATGAAGTTCCTGGCGCTCCCATGCTCAAGCTCCCTCTTTAGTCTGGAACCATAGACCCATTTCTTATAGGGAAAAGCCTGACTATCTGTAGGTTCTGTTCAACCAACCATGAAATGGTGCCTCATCCTATGCATTTAGGAATAGAGAGAAGAATAGGCCATTTTCCTTATGTATCTTTTGTTATATTTCCTTGATTTACAACTATAACGTAGTCCAGTAGAGGGACATTTGCTTTAACCCTCTCCTACAGTGAACGCATTCACCTTTTTCCTAGGAGTCATATCATGGAAGAAGTTTTGATTTAAAGGTATGACTGCCCACTATGTGATTGTACCCATCAGTTGAGTTGAATCTAAGGAGATAAAGATAGGCACTGAGCTACTGAAAACAGAGAACTAAAGCTGTATCTCCCTCTGTGAGAGATGATGGGAGGGCAGCTCCCTCCTTGTTAAGATGCTAAAAAAATAATGGACTTCAAATTAGGAAAGTTAGAAAATGCGTCAAAAGAAAAAAATAAAGCGGAATCTTTCTAATCTTTACAGCCACAACATCCTCATTTGTTCTAACTCACATTGAGCCATCAAATTTTGTGGCAAGCTATAAAGTTGTTGAGTCATTAGCTTGCCTGGTTAATGGAGGAAAACTAAATTCCTGTTCCTGCATAATGAGACTTACTCACTGTAGACATTTGCATCGCTGGGAAACAATAAAACCTCATCCTTCATAATGAAGTTCTGGGCTGACAAAGAGGAAAACATAGTGTTGTGAGGCTACGATGAATATAAAACAAGCTTAATAAAGAAATAGTGACAAATTATATTATGCAAAATGTAATGCAATAAAAACATTACTAACTCATTGGAAATGTCATAAATAATCTAAATAGTTTCTGACTGTCAAGGATTTGGAAAATACATTCTTTCAAAGATGAGATTCCAGTTTAATTGGCATCACATTTGACAATGTTGGAAGCCCCAGTCCTTAACTTATTTACTAAATTTAGGTGTGTGTTCATGATGAAATGAAGAGAGGAATATGATTAGGCAGATCTGTACCCTGTTGTTGATGTGCTGGGCTACTGTTGGCAAATCTGTAGGATGGCTGCTTTGGTTTTAGACCCATGCTCACATGATGCTACAGCCAGTGCTGACAAACTCATCTCTGCAAAGGAGACCATTTTATATCTTCTGTTTAAGCTCTGAGAGAAGAAAATTACTAATCTTGGAACACAGAATCTTGCTCTTGAATAACCTAGCCAGTGTTCCACAGTCTACCTAATTGAGACTCTGGTTCTGCACCAGGAGCTTCCCTGCAAGACAATTTCTTTTCTTCTCCTAAGTCTATTTGCCACAGAAGTCTGTTTCTGTCATAGCCAATTCCTTACTAACATTCCTTGCTCAGAGCAATATTCTGGGTTATAACAAGTATAGTCCCCCTGCATGTATTTTTCCTTTTTACTTTTCATCTTTTGCATCTGGAAGTCTCTTACCTGCTTCCAGGAGCACAGGAGATTGTTAACTTTGAGATGGAGATTTTTTAAATAAGCATCCTCATTTTACTACTATATCACTGGAAAGGAGATATTATATTGGCCAGGAGCTTGACAAGGTTTCTCCTTCCCCTAGCCAGAGCAAATGGACCATGCTTCCCATCATTTCATCCCAGCCGTTCAGACTACAGAGGTAACAAGTCATGACTATCCTCTGGACTGCTCAGGGTGCCTTGCCTTCCTTCCCTCCTGAGATCTGTAACTTTCTCAGTGGGAATTCTACATTTCACTTAGTTAGGTGTTGCTCCCTTCTGGTGTATGGAAAATACTGAGGTCAAATGCTGCCAGAATTTTACAACATGCTTTTACACAGTGGAGGCCTCTTCCAGCAAATCTCTCAACATTTCTTTCCCTGACACTCAGCTCCACATGTTAGAAATGCTCTGTAATAGGACTTTGATACAGCATCTATCCTGGAGGCCTAGAAACACTTCCAAGGCAGATCAATCTTTAATTCCTTGTGAAATGGAATTAGTATTGATACAACCATGTACTCTACAGTATTCCTTTTTTAAAAATATATTTATTTATTTGTTTATAAAAATTTCCACTTCCTCCTCTCCTCCCCATACCCTCCCATTTCCCCCACTCCCTCTCCTCCTCCCCCCCACTCCCTCTCCTCCTCCCTCTCCAGTCCAAAGAGCAGTCAGGGTTTCCTGCCCTGTGGGAAGTTCAAGATTCTCCCCTCTCCCTCCATGTCTAGGAAGGTGAGCATCCAAACAGATTAGGATCCCAAAAAAGCCAGTACATGCAGATGAAACAAGACCCAGTGCCGTTGTCAATGGCTTCTCAGTCAGCCCCCATGTCATCCACATTCAGAGACTCCGGTGGATCACATGCTCGTTCACTCCCAGTCCAGCTGGCCTTGGTGAGTCCCCTTGTATCAGTGGGTGAATGCACCCCTCACGGTCCTGATTTCCTTTTTCATTTTCTCCCTACTTCTGCTCCTCATTTGGACCCTAGGGGCTCAGTCCAGTGCTCCAATGTGGGTCTCTGTCTCTATCTCTATCCATTGTCAGATGAAGGTTCCTTGGTGATATGCAAAATATTCATCAGTATGGTTATGGGCCAAGGCCAGTTCAGGCACCCTCTTCTCTGCTGCCCAGGGCACAATCTGGGGACCTCTCCTTGGGCCTGGAGACCCCTCCAGAATCAAGTCTCTTGCAAACCCTAAAATGGCTCCCTTATACTTCCCTGTATGTATATATATATATATATATATATATATATATATATATATATATGCAGGGAGATATATACTTCCCTTCTCCCATATACATCCTTCCTCCCTCCCCCCCATCCCAATCCCCTAAGCCATCCCCAATCCTCCTACTCTCCCTTCTCTCTAACCATCTCCCCTTACTTCCATGCCCCACCCCCCGTGCACCCAAGTTTGCCAGGCATACTTGTCTACTTCCAATATCCAGGAGGATAACTATATGATTTTCTTCAGGTTCACCTTCTTATTTAGCTTCTCTAGGATCGCGAATTATAGGCTCAAAGACCTTTAACTATGGCTAGAATCCACTTATGAGTGAGTACATACCATATTCTTCTTTTTGGGTCTGGGTTACCTCACTCAGTAAAGCATTTACTATTTACATCCACTTGCATGCAAAATTCAAGATGTCATTGTTTTTTACCGCTGAGTAAAACTCTAATGTGTATATGTTCCACATCTTTTTTAAACATTCTTCTATCGAGGGGCACCTAGGTTGTTTCCATGTTCTGGCTATTACAAATAGTGCTGCTATGAACATAGTTGAACAAATGCTTTTGTAGTAGTATGATAGGGCATCTCTTGGGTATATTCTCAAGAGTGGAATTGCTGGGTCCTGAGGGAGGTTGACTCCCAGTTTCCTGAGAAACTGCCACACTGATTTCCACAGTGGCTGCACAAGTTTGCATTCCCACCAACAATGGATGAGTGTTCCCCTCACTCCACATCCTCTCCAACATAGGCTATCATTGGTGTTTTTGAGTTTGGCTATTCTGACAGGTGTAAGATGGTATCTCAAATTTGTTTTGATTTGCATTTCCCTGATCACTAAGGAGATTGAGCATGACCTTAAGTGCCTTTTGGCCATTCGAAGTTCATCTGTTGTGAATTCTCTGTTCAGTTCAGTACCCCATTTTTTAATTGGGTTAATTAGAGTTTTAGAGTCTAGTTTCTTGAGTTCTTTGTATATTTTGGAGATCAGACCTTTGTCTGATGAGGGGTTGGTGAAGATCTTCTCCCAGTTGGAAGGTAGCCTGTTTGTCTTACTGACTGTGTCGTTTGCTTTACAGAAGCTTCTCAGTTTCAGTAGGTCCCATTTATTCATTGTTTCTCTTATTGTCTGCGCTCCTGGGGTTCTACTTAGGAAGTGTTATCCTGTGCCTATATTTTGTAGACTACTTCCCACTTTCTCTTCTATCAGGTTCAAAGTGGTCAGATTAATGTTGATGTCTTTAATCCATTTGGACTTGAGTTTTGTGCATGGTGATAGATATGGATCTACTTTCATTCTTCTACAGGTTGTCATCCAGCTATGCCAGCACCATTTGTTAAAGATGCTTTCCTTCTTCCATTGTATACCTTTAGCTCAAGAACTATATTGAAGAGGTATGGAGAGAGTGGACAACCTTGTCGTGTTCCTGATTTTAGTGGAATGGCTTTGAGTTTCTCTGCATTCAATTTGATGTTAGCTGTCGGCATGCTATATATTGCTTTTATTATATTTAGGTATGATCCTCGTATCCCCAATCTCTCCAACACCTTTATCATAAAGGGGTATTGAATTTTGTCAAATGCTTTTTCAGCGTCCAATGAAATTATCATATGTTTTTTTCTTTCAGTTTATTTATATGATTGATTACATTGATAGATTTGCGTATGTTGAACCAACCCTGCATCTCTGGGATGAAGCCCACTTGATCATAATGGATAATTTTTCTAGTGTATTCTTGGATTCGGTTTGCCAGTATTTTATTGAGAATTTTTGTGTCAATGTTCATGAGTGAGATTGGCCTGTAATTCTCTTTCTTGGTTGTGTCTTTGTGTGGTTTTGGTATCAGGGTGATTGTAGCTTCATAAAAAGAGTTTGGCAATGACTCTTCTGTTTCTATATCGTGAAATACATTAAGGAGTATAGGTATTAGCTCTTCCTGGAAGTTCTGGTAGAATTCTGCATTGAAACCATCTGGTCCTGGGCTGTTTTTTGGTAGGGAGATTTTTGATAACAGCTTCTTATTCTTCACGACTGACAGGTCTATTTAGATTGTTCAACTGGTCTTAGTTCAACTTTGGTATATGGTACTTATCTAAAAAATGTCCATTTCTTTTACATTTTCCAATTTTGTGGCATACAGGCTTTTGTAGTAAGATCTAATGATTCTCTGAATTTCCTCTGTGTCTGTGGTTATGTTCCCCTTTTCATTTCTGATCTTATTAAATCGCATGTTCTCTCTCTGCCATTTGATTAGTTTGGAGAGGGGTTTGTTCATCTTGTTGATTTTCTCCAAGAACCAGCTTTTTGTTTCATTGATTCTTTGGATTATTATCTGTATTTCTATTTTGTTGATTTCAGCCCTCAGTTTGATTATTTCCAGTCTTCTACTCCTCCTGAGTGAATCAGCTTCTTTTTTTTCTAGAGCTTTCAAGTGTGCTGTTAAGTCTACAATGTGTGCTTTCTCCGTTTTCTTTAATTGGGCACTTAGTGCTATGAACTATCCTCTTAGCACTGCTTCCATAGTGTCCCATAGATTTGAGTATGTTGTGTCTTTATTTTCATTAAATTCAAGGAAGACTTTAATTTCTTTCTTTATTTCTTCCTTGACCCAGGGGTGATTTAGTAGTTGACTGCTCAACTTCCATGAGTTTGTTGGCTTCCTGGGGGTAGCACTGTTGTTGAATTCTAACTTTAATCCATGGTGGTCTGACAAGACACAGGTGGTTACTAATATTTTTTTGTTTCTGTGGAAGTTTGCTTTGTTACCGAGTATGTGATCAATTTTCGAGAAGGTTCCATAAACTGCAGAGAAGAAAGTATATTGTTTCTTATTTGGGTGGAATGTTCTATAGATATTTGTTAAGTCCATTTGATTCATTACCTCTATTAATTCTCTTATTTCTCTGTTAGGTTTCTGTCTGATTGACCTGTCCATTGGTCAGAGAGGTGTGTTGAAGTCTCCTACTATTAGTGTATGTGGATTGATGACTGCCTTGAGTTCTAAAAGTTTTTCTTTTACATAAGTGGGTGCTTTTATATTAGGGGCATAGATATTCAGGATTGAGACTTCCTCCTGATGAATTGTTCCTGTTATGAGTATGAAATGTCCATTTCCATCTCTTTTGATTGATTTTAGTTTGAAGTCAATTTTGTTGGAAATTAGAATGGCCACACTCGCTTGTTTCTTAGGTCCGTTTGCTTGGAAAACATTTTCCCAACCCTTTATTCTGAGTAGATGTCTGTCTTTGTGGTTGAGGTGTGTGTCTTGTAAACAGCAGAATGTTGGATCCTGTTTTTGTATCCAATCTCTTAGTCTGTGCCTTTTTATATGTGAGTTGAGTCCATTGATATTAAGTGATATTAATGACCAGTGGTTGTTGACTCTGGTTATTTTTATTGGGGGGGATAGTAGTTATTTTATCCTGGAATATTTCGTTTTCTCCATTGATAGTGAATGATAGCTTGGCTGGGTATAGTAGTCTGGGTTTGCATCCATGGTCTCTTAGTTTCTGCAGTACCTCTATCCAGGACCTTCTGGCTTTCATGGTTTCCATAAAGAAGTCCGGTGTAAGTCTGATAGGTTTACCTTTATAAGTTACTTGACCTTTTTCCTATGCAGCTCTTAATATTCTTTCTTTAATATGAACATTTTATGTTTTGATTATTATTTGGTGAGGAGATTTTTTTTTATCAAGTCTATTCAGTGTTCTGTATGCTTCTTGAACCTTCATAGGAATATCATTCTTTAGGTTGGGAAAGTTTTCTTCTATAATTTTGTTGAATATGTTTTCTGGGCCTTTGGTCTGCAATTCTTCTCCTTTTTCAATCCTTATTATTCTTAGATTTGGTTTTTTTATTGTGTCCCAGATTTATTGAATGTTTTGTGATGAAAATTTGTTGGATTTGCTGTTTTCTTTGATCAGAGCGTTTATTTTCTCTATGGTGTCTTCAGAATCTGAGATTCGTTCTTCTATCTCTTGTATTCTATTGGTTATGCTTGATTCTGTAGTCTCTGTTCGCTTACCTAGACTTTCCATATCTAGCCGGCCCTCGGTTTGTGTTTTCTTCATTACCTCCATTTCAGTTTTCAATTCTTGAACTGTTTCCATTACCTGTTTGATTGTTTTTTTTTTTTTGTTTTGTTTTTTGTTTTGGTTTCCCAGGGTATCATTCACGGATTTACTCATTTCTTCAAACTTTTTGTTATACTTCTCATCCAATTCTTTAAGGGAGTTATTCATATCCTGTTTAAGGGACTCTATTGCTTTCATTATGGCACTTTTTCCCACTTCTTCTGGATTAAGGTGTTCAAGTCCTTGTACTGTAGGGTCATTGGGGTCTGGTGTTTTCATGTTGTTTTTCAGATTGTTGGAGGAGTTCTTACCTTGGCGTCTGCCCATCTCTTCCTTCAAATGCTCTCTATCGGATCTTCTGATATCAGGTCAGGTTCCATTGTTGGTCAGGGACTTCACTGACAGAAGGCCTACCTTTCCTCAGGCAGGCTATTGAAACACAGGAACTGCCTCCTCCTGGGTTGTGCTTACCGTCCAGGCCCAGGGCAAGGGATCTGAGCTGGGGAAATTTTATGGCCCCAGGGGGAAGGGAGGAAAAAGGAAGGTGTACCTGGATGAAAGCTGGGATGGGAGATGGGAGAGCTTAGCAGGGTAAAGCCACCATTGCAGGGAGACCAGGGTGTCAAGGGGGATGGGGAAAGTCTGAACTCCTCCTAGCCGGGCTTCTGCCGCAGGCCAGGAGCAAACTCACCCCTCCGATGTATGTCCACCAGAGGCTCAGTGCCCCTTGCTGGCCAGGAATCTACAGTATTCCTTTTTAACAACATAAATAAATGCAAGGAAAAGATGATAAGATTGCACCCCCAGTGGGTATCCATCTGAGTCTCTGCTCCTGCAATCTGAAGTTTGGGAATGACATCAACCAATGAGGCATGTTTTAGATTATGTTCCCACTGTTAAGACAAGTAGCTTTGTATGTACACATATAACCAACTCATCCCTCTGTGTGCATATGATCTAGTGATATATGGTATATATGATCTTTTGGGATATATACTATGAGTGCTACTCGGAATTTTGTTGCAGTCAGCATAGGCTTCATAATGAAGTGATTTTTGTAGTTGTTGTTGAACTGTTTGCATTGCTTGTTAGTTCTGAAATATTTGCACAATTGATCTTTGTGTTTCTAATTTAATTTTCTGAACTATTATCTATGACACATTTGTCTTTGGGCTATTACACAAGCAAAACTAAAAAATGATTCTATGTCCATTTTTTATTACATGTAATCAATATCTCATTTTCTTGGTGCTATTATTAATTCTTAAGTATTCTGCATAAATAATTAAAATTCAAAAAATATGTTTGTTAAAAGAATGAATAAAGAAATTATAGACTAGGAGAAAATATTTACATAACAGATATCTAATAGACTTATCAATGTTAAATATTCAAAGTATTCTTCACACTCAGCAATAACAAAGCAAAGCAAAAAATCTTATTTAACAAGAGCATCAGGGCTGAACAGACACCTTGCCAAAAAAGGTACAAACGCAGCAGAAAAGTGAAAATATGCCAAGCATCAGGTTCATTAAGGAACCACATTAGATAGCAAGGAGGCACTGCACACCTATAAGGATGGCGGAATTCAGAATACCAGCAACTTCTGGCAAGGTTGTGTGGCTCCAGGAATACTCACTCATTGCTGGCAGGACTGCAGATTGCAGGGCCACTCTGCAAGGCAGTTTGGCAGGCTCTATCGAAGCTAAACATAACCTAACATAAGACTCAGCAATTGCATTCCTAGGTATTTATTCAAATGCACTAAAAATTTATGTCCACACAAAAACCTACACGGGACTATTTATAGGAGCCTCATTCATAGTTACCAGAATGAAGAAGCAATCAAGATGTCCTTCAATGGGTGATCGTGTAAACAACCAGCACATCCAAAAAAGGGGAATTGAGATATTATTCTATGGCAAAAAGAAATGACTTATCAAACCACAAGAAGAAATGGAAAAAAAAATTAAATAGACATTATTAAGTGAAAGAAGCCAGTATGAAAAGGCTCAGGGCTACAAGATTGAAACAGAATATTAAAGAAAAGACAAAAGTCTGTGGACAATAAAAGTTTTAGTAGTTGCCAGAAATTTAAGAGAAGTCAAGGGAGAATAGATAGTGCTAAGAACATTTTCTAGAGTCATTAAGTGATTCAATCTAGTCTGCAATTGTTTTTACAGGACATTATCTAGTTGTTAAAGTCCACAGAACTGAATAAAACAAAACAAAACAAGGCAAAATACAAACTGTAGATGCAAGCTAATGTCATTCAATATATTCCTTCCTGCGTCCTAACAATGCATTCTGCTAATTCAAATTGCTATTATTTGTGGGAACTGTACACGAAGGGAGTACTAGGAAGGAATTCTATATTCTGCTTGTTTCTGTAAGTCTGTAACTTCCCTGGGTTGGTGGGGGTACACAAAACAAAACCATTACTATATTAAGTCTTCTGGAATTCTCATCTCAACTCTTTCTTTGATACGTTTTTGTCTTTGGCTGCCTAATGCATCTTGACTTGTTTTTAAGTTCCAACTTTAGATGGGCAGACCAAATATTTCTTAATGTTCTTAAACATTTTAAATATATTCTAGACTCCACAACTTTAATTTTAATTACTTGTAGTTTCACATATGCAAAATCCACCCGTGACAATATGACCAAGAACTGAAATATTAATCTAAGCAACTGTAAGTAGCTGTGCCTTCAGGCTCTCAAGAGACTGAGGCTGAGACTGAGACACAACAAGAGGCAAACAGGAGTGAATGCTCAGATGCCATCAGGCAGGAAGTAGTAGGAGGGCAGATTGCCATCACAACAAAGCAGAGTATTGAGACCACGGTGATGGCCTGCTGTGCTTCTGGTATAAGGTTTGATCCTCAAGTACCTCGTGAACATCTTAAGTCTCTGTGTCACGCAAGAGATGTAATAACTATTGCTTGTTGAATAATATATGAATATTTATTGCATGCCAAATACTGATAAAAAGCTTGGCTTGTATAAGCATCACAGCTTTTCTGTAGGGTAGGTGCCACTATGATTCTAATTTTACAGGTGACAGAAAATCTTCATGTGAACTAACAATCTTTTTAAAATATTTAGAGCTAAATGAAGGATAGAATTGATAATTTGAACTTTGTCAGGCAGATTTTTGGCATACACATTCTTCTTAATTGAAGAAAGCTTGATCCAGGTGATAAAAAGGATTTAAATTTGTTGTTGGGGCCAAAGAGGTCCTATATACCTTCATTACATGCTATTGCCAATGCTAATAGTTACTGTCCACAATTAAATGGTAATTCCCTATTGCTGAAGACATCTCATATTAGCATCATCAAATTTGGAGCAATTGAGCTACTTCTCAACTGAAAGTTTCCCCCATACTGACTAGTGTCCACAGTGACAGAAGGAACAATACATGCAACTAAGCAGCAAGGTAATCATCAGGCTCGCCTCTCTATGAACCTCGTGTGCTATAATGCTGACCTACCTGCAAAATATGCCCGCTGAGCGATAGTGGCACACATTTATTGGAACAATCAATTTTTTAACAAGTGTGTTTAATGCATGTCCTGTAAGTTGAAACATACACCTGACACTACTAATGATTCTAAGAAGTTGAAATTGGATGGGTCACCATCCTTAGGGGGAAAATCTACCAGTGTTATTCCACTAAATGAATATAGCAATAAAATGATTCCTAATGACATATTTTATGCCTTTTAACCATTGTACCACTCATCTCTGTCTAAGAAGTTTCTTCATGTAGTGTGTTGTAATTAGCATAGAAAATGGTGACTGTACAACACGAAGAGGGTGGGAGACTTTAGTGAACTCAGACCAAGTTGGATGTTTTCGTCAAAGCCCTCCTCAAGATTCAGACAGAAGGAAGCAGAAGACTATAAGAACCATGGAAGATGACTTCAGGGAAACATAATTGTGTAGACCTGACAGGGCTGATGCGCAAAGGAACTCACAGAGACTGGGGCAGCATCCAGGAGACCTACACACGTGTAGGCTAAACAAAAATCCAGCATGGAGAAGGGGAAGTGGGCACAAAGTCCCAGCCCCAGTCAAGACACGATCTGCTACTGGTAACTGTAGGGAAAGGAAAATGACTCTTCTTCAGTTGAGATGCACTGAGTATAGCAGTCACACTTCAGCGCAGGCGCCATCTTGGACTAGTCGATGAACAGAAAGTGGATTTCATGTCTTTGCCCTTTTTCTTAGTTACTGCCTTTATTTTAAGAGAGAAAAAGTTCATGAAAATGCTTATGAAAGGAAGAGTGGGAAGGAGTTGGGGGAGGGGGAGAATATGATTAAAACATAATGCATGAAATTCTCAAAACATAAATAAAAATATTTTAAAAATTAAAAACATCACTAAAATTTTGAAATAAAGGTAATTTTTTAAGTTGAGTTTTTATATGTGCTTATTTTTTACTTGGGACTTAATGTTTAAAGCCCTTGGTTTAGTGTGTCTATGTATATCTGCATATTAGCTGAAAGGAAAAATAGCTACATACATTAGTGTTTTCATAGAAGAAAGATTTTAATAAGACATTCCTGAGAATGGCTGGCAAGATTAATAGGTAGACAAATGTGAAAATCATGCATGTAACATAATTCAAAAGCTCTTAATATTTATTGGTCAGAGCATCATTTTTGTGAATACCTTTAAAAATCATTCACAGGGAATTGTTGCTTTTCAAGTTCGTTCTTCACAAACAGTTCCATATTTCAAGGATTTGTCCAGATTGCTATTTATCTACCAAACAAACATATCTGGCAGACACCCTTTCATAAGGCTGAAAAGAGTGAAATTCTTTTTTTTTCACAATAAATTGGAAGAAACTGAAAAACAACTGGGAACAAATACTGCAACTTTTTCATTGTCTAAAGTTCAAAGAATTCTAAATGTAATCTTTTTGCCACTCTCCCAGCATCCAAAGCGGGCAGAAAATGTGCGGGGTGACTGTTGTGAGGAAGAGGGGCTGAAGAGGCTACGAGATGGAGGAGGACTATCATCTGTGTGGAATTGTTGTCTTCTCATCACAAAATGTGTAATGAGATACGGTTATATTTATCAATCCCCTACAATTGTATTGAATTGCATTATCAGAATCTAGCTGGCAAGGTAAACGCAACTGTGAGAATGCTGAGCCATTGCAGACGATGGCCAGCAGCATGAATTTGGAACCTTAAGACGACTTACCAGTACGAGAGAGTTTGGAACTGAAGATGGCAATGATTTCTGACCTTTGCGGGTGATAGGATGATCATATTTTGAATAGTAGAGAAACAATGTTTTAGAGTGTTCAGTGAGATAGATGTGAGTTGCCACAAGCTGGTATTTGAAGAATAGATCATCTGATGTAAGGCTGTTTCTCTACCAACTACTAAAGACTCACTGTGGGCTTGTTCTAGTTATACTGTGTGTATGTGTGCTGACGTGTGTGTATTTGTGTGAGTATATATGTGTATATGTATGTGTGTATGTGTGCATATGAGTATCTATGTGTGTCTGCGTGTGTACTAGTATGTATGTGTGTCTGTATATGCATGTGTGTCTATGTGTATGTGTGTACGTGTGTATGTATGTGTGTGTGTCTATACATGTATGTCTTTTGCGTCTGTGTGTATGTGTATAGAAGTATGTCTGTTTGTGTCTGTATATGTTTGTATGTATACGCATGTGCATCTGTGTCTGTGTGTGTATACATGTATGTCTGTTTGTGTCTGTGTAAGTATGTGTGTGTCTGTGTATATATATGTGTATATGTATGTGTATTTGAGTCTGTGTTTGTGTGTATGTGTATACATGTATGTCTGTCTGTGTATGTGTTTGTCTATTTGATCGTGTATGTGTGTGTATTGCTTGCCTTTTTAAACTTGTATGGAGATCAGCAGACATTGGATATTTCCTCAATTTCTTTTGTAACTAATTTTTTGAGACAAGGTCTGTCAGAGGTCCTAGAGCTGGTGGTTTTTGCTAGACTGGCGGGTTATATAGCTTTCAGAATCCTCCTGTCTCTGTCCTTCTCCATGATACCCACCTTCTGACTCCCCTCCGCACCCCCATCCCTCATGTACAGGTATTTTAGCAAGCATTTTTTTCCACTGAGTCTTCTCACACCTTCAGTAGCATTAAGAAAAACCTAATCATTCTTTCTGTTTCTAGTCTTTGAAGCTATGTAATATACCTAACATAATGTGTACTCACAATGGATGCTACATTAAATTTAGTAGGGAGAATCCAAAAGGTTGTTTTGAGCATAATCCCATACAGGAAAGAGAAGACTTGTTTTAGGCTGCTAAACTGAGAATTCTCTTACTGTATATTCACAGATAAAGCAGGAATCTAGAACATATGGAATATGACCCATGTGACTCATTAGTGGTAAACTGAATCCATTATGGATAGTACATTCAGGCAGAATCTAAGCGGGCTAGCTTGGAGAACAAATGTGAAAAGAAAAATAGAAGACAGAAGCTGCATAAAAGAAGTAAAACATTTCCCAAAGTAGAATATGGCTTGCATTGATGGGTTTCTATAGATACGAGTGTCAACTAGAGTTCCTAAAAGCTTGCATTGGATGCAAAACGATATGGAACCATATATGTATTCTACCTATTTATATACATCCTCCATATACCTATGAAAGATTTAGAGAAATAGATAAAGCTATGTGAAGGAACAGGCAATGTTAGATAGAAGTTTCACATAATTAGTTGCCTACCTGTGTTCAGTTTACCCTATACTTGATCAGTGCGCTGGCTTGTGATTTTTTTTAAATTTGTTTGTTTATAAAAATTTCTACTTCCTCCCCTCCTCCCCATACCCTCCCATTCCCCCCACTCCCTCTCCCCCCCCACTTTCTCTCCTCCTCCCTCTCCAGTCCAAAGAGCAGTCAGGGTTTCCTGCCCTGTGGGAAGTTCAAGTTCCTTCCCCCTCCCTCTAGGTCTAGGAAGGTGAGCATCCAAACAGACTAGGATCCCAAACAGCCAGTACATGCAGACGAAACAAGACTCAGTGCCATTGTAAATGGCTTCTCAGTCAGTCCCCATGTCAGCCACATTCAGAGAATCCAGTTTGATCACATGCTCGTTCAGTCCCAGTCTAGCTGGCCTTGGTGAGCTCTCATTCGATCAGTCCCCTTGTATCAGTGGGTGAACACACCCCTCGCGGTCCTGATTTCTTTTTCATGTTCTCCCTTCTTCTGCTCCTCATTTGGACCTTGGGGGGCTCAGTCCAGTGCTCCAATGTGGGTCTCCATCTGTATCGCCATCCATCGTCGGATGAAGGTTCCCTCTGGTCCTGCCTATCTTGCTCACGTTTTCCCTCCTTCTGCTTCTCATTTGGACCTAGGGAGTTAAGTCCAGTGTTCCAATATGTGTCTCTGTCTCTATCTCCATCCATCGCCAGATGAAGGTTCTATGGTGATATGCAAAATATTCGTCAGTATGGTTATGGGCCAAGGCCAGTTCAGGCACCCTCTCCTCTGCTGCCCATGGAACAATCTGGGGACCTCTCCTTGGGAAAGAGAACCCCTCCAGAAACAAGTCTCTTGCCAACCCTAAAATGGCTCACTTAGTTGAGATATATACTTGCCTGCTCCCATATCCATCCTTCCTCCCCCCACCCCGTCTCATTCCACCATGCCATCCCCAATCCTCCCCCTCTCCCTTCTGTCTAACCATCTCCCCTTACTGCCACCCCCCGCCGCAGCTGGCTGGAAAAAAAAAAAGTTGTGTTGTGAGACAAGCACCAGAAAACCAAACAAAAGCTCTCTTGCTTCTTTTGAAGACTGAATCAATAAAGCAGGGCTCGCAGGGATTCACTGAGACTGAAGCAGCAGGCATAGGGCCTACATGGACAGTCTGCAACAGGTCCTTTTCATGTATGTATGTATGTATGTATGTATGTATGTATGTATGTATGCATGTACGGCAGTTATTATGGTGTTCTTGTGGGACTCCTAACAGTGGGAGCTGGTTTATCAGATTCTTTTGCTTACTCTTGTGATTCTTTTCCTCCCAGGGGATTGTCTGGTCCAGCCTTGCTAGGAGAGCTTTGTCTTATTGTATCCTGTTTTGTACTGTTTTGCTGTTCTTTAGGAGACTTGCTCTTGTCTGAAGAGGAAACAGAGGTGGTGTGGATCTGGGGGAGATGGGAGGTGGAGGGAGAACTGGGAGCAGTGGAGGAAGGGGAAACTGCGGTCAAGATGTATTATATGACAGAAGAATCTACTTGCAACTAAATCAATTAAGAAAACAATATAAAATTCAAAAATAATTATCTTCTACTAAGCAAAATTACCAAACCACATACAGTGTACTGTAGTTTGAACTGTTACATTTGTTTGTCCCCCCCCCATTTTCACCTGTTTTGATATGAGAACAGATTTTCTGCATAACCTTTAGGGAGACCTGCAGTGTGGATAGCCGTTCTGTATGACAAGGTGCCATATAAGATAGAGATTGAAATAATTCTTTGACTGCTGACAGTATTCACCACTCTCCTGAGTCACAACAGAAAATCAGGATAGGGAAGTGCTTGAGATTTTTTCTTGTGGTTTTAGAGCCCCTGGCAATTTGGAATACTGAGGCTGACTGTCACCTTTACTTCTTTTTTTCTCCCGAAACGCATTATCACTGGGTTCTGCTGTGACATGTGTAATATCACCTTAATCTCTACATCACCACTTCTAGCATGGAAACTTTGCTTTTCAAAGAGAAATAACTGCATTGTTATTGGAAGCAAAATTACATTAGCTCAGAAACCTGAGCTTCATGGTCTTGCCCTGGTTTATCAACTTCAGAGAAAAATCACATATTGGTCAATTTGATTTGGAATAAGATTATTTTGGTAGAGAATGAAGATTTCAAAAACACACTAGTGGAAAATGGGCTTCTTGCTAATGTTTGCTTGTGTTGCAAAATAAGTTCTCCTAAGTAAAATTCCATACATATTGCTTCATGTATCCTAACCGAATGTTGCAAATATTCACATGCTTTGAAGCATAGACATTACTGTCTCATAAAGATTGGAAGACTGAGAGTTTACATACTGGATTGTTGTGGTTTGAAAGAAAATGGCCCCCAAAGGGAGTGGCACTTTTAGGAGGTGTGACCTTGTTGAAGGTAGTGTGTCACTATGGGGGTGGGCTATGAGGTCTCCTTTGTTCAAGCTTCCTTCAATGTGACAGACAGTTAACTTTTTCTTCTCTGCAAGATACATCTCCAGTACCACATACCACATGCTTCCCATTATGATGACAATAGACTGAACCTCTGAAACTCTGAGCAACCCTAATAAAATGCCTTCTTTATAAGACTTTGTGTGCCCATGGTGCCTCTTCACAGCAATAAAACCCTGTACTAAGACATGTATCTTAACCAAACATTGCAAATATCCCGATGTATTGAAGTATAACATTACTATCTCATAAAGACTGGACGGTACTCACTGAGGGAGTAAGAGCCTTAATAGAGCCAGATGGTTGGCACTGGGCATGACTTCACATATCTGTTATCCTAGTTACTTAGGAGGCTGAAAGTGTGTTTGGTCTGTGAAATATATTACCAATCTCTCTCCCTCTCCATATCTTTCACCTCCTTCTGCCTCTCTCTCTCTCTCTCTCTCTCTCTCTCTCTCTCTCTCTCTCTCATGTGTGAGTATTGTGTGTGTGTGTGTGTGTGTGTGTGTGTGTGTGATGTCATATGTCATAAGAAGATAATATCTTGGGCTCCCACTCCAATGTTTATCTTTACCTCTCCCAAAGTGTCAGGGTAAAAAAATGTCTGATTAGCTTCCAATTCAGCTTCAGAGACCAAAAGCCATTTTATATATGACAGTCCTAAGCTATTTCTTATACCTCTAAGAATCTGATTAAGTAGTAAAACAAATACTGATTCTCAATGACAAAATCATCTAGTAGTTTGAGAATTCCTGCCAAATAGTCCATTGCTGGGTGTGTGGGCAGCAAACTTTCCATTGGTTTTAGTTTAAATAACTTACTTGCTCCTTTAGATATGGTTTGGTAAAAGATCTATTCAGGGCTAAAATTAATTTTAACAAACAGTAGAAACATGTGTGATGTGGAATTCCTCCCTGTATGCTGTGAATACCACTGGTTAATAAAGAAATGGGCTTGGCCTGATAGGGTAGAGTAGAGCTTGGTGGGGAAAACTAAACTGAATGCTGGGAGAAAGAAGGCAGAGTCAAGGAGAAGCCACGTAGTGCCACCAGGAACAGATGAGACAGGACCTTGCCAGTAAACCACAGCCACGTGGTGAGACACAAATTAATAGAAATTAATTAATAGAAATGAGTTAAATTAAGATGTAAGAGATAGCCAATAAGAAGCTAGAGCTAATAGGTTAAGCAGTGATTTAATTAATACAATTTCTGTGTGGTTACTTTAGGAGTCTGGGTGGCCAGGAAACAAACAAGCGGCTTTCCAGAACACACGTAAATTACCTCGTATGTTGGACTCATTCATCATCATGGCTCCAACAAAAACCAGTTCTTGGGTCAGTGTCTTCAAGGGCGTCCTTGTTTTACATGGTTCCATGAAAAGTGTGTGGCATTATGGAAAACCTTCTAGTTACTTTAAAACACTCTGACACCAGCATGAGTCTTTGGTTATTCATAAAGCCAAAGAAAAATAAATCATTAATATTAAAACAACTAAGCCACCACAGAGCTGTACTGACAGTCATAGCACGGGGAAGAACTCACAATGTATAGTAAGTAGTCCTTGATGAGCAACAATGTTCTGGCTCCTGTACTTACTGCCCTGTACTTTCTCATGATTATCATAGCATAGTCACCTTCTACCAGGAAGAAGTGAACTGTCAGCAGGGTGCCCTGCTTCACTTTCTCCAGCACAGCCCTATAGAGCTTTTGTTCACAGTCTCTTAACTGAGGATTTTCCCGCATACTAGATGCACTCCCGTGTTGTATTTCACTGTGGGCCTAGAAGCAGTAGAGACACATGCTTGGGCCTGGCTGGCATAGGCTATACAGTCTAGATCTCTGTAAGTAAACTCCGTATGACTTTTACCCAGTTACGTAGTTGCCTCAGGATATGTTCCTTAGAATTCAACACTTTGTGAAGGTATTATTCTCTCTGGCACTGTTGTCTCAGCATTTATGTTCTGATTCTGACCTTAAGAGAATGTAAAAATGGCCAACAGGCTGGTACAAATGTTTGGTTTGGAAAAGTAATTATTTTAGCCAAAAAAAAACAGTGGTCCCACCATCAGACAATGTCATCTTGATGTTTAGCAATATTATTCTAGTAGGTATTTCTGTTAGAGACTGTGTGCATGTCTCAGATGGCAAGAAGTTATAGTGCTAGACATGATTCTGGATTGAGACAGATTAATGTCCTAGATAAGCCAGAACATTTGTTCACTTCTCATTTGAGAGACAAGGAAAGTATTTAAGAATAAAGGTAATTCCAGGGAAATTGTCATTTGTAACATATTTCCAGGTGCACTTTTAGAAACTTTTACATAAACTTCTATGAAATTTTGGAATTTCAGTCTATTGTTTACTAGTCTTATTTTATTAAACTTAACATCATATTAATTTAGTTGTTCTTTGCTTATTTAATGGTAAAATTGGTTGAAGGTTTTGGTTTTTGCTATAAAATGTTATGACTGTATCCCCAAATTTTGATACATTGCTTTCATTGTAATTTGTTTCTGAGTATGATTATAATTTTTAAGTTTTACTCAAGATCAAGACTCATAAATAATGTTTTGATCTGAAACTTAGGTGACTGAGTTTGTTTCCCTTATTGTTAGTTGTGATTTATGATTAAACATTGAAATTCATTTCAGTTTTAGAATACTATTTCAGAAATGTAGACAGCCGGAATTTTGCTTTTGTGTTTTCACTGAGATGCTATTTGTAGCATGAAACACAGTCTCCAAATATGGATTAATTTTTCTGAAGTCTAGGAGAGCTTATCTTTATTTTCAAAATACAGAGTTGTATTTTTTCACTACCAAAATAAACAGTTTTATTTTCATGTACTGACTAATTTCTATGCCATCCTATGTTCTTCAACTCCTTATTTTCACTCTGTACTGTGGTCTTTCTGCGATTGTGAATTACTACAGCTGCAATGTACTGTGGCATTTATAATGACCAAAGCCTTCTTCCCATTTATGAGATTGGCACACTAGGTGGTGGGGAGATAGATGAATAGTCACAGTTTTCTGCAGGCTGTTTGGGCTACTCACGTTCAAAGGTGAACCTTTTAACAACTTTTGATAACAACCAAAGCAAAATCAGGAAGCTGCTGAGATCTTAACTGACACACTCACCATTCATGCGTTTGATGGTGTATTTACTTCTAGACACCATGTTGACGTCCACAGCTCACAGCCTAATCATCAGTTTGCTTTAGAGTTTATATAGGTGCTTTACTTTTAATAGATGAAATTTTCTTTTAAGTCCAGTCCATTTGAACCATTAAAAACTGTTAGATTAAGGGCTGGAGCCATGGGTCAGCAGTTAAAAGTGCATGCTGCTCTTACAGAGGACCTCAGTTTGATTCTCAGTACCCAGATCCAGGAGCTCACAACTGCCTGTGACTCCAAGAGGATCTGGCTTCTTCTGATTTCCATGGGCATTGCACATGCACATCGTATGTAGATAACTTACATACAGACAAAACATATATAAAAATATAAAAGTCTTGGTGTAGGAGGTCCTTCTTTGTGTTGCTTTCATTGGTTAATAAACTGCTTTGGACCTGTTGATAGGGAAAAACTTAGGTAGGTGGGGGAAACTAAATGGCATTCTGGGAGAAAGGCAGCAGAGTCAGAGAGAAATGTTATGGAGCTGCCGCTAGAGTCAGACATGCTGAATCTTTGCCGGTAAGCCCCTGCCACGTTGTGATATACAGATTAATAGAAATGGGTTAAATAAAGATGTGAGAGTTAGCCAATAAGAGGCTAGAGCTAATGGTCAAGCAGTGATTTCATTAATACAATTTCTGTGTGGTTATTTCAGGGATAAGCTAGCCGGGTGGCTGGGACGAACAAGCGGCCTGGCTCTCTTTGAAACAAAGCCTTTTTAAAATCATAATAAAATTTGTTTTATTCATTACTGTTTTCATTTTCCAGACAAAAACAGCTCAGCCAGGGAAGGAACTCATTCTGGTCAGGGAGTTAGGAAGATATACGTGTCAGGAGAGACACGATGACAGGAATGTGAAGTGCTGCTGCCGTGGCGATGGATGCTGGTGCTCTACTCATTGTTTTTCTCTATTTAGTCTGGAATCCAAGCCCATGTGGAAGTGTTCTTCGTACATTCTGGGAGGGTCTTCCTTCCTCATACAAACCATTTCTGTGAATATCTGAATAAACATACAGTAACAAAGAAGATTAGCCAAACCTGTTGTACCGGTTTCTCAACAACAGTCACAAGTGTCCTCTATTACCTGTAGTGGTCTGCCGGGCAACTGTGCTTAGTTTCCAAGGAAATGAACAAAGTGCAGGGAAGAAACTTGTCCTTTTAACTTCCTGTTCAATTGTTTCAAGCTATTGACAATTTCTTCACAGAAGCCAGGAAACAGGATGATAAGATATGGAAAGAGAGAATCAATAAGAGAAGAATGTTGGGGAATATTTGTGAACACTAAGATGTGTTTCTACCTAAGGTGCCTTCTGGTTGGTTTAATAAAGAACTGAGTGACCAATAGCTAGGCAGGAGAGGATAGGTTGGATTTGGGGGGAAAAAAAGGAATAGAAGGAGGAATCTAGGCATGTGGGTTTTCTCCAGTGAACTTAGAGCACATCAGATGTGCCGTATTTATAAGAGGAAACTGAGCCACGTGAAAGAGCATACATTCAAAGGCCTGGCTTAATTAACTTTTAAGAGCTAGTTGGGAAAAAACCTAAGCTAATAATATGTCTCTGGGTTGTTATTTGTGGGCTGACAGTCCAAAGATAGCCCAACAAGAAAGCTTACTACAGAAGAAATATTTGTTTTTGTTTTTGTTTTTATTAAATACTTAAAAACAAAAGGACTCACTACTTAATTTCCCAAATGCTGGACTCTAGAGAGTTTACAAGGAGGGGAGAAGCTTTATAGGAATATATAAAGATTTACTTGTTAGTTTTAGTTTTACAATATTATTCTCAGAAATTTAGACTATAGTAATTTTGCTTTTGGGTATTTACTGAGATGTTATTTGTAGTATATTACCACTATAGTATTTTCACTAAGTATCTTAAATGTGACATAAATGACAGTTGAAAGCTTTCCTTAGCTGTTTTCACATATACTGTAAGCTCTCTGGATACTGTCATTAATATCTTATGAAAACCTGTCTTTCTAGGTTATAGACTCTACTCTTTCTTGGTACTCTACTTAGTAAAGAGTTTGAGGAGAATTTTTAACATGATTGGAGTAAGGAGATCTCACTCACTAGAGGCTATTCTCAGTCATAAATCATTTGGGTTAGAGGAAAAAAATAATGCATTCATGGTGGGGAGGGAATAGACAGAAATTACATGTTCAAATTCTAATTTGAACTAATTACAAGGGAAACCATGTTAGCAACTAGCAAGTTTGACATTTTTGTTTCCTCCTTTGGAAAACAAGAAGGTTGATTTTCATGATCTGTGTATTATGATCTGTGTTTCATGATCTTATATCAAAATAGCTATATTTTTATATAAATTATTTCACAAGCATAGGCGATAATTGATATATCAGAGTTATGAAATATTTTCTTTTCTCATTCATTTTTTGTTATCGTGGGAAAGGAAGAAAGATCCAGGGAAGACTGCAATGCTCCAGAGAAAACAATTGTCACTTAGGGTATAAAACATCAGTAATTTATTTTAAGGTTGTTAGACATTTGAAGTTTTGTATAACACACAGAAAAAGAAGGTCAGACAAGGGGCAAAATTCATTTTTCTAAATACATCTATACTAAGTTGAAGTAATTGGAAAGTTTAACACTTCGGTTTTGTACGTATTTCTCATCTCAAACTCGGCATATGTTTCTGCAACTTGAATCAACCTTGTATCAGAGTGTTTGAAATTTGCAGGAAAGCTGATCAGATTTAGTACTGCTATTATTAACAACAGGTTTCTAACAAATTCAGGTACCTTTTTGCTTAAAAAGTTTTGCTGCAGGTGGGTAAGTTGATATTTTATATTCGGAAGACCTTGGACAACTTCAAGCTTTCTAAATGTGAAGAACTTAGAACTTTCTATGTTTGCAGGCTCACAGAGCTCTTAGAACTATAAAATGCATTCATTAGAAAGCCAAAGAATGATGCTGAGAAGCATGAATTAGCTAAACTGATTAAGTAACAATAACACAAAATCTGAAGGAAACATCATTCAAATTGTTATGACACAGTGAATTTGTTCTCCTTAGGAACCTCTGGAAAGAAAGGGAGTAAACATTAGCCTGGTTTAGGAGATTCTGGGACAATGGTAAAAATGTGAAGATCATGATACTTGCACGTTCCTGACAAAGTTTATTGTCAAAGTTTGCACGGAGGAAGCGATCGGCTAGTGTTTGCCAAGAGGATACTATGTCTGGAAACAGAACATCCTAGACATTGGGCCAGCATCAACTGCTTCTATCTGAATAGGACTTGAGGCTGGATGAAAATTGCAGGGGATTTGAAAATGATAAAGTTACACTCTTAATGGACCATATCACATTCAGACTGTTCGTGTCTCTCAACCCACGTCCAAAAGTTATTAGCACCCACTTAAATAGAAAATTGATAGAGCAACCAAGTAGCAACTTTAGAATCCTCATGCAGAAGGAATCCAAGTGGCTCAGACCTTTGACTTTATGAAGTTGGAGCCCCTTACTCAGAAATTTAGCTGAATTTTCTTTAACATTCTGTGTCCTTATGCTTGAATCCCGGTGGAAAGTACCTGGCACTTGTGAACTATAAATTAAGTGGTAAGCAGAGGCTGTCCCATTAGTCGCCTTTGTGGCTGACCCTCCAACTTCAGCACTTGATCTTCCTAGGGATTGACTGCACTGTTTACTTCCTTGTTGTGGGTAGCTGTAATGTTGTGCTCTCCGCAGAGATTGATTGCCGAGCAAGGACTCTCTGCAGAATGCTGATGCTGTTTTACAAACTCCAAAACAGGACTTGGTCAGTGCTGTACATCACACTCATCACTAAATATTATCTAATCTGAAAGGTAAAATTTGCAAAAATCAAGAATATCCTAAAACAGTTACTCCAAAAACTAAAGATGAAACTAAGACCTTCTTTTTAACAAGGGAGCTATTTTGTGGTGAATACAAAATTTCACATGGAATCCTAAAATACGCCACACAGGTGCTAGGTAAGTAGGGATGAAATATAAGGCACACTTTTAAGGCACAATTTGGAGGCATACCCAAGTTCCCTGGCTTCTTTCTTTTCCCAGTACTCTGCAACGCCAGCCTAAGCAAGACACAAGTTATTTTCACACCTAGTTGTAGTATCTTATTATTTATCTTTGAGGTGAACCTTGGCTTCATCATTTCCCTAAACTCTATGCAGGGCAGTGGAAATGACAAACATCACGATGCAAAGATTTCTTTGAATTCTAATGTAATGCTTTTTTAAAAAAAAATGTATATTTTAGTTTTTCTTTGAACATTTCAGGCATGTGTGCAATGTGTTTTGAACATATATTTTTAACAAAGGCCTATACCAAGTATGCTAATCTATCATTCCTGTCTCAGCTTTTCCATCATTGCTACAACACAGAAGAGGCCTAAATTAATGGGAAATGACATGAGAAACTAGGTATGGAAACTGCACATCTACTGGCCTCTAAAAACAACGAGGTGTTTTGAATCTAAGTAATATGTTCCATATTTTCAGTAGAAAGCAATCAAGACAACTAACGTATTGCGAACAAGATGTCTAACATCTGACTTCTTAAACTTTTGAGTAGTACTTTATTAATGAAAAACTTAAAAAATGATTTTACCATAGTTACAACCTGGAATGCAGATTAAAGTTTAGTGAGAAGCCAGGTAGAATGAGACTTTATTTTATAACTTTGTGGTGATTTATTAGCTTGAGGGATTTGATGAAATTTTCTACACTTTCATCTATTTGTCTACAAATGTACTGACTGAAATCTGGACACTGTTACAGGAACTATTTTGAGAAATAACTCTCATTTTGCCTAAAGAGATCTGTTGGCAATTCATCAAGCCAATTCATCAAACTATGTTTCAGCCTCTTCCTCTTACTTTTGGAGGAATTGGTACCAGCTGATCGTTTGCTTCCTTTCTGTCTGTGTCTCTCTAGCTGAGACACACACACCTACACCACATCACATTGTACCCACTGAGAAACGTATCCTCTGTGTCTCTCTGACAGAGACACACCTCCACACCACGTCACATTGTACCCTCTGGGAAACATATCCTTTACCTGCTCTCCTGGTCACTTCAGCCATCTTCCTGGAAAAAATAATACATCCTACATCACAAGATCTTCATCTCAAATTTGTCCCATTCTGTTCTGACTTCTGGGTACACATTTCAGAAGGTGGATCTTATTAAAGCCACTCTGGCCTTCAAATATCCAAAACCAATGGACACGGCACAGTGTCTCATCCTGAATTTCAGCAGAGTTCAGCAGTATGAGTGATTCCATCCCTCTTAATGGATGAGCTAGTTCCTTGGCATCTTTTCTTAAATCCTTCCACTGCTTCCTCACTGTAACTTGTCACAAGGTCATCCCTCTTTCCCTCATATTGAAACATGATGTGTCTTAAGACAATCTTCAACCTTCTTTTAAATTGCAGTATCTTTTGACAGTCTTAGAACACGTTTGATTACCAATTACATACCATGATTTTTGACATATATTAAACTGAATATGGGTTTTGACGTATGTTTGCACATTTGTGTCATTCAGTATGAATCAAGACAATACCAGAAATAAGATCCAACTGCTAAAACAACTAGGCAGCCAATTAAACCGAGAGACAAAGTATTGAAACAAGACAATTCATTTGAAAAGCATGTTCAGTGACAAGATAGTAGATGAGAATGTTGGTCCAGAACCTTTCTTGCTAGGGTAAATTGACTTAAGGTTGCTTATGTTCATGACCAGTATGTGTTCCCAGATTGGTGGTCATTCCCCTGTAGCAGAAGGACTAAATATTGCATACCTTACCCAAACAACGTCTCAAAGTATTTGGCAGTTTCTTTAGATCTCAGAATAGAAGGCCACTATTTCTTTCAACTATTCTTGTCTCTTCTCAGTATTTCTTTTACAGCAAACTGGCAAGAGGTGTGGGTGGTGGTTTCTCCTATCCCTGACTGAGCTGCCCACTGTTTTTCAAACCTGTGGTACCAGAAATGGAACAACGTTCCTCTATTAGTTTATAGTTCCTCTATTGTTCATACTACAGCTTCCAGGTAGTGAAGGTATGTGCTGCAAACTCTGGCAGTGCCCAAAGTACTCTGGTCCTTGGTTGTAATGAGAGTAAGTAAATCAGGGCTAATAGTTTTCCATGCTACTTTTCAATCTCTATCACCTTCTATCTCCTTGTTGCTCTCAGGCATTGGCATGCTTTATAAAAGTTTTATAAATAGAAGTACATAGAAAGTTTTGTCTTTTTCTAGCTCAAGATTCACTTTTTGTCAATATTTCCTTTACTGTTCAGTATATCAAATGCTCTTTTCATTGATGCAACCAAATAACTAATGAAATAACTGCAGAAAATAAGGAGTTATTTTGGATCAGGGTTTGTAGGCATATTATAGTCCATGAAGATGCGAACGACTTTGGGATGGCTTCTCTATGAGAGTGGGAGCTTACAGAATATGTTTCTGCCCTGTTGGACCCTGGAGTCCAATCACCGAAGAGGAGGTGCCCCAAGCGACCACCCACACACCACAGTTGATGAAGATTTTAATTAATTCTGTTGCGACAGGATCTTTTAGCATTCGAGAAGCCAGAAAGACCCCAAATAGTTGGTACAGGCTATTTTTGAAGCAAAAGGCCACAGAAACAAGGAGGGAGTTTGAGAGGTTGTTCTTCAACTATTATGATTGACTTATTCAAAGGGCTATTACCAATAATTGGCTGGAGAATGGTTGTCAGATCAGGTGAGGTAAGAGAAAACATTTGAGGGTTACTTTGCCCCTTTCCCAGGGACTGAGTCAAAACATCTGTGGACATCTGTGGGTTATCTTCTCCCAATTTCAGGAATGGAACTCTATTTGGAGAACACTCACAAGGACTCAGGGAGATGGAAAGTTTCCAACATTTCAGTACGTGTTGTCAGGCTTTCTGTGGATTTAGTTATCCACGTTGGGCACCATATGTTGTACGGAGCTGCGGGCAGGCCTGTTTTTCGCCTCACCTGGCTCCCGCATGGCTAGCTTAGCCCCAGAAATAATAACACATAAGCTGTATTCATTTAAATACTGCCTGGCCCATTATCTCTAGAGAGTTAGTTACTGGCTAACTCTCACATCTTGATTAACACATTTCTAATAATCTGTATAGCACCACAAGGTGGTGGCTTACTGGAAAAGATTCAGCATGTCTGACCTGGTGCCTGGCTCCATGGCGTCTGCCTCAATGCCCAGCATTCTATTCTGTTTACTCCGCCTACCTAATTTTCTGTCCTATCAAAGGGCCAAGGCAGTCTCTTTATTGACCAATGAAAATAACACAATAGACAGATAACCCTCCTCCATCAACATGTATGTGTAATTGTTAGGTCCTTGGTTCCCAGGGGAGGGGGGAGCATTACTGCTGAGAGGCCTCAGGTTAAAGTTCTACAACCCTATCAGCACTTAGGAAGCAGAAAGAAATATGTCTAGTTGGAATGTAGGTATCTTAGGGTCCCTTTTGCTGTGGTAAAATACCACGAACAAAATCAAGTTGTGGCAGAAAGGGTTTGTTTCAGTTCACATGTCCACATCATAGTCCATCATTAAGGAGAGTCAGGGCAGGAGCTCAAGATCAGAACCTGGCGGCAGGAACCCATGCAGAGGCCTTAGTGTGCTGCTTATTGGTTTGCTCTCCATGGTTTCTCAGCCTTCTTTGTTATACTCTTCAGGGCCACCTGCCTGGAGATAACACTACCCAAAATGATTCATCAAGAAAATACCCCACAAGTTTGCCCACAAGCCAATCTGGTTGGGGCACCTTCCTAGTTGAGGTTTCTTACACAATGACTACAGCTTGTGCCATTTTGATGTAACACTAGCCAGAGCATCCCATCAAGCTGTAAATCTTAAGGTTCATTCCACAACAACCCCTTCTTCCAGTTAGACTTTACCTTTAAAGGTTTTACAACATCGCCTGCCACATTGCCAAGTTATATATTTAAACACCGGAGTTTGTTGAGGTCTTTTTACATTCAAATCGCAGCACTGCCCCTGACTCCCATAGATTCAGAGCCATCTCAAGGAGAAAATGCACTCAATTAATGTCAAAAGTCCCCACTCTTTAAACCATTCCAATGCCATTGAAAAAACAAAGACTCAAAGTCTCTTTTTTATTGATATTTATTGAGCTCTACATTTTTCTCTGCTTCTCTCCCTGACTTTCCCCTTCCCTCTTCAACCCTCCCCCAAGGTCCCCATGCTCCCAATTTACTCAGGAGATCTTGTCTTTTTCTACTTTCTACTTCCCATGTAGATTAGAGCTATGTAAGTCTCTCTTAGTGTCCTTAAAGTCCCTTTTGAAAATAAAGGGAGTCTCTTAACTGTGAGCCCCATATAAAACAAAAAATTACAGACATTAAACATACAATGGCATGGAGTAGCCATATTCATTACATACAAACATACAATGACCCAAAATAGCCATCTCCATTCCAAAATGGAAGATGGGGAAAATAGCAAGAAAAGAGCAAGGGACAATGGTCAAAATGAAGCAGTCAAACACCACACTATGAAGCTCTAGGTCCTTGGTTGTAATGACATCCTGTGGGCTTCAAAGGGTTTGGGTAGCCCTGCTTCTCCAGTGCTGCTGCCTATAATAATTGTGGATGGTCTTGTTGGACTTTATTTCCTTGCCACAGCTATCTCGGTAAATGTGCTATTCCTGATATCTCCACTATCATGAGGTCTTCACTACAACTTAGGCTTCACCTTCAAAACTTGATAATCAGCCCATTCTGGAGCTCGATGAAGGGATTCGACCTCGCTACGCCTTAATTAGCTGGATTTGGCAGGTTTCCAGAATGGTGGTGAAAACCTCTACCACTCTTTCATCCTTGTGGCTCCTGCCCAAGAAACTAGCACAATATGGATCATATTAAACCAGGATGCCAGCTTGAGGCATAGTCTTTCCCCTTTTCACAGTTTCCATGGAGCCAGGTCACCTACCTGGATGCACTTGAGAAAATTGTTCCCTATGCAGTCCTACTGAAATGATGGAGTGATGTCCTGGCGGACATCAAACTGGATGTTTGTGTTCAGGATCCTCTTTGCAAATGGGGTGTAGTATTATCCCCACGGGACGCCAGCTGGGGCTAACCTCCATAGCACTTTGCCAATTGTCCCACTAGAGTGCCAAGTGAGTTAGACCAATCTTTTTTTTTTTCTTTTTCTTTTTCAGCTGCATTTCATAAACCCTACATTTTACACTGTGTACAGCTTTAACCATATGCAGGGTTCTTTACTCACAAGAGCACACATTTTCACGTCTTTCTGCTCTGCTTCCCTGTAACACCAACTAAGAGCAGCCGGCATTCATCGCGCTAAGAGCAGCTAACGGTCACCTAAGAGCAACCGGCATTCATCGCGCTAAGAGCAGCTAACGGTCACCTAAGAGCAGCCGGCATTCATCGCGCTGCGACTCAGTAGTTTTAAATTCAGCCTCGGTTACGTTTTAAGGACACAACAGATATAAGTGTAATTTTGTCCAAATATGATACCAAAGATGATACAAATATGATACCTCCAAGTCCAGTTCGTGAGTCTTTTTCCATCTGAAACCTTCGGTGTCATTTCCACTCGCATTCTCCTGTCCCATATTCCCACCAGCATGGCCCATTGAACTTTGCTTGCAGGTTTCCAGGTCTTCACTAGTCCACAGCTTGAAACTCTCCCATGTTTTTCAACTCGTCTCAGAACTCTTTCCAGGGTCTTGTAGCACCTAATTGCAGCGAAGGCCCAGCATCTTCGTATCGATTTCTCTGTTCTTCTGTTTCTCCTCACTATGCCCAAGCATGTGCCTTGGTGTCCTTCCTGGAACTGGGAGAATCTACTCTGACACCAGGAGCTTAAGTGGAAAAGAAAGGATTTATTTTTACCTGAAGTTCCAATCAGGGACAGAAAGCCACGGGACCTCAGCTTGCTTTCTCTCTACTTCACAATGCACAGCAGCAGCCAGTGGTGCACACACAGTTAAGATGGGACTTGAAGCACCAATGGACACAGTCACAGTTATCCTCTACAGTGCTAAGGAGAAACCTGTCTTCTAAAGAGCTGTAGATACCGTAGAGTCAGCGATTAGTGCTATCCCTCACAGCAACTGAATGAGGAGAGATTTATTTTGGCTTACAGTCTAAGGGGGTATAATCCTTCCATGAGAAATAGGCACTATTAAGGAAATTTTGGAAGTTTTGATATTTAACAGATGGGACCTGGTTGGAGTAAGTAGGTCACTGGGGATAAGTCTTAAAGTCAAGTCTGACTCTCTCTCTCTTACACACACACACACACACACACACACACACACACACACACACACATCTCTGCTTCCCAACTGCTTTTATGACATAACATGCTGCATGAAACCCCTGTTGTCAAATCCCCCAAACAGCAAGTACCTAAGCACAGGAACCTGAGGGGAACAGTTCACAATCATAGTACTCAGGATAGCATTCTACTGTAAGACATCCTAAGACCAGTGTACCAATGATCTGATAATGGGCTTTTAGACTCTCACCCAATACTTGAGTATTCTAACAGAGTTAAGGCACTCACTTGGCCTGTTCTCTGAACACCAGTGCTCTCTTTCCTTGGGTAACTAACAAGAGTGAAATAGCAAGATCAGATTGAGACAGACCAGATGGCCCAATCCTCCTTGGGGGAGGGGAGCTGGAACAGGGCTCAGACATTGCTAAGTATTTTTAAGTGCTGTCAGGAATGTCAGTATTGTGCTGAGCTTTCTCTGACTTCTTAGTATTCATTTACTGTTTGTGAATGAGTGATACTGACAAGAGTGAACCACTTAGGTCCCCGAATGGAACAAGACAGACCTTTTACACGTGACACCTGGGAGTCAGAGACAGCCAGCAAAGCAATCATTTCTATGGTCAACAGCTGAAGTTCCCTTTTGGCAGTCTGGCCATTTGGGGAAACATTATAATACCTATGAGAACATCCAGCTAGCTTTGAGGATCCCTGCAACCGAAGCCACACCTCCTTCCATGAGATCTGCACCAGGAAGTCTTGCTTCCGTGGCAACCTTGGAAGACAATTTGCACCAGTCCTAGGTGGAAGCACCCAGGAAGGAGAAGCCCAGGTGACCTTCAGATGACCTTGCAGCCACTTTCCCTCACCATCCCCCTGGCCTTCTGTCTATTTCCGGCAGAGTAAATCCAAAAGCCCCAAGCCAGCTCCTTGGTAACATGGCAGGTGCGCTTTTCCTTCATTTCAATTTTTATAAATCTGCCATTCGGTTTTATTAGCCTGTTCCCATTTTCAGTCTCAACTATAATTCACTTGAGAACTCTGCTCCCCAACCAGCCCCCACAGATAGTAGAGCTCAATCTTTGCATTTAGCTATTCTAATCCATGTGCATCTCATTATGCTTTTAAATTGCATTTCCCTAATTAGTGGAGATATGAACATCTTTTCTATCTCATTCATTATCCTTATATCTTCTGCCATGATGTAACAGTTTAAATATTTAGAGTATTTGTAAAAAATAAATTGTCAGCTTTCTTTATTTTTATTTTTTCCCTTTATTGAAATTAGATTCTTTGTTTCTACTTTCTTAATCTCATGTTTGAAAGGTATTTTTTTTAAATTATTTGTATATCAAGTAGACTGATATAAGCCACTTGTTTGATTCATTCTTTGGAGGGATTTTTTTTAATTTGTGGTTTGCTTTTTTATTTTTCCCAACATTAACTATTGATCGACAGATGTTTTAATTTTGAAAAACTGTAACTTATGGCTATTTTTTTTCTTTTTAAATTTTTTATTGTTTCACAGTTAATTTTCACTTTTCACCAATGTCTGAGTCCTTACTATAAAACAAGTCCATTCTGCTGCTTCTTTAGTTAATCTTCAGGCACAGATTTGCAAGTGTTCTCATACAGAGAACATAATGATACAAACCATGAAATATTCCAAATGCTCTTTGAAAGAGTAGAGGAGCTGCCATTGCTCTCATCCCAGCTTGACATCAGAGTAACCAGTGGAGTATAACAAGTAGTTCTTTTGGTGCCAGGGAAACAATATGATACCTGACTGCCAAATGTCCATATGTGTAAAAATTCAAAGCTCTGATATAGAAAACACCATGCACAAAGGCAATCAGTGAGCTTCTCAGAACATAGGTTTCCTTGATTTTGTTACCTGATTGTAAAGTATCAGTTACAATGATCTTGTAGGAATGATAGTAGTCAAGAATGAAAGTGTAATTAATGATGTATACATCCTCAGTCTTCATACTGAATATTAAAACTTCCTGAAAATGAAGTTTGCCAATATTCCAGAGAAATCAAGGAATTCCAAGGAATACAACTCCAATTATAAAGTCCCTGGTTCTCTAAGATATTTAGAACTTTCCTCCCTATTTTTTGTGACCGTTGGTCATCTGAATTCTGTATCTACTAGAGACGGAATCAGCTGACCAGGTTTATATATTGCCATCTGGATGTGCTGGGGTACTTCTCTGTCCTTCACTCTCACTTGAGCACCATCATCTTGGTACCTCAGGGAATGCCAACTTACCAATTTTTTTTACTGGTTATTTTAACTTAAATTTTTTGCTTTGTGGAGACATGGTCTTATGTAACTAAGGTTGGTTTCAACCTAAATACACAAAGATGCCGTTTATCTTCTGATGCTCTTCCTGCCTTCTCCTTCCCAAGTGCTGGGATTATAGGTATGACTCCTTTCCTCATGTCAAGCTTTATTTCAATTCTTTAGACCCAAGTTTTTATATTATGTATGACATCTTTTTTCTACCTCAAGATAACAATATTTCCTTTTTTTTTTTAAAGCCGTTATAATCGTAGAGTGACTTTTACATCTATGGCTCACACTGGTTTTCACTTATGGTTTGTTCTTGCTAGTTTATTGTCAACTGGACATATTAGAGTTATATGGGAAGATGAACATCAATTGAGAAAATGCCTCCATCATATTGCCTGTAGACAAAGCTTGGGGGCATTTTCTTGATTAGCGATTGATATATGAAGTCCCGGACTAATCTGGGTGGCTGAGCAAGGCATGGGGAGCAGGACAGGATGTAGCACATGGCATGTGCATCAGCTCCTGCCTCCCAGGCCAGTATGCAGCACATGGCATCTGCATCAGCTCCTGCCTCCCGGATGCTGCATTTGAGCTTTGACCCCGACTTCCATCCGTGATGGACAGTGATGTGGACATGTAAGCTGAAATACACACTTCCCTTTCTTCCAGGCTGCTTTTTGTTATGGTGTTTGGTCACAGCACCAGAAACCCTAGGACGTGGTGTGAAGCGTTCCTCCTGCTCCTACACAGGCAGGCAATTATTCACCTGCACTCAGTATAAAAGTGTCTTTGCTCCACTGGTCTTCCTTTGTAATTATCTTCAAATAATTATGATTTGATCAATAATTCCTTGATTTTCTTTCTGTTTTAATTCATCTACACATATTTTTTCTAGGCTAATGTCATATATTTGACGATATTTCTACAAGAAATTTTGATGGAAGTTACCATATGGTTTCCAACCTTGATATTTCATAAACGTGTTAGCTTGAACGGATTTTTACATTAACAGTGCCATTGGTTTACAAAGTGCTCAAAGACAGCACCTGGGTCAGTTCCAAATCAGTTTTGATTACTGGATATTTCTTTTTCATTTTACATTATATTTTTGTTTACATGCTTATTATTAACCTGGCAACCTTTGATCAAAAACACGTCATTTGACATCTTGACCTTTATGTTGAACATAGTTCTGAAATATTCTTACAATTATTCTCAGAGGCAAGTAATTGCATGAAAACATGGGCATTTTTGAGAGCAGATTTTACAGGATATTCTGTAAAAATCATAGTATTTCAGAATGAGGCTAATTACACCTTAATAATTCACCAAATTTGTGTAAGCTAATACACATTACACATCTGGTTTGCAACACTCCACAGGAACTGTTACCTGTCAGTGGTGTTCTCTGAGTTCCTTCCCACTCCATTTCCTGCCTTCTAGCATCTCTTGATCCAAATGAATGAATAGCTCCTCATCTACCATCCCTGCCTGGTCTAATGTTAGAAAGGCCTCATCTCTTCAAGGGGCTTTGATAATACATACAAAGAAACTGACTCTTCCCCTATTCATTCAAGATCTTTCTTGGCAATAAAACAATGAAGTATTTCCCATCCATCCCATTTTAGAATAATCTTACATATCAATTATTTTTGCTCAATATGTGTCTTACTCATTATATAATTTCCCAAATGCAGAGAAATCACTAACTTTGTTCCTTATCTTTATCAATCTGATCAGTGGGTTTTTATGGGTATTTGATTTAATATATAATCAATACTTTAATTAGATATGTAAGTTGATATTTCCCATATATTTATGCTTTACTTACTTCTAATACTGAAGTTTATACTTTCCTCCCATTTCTTTTGCCTTTCTAGTACTCCTCCACTATTTTGTGGTTTTTATATAATATATGCTCTTAAGAATTTATATGGAAGTACTGTGTTTATATCATTTTCATCCCGTCCTCCACCCCTCTGATTCTTCCCATGTCCCCTATGATCTCTAAATTTTATATTATCTTTAATTATTTTTGTTTATACATGCAAATATATACACACATATATCACAAACATGCAGACATATATAAAAGCTACTGAGTTCATTTAATTGTGCTCATTTGTACATATGTTTAGTGCTGACTACTTGGAACTGAATAATCTACCAGGAAGCTCGACTCCAGAAAAAGCTGATTGCATTTTTTTAGTAGCCATTGATTGCCTAGAGGTCTTCATCTAAGGAATGGGACCTTGTGAAATTTCCCCCAGCCAAGTTGGCATGTTGACTGATTTTGCTATTATTAAAGTCTGTTTAGACATACTTAGTGTTGAGATTCCATGATTGCAATTCCTTGTCATGTCTAGCAGACCCTAACCCACATTTATAGATCTGGTTCCCTAGCTCTTACATTTTTTCGTTCCATCTTTCTTAATGATCTCTGAGCTTTAGATGTAGGGGTTGTGCTATAGGATGCACCCACTGGGGATGGGCACCTCATGTCTGTTGTTCTCTGCATTTCAATCAATTTCTTATCTTGCTAATAGTTTCCATCTACTTCCAAAAGAATCTTTTTTTATTTATAAAAGTTTATTAATTTATAAAAGTTTCCATTTCCGCCCCTCCTCCCAACACCCTCCCATTCCCCCCACTCCCTCTCCTCCTCCCTCTCCAGCCCCCAGAGCAGTCAGGGTTTCCTGCCCCATGGGAAGTTCAAGTTCCTCCCTCCTCCCTCCAGGTCCAGGAAGGTGAGCATCCAAACAGACTGGATCCCAAAAATCCAGTATATACAGAGGAAACAAGTCCCAGTGCCATTGTCAATGGCTTCTCAGAAAGTCCCCATGTCAGCCACATTCAGAGAATCCAGCCACATTCAGAGAATCTGGTTGGATCACGTGCTCATTCAGTTCCATTCCCCTGGCCTTGGTGAACTCTCATTAGATTAGTCCCCTTGTTATCAGTGGGTGTACGCACTCCTCACGGTCCTGCCTTTCTTGTTCATGTTCTCCCTCCTTCTGCTCCTCATTTAGACCTTGGGGGCTCAGTCCAGTTCTCCAATGTGGGTCTCTGTCTCAATCTCCATCCATCAACGGGTGAAGGTTCCCTCTCATCTTGCCTTCCTTGCTCACGTTCTCTTTCCTTCTGCTTCTCTTTGGACCTAGGGAGTTAAGTCCAGTGCTCCAATGTGGGTCTCTGTCTCTATCTCCATCCATTGACAGATGACTATGTTCATAGCAGCACTATTTATAATATCCAGAACCTGGAAACAACCTAGGTGCCCCTCAATAGAAGAATGGTTAGAAAAGGTGTGGAACATATACACATTAGAGTTTTACTCAGCGGTAAAAAAAAAAAACAATGACATCTTGAATTTTGCATGCAAATGGATGGAAATAGAAAACGCTTTACTGAGTGAGGTAACCTAGACCCAAAAAGAGGAATATGGTATGTACTCACTCATAAGTGGATTCTAGCCATAGTTAAAGGTCTTTGAGCCTATTATTTGTGATCCTAGAGAAGCTAAATAAGAAGGTGAACCTGAAGAAAATCATGTAGTCATCCTCCTGGAGATTGGAAGTAGACAAGAGTGCCAGGCAACCTTGGGTGCATGGGGGGGTGAGGGGGTTTTTGGAAGGGGAGAGGGTTAGAGAGAAGGGAGTAGGGGAGGAATGGGGAAAGCTCAGGGGATTAGGATGGGGGGAGGGAGGAAGGATGGATATGGGAGCAGGGAAGAATATATCTCATCTAAGGGAGTCATTTTAGGGTTTACAAGAGACTTGATTCTAGAGGGGATCCCAGGTCCAAGGAAAGGTCCCCAGATTGTTCTCTGGACAGAGGAGAGGGTGCCTGAACCGGCCTTGGCCCATAACTATACTGATGAATATTTTGCATATTACCATAGAACCAAAAAGAATCTTTTGTGAGGGGGTAAAAGCTACACTTATCCATGGGTTTAAGACAAAGAATTTAGAATATAATGAAATTATATCTGTTTAGGAAAGTTGTGGTAATAAGTTCTCCTCTGCTACCTGTGACTTCCCCTGCCATGAGTAGTTAGCTAAGTTTACAGTACTAGGAGATAATTCCTTTCCATTGAATGAGCTCCAAGTCTAATTAGACAGCTGTTGGTTAACCCCAAGATAAAACTATGGCCATTGGACCACCAAGGATATCCTCCCTGGCTGATCACCATGGTTCCTATATTATGCATCTATTAGAATTGGTAATTGTTGTTCCACCTTTGAAACACGCGTAGATTTTTGGGATACAAATGGTTAGTCTTTAGGAATGTGGCTTCTAGATCAGTCCCAATTACAGCCCTTTAAGTACCGTGTAATGTGTGATGTCTTTAGCAGCAGGATGTTACCTCCAAGTTAAGGGAGACAACTGAGAACAATGACAACATTTTATGCTGTTTTGAGAGTCTCCTGGAACCTCATGACCAACAATTTAAAGGGAAGTTTCCCAAGCTTTGCACAATGGTGTTTGTGAGGTTTGCTGTGGCTCCTAAGGGGAACATCATCACCTAGTGTGGCATAACCCCATGAAAACTTAGACTTTCTTTCTAAGTAAGCTTTCAAAACAATTCTATCTCAATGATAAATGATTCACTTCATGTTAGCAGAATTTATAGCTTCCACAGCCATGTGTGACTCCATTTTCTTTATTACCAGTATCTCAAACTAAGCTGAGTTGAAGCAGCATCATAGTGGACAAGATTATTTCTTAATTCCTAACTGAGAACTTTTTGAAGAAAATTTCTAAATAATAAGTCCTGGTGAGATGGCTCAGGCAGTAAAGGTATTTGCTGTCAAACATGATAGTCTGAGTTCAAGTTCTGGAAAAATAGGAAAAATAGAACTGATCAGGACAAATTATACTGTGATCTCTACATGTACACATCACACATACATACATATGCACACATACACACACGTGTACACTCATAATAGATGATAGATAGATAGATAGATGATTGATATGTAAAATTTAGAAAATGTTGTCTGTGAAAGAAAATCAATTTTGCCTAGAAAACTACTATGAATTACTATTGCTGGCAGTGACAGCTCATATTCATGTTTACCACGCTAGCACAGTGACTTTGACATTTGCTGACTTTCCCAACTCCTACGGAACACTAGGTGGGTGCACTGATCCTGTCATTATTATTTCTTCTCCATTTGTTTTCAGTCATCTCATAAAATGGAGACAATGACGATCGAGGCAGTGTCCCTTCTAAGGAGGTTGAATACTAAAAGTATTCCCTTTATTTTGGATAAAAATAGATCCTTTCATCAATTGTTATATGGCTTCCACACATAAGTTTGACTGAAGGCTTTTATCATAGGAACAGATGTTATCTATTTGTTTACTTGCCCTCGTATACAGAAATGTAACCTCTCTTTGCTTTTGAAAATTCATGCTAGACAGTCCCCAGGTATAGGGCCTTTGACCCTTAGCTGATGTAGTTGAAAACATCAGAATAAAAGGTACTTTATTTGTCTTTTATTTTGTAAGTAAATTACCAATACTAATGGGTCCTGTGACGAACAAACTCTAAAACAACAGCTTTGAATTCCATTAAGCCCCCACCCCCTTGCTGCTCTCATGATCCCCTACTTCTCTCTGTCCCCGTGTTCTCCACAGTTCACAGTAAAGAAAGGCTTCTCTTTCCACTGCACCCTGCATTGTAAATACAATTACTGCTTAAATAAAACTGAAATCTTGCCAGTGATAGAGAAGTAGAGGAGTGGGTCAGTTTTTCAAGGTCTGGTTAGAAAAGGAGCTGGGATTGGTTTCCACTGTGATTCCAGGAAGAGGATTTATTCGGCTTCTTAATTGCTCACTAAGGCTGAAGTCTCCCTGAAATTCATGGAAGTGTATTTCTCTGAAGTCATCTTTGGTTCAATAGTGGTCTAAACACAGGTCATCCATTCTACCACTTCCTGCGTGACAAGTGGCATTTGCAGAATTTCCTCCCGAGTCTTTGTTGCTATGGCATCCAGATTGGTGTAGGTAATAAAGAATGGTTTGACTCTAGACAAGAAAACATGAGGCATTTCCCCCGTTTTCTGTTATTCCCATGTTTGGAGCTGCCATGCTTCGAGGAGGCACAGGACAAATGTGACACTGGACCTCAGCAGAGGTCCAGTCTGAAGTCACTCTCAACTCCTGAGTGGAGAGTTCACATCATCTTTTTGAATGTTGGCATTAAACTGTCCTGCAAATTGGGGCTTGCAACTCAGGCCGCCTCATGTTGCAAAGACAAACCATCCTGACTACAGTATTCAGGAGCAAACAGTTATTTTTGAGTCACTAATTTATGAGTAATTGGTTATGGAATTATTATTGCCATTGTCACTATTATTATTATTATTTCATTTTTTGAGGCAAGGTTTCTCTGTGTTGTTTGGAACTTCCTCTGTAGACCTGGATGGCTACAATCTTAGAAATCTCTTTCTCTCTGTATCCTGATTGCTGGACTTAAAGGTGTATGCTGTCACCACCTGACTGGTTATGTTTTAATAATAGCTGGAACAGTCTTTTGTTAATTTTGTTTCCATGACATTAGAGAATAGCCTAATACTGTCAAGCAAAAGCTGAATTGAGCCATATATAGGATTATCCTTGGCTAATGAACCCCTGTCTATCCTGCTACAGAATATGAACATGAGATGCTTTTCCTAGTAGACAGTTTCCAGGCCAGTGAATTTATCCACAGCCAAATATGCTAACATAAGTAATTCTTTCAGTGATAATAAAATAGGTAAGTTATGTCTAGCTTGATACTTCATTTCTTAAACTAATCAATATTGTTTATAAATATACACAATGGAGTTTTATTCAGCTATAAAGAAAAATGAAATTGTGAGTTTGCAGGTAAGTGGACCTGGAAAATTTTCCAGGTAGATAACTGTGAAGTATGTTGAGTTGGGTAACCCAGACCCTAAAAGACAAGGTTCACATATTCTGTCTCACACATGGCTCTTACCTTAGAATTTTCTGATTTGTTTTACTGGGAGTATTGAACATTTGCAGAAACTAGAATGGGAGTGTCTTAAGGGATGGCGAGGAGCTGAACACAATGATACAAAGTGATGGGAATGCTGAAGTAGAGCGGGGTATCTAGGAATGAGAGTTGGAGGATTGCAGGGAGGGCTAGTCAAAATCAACACTCCATGAAAAAGCAACATGATAAGCTAGTATTTTGTAAGAGAGTTCTAAAATATGTAAAAAAAAAAAAAAACAACAGTTTGACGGGAGATGTGATGGATGATGCTGTTCCAAGACGCCATGGGTTATTAAACAAAAATTCCCAATGCCAGGAGTGGGTTCCCCTTCTGAGTTATTAGTCAGAGACGGCCTAGAGGCCCCCCAGATAGTATAGACTCTTGTTATTCCTCTCGGTTGACTGCCGGAACTACACACTAAGACCCCATGGCTGAAGATACAGTGCAAAGTGGCAGCAGGATGCAGAGAAAGGAAGCTGGAACTGAGCTGGAAGCATTGACTGGGGTGGCTTAGTTTCATAGTGCAACAAGATGCTGTGCAGAATGCTGGGGATGTATAACTCATCAACGATCTTCACCACTTGTCAACCTGCCAAGCAAGATGTGCCCTATGGTGCAATAGTGACATGATTGTCAGGGGTGACAAACTACTTTCTGACTTGAGTAGAGGTACCCTCCACAGGGAATTCCTTCTTGGTACCAAAGACCTGGTCAAAGTCAGGGTGACTGTGGAGGACATATGCCCTCCAGAGGAGCCTAGTGCTGTTGTTTGGCTAAATGGACCAGGCAGCAAACTACCCACTAAAGATTTATAGTTATTCCTAAAGCTCAGTGAGGCCTTCACCCTTGGCCAGAAGCATCTGTTTGTAATGGAGAGCTTCATAGCTGGCCGGTGTACTGAGGACAAACGACTATCGACTATCAGGTGTCCCATAAGTGGGAGGCCTATATTACCCACCAAGGCTCAAGAAAAGAAGGGGAACAATGAAAGTAAGGTCTGAAAGACAGGAAGGAGAGCTGCAAAATCCTGCCTTCTGGACTTAACATGGATAGCTCCTCCATGAACTCGCAGCATCATGGCTACCTGTCTAAGACCTGAACAAGACTGGATCCATCACTGTCCATCATGAATGGAGGAGGCACTCATAAGCCCCACCTCTCCCAAAGAAACTATACACAGTTAATTTTCAGGGAGAGGGAGAGTCCTATTTCTCAGTGATAACCAATTATATATTGCCCCTAATCAAGTGAACACCCCACACCAACTCCCATGCAGGAGATGCTAATTAAGTGCAGGAAGTCACAAGGCATGAAAGTAGGAGGGGGCTAAGAGAGAAGAGATTCAGTGGGGAGATGAAAGGAGGGAAGAAAGCATATCCAAGAAGGGGTATGATCAAAGAATGTTTCACACACACACACAAACACAATATTATATATAAGATCACATATATATGTATACATCTATACTTATATATATATATATATGAAATACATATTTTCATATTTAAATTCTTTGATAATTTTGTATACTTATATATTTTGATAATTTCATATATAAATAAATAAAATGATCAAAAAATAAAACATTATCAAAAAATAAACTAATTTTCAAAGCGGTTTCTATTATACAGTAGGATTTGCCTTTAAGGGTTGCTTTCCTGTGCTCTACAGAGGTGAAAACAGCTGTACAGTGTGCTTCTTCTTGAGGGAAGGAGAACAGATGAGCACAGAGAACCCTTCCCCAAATAATAACTCCAGCAACTAGGCTTATCTTCAGACAACCTGGAGACAAGGCCTGATTTCCTGTCCACAGCTCTTCCAAATGAATCCCTAGCTAACTATGAGTGAGCCAACTTCCAGAAAAGTTAACCAAGATTTGAGAACATTTTGTTTATCCTTGTACTTAGGTGGTGTTGCATATACAGAAGACAGAACGGTCCACAAGCCATTCCGGCTCGACAGAGCATCACTGTGCTGAGCAGCTCCCCAATGTTGAGAATGCGGTGAACCATATTTCAAATGCTATAACAAAGTGCCTGAGATAACCACATTCTATGTGAAATGGATTGATTTGGTCGCACAGTCCTAGAGATTATGATCCTTGGTTATTTGGCCTTGTTGTTTTGCCTCTGGTGGGCATGTCAAAGAGCAAACCTCTGCCACTATAAGCCAAGGGCCATATGAGGAATAAGAAGAGTCAGGGAACCTACCTCTAAGATTTCCATCACTTTTAAATCATGCCCTGTGGAGAATAAGCCATAAAGATATTAGTTCTGGTGCCTTTCAATACAAAGGGCAGTGAAAATAATGATATTCCTTCTACAACTACCTACTTCCAACTCCCTCCTACTTTCTAGAATTCTACCTACTTCCCAGAGAAATCATACATGAATATTCCATGTCAAGATCTTGACGAGACCCATCATACAAAGGCGACTAATCTGACTTCTAAGATTCACTTTGCTCTTCCTCATAGGGTTCTTTCTGTTTTTAAACTAAAATTTAGGAAATATTTTATTTAAAAAAAGAAATAGCTGATGCAAAGGAGTGACAATCACCGAAAAAGTACAACCATATTTCACAAACAATATAAAAATTCAGTAACTTCTGATTATCTTGGAAGGCTGTGGATTAAGCTCAACCTTTGATACAAACACAAGACAAAAGACAATCACAGTCTGGGAACCTGAGAAATGGCTCAGTGGACAAGGACACTGCTAAATGACCAGGAGGACCTAAGTTTCATCTGAGAAGTTACATAAAGAGCCAGCTGTCGACACATGGACCTGTAACCCCAGCACTGTGAGAACAGAGGCAGGAGGATTGCTAGGGGTTACAGGTCAGTTAGTCCAGTTCCAGCTCAGTGAGAGATTCTGTCTCATGTGCGAAAGGCTAAGTGTCTGCGTGTGCAGGTCTGTTCAGACCTCTCTGCCTCTGTCTCTCAAAGCATGTATTTGTTTTTACACACACACACACACACACACACACACACACACACACACACACACACCAACTTCTTTGTTTGAAACGATGAGTATACCTGCTGTATCCTCCTAGTCCAAAGGCTAAAAAAATGTATTTCAACTTGAGTTCCTGGGAACAACAGGCAGATAAAACCAGAGGCCCAAACCTAATAAAACATTTAGAACCTGCCAAAACAAAGGCTCTTTTGAACTACCATTACGCATAAAGAGTCCTGTGTTGGGAATGCAGTGCTTGACCCACACAGACTCCTGCAAGTTTGCAGCCATCCTGGCAGCCAGAGCAAAATTCAGGATACAGCCAATACTCCCTTTATTCACAGAAAGCGGCCAGAGTGAAGGAATAAATGTCTACCAATAGTCTGGAAATATTATTTAAGAATATACTGTTTAATAACTCCTACTGAATTAATTATCACAAATGGCATTCCACTGGAATTTCCATAAAATTGTTTTTGACATTCCGAAGATATTGCCATCTCTTTCCATTTAGAAAAATAATTTGCTGTTTGTATGTGCTGTGAGGGAACATCGGTTTGGAACCCGACTTCCTCTTTTATAGCTTGCTTTTAGGTCATAAAAGTTATAAAGAGGATTTACTGTCTCTTATTATTAAAACCTTGGCCCTGGTTCTGGCTATTGTATTTCCTAATTACACCGCGAAGATGGTTTCTTATCAAGGTAGTTTAGTTATGAACAATGTTCTTTGTGCAGCTTCTCGGAGGACAAGCTAGATTGCTTCTGACAGCGGAAGGCAGTGAATCAGCTTCCAGTTTGGCTATGTTCTGGAGGACTGAAAGATTACATTGTCAACATCCTTGCATTCAGATGGAAATGATTCCCCTTTAAGTTTTTTCTCCCCCACCCCCAGAGGCATAGGAGTTTCTAGAAGGTATAACACTCTTGTGTTTCCTACTTAAAGAAATAAAACCGTTCTTTACCCCGGTGTGTGAAATTTGTTCTGCTCCTGTTTGGCCTCTTTGATATTGGTATTGATTAATCTTATTCTTTACAAGGTAAGTTACACTTGGCTAGAAAGTCTAACTATAACTCGGTGGATAAGGATTCTGAATACACATTCTAGACTATCATGTAAAATGATTGAAATAAAAAGCATTCAGTGGAATCCAAGGAGATACAAAAAGATGAGAGCCAAACAACATAAAGTCAAAAGAAAACTAAACACTTCCTTATGGATTTTCTTATTGTTTATATTGAGCTATACATTTTTCTCCACTCCCCTTTCTCCCTCCCCTCTCCTCTTTTACCATCTCCTGTGCCTCCCACACCCCCAATTTACTCAGGAGGTCTTGTCTTTTTCACCTTACTGTAAAGATCCATGTATGTCTCTCTTAAGATCCTCTTTTTTTGTATGGGATCTCTGGGGCTGTGGATTGTAGGCTGGGTTTTCTTTGCTTTATATCTTAAAGCTACTTGTAAGTGTTGTCGGGGTTACTGTCCTGCCCAGTTTCAGCAATAGTTAAGTCTCCAAAAAATCACACAGAGGACTACATTAGTTATAAACTGATTGGCCCATTAGTTCAGGCTTCTTATTAACTCTTATAACTTATATTAGTCCATTATTCTTGTCTATGCTAGCCATGTGGCTCGGTACCTTATTCAGCAATGCAGTCACATCTTACTTTTTCTGTGGCTTGGTCACGACTACAGACTAGGACTTCCTTCTTTCCAGAAATCTTTTGTGCTCATTGACCCACCTCTACTTCCTGTCTGGTTGTCCCACCTCTACATCCTGCCTGGCTACTGACCAATCTGCGTTTATTTAAAAATATAATTGACAGAATACAGGCCATTGTCCCACACCACTTGTAAGTGAATACACACTATATTTGTCTTTGTGGGCCTTGGTTACCTCATTCAATATGTTTTTTTTTTCTAGACCCACCCACTTGCAAGCAAATTTCAAGATGTCATTTTTTTTTATCACTGTGTAGTACTCCTTACGTAAATGTACCACACCTTTATTCATTCTTCAGTTGAGGGGCATCTAGGTTGTTTCCAGGTTCTGGTTATTATGAATAATGCTGCTATGAACATAGCTGAACACATGTCCTTGTAGTATTATTGAACATTCTTTGGGTATATACCCAAAAGCAATCAACAAGACAAAATGGCAGCCTACAGATTGGGAAAAGATCTTTACCAGCACCACAACAGACAGAGGACTGATCTCCAAAATATACGAAGAACTTAAGAAACTTGGCATCAAAAGAACAAATAATCCAGTTTTTTTAAAAAATGGGATACAGCCCTAGAGAATGGCTACAAGACACTTAAGGAAATGTTCAACATCCTTAGTCATCAGAGAAACACAAATCCAAACAACTCTGAGAATCCATCTTATACCTGTCAGAATGGCCATGATCAAAAATACTGATGACAGCTTATGCTGGAGAGGATGTAGGGTAAGGGGAACACTCCTGCTTTGCTAGTAGGAGTGTAAACTTGTACAGTCAATTTGGCACTATGCATGGCAATTTCTCAGAAAACTAGGAAACAATCTACCTCAAGATATGTATGGATATTATAGGAGGAAATGTTTTAATAAAGGGGAAGTAATGCAACTTACTTGCAAGGCTGACATTGTATAAAAGCATGCATGTTAGGGATAAAATTCCCTTCTGGAGAATAGAAACTTCAGGATGGATTTTCAAATTGGGCTTCCATAAGGGGCTATTCATGATGAAGAAGAGAATTAATGAGTGGTTACCAGAGCCTGAATAGTATAGGTGGGATTACATAGTCGATGAGTAGGGAATAAAGGACTACAGTTAGCTAAAAACCATTAACCCAGTGTTCTATAGCAGGGAAGGATAGCTATAGCAGACAACTGTAATTGAATATTCCAACATAACTATTAGAGAGGATTTTAGAATAAAATATTTTTAAAGTATTTATGACTATCATACATGTATATAATAATTTTACCTCCCATTTTCCCCCATTCTCCTCAGATTCACCTTCACCTCCCTCCTCCTCCCAATTTCACTTCTCTTTTTATAATAACACATTGATTCCGTTTTTTTTTTTTTTGATGCCTCATGATGTTGATGCTTAATCTTGTGTGGGTCTTGCTCAGGCAACCATAGCTACTGTGAGTTTGTGAGTTCAATGAGTCTGTCAACTACTAAAGACAATGATTTGCTCTTCCTTGACCTCTGACTTTTACAGTCTTTTGATCCCTTCTACAGCAAAGGTTCCTGGGCTTCTGGGAGAGTGTCATCCTTCCTGCAAGCTTAGTAGAGAGGATATTTAAGGACCTACTCAAATAGAAGGTCTCTAAGATTGTAGATATGCACTGTAGAGGGAGTCAGAAAGGGGGCAGGTTTTGAGGTTTCACAAGACTTGTTGTCTCCCTAGTGTGCTCTCTGATCCTGCTTACAGACTAAGAAATGAACTCGCAATAGCTGTTCCAGCCAACATACATGTTACTTGCTGTCACGCTGTCCTGCCATGCTTGACGCTGATGCCTCTGGAATTGTATGTCCAAAATAAATCCGTTCTTCAATAAGTGCCTTTGTCATGGTATTTTATCACAGCAGTCGACAAGTAATTAATATAATATACAAGAGTAAAAAGGGAAAGTTCTGTTTCATGATGCATAGTAATTAGAATAAATATTAATTTTATCTGGAATCAGTTTGTGTTGAATTAATTAATACTGAAATTTAATCTCAGTAATGATTGTGAAACTATTAGTATTCCAGATTTAGAGAAAAACAAAACAAGACTCAGAGAAATTAGGAATTTGCTCTTGAACACAAGGGTAATACAAAATGATCAAAAAATTCACTTGAGATTTTTATTACAATCACTCATTGGTATTTATAGAGGGATTGATCCAAGAGTCTCTAAAGTGACCAAGTCAATTTCCCAATGCTCAAGTCCAGCATATAAAATGGTATACTTGTGAACAACCTTCATAATGCTCACAAAGATTTGACAGGATATATACATTACCAACAGTGCTTGCTGCAATTTAATGTTGTATAAATAGTTTTACTGGGTTCTTCAGAGAATAATAAGGAAGTAACATCTGTATATGCACAGTACAGAGGCAATTTAAAGCATCCTTTAGATGCAATATTGTTCTGAGATGTCAAATCTGTGGATATGGGAGGCAGGATGTACCCCATTTTGTCTACGTACCTCTGTCATAGCTTGCAAAGTAGGTAGTTCTAAACTTGTATCCTATGGAAAATTGGAGCAATGGCCTTGAACTGGTCTTCTTGCTTCTCCCAGATGGAGGGAGGGAGTCAGAAAGGCACAGGTAGGGTAGCAGGGACATTGCAGTCATGGGACCAGAGAAGAAGTGGATAAGATTTAGATCCTAGGTAGTTTCTGTAGATGGAAATTTTTGCCCCTGTCCCTCCTGGTCCAATGGCCATTCACTCCCAAAGAAACACATAGAGACTTATATTAATTATAAACTGTTTGGCTTATTTTCTCAGACTTACTATTAACTAGCTCTTACGAGTTAAATTAACCCATACTTCCTGTCTATGTTTAGCCATGTGACTTGGTACCTTTTCTCAATAAGGCATTCTCCACTTGCTTCCTCTGCTTTTGGCTGACAACTAATTCCCTGCCTTTCCCTCTTCCCAAAATTCTCCTAGTTGGTCTCCCTGCCTATATTTCCTGCTTGACCACTGGCCAATTAGCATTTCATTAAAATCAATATGAGTGACAAATCTTTACAAAGCACGAGAACATTATCCCACAGCAAGTTTCAGAGCTGGAGAGGCTTCCCATTTGTCTCCTCAGGAATTGCAAGAATTTTTTATTACTTTTTTTTGAAGAATTTCATACTGGAGTGTTCTATTTATAATGCTTCCACACTTCTTTCTCCCTCTCCTACTCCCTCCTCAGTCACTTTCAAATTCATGACATATTCTTCCTTAAATATATATGTTGCTGAATATATTTATTACTACTCTTTTGGAGATGTGTTTAGGGCTGATTGCTTGGAATTGGTTAACATACCATGAGGAAGCGTGCCATTGGAAAAGAACTGATCCTCAGTTTCTCAAGAGTCATTCATTTTCTGTAGCTCTTCACCTAGGGAAGAGGCTTGATTAGATGTTCCTCAAATATATTGGCATTTCAGTTGATGTTTTCATTATGCAAGTCTTGTTTAGGTGACCCTATTGTTAAGATTTTATGGGTACATACTCCCTGTCATTCTATAAAAAACACTATCTCACAGAAAATGCCCTGATCCTCTGACTCTTAAAATCTTTCTGCCCTTTCTTATAGACCATTCTCTGAGCCTTAAGTCCCAGTTGCACTGAAGATGTATAAGTTAGGGTTAGGTACCTCACAGTCTGTTGATTTCTGATTTTGAATCAGTTGTGGATTTCTGTGATGGTCTTCACCTTCTACAAAAAGAAGCTTCTTTTATGAGGAGTGAGAGTTTCACTTATCTGTAGGTGTAAGGAGAAACCATAGGGTTCAGTTAGAGATTGTACCAGTTTAAGAAAGCAAAAATAGACAGTTCTCCTCTAGGATCCATAACCTCACCATTCATGGAGAATTGGCTAAATTTATGGTGGTACGTGTAAATTCCCTCTTATAGGGTAGGCTGTGCAGCCAATTAGGAAGCTGTTGGTTACCTGCAAGGTGTAAGTGCCACTATTGCACTATTGAGGGTATGTCGCAAGCTTGATCATTGTTGCGATTCATAGGCTTGACAGCTGGGTAGGACCAATGATTGCTTTTGACCTTTGGCAACTTGTGTAGCATTTTTAGATACTGTGAGAGCTAGTCCTCAGAGAGGAAGTTTCTAGATTGTTTCAAGCATTATTCCTCAAAGTCCTGTGTCCAAGGGGTGTGGTGTGCTCAGCCATAGGGTCTCGAGAACTAAAAATAGATATGCCCCATGACCAAATGTACCATTCTTTGGTGTATATCCAAAAGATTTGATTTCTTCTTTTATGGTTGTCCATTTAGCCATGTTCCCTGTAATGTATTAAAAATATCTGGAAATGAAAGCAACCGAAATGTCCTTCTACTGATGAATGAATAATAGAAAAGGAATACATACACACTATGGAAAGTGTCTGCTGCAAAAGAAAAAAAAAGTGAATTCATGAATTTTAAAGGTAAATCTATGGACCTAGAAATGATTATAATGGGTGATATAATCCAGGCCCAGAAAGACAAAGATGACTTTTCCTCTTTTTGTGGATCCTAGCCAGAGATAAATTCCCCAAAGCCAAGAAAGCACACCCTGGTTGGTGTGGAAAGGTAAGAAAAGTAACTCTAGAGAGGAGTAAATAGGACTCAGGAGCTTTGAAGGGGGTGTGGGGAAAAGGTGGGGAAGGATGGTAATATTGGGGGAATGGGAAGGGAGAGAGAAAAAAACAGGGAAACATACTAGTTTATATTCACTTAATCACACACATACACATGCAAACACACTCATACACATGCAGACACACACTTACACACACACATGCAGACACACACAGAGAGACGAACGCACACGCACACACACACACACACTCGCACGCACAGATGCACAGACACACATACACACACAACACTATAGTACTTGGGGTGATAACGCTACTCTCAAGAGCCACAGACTAACAAAAAGGAAACCCCAGAGCCAGGCATGCAAAACTCCCTCTGAGTTCTTGTTCTGGGGAGTTTGAGAGTTTCCCAAAGTAATGTAGGCTGTTACAGTGCCCTTGGTTTCCTCACAGAACTTAAACCCCATTGTTTTCTCTTATTTTAAAGCAACATACATATTTCTTACTGTTTAGCATATTAGATTACTAGTATTAACCCATCAAGAATGTTTTAAATGGGTTCTTTAAAAAGTAGTTGTTGAAAAATATTGAGGTTGTATATTGTTTTTGCCATTTTGTAGTCTGTCTCAACTTCTCTCTCGGGTTCAATTTCTCTCTCTGTCTAATTTATTTATTTATTGTTTTTGACAATTTTTAATCATGTAACCTTGGTGGGTCTAGAACAACAAAGACTAATCTGACCTAGAATTTGCATAGTTCTACCTCCTGAGTTCTGAGAACAGATCCATGTCCAACCATGTTGCCCCTGCCCCACCATGCTGCCCCTGTCCCACCCTGCTGCTCTTGCCCCACCATGCTGTTCCTGTCCCATCTTGCTAACCCTGTCCCATCATGTTTTCCCTGCCCCAGTCTCTTACTGTGTGGTTCTGACAGTCTCTTTAGCCCCATGACCCTTTCTGGGGTAGCTTCTTTTACTTTTGACCTTCTCAGATTCCATACAAAATATTTAAGCCACATTATGGCAATGACAGACTTTTGATGTGTTTTAATTAAAATATTTGATGGTAATTAAACAGATCAATTTTCCTTTACTATTCAACCTGAATCTAGAATTACTTTCATGTAATTTTAATAATTACCTCAATTCATAAAGCACTGGGAGCAGAAGGTATCAGGTAACTATCTAAAAATGGAGCACAGAGTTTGCTGGAAGCATTAAAGATGAATTTTTCATAAATCACTATATCAAAGCCTGCTATACTGAACCGTATAGAAGAGAAAGTGGGAAGTACATTTGAACGCATTGGCACAGGGAACCACTTCCTAAATAGAACCCAAGCAGCACAGACACTGAGAGGAACAGTTAATAAATAGGACCTCCTGAAACTGACAAGCTTCTGTAAAGCAAAGAACATGGTTAACAAGAAAAAATGACAGTCTACAGAATGGGGGAAAGATCTTCACTAACCCCACATCAGACAGAGGTCTGATCTCCAAAATATACAAAGAACTCAAGAAATTAGTTACCAAAGGAACAAATAATCCAATAAAAAAAATGGAGTACAGACCTAAACAGAGAACAGAGGAATCTAAAATGGCTGAAAGACACTTAAGGAAATGTTCAATATCCTTAATCATCAGAGAAATGCAGATCAAAACAACCCTGAAATTCCTGTAATAATGACCAAGTTCAAAAACACTAACAACGATTTTTGCTGGAGAAGGTGTGGGGAAAAGGAAAGACTTCTACATTGCTGGTGGGAATGCAAGCTGGTACAGCACCTTTGGATGTCAGTGTGGCAATTTCTCAGAAAATTAGGAAACAACCTTCCTCAAGACCCAGTAATACCACTTTTGGGTATTAAATGATGCTCAATCGTGCCACAAGGACATGTGCTCAACTATGTTCATAGCAGCATTTTTTTTCATTGCCGGAAACTGGAAACAACCTAAATGCCCCTTGACTGAAGAATGGATAAGGAAAATGTGGTATATTTACACAATAGAGTACCACACAGCAGAAAGAAATAACAACATCTTGAATTTTGCAGGAAAATAGATGGAGCTAGAAAACATTATTTTGAATAAGGTAACCCAGACACAGAAAGACAATTATCACATGTACTCACTCATAGGTGGTTTTTAAACATAAAGCAAAAAAAGAAAACAGCTTACAAACGACAATCCCAGAGAACATAGACAACAATGAGGACACTAAGAGAGTCTTACATAGATCTAATCTACATAGGAAGTAGAAAAAGACAAGCTCTCAAGCTCTCCTGAGTAAATTTGGAGCATGGGGACCTTGGGGGAGGGTTGAAGGGGTAAGGAAGAGACAGGGAGGGGAGTAGAGAAAAATGTAGAGCTCAATAAAAAAGAACATTAAAAACTCCTTATGCATGAAGCATATATAAATGCTGTATTCTTGTATTACCTAAAAACTGTAACAGACTAAAGCAAGCCAAATTTTGTAAAGCTGGCAAAGCAAGCATTTCATTCTAATTATCAAGATCCAAATGTTAGCCATTGAGAAGGAATAACATCCTTAGTACAAATTCAGGCTAACTTTGATCTTACAGAAGAATCTATGTCCATCTATTATCTATCTATCTATCTATCTATCTATCTATCTATCTATCTATCTATCTATCTATCTATCGTCTATCTATCTGTTGTCCTGCATATCTAATATTTTTATACCTATTCCATAGTACATGTTCTCAGGAGTGATGAATCTTGAACTTTGCATCAACTCAAGAAATCAGTCTTACTGTTTTGGAGCATAAGAGAGAAAATGATAAAATAACCTTCAATTAGTTCCTGAAAATTAAAAGTTCTGTTTTTATTGGAGCTTATTAGTAGCTCCAAGAGGAAATGAGTGAATCTGTAAAAAATATGATTTTCTTATATACAGAGAAAGTACAATTTTAAAGTTAGTAACCAGTATATAAAACCAAGAATATTAAGCCGCAAGCAAGAAGTGGTTTAGTATCAGAGAGGAATAAACTCTATGCCAAAAACTATAGCAAGAGTTAGAGAGTGTGTGTAGACATATGTAGCTATTCAATCCCCAACAAAACAAATGGTTTCTTTTAAACAACTATTGAAACCATTCTTGATCAGAATGTCCAATAAAAATAGTTATCATAATCATTATACTCATGAGAATTTTAAGGGTCAGTCTAATGTTGTGACATCCCAACCAGATTCCTAATGTCCCTAGATTACAGTGTGTTTATGTACTGTTAAACTCATTGTAAATCAAAATTACATTTAAGGGACTTAATCTATGAATGTCACAGTTGAGCAGCAAAGTGCACTATAGTGCCTCTTATTTCTTTTATGACTTGGTGGCTATCTTGGAGTGGCAACTACTGCCATAGACTCACATATCAAGAGTTTTATACACCACACAATCAGCCTTAGATGCAATCAGACTTCCAGAGATACGTAACTGTCTGTTTCCTACTGAAGTCTGTTTCTTTCCCACTCCCAGACAAAGATTAATTCTTCACTTGGAGAGACATCTACAGTATGAACTATTGTTTTCTAATCCTCTGAATTAGCTAAGGTGTAAATCTGAAATGAGAGACTCTGAAAACATAAGCAAATGTCCTGAGATTTTTATATTTCTGTACCCTGTCTCTTGCTTTATTTGGTTTGGGATGAACAGAAAGGGCAGGGGTAACATTGGAAGGAGGTGAAATATGAAAATACTGATTTCAATTTCCTGATACTTTTAGCCTTGCTGGTTGGAAGAAGTACTTTGCGAATACTATAGTGGTGTGTGTGTGTGTGTGTTCATGCACGTTTATACACACATATGCATGCATGTACACTTGTACACATGTGTGCATATGCATGGAAATCTGGCAGAATTAGTAATGTTCAGTTTCAGAAATGAGTGTAAGTTCCATATGGTGTACAACTGTCTCAATGACTCCATTCTCTATAAAATTGTACCAGAGAGAAATGAACCTACCTTGGATATTATTCTGTCCATAGAAAAAATAGGTAACAAGTAATTAGCCACAACAAGGATAGGAAAAGCTATATTTGCAGGTATTACAGTAGGTAGTCAATAAGGCACATGTAATTTGACATGGTGACATTGTGTTTATTCTCTGACATGGGTTTTTGCCTCACCAAAAGGGCTATTACACCCTTTAGAAAAATGGAATTTTCTTACATAGGTCATTTGTGTCTTTGGATTTGGTGCATGATATAATTTTTCCTTAGGTAGAAGATTTTAGAACCAACTTGAGTTTCTCACTATTTTATATTTCTAGCACAAAGTTGAGAGTACATGAAGTTCTATTTTTTTTAGATAGAAGGTAATCAGGTTTATATCACACTTTATTACATTTCTTTAGTGTCATACATTGGCCTTTAGATATGAATCTACATTTCATAGAGAAAAGATAGAGAATGAATTTTTGCCTTTGAGCACTGAGGTATCTAGTGATAAGCTAAATAGAAAGAAAAACTATTCACATCATTTTAAGCTATTTTATTTAAATGTCTGAAGTATTCTCCATAACTTTATTTTAGACTGAAGGCAGCCCTTCCCATAGCTCATAGTTTTTATATAAGCTCTGAATATTATTTGAAAATAGGTGTTTAACTTCATTTTGTCATTTATTATTTCACAGATATCTCATTTCTTATTATCCAGTATCAATGTTTTTTTAAAGAATATAGTATGACTGCTTTTAGCTTAGATTACTTTATTGCTATTTTCAAAGGGCAAAAGAAAAATGTGTCCACTGCTATTTTAAAAGTAAGGCAATTTTACAAAAGACATCTGAAATTTCTTCATCAAAAAAAATTAGTCTTTCCATTCATCCTATCAGTCCCTTGCATAAAACACCTGTACCAAAACATGATGAATAGGTAATTATAAAGCCAGCTCCACCTTTCCTAGTTTATGTCCAGGTTTCTAAATTTGAAGTTAGAAGAAACACTAAAGATGCGTGCTGGAGGAACTCCTTCAGTCAGTGGCCTTTGAGATGCTGGCCCATTATGGGCGTGGTCAAATGGGTCCTATATATGCACTCTCTTGGCTGCTGGATTGTGTTCCTGCTCCCTCCTCATGCAGAGGGCTGTTGATCTGTGAGTCTACCCCTAAATAAAGAATCCTTTAATATACTTCATACTGAGCTAATATGGGACTATTTTTTTGTAATCACCCACAAATGGGCACAATTCTTATTTATTTGCTAATAGGTATTAATTCTCAATCTTTGCCTTTGATTTTTGCACTATTCCTTTAATTTTCAGCATAGGAATCAAACAAAAAAATCAAATCAAGCAATTAAACAGAAAGAGTCTAAAAAGCAAAAAAAAAATACTTAAATTTCTTGAAAGGATAGCACATGAAATTCGGTATAGAACGAGCCTCTGGTGTTTCTCGGAAATGATAACTCTGTGGCTATGGTGTGAAACCCTTACCCTGCTCCATCTGCCTGGCTTCCTCCTCTTGGTTTTCATTGCTTTGATTACTTCTCACGAGTGTGAAGCTGGATTCACTGTGTGCCTTCCAGAGTATACAATATTGCTTCCACGATCAGGACACCAGAACAGTGTGACTTCCGTCTTCTACCTTTCTTTGCCCAACTCTGAGCAAATGGGCTTCCATCTTATGATAGGACTATATAACTGCTGTTCTGCAGGGAATTGACATCTTCTTCTGGAAACAGCCAGAAAAGAATCACAGCCTTCCAGTGGTCATGTGAGCTATCCAGGACCAGTTTCTTTTGAGCCCAACAGCTATGTGAGAGTCTGGAATGTGTGTTTTCCTCAGTTAAGGGCTCAGACACTCCAACCCTGCAACATGATTGCATTAATTCCATTAGTTCTCTCTCTCTCTCTCTCTCTCTCTCTCTCTCTCTCTCTCTCTCTCTCTCTCACACACACACACACACACACACACAGTGTGATGGCACAGGACATTATGATATTATGATATTTTTATATTTGGATACTGGAGCTTGAACCCAGAGATTTATTCAAGCTAGGCAAGTACTATGCCACTCAGCTATTCTTTAAGTGTGACTTTATAAGCTTTTGATCAATCATGAATACTTTAATAAAAGTAAGACAAAGTTGTGTTTTGAATCAAATCATTTGAACCTTCAGACTCTGACTAAGAAAGATCTAATATATTGAGTGAAATAAATGTAACCACCCCTTTTTTTCTACAAACCAAATATAAACCCAGATACTGAATACTTAGTTTTATATGCTTGCTTTATTTTTTAGTATGTTTAGCTACCAATGCTTGAATAACAGAAGCCTATGACATGAAAAACTACACTTAACCAGTTATTGAGCAAATGCTCTCTCCTGTATGGGTAAGGGCTATAGTGTCAGAATAGCCCAGGGTTTTAACATTAATTAATTCTGTCTCTCTTGGACAGATCTTCAAGCACTAAAATTTGCTATAAGTGCCTGGTCACCTTCAGAAGCAAGTTAGAGGAACAGAGACATTGGAACCGTTCTATGTTCTACTGTGGTTGCAAAGGTCTGTGGAAAGCAGAAGACCCTGGTGCTGTCAGCTGTGGGTCAGAGTTTAAAAGATGCACGTCTTCAGGTGTCACTGTCATGTATATCTTTCAGGTGGCACCTGATTTCTTTTATTGTTGCTGTTTTTTGATTTTGGGTTCTTTTGTTTTTTGTTTTTTGCTTTTGTTTTTTGATCCATCGTTCTGCTGTTTAGCTCCGGTTGTCCTGGAACTCGCTCTGCAGACCATGCTGGCCTCAATCTCACCGATATCCACCTGCCTTTGCCTCCCAAGTGCTGAGAGTGTGCACCACCACCGCCTGACTGACACTTGATTCCTGAGTATCCTCCCAATCCTCTGTAAGTAGGAAGCTCCAACTAGCAGGGAGCTCCATTGATTTAGTTCTTCATCTGGTGTGCAGTCAGCTCTGCTATTGTTCATCCTGTCACCTTTGGTAAGCATGTCTATGTGACTGCCATCAAGTGGGCTCTTATGAAGGGGTTTTCCTTACCCTCCCCACAGCACTAACTTAGACCATAACATGGAATGCTAAAATACTAGACATAAACAAGAAGTCTTGTTTTGTTGGTTGGTTGGTTTGGGTTTTAATTTTCAGAAGAAATTTCTGCATACCATAGGCTGATCTGGAACTCTCTATCCTCCTGTCTTGGCCTCTGTCCTGAGTGCTGGACCTGCCACCAACACTCTTCTTTTCTTCTTTTGATGTATGTGTCAAATCGCCCCATCTCTTCCTTCAGTTAAAATGATGGAGAAAAAGCAACACTGTAAAATACTCAGTAATCAGGACACTCTGGGACACTGGAAAATTATTCGGTTAAAACCAAATATCAATTATTATAGGTGATAAGCTTTCACATATTACTATGCTAATCACCCACACAAGAGCAATGTTTGAGTAATACTTTAAGAAAATAACTAACCTTATTTTTAAACATTCTAATATATTTGGAATTTGCCTATTTGGACTTCTGTGCTTAGTTTCCAAGACAGGAACCTGAACTCAGCACATCTCAGCATGTGTAAGCACTGGAGCTCAAGTGTGGAGACTTAAATTGGTTTTCCTCAGAGCATTTGTCAAAAAAAAAAAAAAACCGTTCAGGATATGTATCCTTACTTTTTCACATTTTATTAGAAATCTTCACCAAGTATTATTATTTTTTTGGTGACTTTCAACACTTTATTTTCTCAAGTGATTCTATAACTTTAGAAAGGACACAATCCAATCTCTTATAAAATGGCCTTTGTTATAAAAAATGTCCTCATTTCCTTCTGTAGAAAGACACACTAAAAATAACCCTGGCTCCTCGTCAGCTTCTATTCCCTTTGCCGACTCTCGTCTTTCTCCTGGTGATTGGGAGCAATCTTAGCAAGTCTCTTCCCTCTCTCTGCCCTTAAAATTGTTTCCAGTGATCACAGTGTTATCTGGAGAGATTATATTTTTTTTTTCATTTTAAATACCAAATATTTGATTTTTCAATCTTTGAACTTTTCCCCACATTCAGTCATTTTCTAAAATTACTAAATCAAAAGATTAAAAGACAAATTAATTAAAATAAATGGAAATCTTTGCAATTGGTGACTACTCAATGAAGTGAGAGCCGGACGTGGTTCACTCAGAACAAGCTGCAACTGGCTTTGTCTCATGACTCCAAGGGAAAGGATGGAAACCATGAATAAACCCTGGAGACACAAAGTCAAGAAAGACACAGTGCAAGTGAGAGACAGAGTGGGGACCTGCCACCCAATGGCAGAGCAGCAACGTGATGATGAGGAAGCGTAGGCATGGGGATCCAGGATGTTATATAGCATGTGTTACCCACTAGCTCAGGATGTTATTTAGCATGTGTTACTACTTGCTAGCTACAGGATGTTATACAGCATGTGCTATCCACTAGCTCAGAATGTCCGAGATAGTGTTACTACACAGGATGCTGTTGGCCATGTGTCAAATTCAAGGCATCGCAGGCATCCTCGGTCAGCTCAAGGAGGACTACGGCTCACTTATTTCTAAAATGGGAACAGAGCTCACCTCAGAGTAAGGAGCCAGCCTCGTCTTCCTCCCATGTTTATTTCTTTCTCAGTTTTCCTTCAAGAGGTCCATGCTTTCTTAAGTTTATTCTCTCTTTTCTTCCACCCAGACAGTGATCCATCCTGTGGTCCTGCCTTATTACACTATGCTCTAATTCTGTTCTAATCTGTTTTTTAACCACTGTAGACGAGTTAGCCAAGAATACTACCCTTGAACTCACCACGGTTGCTGAAATTTCCCATCAGGCTGTGCATTCAGGCCTATCCCAGCCCTGCTGCCTCATCCAGTTTTGTGGTTCTTTTGTCCAGGTTGTAACAAAGCTCGAGATCTTTTACCTGGTGTTGGATTTGGTTGTTAGTCCCCCTTGTTGCCCCTTCTTTGTTTCCCAAGGGTCTCTGAAGTGGTCTGCACAGTAGGCTTGCCTGGAAGACTGGTAATAATAGATGTGGCAGAAATGAGACTGTGTTAGCCCAGCCCTCAAGGGGCATCACAAATTTCCTCACAGTGCTTTATCCCGAGGTCTAGCCTGAGAACAGCATTTACCTCTAAATAATGCACCTTCCGAGTAAGCCCAGTAATGATGACATGGGAAGCATGCCTGAATCCAACCTGGACCAGCATTGTCCAGCCTTGCTAATTCAAAGTCCATAGCAATGACCTGTCTGTAACTAAAGACACGATCCTACATCCACTGTCGTGTCTCATTGAGGCTTTGAGGTCAACACTCACAGTGTAATTGACAGACTTGTTTTCATAATTCAGGGAGAGCTCACTCCCTTTTTCCTCCTCATTCTTGCTACCACCACTGCAGTAGTCAAATGATCCTCTTGTTATATCACAAACACACGTCTTCACCCCTGTTTGTGATCCAGACTTGCTGTTAGGTATCTTTTCAAAAGCTGACCTTAAAAATTTCTTCTACAAAGTCTTCTCACTGACCAGATGTTGATGTTCTAAATGACTTCTGCACCGTTCTCCCAGTCTGGGATTGGTGTGCTATATTCATGTAAGTCTCTTTAATCCTTCTGCAATTCTTTGCGTTAAAAGTGGAAGAACGTACAGGATGGAACGAGTAGTGTAGTGTGACGAACCACAACCATGGGTTTTACTTATCTCATTCAATAGCACATACGAGGTCTCTTATGCATTTCTTTGTGGACCTTCATTTTCGGTTTTCCGTTGAAGTTGAAAGTCTCTACCACAACGCCAACTCTTAAAGAGTTAATCATTGACAAGCTGTGTTTCTCTGAGCACAACATCTATCAGGCATGGTGATTAGTAAGAGGCCCTAAGAGGTGATAGTGTTATACATACATTTTCTAGCCTCTTATAAAATAAATAAGAGGCCATAATTTTTAATAGTATTGCTACTTAATACAAAGTGAAAAAGTCCTAAAAATCACTAAAGCCATATTTTACTATTAAGAGAATTCATCTAGTACATGTAAGATGTAATGAAATTGCTTTGAAGATGTTAACTGTGGTGGTTTGAGTAAGAATAAACCCCACAGGCTTATATGTTTCAACACTTGTTCCCCAGTTGGTGGAACTGTTTGAAAAAGACTAAGAGGTGTGGCCTTCTTTGGCAGAGGTATCACTGGAGTTGGGCTTTGAGGTTTCAAAAACCCATGTCATTCCCAATTAACACTTGCTTTGCCTTCCAGTGATTATTATCTTAAGATGTGGATCATCAGCCATAATTCAAGCACCATGAGTGTTTATCTGTAGCCTTGCTCCCTGCCATAATTGTCATGGACTCTAATCCTCTGAAATGTTCAAAATTAACTGTCATCTCTAAGTTGCCTTGTTCAAAGTGTTTTATCACAGCTATCGAAAAATAAGTAGAATAATGACAATAACCAAAATACATCACATGTTCTCTTATGAAAAATTCATCCACAGAAATAATTTTCTTCTATATTCAGAACAAAGGAAGGGAAAAGTCAAAGAGAGTAAAAAGAGTATTGTGAATAGTGTGGTGGGGATAGTGTGTTGTGGTTAGAGCGGCATGAATGGTACAAATAGTATTGTGTGAATAGCGTGGTGTGAATAGTGTGGTGTTGATGGTGTGGTATTGATAGAGTGGTGTGAACAGTGTGATGTGAATAGTGTGGTGTTGATGGTGTGGTATTGATAGAGTGGTGTGAACAGTGTGCTGTGAATAGTGTGGTGTTGATGGTGTGGTATTGATAGAGTGGTGTGAACAGTGTACTGTGAATAGTGTGGTGTTGATGGTGTGGCATTGATAGAGTGGTGTGAACAGTGTGGTGTGAATAGTGTGGTGTTGATAGTGTGGTATTGATAGAGTGATGTGAACAGTGTGGTATGAATAGTGTGGTATTGATGGTGTGAATGGTATGGTGTGGATAGTGTAGTCTAAATAGTGTGGTACTGATGATGTGAATGATGTGGTGTGCATAATGTGGTGTGAATGGCATGGTGTGGCCTGAATCTGAAGAGACAGAGAGACAAGAGACATGGAAAGGATAAAGATCTTCACAGGCCACAGAAAGGTTTTATATTTTATTCTGCATCTGATAAGGTACTGTTGGAGGGTTTTGGATGGGGCAATATTGGATTCTGTATTTGGAGAATCAATCAGGCATTTATACAGAGTCCCAGTGACAGGTGAAGACAGGAATGGAGAGACCATTACAATAGTCAAGGCTCAGGTACAGTGGTAATTGTAGAAATGTCAAATGACAGTAAAAATTAGATGGATTCAAGGTAAGGAAAGAAAGAGACCAGTAGGACTTATCTTCTGAAAACATATCATTTGTACCATTTGCTAAAAATAGAAGCAAAGCAATTTGTGGAGATCTGAGATTAAATTATTTATTATTGACAATATAAAGTATCTATGAAAACTATAGAAATGGGTGTTAAAAGATGAATGTGGGGTTCAAGAAAAAGTCTTGGCTGTAGGCACAATTTTGATAGCATCAGCACATGGATTATGAAAGGCAATGTATAGAACTGAGCTTTGGAGACTCTAAAATTCAAAAATGAAAAGAGAAATGTGGCAAAGAAGTGACCAAGAAGGAGAGGCCATTGCATGAGAGGAAACCAGGAGAACGTTGTCTTCAAGAAACTGATAAAATGAATCAATGGCAGCAGAAGAGGGACCAACATGGCCTAATGTAATAAATCAGGTAAGACATAGAAATGATTTGGAAAGACCTGAGTAGCAGTTCCAGGAGAGCAGAGGGGAAAAACTTAGAAGAAAAAACTGGGGAAAGGATGGAAAGATAGCTGAGAAGCCAACCATACAGAAAACAGCTCCTTCAGAGTTATCCTCAGAGAGGAAACAGACGAAAAGGAACTGTATTGCATGGTGGAATGCGTCCTAGTCTAGTTTTGGCTTTTAAAGTTGGAAGCATTTGTGCAGGTGAAAACGATTCAGTTGCAATAGACATTTGTAGAGATGTGGGAAGGAGGGCAGTTAGGTAGCAGCTGCGAGGATGTCTTTATTGACCAAGGGAAAAAGAAGGAACAATGACTGAGTATAGTCCTTGCTCTGGTGCATAGGGCACTGTGCCCAAAGGCACAAGGAACTGAAGTTGAGATTAAGGCCAGATACCAGGAGCAACGGAGCGAGAAGAATTTGAGAGAAGCCCTGCCACAAGGAGGTTACAGGTCCTGTTGAGCAGAGGATGCAGAGCAGGTTAGAGGGCTGGAGACAGTGTCTGAGGGACCGAGAGGGTGATACATGAATTAGGAACTTGAAAGAGCTGACATTACTAAGAATGATAATGTTCAAGATGGAGAGCAAATAGTTGAGAGTGGATGAGGAGAACAATATATCACCGGGTGTTAGGATACCAAGGAACTATAAGACTGAAATGCCAAGTGACTCACTGGGATGTGGAAGTCATCTTGAAAGACGATTCTAGCTATGGTGGAGAGAAAACCCTGAGCCAGGTCATAACGATGACTGCTATAAATTTATGACAGTTCTTTTCTGGCTTGCCCCATTGTAGTGTGCTGTTCTAAGTTCTTAAATTTGATATTAAGGCCACACTGTGCTCAACACTATGGTTTTCCAGAGCCATGCTCTGAATTAATCATCACTGTTGAATAGCATCTTAAGCTCCAATTCTTAGTCAAGATCTTATGATTACTGAAAAGCTAGGTGGCAAATCTGGGGTCCTAACTCAGTGGTAGAGTACTGCTGAGTGTTAGAGACTCTAGATTTGAGCCCCACTGCTAAGTTCCAAATTTAAAAGAAGGCAGATGCCAGGCTTAAGGAGCGGCTCTTAAGTCCAGAGCCAAACTCTGGAGCCAGCCAGTTTCGTGCAGTACAAAACCACATCCACACGTTTTGAAATGTGAGAAAACATCTTTATTTCCAGGGTCTGTCCTAATAAGGACAATAGTAGCTGATAGTCCACGAGTTGGGTTGACTATCCCTGGGCCTGTCCTTGAGTGTGGTTGAAATACCTGGTGAAATTCTGTTGAAGAAAACTGATTTTTTCCTTTGTCAGTGGGTATCAATTGCAAATAGCTTCTGGGTTAGGGATGAGACTGCAATGTTCCTTCCCCCTCTATGAAGGGGCCCCACCTGGTTTGAGCCTGAGTGGGTCTTGTTCATGCTATCACAGCCTCTGGGAGTTCATGTGTGTTTCAGTCCTATTGAGGGTAAGAGTTTGGTGTAAACATCCCACATAGGAATGAATGCTCCAAATTCATTCACTTTCTGCACATTGTCCTTTTAAGAAAGATAAAACTAGCATACATTTGGCTCTGCATCATGTGTGTGTCTGTGCATGCGTGTTGTGTTGTGTGTGTGTGTTTGTGTCCATACAGGTTAGTGATTAATTTTGCAGTATAGTTTTCTGTAATTGCAAACAACAAAAGTTTGAACCCAGAAGGCAGTGCCTGCTGGGAGACTGTGTTGGGAAGTCAAGAGCACAGGGTTTGGGTGAAGGAAATATATTCATAAGATCTAGATAGACAGTTCTGGGTGATAAATTAACTCAATTTTCTTTAATTTTATTTCTTTACTTTCTCATGGCCTGACTTATGTTTAAGCTTTATTTGTAGTCCAGAATCATTAGCAAGCAGTCTTGTTTGGCCTAGAATTGGTACCACTTATTACTGATTGTAGTGGGCCCTGAAGAGGAAAAATTCCCCAAAAAGAAATTAGAAATCCCTTCAATCTAGTGGATTTCTCACTCCACTCAGACACCATGTGATGGAGAAGTAACTGCCCACGAGAGAATGATGATTTGGGAAGAAGGAAAGATACATCTTTAGTCAAGTGAATTTCCAAGCCATAGGCCTAGCTGGGGTGATTGACACGGGCACCGTAGCGTGCCCAGGCACACCAAATGTCTGAGGCAGAAGAGACAGACAGCACCAGGGAATGGCATGAGTGACTGGCAACCTCAACCGCTTTCATCACCTCCAGCTATGCCATCTGACCGTGTCAGCACTCCCAGGAATGGCTGAACGAGGCCTTTCACCAAGAATAAACAAGGCCACAGAGTGCCATGGTTTTCTTAGTTGAATTAGCTCTTTATTCCCCACAAGTATCTCAGGCCTAAGGTCTTAGTTTGTAGCCTCCTTGTAGCTTTCTTCATGCCCCTTTCCTATAGAGATGATTGTGTGTGTGTGTGTGTACATATGTGTGTGTGTGCGTATATGTGTGTGCGTGTGTGTGTGCATTTTCATCACTCTCCTCTTGCAAGACTTAAATCTCTTATTGTTGTCTTGCACACGTGCATTTCCATTTCATGTTTCCATAGTAACGTGAATTCTTCAAAATAAAGTCTTGCTGCTGAGTGAGGGTTGAAGTTCATCCTTGTAGCTTAATACATGAGTTAGGTTCTGCTGTTTTCCTGCCCTCTACCCTTCAGGTTTGAATTTTCTTACAGTTCAGAGAGCCCCATTATTTCTGCACTAAGGTAAATTATTAAACATCCGATAAAAACTGAGCTCTTGAGATCATTACAGGGAAGGGAGAAAGTTTTCTGATTTTTGTTGTGTAAGGAATTTCTGATAAAAAATTCAAGTAGATTGACTATAAAACCATTTAACAGAAACACTAACTTAAGCTATCAATATCAGTTTTCTGCATTTTATTTTGAAGCTTAGATGAGAAAAGGCAGTCTGTATTCAATGAGTTAAGATATACCTATTATTGAAATTGTTTTATGATCTTTGAAAACACATATTGGCATATCTTTGTTAGTGCCAATCCCAATTAGAATATATCTTCAAAGATTACGAAGGAGCATTCTATAGTTCCTTACATTAATAATTCTAGGTTAGGACTTCTGAGAAAGCATTTTCATTTAGGAATAATTTTCATACTTACAGAAAATATGCCAAAAGTGTAGTACAAAGTTGCAGGTAGCAACAGTACAAAATGCTCTTTTACCTAAGATATTATGAACAGCATCTCTCATTTGTTTTGATGTGTTTATGTGTCTCTGTGTGTATAAGAACTAGAGAGAGACAGAGATAGAGAGGCAGAGAATAATTTTCTGAGTAATCTTTCCTCTTAAGGACGTCAGGGCATTTTTCTTAAGAACAAGAATATAGTTTCAGAACTCCTAAAGTCACCACTCTTCATGGACCACACCCAAATGATATGCTGCTTTTTATTTCTGCTTCACCTGTGTTTGTTGTGTCTCTCCTCCACAGTATCCAGGGTAGAATTAACTGTTGTATTTATTTGCCGAACCTCCCAGTTCTTTTTCATTTTAAAGATGTCCACTATCTTCTTTGACATGGATTACATTGTTTTGAGACAGGGCCTCTCACCGCAGTCCAGAATGGCTAGACCTCAGCATTTAGCTCAGGCTGTCCTCCTCACACCGGCATCAGTACTGCTTCAACTTCCAGAGTACTGGGACTGCAGGTGATGATCACCACGGGTGAGTCACACAAACATTGTTAGGAGACACATGTCATCTGTTAGCTCCTCGCTGATGATGCTCATTGTGGTGACAGACACTATGCTATCTGATTTCTCACTGTTTTGTTGCTAACAAGTTACCTGCTTGTAGAATCTTTATGTCCCTTTATGCCTGGCTCATGTGAAATACCTCCTAGAAACTTTGACAACTCAAAAAAAAGATAAAAAATCCCAATCTGTAGATTAATCACTTATCAATAGTTCTTGCTTGATGCAGTTTTCACTATAAAAATTTAAAATTTTGATTTTCCAACTACACCAATCTCTATGTATTTAACATTTGAACAACCACTTTATGTGTACATGAATATGTCTATTGTCTGTCTGTCTGTCTGTCTGTCTGTCTGTATCTATCTATCTATCTATCTTCTATCTATATATCTATCTTCTATCTAGTACCTATCTAAATTTATATTCACGATTATTTATTATTGTTGATATATAATAAGCTACTCTTTTCCTCCATGATTTTTATGTAATTAATTTTTTAAGGATGTCAAACATGAACACTACATCTCCATTCCTCTCTACCCTCTCTTTACCCCCTCCAACTCTTTATGTCTTCTCTTGCAAATAATTATCTCCACAACTATTATTGTGACATGTATATACACATACATTCATTCATACACACAAACACACACACACACACAAAACCTACGGAGTTCATTTAACTTTGCTCACATGTACATATGTCCAATCTCACCTGAAACTCTGCAACAAATTGAGGAAGAAGAGGCAGAAAGATTCGAATAGTCCTCATTATTCCTAATGAAAAAGGTGCTCAAATTTTACTTAATATAGCTAGAGGGAGCCCCTTAACTTTGGTTCCTGTATCTTTATAAAATGCACTATGGTTGGACTTTCTCCGCACTGTCAACTCCCAAATAATGACACAGTGATTTCTTATTAATTATGAGATCTTGGCCTTAGCTTGGACTTATTCCCAATTAGACATTATAACTTAAATTAACCTGTTCATAATAATCTACATTCTGCCATGTGGCTCATTACTGCTCCTCAGATTCTTACATCCAACTTGTTCCTGTCTCACTGGCAAATCTCCTGTGCCTCACATTCCTCCCAGACTTCCACTCTCTCTCTCTTTAAGTCCTACCTATCTTCTCCTGCCTAGCTATTGGCCATCCAGCTTTTCATTAGACCAATCAGAATCTCCCTAGGCAAGCAAGGTAAAACACGACACATTTTCTCAGTGTTTAAAATCCTGCATCAATGCTGTGTATAATTTTTGTAATATTAAATATTCTATTATCTTTAATTTTCTACAGTTTTACCCAAGTACACATAGCACTGTGTTCATATGCTTCTTCCCTAGTACCTACACTTATCCCATTCTCATGCCTCCCATTTTCATCTCCCTCTCTCTCTGTATGTGTGTCTGCACAAGTAACCACATTCATGATCACAACAGTTATGCCATCCATGTAAGACAATGTTTTGTGACACTCCTCCAATATCATTTTAAAAACACATTTATTTCCTGACACTAAATGATGCTCTATGTCTTATAACTTACTGGTCTGCGGATCCTTTCAGTGGGGATGAAATCAGAAATCATGACTTGTGGGCCAGGCACAGGAAATGTGTGTGTGTGTGTGTGTGTGTGTGTGTGTGTGTGTGTGTGTGTAAGACAGTTATTATTATGTGATTCTCTTCTCTTCTTTATTATGATTAGGATTTTATGTTTAGCCATTTTCTTACATATAGAAAACATTACTGGAAGATGTTTTACACAGGCTTTTTCCAAAAAAAAATGAGTTCTGACTCCTGTGAATTTTGTCCTCACTCATAAGGTATGAAACTACAAGCTACTTTGGTGACAATCCCTTCACAATGGACCGTTTGTGGTTGGGATCCACTCTCTGCTGCAGGGTTTCTTTCAGAGTTCTTTGCTTAGTTTGTCTGTTGAGGACAAAGCCTGAAGTAGAGGAAAACGGGCTAATTTTTAAAACTGATCCTTGCTTAAGAGTAGTGAGTTATTTTGGACCTGAATGACAAAGAGCCATAGAAAACACAAAGCCCTGTTTAGCTGCACTGAAACTCTCAACTTAGACAGCTTTCCTTCATTTCCTGGCAGAATCAAAAGGCACTAGGAGTTTGACTAAAATAAAATGTTGTGGGTAGATGCTCTGAAGCAAGTTCCAGTACAGGTATAGCCTCTCCAACTCTGGCAGCTGAGAAGAGAAACAAGCCTAGAATATCTCATTACTGTAAGATATAACTGGCATCACGTACAAGAAACAGATTGTTTTGTAGAAACTCTGTCAATTGGTTAAAACTTTCTTTTCATCTTTAAACTATTATTTCTTAGTGGTTTATAAAATTGTCTAGAATCTTGAAAAAGACTGGTTTTTCAATAATTGGAATATTTTTCTAGCTTTAACACAAACTTTCTGAAGAGCTAAAAGAATTGCATCTCCATTTACCTTAAGATTTTCAAAATAATAATTTGATAAAATATTGAGATATTAATCAGGATAAAGTATTATTGAAATGGTTCTGAATCTAAGAAAATGTTTTATTTTCTAATTTAATTTTTTTTTTACTTTTAGCTTTGAGATTGTGATTTAATCACCCCATCCCTTGCTCTTCCTTCTTCCAAACCTTTCCAAATCTCCACTCCAGTCTCTTTCAAATTTATGATCTCTTCTTTGATTAATTGTTATTGTATGCTTTGTGTATGTGTATATACATATGTATTTCTAAACATAACTGATTTACTCCATATACTGTTACTTATATTTATTTCTCAGTGCTGACCATCTGGCACTGGACAGCCACTTGATGTGCTAAGATCACCTCTCTGCTCCCAGATTTCCTCAGTTACTTATAGTTCTTTGTAAAGTTAAGCCTTTGTGGATGGCACCAAAGTTTTAATTTTAAATAATACTGTAACATATAATCATAAACATGTGTATTATATATATATACTATATATTTTATTGATAATATAACATTAATACACTAATAATTTACTTTTTGGTATCACCACCAGTAGTTTTAGTAGTTTCATTATATTTGTTTTATAACATCTAAGAGTTAAGATTTAATAGTTCAGACATGCCTATATGTCTAAATGTATTTCTCAATACAACTATATATCTCTGTTGACCTATAATTGACTGATTCTTATTCTCTCTACCCCCTTTCTCCTTGTGTGTATATGTATCTTTCTGTCACTATTCTATCACTCACCTACCCATCCATCTATAAATTATCTATCATCTATCTATCTATCTATCTATCTGTCTGCTTATCTACCTATCTATCATCTAGCTAGTTACTTATATATTATCTATCTATCTGTCTGTCTATCTACTTATTTATCTATCATCTAGCTAGATACTTACCTATTATATATCATCTCTAAGTGTATCATTTATGTATGTATCATTTGTGTATGCATCTATCGCATCTATCTATCTATCTGTCTGTCTGTCTGTCTGTCTCTTTATCTACCATCTCTCTGCACACCTCACATCTACCATCGCTTTCAACTTGAATGACAATAATGCAAGTTTTTGTTGAAAAGCAGGATTATAAAATAAAAAGACTAGAACACAGGAAAAACTAAGTGTTCTTTATACAATTTCAGAATCACAAAACAACCAGAGGAACACATCACTTTCTCAGGACAAGCTAGTGCTTATGTTTTTCATTTGCTTGGTAAATCCAAACCCTAAATGATAAAATTAGTATGAGCCTTTAGGTCGCTGAGCTTTAACCACTGTTTACCAGTCTTCTAGTAGTCGTAATTCTCCAATCTATTCTCACCAGAGCTCTTTCCATAGCTCTGATAAAAATACCAATACAAAGAGCAGTCCTTGGTGCAGGGGTAGTTTCTTTGGACATTCTTCTCTGATTCACTGAGGAAATTTATTATTTAGGTACCATGAATATTGCTTAATTACTGAATAAAATTTACTTCAACTTAGATTTTGATTAGCCTGACTATTTTCTAGCCTGTCCATTTTACAATGAGAGCTCTTAAATTTTTCAGCTGCCCAGGTCCAGCAATGAGACCAACAGGCATTTTCTCTTTTTATTTATGACTGTTACCATCAACAAACATTGCACTGTGGGTCACATTGACTCTGCAGTCTTCTGTGTATTTTGATTTCCATATGGACTAGCAACGTTTCTCACTGGCAGAGTATGTATCTAGCATGCACAAGGCTGAGCTTGTACACAGATCTGGGTCTATCACCAGCAACACACACACACCCTAAATTCCATGCGACCATTTTCCGGTTGACTATTTGAACCTGAGTATAGGATTTTGCATTTGATGACATTTAATATTTTATTCTGGGTGTGGTGTTTTAATTTAGCAACTTGAAAAGAATTGTACTTTATCATCTGTGTATTTAGTATGTTGGCCATCACTCCTGTATCTCTCAGTATGAACAAGTTCTTCATACATAAAAGACTTTTTCACTTTATTTCTGTAGCAACTCTATTAATTTTACATTTTCCCTCTAAATTGGCTTTGACCCCTTTGGCCATCCTGCAGGATTACTCTTCTCTATCTATTACTATTATTCCTCGGGATCCCTCACTAATCTGCATGTTCTTTCTATGTGATTCTATTCATTCCACTTTAACGTTTATTAATTTAGAATTCGTGAGGTCGGCTTGAGGGGGTGGAAAAGGTTTGTGAATGTGTTCATTTCTTTTCTGTTGTGACCAAAGCAACTATAAGAAAAACGCGTTTGCTTTGGTTCGCAGTTCCGTTGTGGGAGGAAGAGCATGGTGTGGCAGCATGAAGCCATCTCCTCATGTGGTCCTGCAGTCAGAAAGCCCAGAAAGCAGGGACTGGGCCCTGAAGCTCTACCTCCCATAGATTCTCCAAACTTCCAAACAGCACCATGAACTGGGACCACGTGTTCAAATAGGAGCCCATGAAGGACACCACTCAAAACACAGCAGTGGGCGTTGCCATGAGTTTGCTTATTTAGGATTATAGTATCCAGATAGCCCTTAAAGGACAGCATAAAAAAGACTCATTTACACAATGCTACTTGATCTCTCCGCAACACAACAGTGCCCTCCTCGTAGACTCTGGAAAATCCAGATTTGCTAAGGTGAGTGATTGGGCTCGGTAAGTGGTGCAGATGCCCCACAGGAGTGAGTGCCAGAAGCCTAGAATTACCACGACTGTCCCTTTATCATCTCCGTGCAGTAAATCCCAGGGATCTATCAATATGACCTTGAAAACAGTTTGTAGACAACCTCCCTCTTGAATTCCTACTCGGAAGTCTACCAACATTTCTTACCATGGCGACAGCTTTCTCATCGGGCTTCCTGTCTCCAGATGGAGCTCCTCCCATCCTTTCTCCAGCCTAAGAAGTCTCGGGAAAAAAAAAAAAAACAAAAAACACAAACAACAACAACAAAAACTGATTATGTTACACTCTAGCACTAGGAATTATATTTGCTTCCATAAAGTCCAGACTGTGCCTTGGTAATTTCATGGCTCTTTGCGCCTTTCCCTGGAGACCCAACATGTTACAGCCCTCTTCTCAATCTGTGCTCCAGGCGGAGTTCTTTCCTAGAACCCGAATCTTGCCTCTAGAACGTGGCAGGCACTGGTTCCTTTAATCTGCAATTTTTTTATTTGTTTCCCCACCCGTTCCTTTACTCATCTTCACAGCTTAAGCAGGATGCTGTCACTTCTCATAAATCAATTCATGCGCCTGACAATGTAGATTAGGTTAGCGCCTCCGTTGTATAAGCCCTGACTTCTCCATGCTTTCTGCGATAGTACTCTGTCGCAAATCTTTTTATCGGTTCACAGTGCAGAATCTTTCAAAGCAACTCTTACACCTCTTACAGATAATTACAGTCATTTGAAATCCGTCATGTTCCTCTGGGGGGAGAAACAGCTCAAGAAGTCTCACAGGCTGCCCTGCAATGAGCTCACTGATGCCAAACTTCTCCAAAGGGAAAGGTTCGGTAGCCACTGATTGCTTTAAATGTATGTATCTGTTGCCTCGGCCTAGCTGAAAATAGCGCAGTAGTAAGGACTGAGCTCCTCTTAGCTTTCATTCCTGAGAAAAGTCCAGCACAATGCTTAGTCAATATTGGCCGATCTGTAAGTTTTCTCAGTATGCCTATAATATATGCAATTTCAAACAAATCTGGGGGAGGGATAAGCTTTTATAGGAGTAAATATATACTAATATAAAATTGAATGAATAAAAAGAAGAGAGATAGCCAATCTGAGAAACAAAAGAATAAAAGGAAAAAGAACACACACCTATGTTTCATTGAGGGAACCTTCAGGAACTTTTTGAAGTCAGGAAAATGTTTATTCCCCCCTAACATCCCCTAAATGATGACCAATGGTAGCGAAGCGTTCTAAGGTACCAGTTCCCACACCACATTGGAATCCATCGTGTCTTAGATAATTGCTTTCATTTCCAGGAGCTGGGTGCTCACTGGCAATCTCTCCACTTCCCTTTTGGTTTCATTCTTCCCACACAAGACGTTCTGCATGCTTTCCAGTCTGAAGATCATTCTTTTCGATAGGAAAGACAGACATAAAACAGGAGATCCCTGCTTCCTTTCTTTCTTGTTTGCTAACTTTATACCACCTGTTCATGAGCAATAGAATTACAATTTAGCTGTATTTCCCCACCCAGGATGAAGCTAAATCATGGCTGGAGCCTCAGCATCTTCTAAACTTGTGTCTTTATGGCATAGTACTAATCATTTGGCTAGATAAAGAATGTTCTCATATTTCAAGATTTTATCCCTTTTGTCCTGTGCAAATAAAGCTTCAAACAATGTTCCGTAGACACTAGAATGCTGTTTGTCGTATTGTACCTTGGTGGCACAGTTTGTGTAATGCCCAGGTTATATAGTAATAAACAGACAGGGGTGCTTCTGGAACCTCCTGGTTCCAAGGATAAACCTCATTCCTAAGTGTCATCTTCATTATTTCATCCACAAAACAGTATTATTTTAAACAGAGATACCAGTGGGTCCAACCAGTTTAACTACTTCTTAAAAAACTCCAAGGAAATACAATGTACATGCATAGAACTGTAATTTTTATAGAACTGTTCATATATTGATCTGATGGGGAAACTATAGCAACTCTTATTCCACATATCAGGCATTTTCAAAAGGGAATCTGTGTCCCATGGTTCTATGGTTCTAGAGGTTAGAAATCCAAGTCCAAGGTATGAGCTTTCTTGGTGTCTTCTGAGGCAGTTTTCCTTTACCTTCAGATAAAGGTCTCCATAACAACCACCACAACGGCACCCTTCTGAATGTGTGTTCTATTCCCATATTATCTCTTCATGGAAGGACAACACTCACACTGGACTGAGATCTACTCATAAGACTTCATTTTCTCTTAACTAACCATTTAAATATCCTCTCTCTAAATATAATTACTCTTTGAAAGTACTTGGGCTAGGGGCTGCAACTTCTAAATTTCAGTCAAGATTCAATTCTTTATGGAAAGGTTACTAAAAATACATTTTCATCATCTATATTTCCTCAAAATATCTTAGAAATTTTTTATGAGAGGGTCTCACTGAAGTCCTGGATGGAGTGTACTTCTCTATGTAGAAAACAATGCCTTCAAAATCAAAGAGATACCCCTGTCATTGTCTCCTGAGTACTTGGATTAAAGGTGTGTACTGCCATGCCTGGCCATGACTTAGTGTTATTATCCATCCCTCAGTGATGTACACAGATTTCCTTCAAGTGTTTGCAAGAGAAAAGATGAGTAAGTGAAGACAACTAAGTATGACTATTTAGAGATGTATATGTATTTATGTAGTTTATATCATCAATAGTGAAGTATGAATAGGAATAAGGAATAACAGTGTTTTAAAATAAACGTTTTATGAGTAGTATCAAGTTGCTTCCCATGAAGTTGTACCAATTTAAACTTTCTACAATGAGTTTAATAGTCTGTGTTAGCAAACCATTTGCTATTTGCCAGTAAGTGTAAGAGAAAACTATCAACATAACTATTACCTTTGCATTTCCTTTATTACAAATAGTGTTTATCTTATCAAGTCTTTCACTTGTCCAGGACAGATGAGTCTTTGCATTTAGTGTCTATGAGCTGCCTTTCCACAGACTCACACTTTTTGTAACTCTGCTTCCTCCATGGCCGGTGGAAAAGTTTACACATTAAGAAAATGAACATTTTGTGACATGAGTAACAAGCATTTCCAGTTTCTTCCTTGCGTTTGGATTTATGTCTTTTCTTCCAGAGAAAATATTGTGATCTAGCAAACTTAAATTTATTAATATGTTATCATAAGTCTTTCAGGACTTTGTACCATGTTGAGATGCCATGATCATTCTGAAGTGATAAAATAATGCTGAATGGTTTGTTGTTACACTTTGTTTTTGCCTAACATTTTATGATTCTTTTATCAACTATAATTCTCTGGTCCATTTGAAATTTATTGCATATGAAGTAGGAATTCAGAGTTATTTTTTCCAAATGACATATCTATTATCTTGTTTAATTTATTGATTATGTCAAATTTTCTCATTTAAATTGAAATTCTTTATCAAGTAGGAAAAGTGTATAAATATATACATTAAATAAATATAGATTCAGC